>NC_091790.1:123125000-123750000 GCF_041296235.1 Equus asinus | reverse complement strand
CCTTCTTCTAATTCATCATTTGCAGTTTTATACTCTTGGGAGTAGGGTATCAAAACTATCAAACCAGAGATATGAAAGACTAGGAAATATTTAGCTTTTAGAAAATAATGGCTTAGAGCCCTAGTAAATCAAAAGAGCAAGGGAGAAAATAAACTACACAGTTAGGATGCCGGCTGGAGATTCTTTATAGTTGGGCCTGGACAGCGGTTTACAAGTTTTACTGTCACAGATGATGAAAAGGAATCGGCCTAGGAGAAGCAAAGTCTCAAAGCCCATGCAGACAGAAGATCATTACGAGATCCTGGAACTGAAAGTGGCCTCTAACACCATCTCTGCTGTCGGGACTGAGCTGGTTGGCTGTAAGAGCGGAGTGGTCATCAGAACTGTAAAGGTTTAATAAGCCCTGTAGGGGTAATTTTCTTCAGAAACCAGAGGAACCATCCCCTCACCCAGTCTTTCCTCCCAACACCCTAACACACACACACCTCCACAGACACACCCTAACACACACACCATTTGGTCAGAGAATTCCATCCTTCTATGCCAATCAGATCTTGCCTGAACTGTTGACTTATATTAACTGAAATGATCTTCACTCTTCAAGGTTGAACTTTGTTGTTAATTTTGCCATGGAAAATTCACTTATCCTCTAAAAGCTGAGAATAGAGATTCTAAATCTGGGGTTCATGGATAGGATCCCCTGAAATAGAATGAAGAATTTACTCTGTGGAGTTGCATGTGAATATCTTGTGGAGAGGGTTCATGGCTTTCATCAGATTCTCAAAGGGATCTGAGACCCCTTAGAGATTCAAAACTGCTCTCCTGGAGGTCCTCTAACAGAGCTGAAAGATGTTAGAGTTTACAGGAACTCTGTTTCCCTCTAATCAACACTTTCTAGAACTCCACGCTCACAGGAGGCTGCAGCCTAGCAGTTGCTTCTTTTTCAGAAAAACCAAAACAACCGCGGAAGGTGTTGGGGTCAGGAGCAGATTTTACCAGGAGAAGCTGGCAGTGTCCCTGAGTCCCCTCCCCGGGAGCCACTGCTGCCTGCTCCACAGTCCCCACCAGCACAATGTGTGGCACAGGCAGGGCCTCAGAGACTGGGTTTAGATGTGTGGGGTTCAATCCTCAATCTGTCACTTTCTACTGGTTGTGACCTTGGTCAAATAAGTACTTCCCTATCCTATTTTTCGGTCTATAAAATAGGGAAAGTAATACTTTCCTTTTAAGACTTTAGTGAGGATTATGTGAGATAATGTGGAAGTAAGTGCATGACACAGTCACCTATCTGAAACCCTTGGGAACAGATGTGTTTTGGAATTCAGGCTTTAGATTTTTAGAAATGTAATATATTCCTATCCTCTATACTATTTAACACCACCAGCATCTCCCATAATAAAATATACAGATGTTTCTACAGCAAAGCTATGAGTATCCACATTAAGAGGGATGAACCAAGAGTACAGTCTTACCTCAATTCAGGGCAAGTTTTTGACACCAAACATTTTCAGTTTTTGGACCACTTGGATTTTGGGATTAAGAATAAGCAATCGTAGACCTGTCTTCGCTCAACAATTGTTCGTTGAATCCTCCTTCCTTCAGTTCCCAAGGTCCTAATTCTCATGTCACTGTTGAGTCACCAGTCTTGGCTCACCCCGATATTTACACACTTTTGGCATCTGCGCTGGCCCCGTGGCTGAACCTGCTACCCGGTGTATTTCTCTTACCTTCACGCTCATTTGAACAGTGTTCTGCTTAACCCAGCGGCTCGCCTCTCGTTCTAATACTCTGAGTGAAGAAGACTCATCTCTCCTCTTGGCTTTGTCTTTAACTCTCCCAATTCCTGAGGCAATCTCTCTTGCCACAGCTCCGCTATTCCAAGGGCTGTCTGCCGCCTGTCTAATATATTCTCAAGGAGCTATCAAAGTGACTTCTAGTGACGCTGGTTGGTTCACTGCTCAGAAGAACACTCTTCCCCTGGAGACAAGAGGGAACATTCCTGAGTTTCATTCAGGTATGCCTGAGAGCTGCTCCCAGGCTGCTTGAGAATGAATGACGCAGCAAATCCTCTTGGGGACAGCACTCCTAGCTTCTCTTCCCCATTCCAGAGTGTCCCGAGAGAAGGAATGTGGGCTCCAACATCAACGTAACAGCTAAGGGTGACACTTCCAGAGACACGGTGGCAGTCAATGGCAGGTGGCAGCTGCTGAAGGCCACCTGCATGATACTCTATGGCAATGGGGACCATGAAGTTTAATGTTGGTGGAGTGCAAGAGCACAATCAGACAAATGGGGGGTTGATTTCTGATCCCTTCACATACCATGTGACCTTGGGTAAGCTGCTTTAAATTCTCTGGGCCTCAGCTCTAAAACGGGGATAATATTACCTACTTGACTAGGACTATAATGAAGAGTATGTGAGACTACCTATGCAAATGCCCCAGCAAGTATCCAGTTCCTTCCATCAATGCCCTTCCATAGGCTTTCCCTTATTGGTCCAAGAGACCCATGAAGGGCAGAAACATGTCTGCTCTTTGTATTTATTCCTAGCACAGGGTTTGGCCCACAGCAGGCATGTAATAAACTATTGAAGAAATCAATGAATGAGTGCAATGGTTTTTGCGGTTGGTTGCCCACCTTTAGTTCGTCTTAAGTCCGATATCCACAATTTGATGGGAGGCCCTTAAGGTGAGGATACCTGAGTCAGAGTTTCATGGTCCAAACAGCCGTATTTCCCTCTGATGTAGATAACAGAGTTAGACTGCACAAGCTCTTCCACTCAATAATAATGTTTTCTTTTCAAAATGAAATTTCCAGTTTTATAGACAGAGTAATACATATTAATAACTAGTATTAGAAGCGTTGCAGTTTTAAAAAGATATCTAAATTTAGAGTAAGATTTGAAGATCTGCTACAGCTCAATGCCTTTTTCACTAATCCTCAACGATTGTTAATTAAAGCTTAATTTAATCCGAGCATCCCCTTGGGTTCCAGCAGATTATAATGACCAAACTGAAATGTTTTGTAGACTTCAAGTTTCACCCAGGGCTCTACACAGGCTTTGGGAATTCAGACATCTTGGATTTCAAAGCCTACCCAAGCAGCTCTGTACTTAATTATTCCCTTATTCTCTTGGACTAGAGAAGAAACCAAATGACTCCTAACTTACTAATATCAAAGTTAATGAGGGGCCAGTCCGGTGGTGTAGTGATTAAGTTCCCACGCTCCACTTTGATGGCCCAGGGTTCATGGGTTCAGATCCCTGGCACGGACCTACATACCACTGATCAAACCACGCTGTGGCGGCATCCCACAGACAAAATAGAGGAAGATTGGCACAGATGTTAACTCAGTGACAATCTTTCTCACCCAACCGCCCCCTAAAAAAACCCAATGATGGTGTTTTTGAAGCATTTTCAGTTAGCCTCAGTTCCTTTATCTGTAAAAGGGGCATGAACAGCATTTGCAGTGCCCATGTGAAACATCCATGGAAACACCCAGGGCTTTGCCAACTGCGAAAAACTGTAGCTCTGGATGGATGTAACATCACTGTAATATACTGCCAAAGTTATTTTCAGTGTTAATTTTTATCATCTAAAATTATGTGGTCCAGTAGTAAATAAGGACTATATAGATTTTTTGCTTACAATCTCCATTTTCCTTTTTGTCTGATTCTTATTTTTGCTATGTCTGACAGAAACTTTGGGGGAAAAAATACTGCATGTGAGTGTGTGTGTGTGTGTATTTCTTTTTACTAAGAGAATACTTTTTCTCTTTTGCCTATAATGGAGAAAAATGAAAGACAGTTTCCATGAGTGATCACTGTGATGAGGATCCAAGTAAGAGAGGAGAAAGCTCAGAGAGGAAAGGGCGTGGACATTAGATGAGACTGGAAGAGCTCATTTTGGAAGAGCTAGGCATACTGGCTGGAAAGCATTTTCACTGCGTTTCTCCCAGAAAGCACACTGCCAACCAGGGTAAAAGATCCTACTCTGATCTGACACTCCTTCCAGAATTCAGGAACATGTGCTCACTTAATTTAGCCCAGTCGCACACACTTCTTCCCACAAAAAAAGGAAAATCTTTCTTAGTTTCTCTTTTCTGTCCATTCTGTTTTTCTTTCATTCAAAAGAACCTTAAATTATTCCTGGGTAGAGGGACCTAGTCACAAAGACGAGTCTTCTTCATCTCTTCTGTTGATAAAAGGGGTGTGTACAAGATGCCAGCCAGCAGAAACAGCCTTTGATTAATATTTCAGTCACAGGAGAGAAAATCGGCTAGAAGATGAAGACATATTAAGGAAAAGGTAGCAGACAAATGTACTCTGTGAGTTCATCTCAAATCATCCAACATCAGATTCACACTGCATCAAAATTCAGGTGATTTATATGATTGCATTAGGTTCTATTAGTATTAATGGGAAATATGCATGCATATCAATATACACATTAGTGAAGACAGACTCCCTAAAGAGTTTCTGCTTTGGGGCGAAAGCTCTATTATTTACACCTTCTCCACAAGGGAAATAGGATTACGCCCATTAAATATGTGTTCAATACTCCATGTGCAGCAGAAAAAAGGCTCATTCTCAAAGATATAAATAAAACTATATTTTACATTTGTAATCAAAATCATTACAGCAAAAGGCCACATCTTATTACTACTATTCATTAGTTGCTATTTAGGATTTCTTTTTATTATTAACTGTGTTCACTCATTGATGGAACACAAGGAAGAGAGTGGAAGAGAGCAGTTTACAGTCCTTTATTCTCATGTCAAAGATGAAGAAATAGGCAAAGTTTGGTAGTGATTTATACAGAGAGGCGTCCCATAAGTAAAATAATAAACTGCCAGAAAGGACAGGTTCTCCAATCCATGAAGCAGGAGAAAGCTAAGACTATAGCCTGTCATTTTCTGGCAGAAAGAAGTTTTAAGTCAAATTAGAGGCAATAAGAACTCCACATATGTTATCATTATATCAGAAATGATGATTTCAGCTGCTAATAAAAGGAGACCCAACTCAAAATGGCCTAACCTACTGGGAGGTTTATTATTTCACAAAGCAGAAGTCCAAATTGTTTCAGGGTTAGTTAATCTGCCTGTTCTACCATGCTAGTAAGAACCCTGCCCACTCTTCTCCTCCAGCATCAGCAGGTCATCTTTGCACTTCATGAGTGAAAAATGGCCGCTACAGTGTCCGACCTCGGTTACAGACCCACCAATCCCAGCAGAGGAAGAAAGGTCATCTTCTATGCATCTCTTTTTGTTGGTAGGAAAGTTTTTCCAGAAGTCCTTCAGCGGCCAGCATTAGGTCATGCATCTCTTCCAAAATCAGTAAGTGATGAGAGAAGTGGAATTCCATGACTGGCCTAGATACTCGATTTTACCCTCCCATTCCATGAGTTCCAGAGAGGGTCACCATAACAAAGTGATATTAATACAGTCTAAAATTCGGGTATTGTTAGCTTTGCATAACTGAAAAGCAGGAGCAAATTAATTTTTGTTACTTTGATCTCTCCCTTCTGTTCCCTCTCACCCCCACCGTCCATAAGACTCCCAGTAGCACACAGGATTCTCATATTCTATTCCTGCTTGCTTCTGTCATGCCTCCTCTCAGAGCCTTCTTTTATACCAAGGTGTAAATATCTAATAGCAGCTAAAGTAGCATCCATTTCACTGATGAACTTGGCTGGGTGGCCTGATAGGCCTCATGGAAAGGGAAAGAATTCTAGAACTGATCGGTTCTGGGACAGAGATTTGGAACCCAAGAAGGACGGTCACAGTCAAATCACACACTCTTGCTGCCCTGTGCAATATGGTAGCCTCTAGCCCTATGTAGCTAAAGAGTTTACGTTTAAATTAAATAAAATGAAAGTAACAATTTTGTTCCTCAGTCACACTAGCCACTTTTTAAATGCTCAGTAGTCACAGTCTACTGTCTAGTGGGTACCGTATTGGCAAGTGTAGATATAGGACATTTCCATCATCACAGAAAGTTCTATTGGACAGCGCTGTTCTAGAAGGAAATGGTAAGTCAGGATTGTGATGGCCAATGATGTTTCCCAGCAACACCCAGTCATATGGATGGGGATGCTCTGTCGATGCTTAAATTGAGTTGGGGAGGTCTGGTGAGTTCATTTGTTTTGGAGCAAGAACTTGGACAGTGGCTGGGTGCTGGTGGGTAGACAGTGAATAAATTGAAAACTCTGAATAGGGTGGGCAGCTAGGCATCGATTCAGTCATTAAATCCATAAGGACTAGTAGAATATAAGAGATGCTGAGGAACTCAGAACACTGGAATTAGCTAGAACACGAACATACTTAAATTTAAAAAAGTTGCATAATGTGTTTATGTTAATTTGTATTAATGTGCATTTTCTATTTAGGGTAAGTATCTTAGTTGCTTGGGCTGCTGTACCAAATTCCCATAGACTAGGTGGCTTAAACAATAAACATTCATTTTTCACAGTTCTAGAGGCTGGGGAGTCCAAGATCAGGGTGCTGGCAGATTCGGTTCTTGGTCCTAGTTTTCAGATGGCCGTCTTCTCGTTGTGGCCTCACATGCTGGAGAGCAGAGAGAGAAGCAAGCTCTCTCCTGTCTTTCCCTCTAAGGGCATGAATCCCATCTTGAGGGCTCCACCTTCATGACCTCATTACCTCCCAAAGGCCCCACCCCCGAATACCATCACACTGAGGATGAGGGTTCTAACACATGAATTTTGGGGGGACACCAACATGCAGTGCCTAAGAACAAGTTACACTGGCTTTATGCTAGGGACATAAACTTTCTTGTAAAAATACATTTATTACAATTTCAAAAGGACGACATTTAAAGAAGAATATTAGATGAAAACTAGTACTGAAGAAGAGCAACATGATAAAATTTCCAAATGTGGTTTACAAAAGAAACTTGGAAACTGATCTAAGGCCAAAGGGTCTGCCACAAAGGTCCGTTTCTAGGTAGTGCTCACCTTATCCATCCGGGACACTAGGCACGGTGCCTGGGGCCTCAATACTTTCAGGAATCCAGTAAATGTATTAATCTCTCTTAAAGAAATCAAAGTCAGAAGAAAAAAAATGCACTTTCAAGTCAAAGAAATGTTTTATTATATAGTGTTAATATATTTGTCTTTATATCAACATAGTTATAATATACTTTTTTATGGAGAAAGGGGTCTATGAAGGTGAAAGTGCCTAGGGCCGAGGAAAATCATGACACAGCCCTGTTTCCAGGCTCACTTGGAAGGTACCCTGAGGCAACGGGACACAGAGGGTAGAGCGTGCTCAGCAGCACAACCAGTGGGCAGGGCTGGGGTAGCTGGATTTCAGCAGAAGGGCAGATGTATAAACCAGAAAGAAATGGTGGCATCCCACGCACAGCCACTAGCCTGGCATGGCGTGAGCTACATGACCCCGGGCTCAGCCCGGGCCCACCAGACAGCAGGACCAATCTCTGTCCAAGTGCCAACTACCTGTGGGTCAGGACGGGTTCCAGGAGCGGGCAGGGCTGAGCCTTCTGGGCGAAGTTTCTCCAGGGACTGGGGAAAGGTTAGCATGGACAAACAGAGGGATTTCAGGCATCGTCTATTAAGAAGACCTATCTGGACTATTTAGCCCTGAAACCATATTATAGACCTACAGGGGCAATCACCTGTTTGGCCTGAGTCAGGCTGATTATGATGCTAAGAAACACAGAAATGAGAAGCAGACGTACACACACACACACACCTACGCGGCCCCTGCAGAGAAAAAGTGACTTGGGAATGTTGTCAGATATTCCTTTTGGAACACAGAAGTTTTTTTTTTTTTTTTTTAAGAGTATTTTTTTTTTTCCTTTTTCTGCTTTATTTCCCAACCCCCCCCCCCCCCCCCCCGCCCCCCGGTACATAGCTGTATATCTTAGCTGCAGGTCCTTCTAGTTGTGGGATGTGGGACACCACCTCAACGTGGCCTGATGAGCGGTGCCATGTCCGCACCCAGGATCCGAACCCTGGGCTGCCACAGCGGAACGCGCGAACTTAACCACTCGGCATGGAGCTGGCCCCAACACAAAAGTTTTTGAAACAATTACCTAGTGTATCCTGAAGGCAAAGGCTGGCAAAGTCAGGACTACTCCAAGACCTCTCGACAAGCTGTGGGATGACAGAGGTGTAAATGTCATTTCAAGTCGGAGAACTGTGGTTAAAGGCCAGGTATGCAGACCGATGCTGTGATATCTTGTAGTTGCTCTCTTGTCGCCGAGGGAGGAGAATGACATTGATAAATCACCCTATTATAACTTGTGATAAAAGCAGCAGGTACTTAGAGAACTGACCAAAAGACACCCGAAAATGACAAATGGCTGCAGGAAGACGACTGATACAAGTTGGAAATTAGCGATACCCATTGTGAGGAGAGCGGGACAAAGTGTACTGGGCAGAGACAACATCTCAGTCTCATGAATGTCCGTCAGTTCAGGTCACCTGACACTCTTCTTGGAAAAAGCTCTCAATTACAGCTAATATATATGAAAACACCCTGAAAACCATGACACATCACGCAAATGCAAGGTATTATTAAGACTAAACCGATTGAATTGGAAAATGGAAGCAATTATCTATATACTTTCATTTTAGGCTCAAGTTTTGGGATATTTGGTCAGGCCTTTTTTTTTTTGGCTAAATGAATATTTACCACCATGATGTGTAGAATCAGCATAAAGGGTCTTTTGATTTTCTAAAACCTCCAGCTTTGGGGAGGACTCAGAATGACCATGTGATGATATAAATATCTTGAGGATATTCCTCCTTTGTGAAATTGGGCTATTTTGTACTGTTGATTGTGGTGGTTTCTACAGCAGCATCCAGCACCTATTCCACAAATCACTTCCTTCTTAAACCTCAAGGGTTTCTGCGAACCGCATTCAAATGGTCTGTAGAAAGTGCTGCCCTGCGTTTTCCGTTACCTCAGAGCTGGGCCAAGTGGGCCTCAGGGGGCATCATTAATGCTCCAGTGCCTCCATGTGTCTGATTAACCACAAATATATAATGCGGTTCAGCAACGCAGGAAGCCACATGGAGAACCAGGGTGAAAACTCACAGCAATTTTTTCTGGCAGCTGTCATCAGTCAACAAAACCAAACTGAGAGCTTTAGCTGCCAATAGTTTTGGATAATAGGAGTCCACGTTCCCAAGGAAGAACAGCTCCGTGGGGGCACAGGTTGAGTGGAAGTAGGGTTAGATGAGAGGGGTAGAAAAATGAGCGTCTGAGATATTAATAAAGAACTTAGTGGATTCATGAAAGGGGCCCATGTGTAAGTTTCCGGTGAATAACTAGTGATGCTGTGGAAACTACACGTGGCATCCAATAGTTTGTCCATTTTTACTTCAAGGAATCTCATTCTCGCATTCGGCAGCAGCTGCTACTGTTTGGATTATGAATAGTAATAAGCCATATGGTGTGGCAGAAAGGAATCACACATACTTTCATATGGACAAATATTATCGTTCCAAAACACAAACACGTCAATAGAAGTGTTTTTTCTCTTGGGAGCAATACAGACCCGGATCTCAGTTATAAGAAAATGACTCCCTGTGCATGTGCAAAAATTACCTGCCAAGGTTATTATTAGAACCAGCTCCAGAGGTCCCCCTACATTTTTCTTTCCTTATTTGTAGGGAGACAAGAAGGAAGGGTAGAAGGAAGGGAGGGAGAGAAGGAGGGAAGAAAGGAACGAAAGAGAGAAGAAAAGAAAGAATGGAAAGATGATCCAGGGAAGAGGCGATACGCTCTTCCTGGCTTTGCCATCTGGATGGCAACCCAGAACTCTCATAACTGAGAAAGCCGTGTGCTTGCCTGGGGATTGCGATGCCAGATACCCAGCAAACAAATCCAGGAGGCAAAGGTGGGAAAGACTTCATCAGGCCATTTAGACTTGTCAGCGAATGTTCTTCTGAAGCACTCTTCTAGCTCTTTCTCTGATTTCGCTTTAAATGTCTCAAGGACAAAGCGTCTATCACTGACAATATAGCTCTCCAAACAATTTATCCAGGTCTTCCATTTCATGATCTGGTCTTGTTACGTCTCTCTGTCATTTCTGTTTTTCTTTATCCTTCCTTTCTAGAACTTCTTACATAAGCTTTTCCTCTTGAAAATCCGCCACTTTGGGTACTGGTTGTTTTGAAATCAACCCCAAACTTCTCTCCCTTATCTCTTTTCCTGCCAAGGCTTGGTCATCGCCTTCGAAGACTTCTCACTGTCTTTTCAGGCTCCCCGAAGGCCCACCTGTCTCCCAGAAGGGTGGAACAGCCCCCTGCACTCAGGGAGGGCAGACTTGGGGCGACATTTGCAGTAAGGGATAGAAAGAGTGAGTTCAGCCACAGTTTTTGCGTGGCTTTGCCATTTAGGTCCCATGGCCAGTGTGGGTCATCTCCAGTAATGTGGAACCAGAGGAAGCCACTGGAGGGAGAAAACCTGGAGGGAGGGTGGGGTGACTGAGAGGAGTGCCTGACTCAGCGAGCCACACTAGGAAACACTGCACTGACCGGCAATGCTAGAACCAGCTTCCGTGCTAGCACAGTTTTCAGTGGGTCCTCTCTTCCAGTGTACAATTCCTACAAGTCAACAAACTGGGGTTGATTTACCTAGTGAGCCTTCTCTCATTCTTTAGAGTTTGGATGACACATTATTAAAAAATATCTAATCCAGCATTCACCTGGTGCTTGGTAACCCTGGAGAATCACAGGCCTTCAGCTCCATGACCATCTGCCACCAGGCCGGTGAGCGTAAATGGAAGAATCAATGGGACTAAGAAAGTAGGGACTAGGTGAACTGCAGGATATGTGCCGCCAGTTGCATTTAAAATCAAACACCTGACAGTCCTGTGCACTCGCAGCAGACCCAGCTGTGCTTCGCCTCCGGGCCTCCAGTCTGTAATCCTTGCAGCCCTTCACTCTCCTCAGCTTGGGCACCTCCCAGGTTCCTTGATCTGCTGCCCCCACAGGCAGCCCACTCCATCTGTTCTCCCTTACTCTCAGCCGATGTTTGTTTCAGTCCACAACCATGGCCGATGTCACATCCATTGTCTCTGGTTCAAAGCTCTGGTATCACTTACACACTTCAGCCCTTTAATAGGCTGCAGGAGGCCTTCGTGCACCCCAGAGCAGTCTCTTCTCTAGGGTAAGCATTCCGGGCTACTTCAGCTGTTCCACATGGGATACAGTTTTGAGCTCTAGGCCAGCAGCTCTAGAGGTACGCTCTCTGGGCCAGCAGCGTTGGCATCACCTGGCAACTTGTTACAAATGCAGATTATTGGGTCTCACTTTAGATCACCGAATCAGAAACTCTAGGGGGAGGTGCACAGTGGTGGGCCCAGCAATCTCTGTTTTAGCCAGCCGTCCAGGAGATTCTGCCAGAGGCTCAAATTTGAGAATCTCTGCTCTCTCCAGTTGGTCCCACACCTACTTTGCAACATGCTTCTGTTTGCCCATGTCCCTCTTAAACGGTGTGCCTAAAACTAAGACTATCTCACTCATTTTAGAGGAATATAGGGGCAATTATAAAGATTAAATTAGATAACACTCATGTAAAACATAGCACCGTTCCTACGTATTTACTTACTAAATATGTACATTATGTCAGTTATCATCATTGTAATTATTGATCAATTTATTATACCAATTACATCGCATTTTATCACTGTGGTCTAAGGTCAAATGAACTTTTTATGGATGATGACTTCTGTGGACTTGGGGTCAAATACCTTTACAGAGCTTTTGTGTCTCATTTACAACTCATATATTCATATGGCAGATGGAAAAGTAGAACTTATATTGAAAACAATAGCACAAATGGTGGGGCTGAAACATCCTCACCAGCAAGGAGGTGATCTTGTTACATCAGCCAAAAACTCCAAGCGTTTGGGGAGGAGAAAGAAACGTCTCCCAAAGGAAAAGGAAGCAATCACAGAGGTCTAATTCCTTGGAGGAGGATGAGGGTAATGTAGCGAAAGGAGAGACCAAACATTAATTTCAAGCTTTCCTATATTTCAAAGAACGAAAAGAATCTTTCATATCCGTCCTCCATTTCTAGATGCCCAGCAAAATCTCCATCTTTCTTCCACTTTAGTGAAAAGGCTAAATTCAGTAAATTGAGTGTTACTATGCAAAACGTAGAAATGCCAGCCTGTGACGGTCTGCTTGAACTTTCACTCAGTAAAGAGTTCTGCCTTTCATTAAAATAGCTACTGCAGGGGAGAGCCAAGAGGTTGACCTTCATGTTGTTCAAGAGCGACACCAATCACCTGGCCTTGGCATGCGCATGGACTTCTCACAAGGATTTCAGCAGGTGTTTTCTGAATTGCAGCCAGGATCACACTGGACAGAAATGCAGCAGAGGTCGCTGAAGCCACATTAATAATGATAAGCAGGATGATTGGGCCCCCTCCCGCCCGCCCTGGGCGCCTGCCGAGATCACAGCGCGGCTGAGGCCGCGGGAGGCAGCGCCTGCCCCAGCTTCTAGCCAAGTGCCAATGTCATTTTAACATATTGAAGACAGAGACTCTAACTAAACCAACAGGGCAGGCCAGAGGTCTCAGGAAATGAAATGAACTTAGGAGAGGAAAGTGGACAGGAAAAAACACACGCAAATATTTTTTATCTGTAAGTTCCATTTAGAAGTTTGAGACATTTTCCATGCAAACGCTTACAATGTTAAATCACAACTGCCATATTTTCAAGTAGAATTTTTTTAAAGCAAAAAAAATTGTAATAAAGGGGAAAAAGCTAATTATGAAGCATGCTCCTTCTTGGAATTATAAGCAGCAAGTACAATATAGTAAAATAAAATTACGTCAAATCACAGTTGAGAAATACTATTGTTCTGGATTTCCCCAGATTCCTGCTCTCAGGAACATCTGTTCAACATCCCTTTGGACTGATGGGCATATTCCCACCTACAGGCCTTTGCCTTCCTCCAACTTGCCGACCTTTCTGGTCCTGTGTTCAGAAACAGCAACAATCCCAAAAGGGAGGGGAGAGAAAGTCACAGAGTCATTGCAAAGCTCAGTTCTGGTCCCTGTGCTGCTACAAGTCTCTTGGGTAACACTGGAAAAGTTGTTTAACCTCTGTGTGTCTCAGCTTCTCTTTCCGTAGAATTAGAGATTGGTTAGATCAGAGGTCGAAACTCAAATGTCCACAGGTCCTGGTAAGTATTTGAAAACGCAGATGAAGAAGAGAACGCATGCCGCATCTACAGGAGGTAGCCACACACAGCTCCAGCAGATTATTGCCACGTCTTTTGATTCCTTTTCAAGGAAATATGTTTCTAGATTGTTATGTCAAGCCTAATGAATTTTAAATGTTGGCTCAAAGATGAAAAGAAAAAATTATTTAAAAAATATTATGTAGGTCAAATACAAGATGTCTATGGTCCCTTAAAGTTTTCACTTCTATGATTCAAAATTTCCCTTGAAACCCTTTTAGTCAGTCTAACCACAGTCCTTTGATTTTCTTCACTTGTGTACTGGTTGTGATAACTTGTTTCTCCTTTCAAACTATCAGGTGAGCCGTGTGCCTCCTTTTCCCGTAGATAGGAGAGACTTTAAGACAAATAAAACTACGTCTATGCAGGGCAAAGTTGATCATCTAAAGCTGAAGTGTGCTGCTGGGTGGCCAGATGTCAGCGGGCAAACGGATGTGAATGAAGCTAGGCGGGGCGGGATGTGAGGAGCAAACCAACTAGAAATAAAACTAAGACAGTGAGGGAGAAAGAAGCAAAAAGTTCCATGTTCAGCAACAGTAGCTAAGAAGGAGAACTTGAGAAATTTATCCACCATCTCATGAATCCAGCTGTGAGAGAGGAGGAGCTCTGAGGGAGCAAAATGTTCCAAGTGGCAGGAGAATTGCCCAGAAGAGAAATTTTGGCCCGAACTCTCAGAATGGGCACTGGTGTCTGGAGAATTTTCTAGAAAGTGTTTGGTTAACACAAGGAACAGAAGGGGAAGTATGAAAAAGGTTTCCTGACCTCAGGAGCAGATCTAAAGAGAAGAATAAGAAGTTGTTTTCATCTTGAGCCAAGGTAGACTGTTACCCAGAGAAGATATCCATAATTTGCTACCTTTACAGTTTGCACTCTACAGGATCCTATTCATTAACTAGTATTTCATATTTTCTCTTACAACTATACTTCTTTCTCCCTATTCCATTTGTACCTCTGTGGTCTGGGACCATTGTCATCTCACATTTGGGTCCTAAGAATAGCTTTCTATCTGGCCTCCAGAATCCAATCTACCCTGCCAGACAAATTTCCCTTAAACCCTGATTTTATCATCGCATGCTACTGTTCCGACACCTTCCATGGCTCGCATTTCCTACCAGATCTAAACGCCTTTGCTTTGCCTTCAAGGCTTTCCAGGGTCTGCTCAACTTTCTCTCTCCCTAGGATCTGCTCACTCGCATTTCCTCTTCGCTCAGTACTATCCCACGACCAGGGGTATTTCTGCCTCCCAGCATTTACTCAACATCATCCCCTCCATATAGAAGTTCATCTGTCTCCTTTCCAAATCCTGTCCATCCTTCTCGATCCATTTTCTTCCCAAAGCCTTCTTTGACTTCCCTGACTTCAGAATCGCTATACAATTTAACAACTGAACCATACACTCTGCCTCTCAATTATATGTTATTTTGCCCTCTAATTGTTTCATGGATGTATATCTTGTCCCTGAATTCTATTTTGACCTTCATGAGTCAAGAGCATGTCTTCTTCCTCTGCATTCTCTGTAAAAACAGTGGACTTAGTACAGAGGCCAGACTCAAGGAGCACCTCCCTGATGCTTTGTTCAGATGAGGTCATTGGAGAAAGGGGATGGGGGCAAGTGGGGATTTTAGGCTTGAAAAAAGAAAAATGGCTTGGATCTCCTGAATGGTGATAACCGCACAGGACTACATAGCCAGTTACCACCGTCCACTTCCCCCAAATAAGTGTGCACGTACGCTGCGCCCATTGCTGACAGCATCCTCAATTTAATCCATCCTTGTTGAAGTTGGCCAGCATAACCATTATGCTAGGTTGTGCGCAGGATAGGGACCTGATCTATCAACTGTCCTTGAACAGCACATAGCCTTGAAGATTTGAAGCTGCACTTGGAGGCAAGCTCCTGAACTTGAACTTCCAGGGGCCACTATTATCCTCCTTGAGAGAAACATTATCCACTTATGTCCAGCATGGAAGTGAATTTCTAAGCGACACAAGCAGTCTGCAAGAGTGAAGGCATGCAAAAACTCAAGTACACTAAGGACAAATAACAACTAGGGAATTATCGATCGAGGAACTCCTCTGGTCCTCCAGGCAGAAGAGGCTGACAGAGAGTGTCCAACATTGTGTATGAAATTGCAGCTTCTGATGGCAGAGGCTTATGTCTCTCCCTCTTGCCCTGCTCACTAACCAGAGGGTGCCAAGCCCATCATTAAAGCTTTGTCTCATGATCTATGCAGTATATAACAACCTGCTGACCACAAGAGAGGTTGGGTGCATCAATTATGACAGAAAGACACTGTGAAAATATACCAGGCTCTCCACACTCCATTTCTGTTGATTCACGCAGGCTCCTGAGCAGCCACTGGATCATAATGAATGTCAGTCCCTCCTGCCCTGGGCCAGGCCTGTCCCTGGGATTTGAGTTGGCAGGTATTCTAGCTATTGCACAGCTTGGAAGGAGCTGAGGAGAGACTGCTGAGAGGCCGCCAACTCCCTAAGGTAGTCTCTGCGGCCTCTGAGCTGCCAGTAAGAGGCCACCTACCTGCCAAAGGAACCGGTGACAACACGCAGTGGCAGAGATAGAACCAAGGGCCAAAGAGAGTTTCCAAAGAGGAGAGAGTTTTCAAGATGGCAGCTTGCGGAATCAAGGGTTAACAGAACAACAAGGAGCTTGAATTCACATGATAGGTGTTTACTTTATGATTCTGACCTTCTCTCATGTGACTGACTGTATCTTATCTGGAAACCTCCTGGGGCAGGGGGTTGGGGGGGGTCTAAGTGGAGAGTACCAACGCCTACATCTCATCCGTTAGTGTATTTCCTGAGCTCCAGCCACTGCCTGGCCTCCACGAGTTGTCTTAAGACCTTGGAGCCAATCAGAACCTATTGCTGCATCAGCCCCCAGCCCCTTGGAACAGAGACATTCCTTCCTGCCCGGACAGCATGCAGCAGGAAGAACTCTTTTTATTTTTCTGTATATAGCTTGTCAAAATAAGCTCCCAATACAAATAAAGAAATTTTAAAAATCTAAATATTACGGGAGCATAGAAATGGTTGAGTTTCTAGAATACAACTTGTTGATATACTTGCTAAGTCCATGAGTGAATGACTTGAATAAACAAAGGTAGAAGTATCAAAAGCTTGAATATTGATCTGAAAATTATGCCTTTTTAGTTATGCCTGGGAGCAGCACAGTATTTATCTTCCTTTCTCCAACAGTATACAACATGGCTTGCCAGCTTAGATACAGCATTAAAACCTAAGACATCAGGGATGGTGAACATTCTTTAATGAACAGAAGTGATTTACTTTAGGAACTAATGTTTTGATTTGCTCTTGGAGTCAACTTCATGTCATAAAAGACGGTGATATAGATCATGCTGCCAGGGAAAAGATGGGGGTCACAGTGTTGCCACCAAAAGAGAATTTGTTATACCAGCCAATCTAAAAAGCACCTATGATTGCAACAGAGTCTTCTATTTCCAATGAAATTTAAATTCATATTAGAAAGGAGAAAACAAGATGAAAACTTGTACTATGGGACAGTGAGGTATGCTAACCAGAAACACCGGACTAGGGGCTTGAAATCTGTGGTCTTGTAGCCCAACTACGGGTTATTCAAGTAGAAGAACTTGAGTTTATTCAACTATGAAATGAGATGATTAGCAGGATCCCCAAGGCCTGGGAATCTGCCATCCGATGAGGCTTTTAGGACTTGACCAGGTCATCTGGACTCAGCTACTTTCAGCGACATACCGGGAAACAGCAGGTCTGAGTATGTGCAGTTCAAAAATCATGAAAGTTAGTTCTAGACAGACATGAGTATGCTTCTTTGTCATGTTCTTGTAATCATAACATGCATATATATATATATATATATATACACACACACACAAATATATATTCATACATGTGTATATATAAAATCTTAAAAGAGATGCATTTAAAGAAGACCAAAAGTAACAATCCAACAGAGTACTATGAAACACTTCATTTGTGTTTAAAAACCTAGCTTGACTTTACAATTCCTTTCTGTCAGCAAGCTGTAATTGCTTCAATAAGGTTGTGTCCTGCGTGCCCACAAGCTGCTCAGTATTGTTCATCGAAAAAATTAGAAAAATTTACACCCAAACAATTCATCCAAAGTCATTTATCACTAACACCATTTGGTATGTACAAGGCATGTTTCACTTTAAAATAATGAGCAAGACTACAATCCTTTGATTATAAATTCCCCTTCCATCTTAATTTTATAAAAAGCCACAAGGAAAATGCCCAGCATGCTGCCCTTGATATTTAAACACTTCTTTCAACTTACCATTAGTTTGCTCCAAAACTCAGCCTCCCTCGCAAGATGCTCCATATTGAAGGGATAAATTTCTTGTTCTGCCTTGTCAAATGTGTCACTTGGACTGCTCAAGTGACTGAGCACAGGAAAGCAAACATTTCAGCTGAGCCACTTTCATAATATTGGCGGTTGCATTCTTTCCGAGCTGGGAGTCTTGGGAGAAATGGAATTTACATACGTTGGGGTGAGATGGGTGCGGGCATTTCGTTTAGTTATGATTCAAAAACAAGATATGTTTCATTCAAGGAGATAATAATAAACTCAGAGAAGAAAAGTATCCCCTAGCATTACTGCCACTTAAGACATGACAACTCATATTGCCATGTGCAAATGTACCACGCCTTAGGCCCCATGCCAAGAACAATCCCACAGTGAGTGGCGCAGGTTCCTTCTGGCATTTTTTTTTTTTTCATGGCGACTCTAGTAATTATAAATCCCTCAGATCAGTTTAAGGTGTGCACAGTAACACAAGAATGGACATCTGGAATGTGAGTATAAGTTTGCAACTCAGGGAGACAATGTTTGGCATTCCTGTGGGTGAAATCAACCAAAGTTGGCCACTAAATGATTCATCCTCTGTGTGCTCTGTTAGGACAAGTAAAATGTGATTTTAAATAGCCACATAAAGATCTATGTGCTCATAACATTTTCACTTTTTTCTGACAAGAGACAGAAGAAATAACTTCCTCAGAAGAGCCTACAGAACCGGCTCTGTGGTTATCATCTTAGGCGCAATTCAGACACACGACATTCTTGTCTTCATTAGTACTGATGACTCTGATGGTCACTCAAAAGAAACACATGTGTCAATAGAGAAGTCTTACACCCCTTACCCACCATTCTTGCCAGCGCAATTAAATAAGAAAAGTAGAGTACAGATAAAGCCTGATGGCAGAGACCTGGAGGAACTGAGGTCATTTCTTTTTGTGGTCTTATGACTTTACATGGTCAGTGAACATTTCTTGGATATTTAGAGCCCATAATTTTTCAAAGCTTATGATGAAAAGCAAAACTCAAATACACAAACTGTGTGTCATTTAATAAACCTTCCCTGGGTGTTCTAACAACACTTCCTTCCTTTGCCAGTTTCTAATTACACAGGACTTAGTGAGCAGTGACCCCTTACGGTCAAACCTAACTGTGGTCAACACCTGATCATTACCTCCAAACCTGGTGTGGAAATCAGAAGCCAACATCATAGTCTTCCGACATGAAATGTACCACTTTCATAGTTTTTCTCTTGCACGAGATTTTCCTATCTTCATTTTAATATGGGGAGGGCTTTCAAAACTGCTTAGTTTTACACAGGTTTACCCAGGGAAGCAGTTATTTATATCTGGTACGTTTTCTCCATTTCCCCTTGGTCTTGAAAACTAGTACCAACCTTATCAGATTAACTGCCTAAATATACAAAAATCAATATTTACAAACCAAGAGACCTGGGCAAATGGAAACTTAGTCAAAGGAAAGTAACTTCGCAAGAGGAGAAAGATGATTTTCTCGGGGGATATCTAAAAGGACTTGTTTACTTTCCTTCCCTGGAACCCCAAGGAGGCTACACTTAGCGTAACTACTCCATGAACCACTGCACCGTCTGAACCTGTTTTGCTGGTCCTGCCTCATAGCCGAGTCCACTTCCAACGACTGGTGTTTGTGGCCGGGTTGAGTCATTTGAGGGCTG
Source organism: Equus asinus (assembly GCF_041296235.1). Taxonomy (NCBI): domain Eukaryota; kingdom Metazoa; phylum Chordata; class Mammalia; order Perissodactyla; family Equidae; genus Equus; species Equus asinus. The sequence continues at coordinate 123,730,738 of NC_091790.1, read as the reverse complement.
AGCGACTCATCCAAACATGGGCAACGACGAGTTAGGTCTGGCAGGGAGCCTTCCTCACTCCCACTGGTGAAATCTAATCTTCCACCCAGCTCACAACTCATTTCACTGAGTATGGCTATACGTACTTTTACAAAATAGACAGGCTTTGGAAAAACTACACATAATTTTAAATCCAGTCATATTTTAAAAAAATTCAAGGACATCCTGATACTTAAAGGAACCCCTGGCATATCTACTGGTAAGGGGGAAAGCAACTTTTGCTTTAAAACCATCCATGAAACTAATGTTTTTCAAGTGTGAGGTTTTATAGATTGTGTTTTCTTGAGCTGAGAAACACAAGTTCAGCCCATTTGGCCTGTGACCCACTCAAATAATGTCACTGGAACACAAAACTGACCCTACAGGGCAGTTTCAGTCATCTTTTTCACTGACACAGCTATGAGAGCCTTCTTGAGTATTAGTGACTTATACTCATTTGCAAACAATTTACAAGAAAAAGAGGATGCAAAATTGGTTTATGTTTGCCAAAAAATTAAAATGTTATTAAGGGTGATCTGTAAAGGATGATCCGGTGGTGTGTTGAAAACAAACCTTCGATGCCCCACAGTCCCTGCACAAACACAGGGGGTCGAGGACCCAAAGCTTCCTTCTCTTTGTCGAATGTTCCCTCACTTCTGGAAGAAAAGGTCAGACCCTCACACAGAATGCAGTGCTGTGTTTATTGCCACTATACACACTAACAGTGTTTGGAGGTTTTAATTTAGGTTATGTTTCCTCTCCTTTTCTGTATCTTCCTTCTTTTCCTCTATGCTTCTATGCCTCATCACCTTAGTGTGGCAGAAGTCAGACCTAGCTGCAAGATTTCTTGGCTTTTGTTTTTTAATTTTTATTTTACTTTTATTTATTTTTTAATTTTTCCTTTTTCTCCCCAAAGGCCCCTGATACATAGTTGTATATTTTTAGTTGTGGGTCCTTCTAGTTGTGGCATGTGGGATGCCGTCTCAGCATGGCTTGATGAGCGGTGCCATGTCTGCGCCCAGGATCCAAATGGGTGAACCCCTGGGCGACTGAAGTGGAGTGCGCGAACTTAACCAGTCGGCCACAGGGCCAGCCCCTTGGCTTTTGTTTTTTAAAAACCTGATTCCCGAAGGGAAGATAGAATTTGAAGAAAGCAACAGAATGTCTTTGAGAAACAGGTCATGGTGAGGCGTGGCGGTCCATTTATATGAGGAAAAGTTTCTTCCGGTCTGGGTGCATGGAGGGTCCCCAGGTCCCAGGGAAAGTGGCTCCCTGGCTTTGCCCTGAGTGGGCAGAGGACCTCAGGGAGGAAGACTTGTAGGGTGTCTAGGGAGGAGAAACTCTCTAGGACTGGGGCTCATGGCTTCCACAAAGACCCTCATGCCTCAAGAGGGCATGGGAGCAGCAGAGAACTGCCGGAGGTCAAAGGACCACTGGGGGCTTGGATGGAGGGGTGCTGGTGAGACCATGACAGACCCCACAGCCAAGGCCCCCGGCCTTTCTGGGCACCAGGTAACCCCTCTTGAATCTGGAGCACCCCTGTAAAGGAGAAGAGAGCCCAACAATGACAAAAATGAAATGCAGCTGGGGGCTCAAAGTTGCTTGGAAGGAAATATGTCAAGTTATGCTTAGTCCTCAAACTCAGGTGAAGACGAGGATTCATACCAGCTACTCACTCTGGTGCCAAGCACTGAGGTGAGGACTCGTAAAGTCTGCCAATTTTTTCTATGTAAGCAGGTGGAGTCACATCCCTAGTGTTACAACCAGAGGACTGGATGGTGCCGTGTGCAACTCTCCTCCTGGACTCAAGGTCGCCTGGAAGCCTTTGCTCCTTGGCTGTCACCTTGACCCTCACCCTTGGGCTCCAGGGCGGGCAGTTTACTGCTGCTGTTTCTGACTCTTTAGAGTTAAGTGGCACTGGTTGAAACAACAGATGGTGAGATTTCCGAATTAGAAGTGGTTATCATGTTCATTGCAATTTTAGCTTTTGGACCATAAAAGACAGAAAGCACATCCTGACCAAATAAAATTCTATGGCAGAGAAAAAGACCCATTTAGGATCAATTATCAAAGGCCCCAAAGGACAACGAGCATGGCATAGTCACCCCATGAGTCAATATGGCCTTTCTCTTCCACAGTTAAGAGTAGCGGTTCCTGAAATTTATTGTACATATTGCTTATGTCCATTACCAAATAGTTTCTGGGCTCACTGGCAGATGCAAATAAAAAATAAAAATAAAAAAGAACCTTGCCACCTCGGTTGGAGCCTAACTGATGACATAAAATACGACATTTCCAGTCTTCCCTAAATGATGTGTAGAAGTGTGTATAGTGAACACCAAAAGCTGGTAGAAAAAATTAACTCCCCACCCTGGGAAGTCACATGGGCACAGATAAGGGGAGCCATCTGTGCTCCTCAGAAGGAAGGTCCACAGAACAGAAGAACAAGATAGGAGCCATAATGACTGGCCTATGCTGTGGGTGGATGATAAACTATATGCTGAGGCTGTGTCTTCATTTTAATGGCCTCTTCCCACCAGCAGTGTAAGGACGGGGCAATTGTCAAGTTGCCGTGGTTGGCTGTATCTCGTCCTGCATCCGGCAGCCCTTGGGGGGCATCACAGGATCTCTGTAAGCAGGGAAAGGTGCTCTGTTTCCACGTCTCTGTCAATAGGAGACGGTGAGTGAGGCTAAGAAACAGCTGGCAGGAGGAGGTAAGGCCCTCTCACCACCGAGCAAACAGAGAAGCAGCCCAGGCCGAGGTCTGAAGGGAGAGTGTAGGGGTACGCCCTGCCTGTGCAGGCCCTTCCCGTGAAGAGTCTCGGGAGGAAAAGGAGAAAGAGCTGCTCAGGGGCATAGGCCTCTACAGCCTAAAGATTGATTCCGACCTAGCGAGCCTGGTAGCAGCACGTGAATCTTTTCTGGACACAAATTCAAACATCAGGTCCAATTTAGAGTGCATTTACGGTGACCCTGTGGGCTCTAATTTAATCTCAGATCAGAGTGAACTACGAGCCTGGGAATAAGTGCTTGAAGAGGTCCCTGCTATTGCTAAGAAGAGGGGAAAAGAGGGAAAGATTTTGAACTAAAATTGATCAAACCCATGCCATGTGCCTAGCACTTTATGGATGTTAGCTCTTCATTATCTTCAAAACCCTGTGAGTTGGATATTGTTTTGCTGAAGAGGAAACTGAGGTTCAGAGAGTTACCCGGATTTCCCATGCTCATTCAGTTGGCAGTAGTTGTGACAGTGAAATTAGTGGAAATGGGTGAAGTGGGAGCAATGTAGCCCACAGCCTGCCTATGTGCTAGGAGTTTTACATGCTTTTTTCATTTAATTGTCTAACAGCCAAGCAAGGTCTCACTCCAATTTTACAGATTAAGAATCTCAGAGTGTTTCAGTAACCTGATCACGGTCATTTAGATATTAAACCAAGATTCAAACCCAGGCGGATTTGCTTCAAAGTCCTTGCCCTTTCCATTAGACCATGATACTCTTTTCTAAATTGTAAATAACCACGTTGTTTTCATAAAGAGAAGGTAAAAGTCTAAACAGACAACACCAAAGAGAGCCTTCGATAAAAAGTTGGTAAAAGTTGGTGTGTCCAAGAGCCACTGAGAAGATATAGGAAAAACCTATCTCGAGATTAGAAAGTCTAATTGGTTTATTTTATATAAACACAGAAACTGTGCTAAGGTTAAACGAAAAGTGACTGACAATAGTTGAAAGCCAGAAGAAAATAGATATCCAATACTATCTGGCTGATCTTTCTGCACTTATTCATTAAAATTTCTTTATATTTTGCTCTGAATTATATCTCACAGTTTAAAATATAAAAACTAGTGATAGATGCATTTAAAAACAATTATTCATGCGTAGAGAGTCAGAGAATCAGGGATGGGATCCTGGCACTGCAGCCCATCTGTGGAGGTTGACCATAAGTCTCTGGAACTTCACATCCCACATCTGTATGAGGATGATGCCCTGACAGACACAGCAGTGCTGAGCCCGCCTCCTGGACCACTCCAGCCAGGCGTGGATGTGCCAGGGCCTGTCCCTGGTCTGAAGTCCTTTGGGCGGTATCTCTCTGCTATTTTGTTCTCTCTCCTCATTCCCTCCCTTGAAGGAAAAGAGATTAAAAGTACTCATTAAAATAAGCCATCTTTCATTTAGAAAGCCTTTTTGTTTCTGATGATCTCAAAATATTTTTGGGGGATCAAATCTGCCCACATAAAAATTTAAAGAAAATTCAATATAAAATGTGCTGTACTGGCGGGCTCTAAATTTCCTGATAGTTGTGAAATAGATTAACACCAACTTGTGACCCACTCAGCAATTATGTTGAATGCTCAAATACACAGTTCGGTCTCATTTTGTGTTGATATAATCTCCTTGCATTTGCATTACATGCTCAGTCTGTTTCTGACGGACGAAGACAAGGGTGGCCAGGATCTCGAATCTCCGATTCCCTCCTAACGCTTTGCAATGTAGGTATTTCATGGAAACTTCTCATATCACATTTAAGGCAAAAGAACAGTCTATTGGTTTCATCTCAATTCCCAGTGTATCTTCTTAGGCTGTTACTTAAAGTTTCAACATATTTGAAGCACGAAGACATCATTTACTCCTCTGGCTAAGTCCTCACCAAATTCGAGGGGAATATATTGCTTTTATCAGACACTAGTATTCATTGTTGGAAAGTTCTAATTAGTATATATTTCTTGAATATGTTGATTCAAAAACCTAAACCAACAGCTGGTAACATTCAAGGGAAAAAATGTTTTTTGGTAGTTAAATTCAAAGTCAAGCAAGCCAATTAGAGGATTTGCAATCTCCAACTTTGCCGAGTCCAGTTTAGTAAACTCAGCCATTGTCCACGGAAGCATTTAGTTTGTGGGTATTAAAACCGAGCTGTCTTAAAAAGAGATCCATGTCTCTTTCCCATGTAAGGTGCACGGGGCTGTGTAAAGGATGGGCTAAGTCCAGTCCCAGTTGGAGGTAAGAGAGGGAATGGTTTGCTGAAACTGGCCCCGGAATGCAGTTGTGAAACTCTATAAGACCAGCTTGGAGCTCCGTGATCACGGAACGGATGCTCTATTCAGTTGCTCCCTCCGCCTCTAGCATAAGGCTAGGGGTTGATTTCAAAATGTCACAGCAGCACCTGCAGCCACCTGACGAGGGAAGTGACAGGCATTCCTCGGCCTGCACATGGATAGCAGAATATCAGGTCTGGCCCTAATTATCTAAACTCTCATGAAGAGGAACCATCGTCTTCTTTCAAACTCAATAGTCAACGTCTAGCAAGGCTTATCTTCTCTCCTTAACAGTGGCGCCCAAGTTTAGAAAACACCAAGAACTTCAACTTCATTGTTCTTGTAGAATGGGAAAACACACAAGGTAAGGCACTTCTCTGTTTGAGCCTAAAATAGCTACAGATTGATCTCCTGGAAAACCAGGGCTTTGAATAATCTGAATGTTGATGAATTCATGTTCTTTTAAGCATAATCTGATCAAATAGTTGATAATGTTTTTAGTTCTTACTAAGTTCAAAGGGCTCATCTTGGTTGAAGGATCACAAGTGTTTCCATAAGAATGTTACAAGGCAAGTGTTGACTGTGCTTTTACTTTCTGAAATTATCGAAACATAATGAAACCAGACTGAATTAGTTATACAGGACAAAAACAACCCGATGTGTAGTACACCAAGCCATTTCTACCATGCACACAACATTTATGAAGAGAAGCAAATTGAATGGTCCTCCTAAAAGGAGTACTTATGTGGAGCCATGTATAAGAACAAAAAGAGAACAATATAGATCATCTTCATTAGGCATTATTTTTCTTCCATATCATCTACCAATGCAGCTGTAAAATTTAAAGTTAGTATAAATGATTATGTTTAAGTCCTTTTTGTTGTAAGTATCACTGGGCATTCTCAGATGGTCCTGTTAGCTTTCAAAATAAAGATTTCTCCTATAAGAGTCAACCCTTCATGTCCTCCAGCAAACGATCGACAGTGGAACACATAGTTAATGCCTTCAGCTCTTTCAGTTGTGTGCAATGCATGGTTTCCTAGCCGATGGACCCAAGCATGAAGGTTTTCTAGCAGGAAACTGGTCTCCAGTGGACACGCACGAGCGGTTCCTGCCTTTTCTCGGGTTGCGTGCCAGCTCTCCCGCCATCTGTGCTGCAGCCGCCCCTTCCCCTTCCCACCACACAGGCTCATAAAGATGTTTTTCTAGGAATTGGGCAGAAGCGGGACTGGTTTGATTTGTGTCCGTGGCCATCAGCTTCTTGCAAGCCAAGCAGCCTTTACAGATCAATAACTTGGAATGTGGATGAACAACTTCGAGCCCAGGGATGTGGCCTTCCAGCTCCCCTGCCCTCCAACTCATGTTGAAGCACACCTGGGGCCAGCCTGGCTCTAAGAGCACCAACAGGGGTGGGTGTCTCGCTTCATCTAAGGCAGACAGATGCCTCAGGAATTTGGATGTTTATTTCACAAGGCACCAGCACAGGGCAATTTATAAACAATGCAATTTCACACAGAGGGGAAAAAGGACGTATTTGTAATTGATGATGGGGAGGTAAAACTCCGTGTTCTCGCTCTTTCATAGTCAGTGTGAGGTGATGAATACAGGATACGTGGCACGGATGGGGCATTAGTTACAGATTAGCTTTCCTGACTTACAAAACCTCCCCAAATAATTTAGTAATGAAGACCTCTTCCCTGAACTGTCAACTTTATTTATTTGTTCTACCCCCATTCTGAATCAGAGTCATTTATATACTCTTTTGTGGAAGGTGTCACATTCAGCTGAGAATACAGCTTGCTGTATGGATTTACAGAGGGCTGTGTCCTTTAAAGTCAACTAAAATGACAGTTTTTATCACACAGAATGCGACCCACAAAAATAGCTTTTTGAATTATTTCAGTGATAGACATACTTTATTTTGGTCTAGTAATCAGTATCATTATTTCTAACAAAGAGTAATATGCTATTTTTCAAAACTGCTTAAAGAGCAGCGTGATAGCATTATTTTGTGCTGTAAACAAGGTCATTTGGAGACGTTGGTGGCCCAGGACAAAATAAACTTGGGAGAGGGTGGAGCGGTTTGGTGTGAGCCTGACTGGGAGGCGGAAGACCTGGCCTGGGCGGCCCACCAACTAGCCAAGTGACCTTGGAAGCCCACACCCACACCACGGTTTTCTATTCTACCTGCTTCATGGGGTTTAATGAGATTACGACAAAAGCACAGATCCTCTGCAAATGCCGGTGGCACCAGGGACACACGGTGGTGCCCCGTCACCACACTATGGGATGCTCCCTTATCATGAATGAGTGCTCCCCCATTCCAGTTCCCTCTTGTGCAGATTTTAGGTCAGGGAAACAAGATGTAGGTCACCCCACATACTTCCAAGCCCAAGGGACTGAGGCTTCTCAGTCCACTCCAAGTTCACTCCCTGCCCTTCTTCCTCTCTCCAGTCCACACTGAGCTTCCAACAAAGGGACCTCATGGTCTGTTATGGTCCTGATGGGGCTCTGATCATGCTGGGCTTTGTGCCTCTGATTGCCCTGTGTCCATTCCAAATATGGGGCACCTACTCACCTTCAAGGTCTTAATCCCCACTGCAAAATCTTAATCCCTTACCTATTGTACTTCCACCTCTTGGCCCTGGTTCTCAAACATCATCCCACCCAGAATGTCCTTTCTGTCATCCACCCAACCTTCCAGGTACAGCGTGGGTCCCATATCCGGAGAAAGACTTCCTAGCTCTACCAACCCAAGGACATTTCTTCATCTCTAACTCATGTTCTGTCTGTCATTGCTCCAGAACAAGTTTGCGTATCATCACTATTTCTAACGTTCTTTTATTTGATATTTACAAGACTTGAGCTTCCTTGGAATAAGGCTGATATTCTCATATGCCTTAGAAATAATAGATCCTTAATGAAACCTCTTGACTGATTGCTGGTCGTTTAGATGCTTTCTACCAGAGGACTTACATAATAGGAAATGTTTATTCATTCACTCATTCCCTTTTTCACCTCACCAACATTTATTGAACCCCAACGTGTCCCTTCAAAATCTGATTGAACTTTTCTGGAAGTTTTTAAATAATGACTCAAGGAACAAAGTTATGAATTATAGATAAATGTTTATAGTAAGATCTCCTCCCTCCCAGCTGTGTCTCTGGGCTTTGACTAGAAAATAGAAATTGACTGTAGAAATAGAAATTGAAAATAGAATTGACTTTAAAATAGAAATTTCCCTGTAGCTTTGTTCCAGTCACCCATCATTGCATGCATAACAAACCACCCCAAAATTTAGTGGCTTGAAATAATAATTTTTGATTATCCTTCACAGTCTAGTGGATTTGCTGGGCTCAGCTGGGTAGTTCTTGTCCAGGATCTGTCATATGGCTGCAGTGTGATAGGGACTGGAGTTGGAGGAGTCTAATGGCCCACATGGGCTTGATGTCCAAGACGCCTCACTCACATGGCCTACAGTTGATGCTGGCTGCTGACTGGAGGCTCAGCTGGTTTGTCAACTGGAATATATACATATGGCCTCTCCATGTGGTTTGGGCTTCTCAGAGCCTGGTGGTGGGGTTCTGAGAGAGCGCATCACCTGTAGTCTTGGAAGCTGATGACTTCTTATGACCTATCCTTGAGAGTCCCAGAATGTCATTTCCATTGTATCCTATTGGTCCAACTAGTCACTAAGGCCAGCCCAGATCCAGAAAAGGAGACTTAGACTCTGCCTCTTGATGTGAGGAGTAGCCTGTGCATATACGGAGGGAAGGAATCCACGGCAGCCATCTTAGAGACTTTCTATCACTGAGGAAAATTCCCCAGCTAGCATTACTGAGTGGTTACTGTGGGCTCTTCGCAGCTTTGCCTATTTTCTTGGTTAATTCTCACAAGAACACAATAATTAATTCTCAATTATTCTCGCAACACAATTCTCACAACAACACAATGTCACAATAATAAATATTATTTTCCTTATATTAGAGATGACAAAAATAGCCTCAAAATCATTATATGACTTCTTCAAGGTCAAACAGATTGTTGAAGTGGCAGAGTTGGGTTTTAAGTCTTGGTATGTCTATCTCAAACCACAGTTTTTTCACTTACGCAACCCTGTCTGGGCATCATATCAATGATGCCCAAGGGAAGGAAAGAGAGAGTGAAAGGAAGGAAGCGGATAGAGGTGTTTTCCTGTAAGTGACTAGAGTTCTCTGATGACGGCAGGCTCTAGACCACAGCCCTGTTGCTCCTTAGGTAACATTTTTAGATGTTCCAGCCCCCAAACATTCTTGTTTGATGGAAAACGATCTCTAATTTTAGATGAAGCATTTTAAGCGAACATCCTTCAGCAAAAGGAAAGCCCAACATATAATTTGAGTTAAAATTTATTGTAGAGTAATATATTCTTATTAAATGGAATAAATGCTTCCCAGTAATTTTTAAATTATCTTGCAAAGAAGGCTAAAATCAATCCTACTATCAAATCTGAGCTTTAAAAATTAATTACGAGATGTGATTTAGTATTACGCTCTAAGCAAGTTGGATCTTTAAATAAACATTTACATCATTAAAATAAATCATGATTCAGGGAACAAGGAACTCAATCGCTTCAGCCTCATTTCCTTTCAGCTGCAGGGGGCAGTACTGGTCACTTGATGGCTTTTTTTTTGGTCCTTTCCTAACAAAAAGAAGAGAGTCATTTCCTCCCCTGAAATGTTTTCGTCTTGCCTCTTCATCGCATGACTGTCTCTTCTTGAAGAGCTTACTCGCAAGTTCCTATCTCAAACTCCACATCAAATAGGAGGCTTTATCGTGGGGAGAGACAGAGTGGTAAAAGATTCCTATGCTTCTTAAATTTTAAATTTCCTCATGAAATTATTCTTCACCTGACAAGAAACAAGTAGGAAATAAAGAGAAGACAAAGATTAAAAGAAAAATCCACCATAAGTCATATCAGCAAAAGGATCCAAGGGAAATTGGGTGGGTGTTGGTGCCTTGAAAATGCACATTTTGGGGGGCAAGGGCACTCCTTGGCTTTGGCCCACTTATATGCTACTGAGCTGCTAAGAGCTGAGGGGCTAAATGCCTTTTTTAATAAGTTTTCCTAAATGTGGAAGGGCAAAAATATAGCGATTATCTAAGCGGTGCTGCCCCCTGCTGGTGGCAGTTATGCAACCCCCCCCAAACAGATATTTCCTACGTCCCAGTTTCTGACAGCTGCTAGGAAACGTTCAGAACTCTAAAGCTCTCGGAGATAGTCTGGGTCACACCACCCCTGTCCCACTTCTGCAGAGTGAAGCTGCAGCCAGTCCTTGGAGGGGAAATGACTTGTTCATTATCACAGCTTTCAGCTCAGCTCTCTTGCAACACTATCCACCTTTCTGGAACACCCAACTCATGGAATGCACAGTTCCAAAATAGATAGTGTTTAAGGCCACTGGGACGTTTGTATGCCCTTTTTTAAAGATAGGTATGGGAGTCTGGTGCCCTATGGTGAATCTTATCCTTCAGATCTGACCTATTTAACCAGAACTGTCAGAATTTTCCTTAAACACTGAAATATGATTTGTGGGATGCCTGTGTTATTTATGACTCCCTACATCTCTTTCATGAAATGAAAATAATAGAAAAATTTTACTTACTATTCTGTAGTCTAGTTGCTGAGGAAGGGGTTCTTTCATAACTGATGCTAGTGATTTAAGGATGGAATTAGGAGAAATGCATTTGATGTTTACAGAGCCAAGAGGTTCCAATAGTCTTTCTAAATTTTCATGTATTTAGTTACATTTTATTCACACTTTATTAATACTGGATCCTTAAATATAATTCAAATGATCAAAGAAAATTGTGTGTACAATTTTGCTGCTCAAAGTTTATGAGGAAGTTCAGAATCTCACAGCAGCCTGGCAGGGCAATTAATCTAAATTTTCAACTGGCTCATCTATTCTTTTGGTCCCTATTCACACTCTTTGGTTAACTGGTTTAGTTACTAGTTCCAAGAGAATGGCCACGTTACATTCATAGAGATGTTATCTGACAGCTTTTATACTTCCACATCTAATAATACAATAACAACAGGACAGGTTCTGTGTCAGAGATTCTTTTTTTGTTTTTTTTTTGAGGAAGATTAGCCCTGAACTAACTGCTACCAATCCTTCTCTTTTTGCTGAGGAAGACTGGCCCTGAGCTAACATCTGTGCCCATCTTCCTCTACTTTATATGTGGGACACCTACTGCAGCATGGCTTTGCCAAGCAGTGCCATGTCCGCACCCAGGATCCAAACTGGTGAACCCAGGGCCACCGAAGCAGAACGTGCACCCTTAACTGCTGCGCTGCTGGGCCGACCCCAATGTGTCAGAGATTCTTAACTTCTTTTACCAAGAGGCGTGCTTTGAGATAAGGTTCACCCTCTCTCTAGTCAAGGCCCCACCTCAAACATGGTAGCAACAAGAGGCTTTCTGTGACTCATCTTATCTTACTTTGGTCCCTTCTTTCCTTTTTCTCTGCCGAGGAAGATTTGCCCTGAGCCAACATCCGTTGCCAATCTTCCTCTTTTTTTGCTTGAGGAAGATTAGCTCTGAGCTAACATCTGTGCCAATATTCCTCTACTTTGTCACAGTGTGGCTGGTGAGTGGAGTAGATCCAAGGCAGGGATCCAAACTCATGAACCTGGGCCGCCGAAGCAGAGCACACAGAATTTTAACCACATGGCCATGGGGCCAGGCCCCTTTGGTTCCTTCTCTTGATAGCACCCTAAGATTTACGTTCTCAGTTTTTGACTCTTTTTTACAGTCTAAATGACGTTTAGTTCGTGTGTGTGTGTGCGTGTGTGCACACGTGTGTTTGCGCACTGCTGTAGAATGAGCTAAGCTGTACGCTTCCTGAAGGCAGGTGCTGAGTCTTTTATTTCTTTGAAATTGTTCGGAAGTGCCCAGTAGAACCTTCTACTGAGGGAAGAACTCAAATGATGCTGACCAATGCATTTGCCATTTCTTAGAAAAGGGATTACAGGGAAAATCTCCTTGAGGGTCCCACATCTTGCCCTCCCTAACAAATGTGTCTGCTTCTCCAGACGCTGTCTGCTTATCCTGCAGCCTGCCTGCTTCTAGTCATGCCCAATTAGCATAATTACTGTCTCCAGGCCTTGCCCTTTATTGATCCTGGTAGTTAAAGCGGTTTTCAGTCAAGAGCCGTGCTGACAGAAGGTAGAAATCTATTCACCAGGACCTCCAATAGAGAATGGTCTCTTTTCTTGCTTTTCAGAATTGCTTTTGTCTGCTTTTGTTTTAGATTGTACTCTCTTTTTTCACATTCCCCCCAAATCTGCTGTGGCAGAAATTCAGTAGCTCGCCTAAGCCGGCGATAGAGAGCCGGGGGAAGACGTTTACAAGAGTTTGGTTGCAATACAGACAAATGTGGCCAACCTGTCAAAATAAGCGTAAAGTCGTGTAAATAATCAGCAAGGTGTTTATCAAATGCCATGGCAGCACCATACGGAAGCGTATTCAGGATTTTTTAGTTAATAAAAAGGGTTGAGTCTAGAGCCTCATGGTTCTGAAAAGACTCTCACCATGATGCTATTAAAGAAATGAACTAACAGCGAGAAATCTGGCAAAAGACCAGACTGTATCCTGAGCCATTGTCAGGAAAATGCATTCTTGGGCTTCCAGAAACTAGAAGCATGCAGTGACATTCCCTGACACAAAGAACTCTGTTTCTAATTTATACAAGAGGCGCTCCAAGCCAAGGTATTTATTATATCACATTAAAATATTATTATATAATAGTGAATACGTAGTGTATGCATGTTTATATGCATATAAAATAAGCATCCAGGAACAATTTTGGGCATAAGATAGATCAGGTTAGGACACTGTCTTAGGGCAGATATCTCAGAAGCTCGCTGGTGGCTCTAAGGTCGGAAGGGCAGGTGGCTTGAATTTCTGGAGCCATTTCTGATTGTGCTAAAGGCTGCCTGGAGCCTTTGCACAGGGGTGCCAGGGCCGGGTGCAAGGTTGTGTCTTGCCTGACTCCTGGGTGTGTCAGTCACGTAGATTATACACTCATACACTGTACGCCCTTGATTCTGAGCCCTCCCAAGCCCCAGTGGGAACAAAAGCCTTGAAGGGGAAGAGGAAAACACCTGTTAGGTATTCGGCATCCTGCCTTACAGCAGGTCCCTCCTGCCTTCATCCATGTCTAGACAGCAGCCAAGAGTGACACCACGTCCTTCCCTGGGCTCCACAGCAGTGGAATCTTTGTTCTTTGGAAACTGATGGATGGGTCATGAATATTATCTTCTTGTTGTTGGTAGATTTACTCTCCCTGAACTGGCATCTAAACAGCCAAATGCGATTTCACCTTATTAGAATGAAGCTAAAATGCAAGGTTTCTCTTAACCTGTGGAGTACTGGAGAGAAATTTGAATGCTATGATTCCATTTTAATAATATCATAGTTATACACTTATTTGGTAACTTATTCATATGTAGGCTATGATGTAGGCCATATGTGGGTCGTATATAAGGATGTGCCTAAGATTTTGGCCTTTATTTTGATTTAATGATACCTAGTGTAATGAATATTGTCTTTGCCTGCCCACCATCCACTCTCCCTTCTTTTGGTAGAGTCACCTGATTCTTTCCTGGAGAACCAGCCCTTTCTCACTCTTACCACTTATGTTTATGGAGGTAATGACACTTCCAGCTCTGGGGGCGCTCAAGTGACCTTGAATTGGCCAATCGGTGCTGTTTGTCCCTCCGACATGGTATTTAATTTAGAGATTGTTATGAGTTGAATTGTTCCCCCTCAAAGACTAATTGGAGTCCCAACTCTCAGTACTTCAAAATGCGCTGCTGGTTAGGTTTTATAACATTTTTATTTTATTGAGGTCACATTGGTTTATCACATTGTGTAGATTTCAGGCATACATCATTATATTTCAACTTCTGTATAGACTGCATGATGTCCCGCACAAAAAGTCTAGTTTCCATCCGTCATCATACGTGTGTGCTCCTTTTCCCCTTTTGCAACCCCTTTCCCTCTGGTAGCCACCGAGCTGTTCTCCAGATCTATGTGTTTGTTTGTTTGTTTATGGAGATAGGTTCCTTTCAGAGGTAATCAAGGTAAGATGACTAGGGTGTGCCCTAATCCAATAGGACTGGTGTCCCTATCTATATAAAGGGGAAATTTGGACACTGAGATATGAATAGAGGGAAGACAATGAGAAGACACAGGCAGAGCGCCATCTACAAGCCAAGGCTGCTGGAAGCTGGAAGAGAGGCATGGAGTAGGTTTTCCCTCACATCTTCAGAAGGAGCTTCTTCTGCTGACACCTTGCTTTTGGACATCTGGCCTCCAGAACTGGGAGAGAATAAACTCCTGTTGGTTAAGCACCCCAGTCTGTGGTGCTTTGTTGTGGCAGCCCCAGCAGGCTCACACAGGATGATCGTGTGACTCAAGCTGCTCAAATCAGAATGAATCGCAAGATTTTTATTGAAGCAATTGGGAAGGAAAAGGTCTCTTTTCATTTCTAGTTGTGAGGAAGAAGACTGGAGCTCTGGGGCTGCTGAGTGGACAGAACCTGTCTGACACTGAAGCCAGTGCATGTGGGCTGAGCTAGAGATCTTGACAGACCAAGATGTGGTCCTGATGACATTGTTTGAGCCAAAGGATTAACATATTTTGAAGTAGCTTCCAGGCCTTGAGTTTTCAGTTACATTGGCCAATAAATTCCTTTTGCTTGATCCAGGTTGAATTGGATATCCTAATATTCTCATTCAAAAGGTCCCAACCACGAGACTTAGTGTCTGAGAGTCGATTTGGGGCATGATTGAGCTACCACTGGGGTAAGAGTTGCTGTCGGTTGATTCCTATTAGTGCGTGAATATAGCTCAAAATGGTCAAAGGACATATGAAAGAAAATCCTCCTCATTATGATCTACAATATTATATTTCACAATCATAACATGTTGTGATCACATGGATTGTGAAGTCTTTCAGAACAGTCATCCTGTAACACAAGCTGTGACTTGAAAAGAGTATGTGTTCAAGAGAGATGTGTGAAATGAAATGGAATCATTCAAGTATTCCCGACACAGGCCAAATCTGTTTTTGCAATTGTCTCTGATTCTTTCTTCACGCTATTCCCCAAATGATACTTTATGAGACAGATACTTTTAAGGAAGGGTAGCTTTAGAAACATCACTTAACACTAAGAAATAAAAATAGGAGACATTTCAAGTGCACTGATGGTGAAAATATTTCTATAATCTCCACTTTGAGATCCTTGTACAGGCACATACAGGAAACTCTTTTCTCCTTTAAGAGGAGCCGGGACAGACTTTCTCAGTGGGATGGCTCTGGGTGGGTATACAGACATTGAGGGAGTTGGCTGCTAGGCCAGATTGGGACTTACATTAAGAGTCATTGGTGAAAACCTGGCCCAGGACAATCATGACCCCGAGTGATTGCCATCTGTTGATTATTGGTTTCAATCCAAATTTTCAGTCTGGTGTCCACATTAAAAAAGATATACACATATATTAGCATCAAAATAATTAACCACCACAGCATCTGTGCCAAGGGTAGAATGAATGGGCCATTTTAAATGCATGGTCCATTCACGCCTAAAGGTGACCTCGGCAGCAATTCTGGAGCCCCCTCCTGGATGCGTTGACTGGCTTGGAGCAAGATTATGACTTGCTGAGTTCTGGGATAAATAATGGATTATTCCAAACTAGAACTCAAAGGGAAATATATATATATATATATATATGATTATCCATTATTTATTTTTGATCAAGGATATCTTTTATCCAAAAAAATGATTTAAAGCAGCTTACATAGTTGCACATAATAATAGCGGTATCTAATACAGATTTAAAATAAAAACAAAAAATAAAGCAAAGAGAAAATAAAGTACATGAACCAGATGGCGCCAGGAGTGAAGTTAGCATTAGAAAAGCAGGTTCGACAGTCCTGGATATTTACTTGTGGCTGGCTTGCTAGCATTAAATATTAAGAGGGAAACACGATCAGTTACAAGAGTCAGTCTTTGTATAGTACACACAAAGAGAGGCGGACGAAACCCCCTCAGTGCAGGTAAAGAAGAGCTCTGCCTGATACCGAGACCAGAGACGAATTTTCCGTTGATAAAGTAGCACTTCAGGGAAATTACAGGACAAAAAGCCTCAGCTCTTCCCTTTACAGAACCACTACCCCACTTCTCCTCCCTTTTGTCTTCCTTCTGTAAAAATCTTTTCCTAATATTAATAAAAACAGTAATAGTTCATGATTACCAAGCCCTGGCTGTGAGGCAGTCGCGGTGGTAATTGCTATACTTGCAATTCAGTACACATGACAACAAACTTGTGATGGGGTGGCAGATATTATTGCAATACAGACTTGGGGCTGGAGTGACACAGACAGTCAGTCAGTGGATCTCTCCGACTCCAAAGTTTCTGTCCTTATCTGCTGCAATATATAGCTTTTAAAGAACGGGCTGAAAGATAACCAGAAAACATCTCTAGGTTGTTTCTATTAGGGTTATATCTCTTGAAAGCATTTCTCCAAAGGCCCAGGTTGTTTCTGATGATTCCATCAGGAAAACAAGATGATTATCTTGTTGCCAGATCATGTGTAGGATCATAAAAGTTTATTATGTATCCTGTTTATTTCATGAAATGGAAGCCCAAAGTAGATTTTGAGAAGAGTCTAAGTTTCAGCACATTCAAATGCAAAAGGCTCCCCTTTGCTCTCCTTTGAACTTCTTCAAGCTCAAGTTCAACAGGACAGAAACGATCAGGGCATGATTCCGAGTGTGGAAGTCTGCCCAATAAGACAGTTGACGAGGAAGCCAGGCTGGCCATGCATCCAAAGTTCCCAGACAAGTCATGCCTATTGAACTGACGTGGCGTGTGTCGCATAGCCTAGCTTGACTGGTTAGAAAGGTGAAAGTGACTGAGGACAGCATCATATCCAACCCATTGCCTTTATGGCAGAGTGAGGCAGAAAGCTCTTCACAGCAGAGGATGCTACAAGAACAATGTGGAGGCAGCCTGAAGAAAGGCAACTGACCTATGTGTTTCTAGGCAATGTTAGCAGCCCACACATCAGAATTCAATGCCTTAAAAGGAGCTACAATTGGTCTGTCTGGGCAAAACTGTTATGGGACAAAGGGCAGAGCCAACTAGAGTGCTGAGCTCCGGACACACACACAAAATGTATAGAGAGAATAAATCGATCGAGTTTATCATCCGCAAGCATTGTCATGTTTGTTAGTTAGCTCCTCCATCTGTCACTGATCTGTCAGATCACAAAGGTACAGAGGACAGGATAAGGCCTAAAGGGTTCCTTCTGAAACTTAATATCGTAACATGCTCATGAAAATTTGTATTAATGAAGACAAAATGGTAATGGATATAGAAAACATCACCTACCTTTGCAAAATCTGCTTTGAGTTGAGAATAGGTTAACATTGGGGGTGGGGTGAGAATTAGGGAAATACGGACAAAGCAAAAACTGGAAGGAATCTATATATCTATCTCGCCACCCAGCCTTCCTGCAATGAGTCTCCTGAAATGTGTTCTTAACAAGTTTGTTTATTCACAACAGGAGGCTTTTCAAACTGATCTGTTTGTAGATGCATTTAATCACTGTCATGTTGATAATGAAGTCTTCTCACCCTTCCACCTACAAACTTAATTGTGTGTACACCCATCTTTTCTTGCTAACCTCATTTCCAGCTATCTTTCCTTCCATTTAAAGGGAATTCTAAATACCCTCCCATTCTTCTCACTTCTTTTTAAAGCTTTCACCACCAATTATTCCCTTTCTTGTTTCTTTTCCTTCCTCTCAACTAGTATTTTCCCCCTTAGTTTTTTCTCAGATCGCTCTCATCTTAAAAAATAACCTCCTGTAGTACTCTTTAATCTTTCTCATTTCTTTTCCATTACAGCTTCTAGAAAGAAGAGTCTATACCAGAGGTCTCACTTAGCTGCACATTGGAATCAGCTGGGGACCTTTAATTGGCCTGGGATGCAGCCTGGCCATTGGGAGCTCTTAAAGATCTCCAGGTGATTCTAATGTGCAGCCAAATTAGAGAACTACTGGTTTAACCTTGTTTCTATTAATTCCTCAAACCCTTTCACTTCTGGTTTATGATCACTTCCCTTCCCTAAGATGTCTCTTGCTACGTTAATCCATGGTCTAATGACAAAATGCCATGAATATTTTTCAGGTCTCCTCTCGGGTGACCTCTATTTCCTTTTCAAAACTTTCCAACCATTGGCTTCTGGATACGTGATTCCCAGCACCCAGAACCTCCATATCTGTTTCTCAAAAGCTCTATTTCCTTGCTCATTAAAATGGTACCATGCTTCACACGGTCACCCAAGCTGGAAACCAGGGCATCATTGTCAACACTGTGCCTTCGGATTCCATATACAACTTGTCACAAAGTCTTGCTATTTCTCACTCCTTAAGAACTGAGTATCTGCTCCTTCTGGTCCATCTCCACTGCCTGGCTCGGGGTGCACCACTACAGCCGAGATTAATGGAGGGCTTTCGTAATCAGTCTGATTCTAGTCTTGCTCCTCCTCAAATTCATCTTTGATATTGCTTCCTAATATGGAACAAAGTTCCTCTACCGTATGGTTTCCTTCTGCTTTTCCATGACCATGACTCCCTATTTCCTTCTGATGCACCTTGCACCATGTGTCTAGCAACTGCAAGGTCCTGGTAACCCCACATATATACCTCTGGCATTGCACTTATCAGGTGATCTGTAGCAATTTACTATTTTACTGCTCTCACACTGAACTCGTGGAGGGAAGCAATTTTGCACCTTTATATCCCATGCCTACTGTGGAATCTGGCATATAGTAAGTGGTCAATAAATTTTGTTTCCGCAAATAAATGAATTAATATGCAATTCTCTTCTGTCTGCTGGGCATGACCTTATCTAACAGCTAATTTCCGAACAACTTCTCTAGAGTGATTAACAAAGGCAGGCAAGGATGAAAGAAAGAAATGCAAAACACAAGTGATCCTGACCCCCAGAGAGCCTGAGAGGGGAAGGGAAAAGAGAGATGCAGCGCACGTAGGGAAAGTGCCACCCACGTGAGTCAGCTTTGCTTGAAGTGTCCTGGTTCTCTTTCAGGTCTAATTTTATGCATACAAGACATCATTTCTTTAAGACAAGTTCAGTGCCACAGACGAGTTTTATTACAGGCTAAATAGAAGGCAATAACGCAGCCTGGAGATGTAATAATAGCATGAACACATTTGTAGACAGAGTCTGGCTCAGTATTTGAATCAGGACTATATTTAATACAGAAGGAAAATATTCTGAGCACCTATGCCTTTTGAAACAGGAGATCAATGATTTACTAGTAAAAATCAAAGGAATGAAAGTTTCGTAAGGATGAGGTCCCCTTCTCCCACAGAAAGTGAAATGACTTTTGTTTAACGTTTTATTTCATTGTCCCTATTTCAGGCCCATTTCTTACGAAGTAATTTGAATTCCAATATGTGCGTGGCCATAATATGGGCTTTTGCTTATCCCTTCTGTGAAATACGGATCTTGTAGTCATGTAGAGAAACACGCATTTCTTCAGCTTTGACATCAACTTGTTTGGGAGCAATTTGGCAAAGAGACTATTGAATCATCAACAGTAAATTGTGTACTTTGGGGTACAAACTGCTAATTGTTAATGCATTAATTAAAACAACTCTTGGGCTTTTGCTTCAAGAAGCGAAGCCTATAAAAATCACCCAGTCACCTTTTCCTGACACCCCCTCCTCCCCGTCTCCCTCCTGCGTGGATATTAGGAATGAGAAAATTAAGATAATTTGTATGCATATTTCTGAGAGCCATTTTAGGGTTGTGTAATGATAAAGAACAATTAACAAAAGCTTCTCTGGCTTTGACTAACCGCTTTCTGGGCAAATGGTTTAATTAATGAAGAGGCTGCTTCCTTTGGTTTAATCATGCAGCATTGAAAGAGAGGCTGCTGAGGAAAGCAAATGACTACTCCACTCCATTTAGGTGTTTGGCTGACGGCTCCCCGTCCACAAGATGGCAGTAAACGTTTGATGAGTTTCTATGATCATTTTAGTCTTTTGTGTGTGAATGTGGGTGGGGGGAGGAATGGGACTAAGATTTGGTCTAGAAGAAAATTTTTATTTATTCGATATTTGCTATTGTTTTATATTTTTGTGTCAAATAAATCAGTAGCATACTATTAATTTAAAATGCTTTCAAGTGGGTGACAGTTACATTGTTTATCATAGCTGTTAAGCTGAGCATCATAACAAAAATAATATAATTGCTCTCCACCTCAACTGTATATGACAAAAGAGAGCAAAAAATTAACATTTGGCTTGGAGACATTATAGTGTTCTAAGTACACTGGCTAATAACTTGAAAATATATGAAGAAATTGGTTTATTTCCGAATCCTAGGTGAGCGATATGTGCGAGAGTTTCGAGTGATACAAAAGTTGAGCACACTAGGGTCTTCCCCTCAAGAAGCTTTAGACCAGCAGAGGATATCAACGGGTATTCACGCAATCGTTATACAAGGTGATGGTGACAGAGGGAGTTATGGGTAAACAGGTGTGTCACTATAGTGAAGGGGAAATTATTTTTGACTGGGGGGTTCAGGGGAGGCTTTTTGGGAAGTGGGGCACTCAACATTTGCCATGAAGAATGGGTGAGGTCCAGATTTGCAAACTGCACGCACACAGGTATGGAAGTAAGGACACACCTGCAGCAGCTAGGAGTATCTGAGGATGGAGAGGTCAGTGTGCTTGGTCGCAAAGTGTATATAAAACGGAGGATTGGGAATAAAGTGAGCTTGATGGTTGAATGCTAAGCTTGGAAGTTTGGATGTTATTCTGGAAGCAGCGGAGGACCACGGAAGGTTTTTGAGCTAAGGAGCAGCCTAGCAGCAGCGCTTCAGAAAGAACAGCCTGGAATCCGTGCAGGAGGGATGGGAATGGAAAAACTGGCTGTGCAATTGCGTACAGTTCTGGAGAGAGGCGGTGGTATGGTCATAGCCAAACTATCATCCTAAAGCCAGGACCATTAACTTCATTTCTTTAGGTCATTTTCCTCTCATAAAAGGCAAAAGCTTGGACCAGGTGTTTCTTTTCAGCTCCAAAAACCACAGGCCTGGCTGGGATAATAGCAGGGGTGTAGAGACAGAGGGATGGATGCAAGAGAGATAACAAGGCAGGCAGAGCAGCACCTGGCCTCTCTGTGAGTGAAAAGTGAATGGAGGGATGTGGGATGGGATGTTGGCAGGGAAGGAGCAGAGAGAAATGGAGAACGATATTTCATGCAGCTGGTTGCTTAGAAAGACAATGGGGGCATAAGTAAGGAACGGAAATACCAGCTTTGTGAAGAATATATTTTCAGCTTTGAATATACTGCTACATTAGCAATATTTGTAGTATTTAAATCATGGACAAGTGGATTGCTTAAGTTAATCTGAATATTTGGATGAATTATTTGAACAGATAGCAGAATGACTACTATGGATATTTCCATTCTTTCCCTCTTAATAAATAAAGATGTCAGCCCATATAAGATTGTTAGAGAAGGCAGAAAGGATTTAAATGTACTATTGGAAGGGATGCAAAATAGGCAGTTCTTCATATACAAAGATGGCACCATGGGCCCACCTCACAGGAGCTGGGCTTGGAGCTGCTTTCCTGCTTGGGGTGCAGGATGGGGCCCAAGCCACCCATGTGAACTCGCAGAGGGACAAGCACATGAAGGAAAGGATGGAGGAAGCACAGGCTGAGTCATCATTGAAGATCCGGTCTTCAGTCCAATGTTATGTCAACAGTGGGAGCAATCCAGTGGTGAGGCATTCTCTCCACCCAATTCCGACCAGATTTTTGTGCAAAAAGAACAAATGTGGAGTCAACAAATAGTTATCAGAGAGTGATTCAAAAAGGCCCATTTCCAGAGCTGTCACAGGGTGAGATCAGACAGTTTCGGGCTCATCTCCTGGACCACAACACTGTACCATGACAACCGATGCCCAGAAGGGTGGATCAGTGGGAGAAAGGACTGGGATGTGCCTTCAGATCATCAGAGATCAGATTCTGTTGGATGCTGTTCAGTGCTGTGTGTTGAATATGAAATGGACATTATCATTTAGTGTGCTGAATATAGTCAATTCATTTCCAGAGTGTTCAATTCATCAGCATATCACTTCCTCGACCCTTCTCCATAAGCAGGCATTTGCTATATAATGAAACATATATACGTATTTGTTAAGACAGGAATTTATGCTCCTTAACAAGTGAAGTTAAAAGATTCCTAACCAGGTAGATTTTACAGATTAAACAATTATTACCGGCACTCTGTCTTTACTTATATGTTTGTATTTGGATCCACATATGTATCAGCATTGCTTTCCAAACTTTCTAAAAGCCTAAAATGCTTTTCCTTAGTCTGGAGTGGCTCAAACATCTGGACTGCGGAGGGAACTTGAAGACAAATTACAGTTTTGGAGACCACTAGTTAACTTCCTTAACTGGCTAACGAAAAAATATTAACTATTCCTTTAATATCAGCAATAAAAAACTACTACTGTGCTACTTTCTCCTTTTTTAAACTTACCTTTCCTTCTTATTTTAAAAACATTAATTTGATGCTTAAAAGCAACGTTTTCCATAGTGTGATAGGAATTAGCAATTTACTTTAGTTAGGGGATTTAATTTTCTGCCTTGGGATTAGCCATCGCCCCTTTCTGAACTCAGCCCTCCTCTGAGTTCTCATCAATTTGGGGCCTCCCTTTTTAGGGATCTGTCCACCTGGGCATGTCCCAAACCAGCCTGAGCGCCTCAGTGCAGAAACTGTGTCTTAACTCTTTCCTACATCCCCACCACCTACTTTGCCAGTGCCAGGAGCAAAGGGCACATTTGCACATGGCGCATAAATCAATGAATCACCCCCTGCTTCTCTCCAGCTTATTTCAGACGTGCTCACAGATGCATGTTAACTATGAAAAGTAACAAATGCCGACAGAGTAGGAAGCTGAACTTGATGTTACATAGTCGACACAAGTGAAAACCAAATCCAATAATCATGATATAAATAATTTGGGGGATAATTCCCACCATCCTGTCTTTCCTCCCTCCTTTCCTTCCTTCTTATGTATGTTGGTATTTATCATCTGGAAGGCACTAAGATTACAGAATGTCAGAAGAAAACTTAAGGTGATCTTGGGCAACCCTTGGCTTGGCATGAAGTGGCTCTTTGAATCCTTGACAAGAGTCCTAAGGCCTCTACCTGAACATGAGCAGTGATGAAGAACCCATTACCACCATTGGGAGCCCATTTGAAGTGTAAACCTGTCATTATCAGGATGTTCTTCCTTATCATTTAGCACAAATCTGGGTCCCCGTAACTTTCATTTATTGGTCCTGCTTCTAACCTATAAAAAGGGATAATTCTAAGTCTTCTACATCAGGGGTCTTAAGATATCCAAAGTCATGTATCATGTCCATCCTGCATCTTCTCCTTTTTTAGGGTAAACTTCTTGATTTTTTCTCATTATTCTTTATGTATCTGGACCTCCCTTCCAGACAGGTGGGAGCTTGGGGCTCTGACGCTGGTGATGGTGTTGCCATATTCCAGAAACTGGAGCCCAGCCTGGGGTGGAGGCGCCATTACCAGCTGTTTGCAGGCTACAGTTTGGGGGATGTCCGAGGGGGTGGCAGGCAGCAGCTCCCGGAGATTCATCTTCAGAACACTGGACCAACTGTTGGAACAATCAATACTCATCTCTCCAGTCTCCATACTCTCGGTTCTCAACCTAAGCTTGCATCACAATCACCTGAAGGTGAACTCAGATGGCTGGCCTCCAACCCCAGAGTTTCTGATTTAGCTGGTCTGAGCTGAGACCCAAGATACTGAATTTCTAACAAGCTCCCAGGTGATGCTGGCTCTGGTGGTCTGGGACCCCACCTGGAGAACCACTGCTGTAGACAGCACAATGAAGCTGAGATGAAGCACCAGATGGGGATAGAAGGCACCACACGAATTGTAAGTTAACCCAGGTAGGGGCTGACACTAGGGTGACGCAAGTGAGGCACCTGCCTAGGGCGCAAAATGTAAGAAAGATGCTCACTCTCAGGGCCCGTAAGTGGGGGACCGTGCAAGGAAGAGCAGCTGTAAGGGAGCCTGTGCCAAGCAAGCTGCTGGCTGGAATGGTCTTCATGCTGCCCTGTGGCCTCTGTGCTAGGTGGAATACTGGTCCTCAGAGATGCAGACATGGGATGGACATATAGAAGGGTTCCTACCATTCTAGTGACTACTTCTTCCGGTAACAAATATCACAGACCCAGCTGCAAAAAAATTCCGTGAAATTTTGGACAGTGTTACAGCAGGATTGCCTTCTAAAAAATATTGAAAATCTAAATGTACAAGAATACATTTTAAAATTCCATTTAAATCCTGAAGGCATTAGAATTGAATTTCTTTTTCCAGAAGAAGTGAAATCACGCAAAGGACAGCGGGTTGTAATAAGTAAAGGTTGTGATCCATGAACTATTATCATATCATTTCTATCCTCGAAGGCTCTCCTGTCTCCTAGGAGATGGGCATGTAAATAAGCGATTCTGCGTCACACAAGGAAATAGGCCCGGTAACAGAGCTGCCAACTGACTGCCATGGGAATGCAGAGGACAGAGGGGTCCTAAGGCTAGACATGTGTGTTACTGATTTTGTGCTTCAAGTAAATTTATTTAAGAACTGTTGCCCCCACCTCTGGGAAGCCTGAAGTGGGCGGCTGGAAGTTCCCAATAAAGGAAGATGACTGGGAGAGTTGGCAATGTTTTTCACCTGCCCCAGTGCCCGGGCCCCGTGCCTTCCTCCACAGCTGCTGGTGGCCTCGAGGGGCCACTGCTCCCCTAAGAATCTTACTCTTTAACATGAAAGAAATTCAATCTGAAGTTTGGCAGAAACATAAGGGTGTTATCTATTCTATCCTCTGACTTCCAGGAGAACTTTCATAACCGGGACACATAAGTACTAGCAACAGACTAGTTTTGAAGGCTTCCAAGAAAGAGGGTTTCACGTGTTATCTGTAAGTTGCTGCTATGTCTGCATGTTTGTATCCCCCCCAAATTCATACGTTGAAGCCTCAACCCCCAGTGGGATGGTATTTGGAGCTGGGGCCTTTGGGAGGTGATTAGGTTTAGATGAGGTCTTGAGGACAGAGCCCCATGATGAGATTATTTTCCTTACAAAGAGAGAAAGAGACACCAGAGCTTCCTTTCTCTCCACCACATAAGGAAACAAGGAAAAGATGGTCATCTGTGAACCAGGAAGAAGGTGCTCACTCAGAACCCCACCATGCTGACACCTTGATCTTGGTCTTTCAGGCTCCAGAACAATGAGAAATAAATGTCTGTTGTTTAAACCACCGTGTTTATGGTACTCTGTAACAGCAGCCCAAGCTAAGACAGTTGCTCATCAGAGGAGCACTTCCTTTGCCTCACCTGACTCTGCCATTTGAATCTCCTTTCTCCTTGCCCATTGCAGGGAACTACTACTTGTTATTAAATGAGAGAGACAGCACTCAGCTGTTTTCTAAGAGTGTAAAATGTCTCGCTTCAAGATGTGCTAGGTATTGGAGGTGATCGGCAGCTCAGATTCCAGCAGGTGAAGACAGAGCCTGAAGCCTCTGTTTAGGGGAAGAAGGAACTTCAAAGCTCTTTGGTTCTGAGGAAGTGCCCTGTTCCAGAAGAAGGAAGGGAGAGACTAAGGCAGAGCCCTGACCTGCCCCCCATTAAGTCTGTGCTCCCTGTGGCAAGGGCAGCCTCTCTTGCTGGGCGAGTGGATGGGTAACTTATTTGCAAGGCAACATTAGAATCTCGACACACGGTGCTTCAAAGGATCTATTTCCTAACAGATAACCTGGATCAATTCCTAAATTAGGAAGGAGGAGAGTTGCGTTTTAGTCCTGTGTAACTTTATACATGGTAACTTTCCCAGTGTGGATTTCAGATTATTCATCTCTAAAGTGAGGGACTTAGATTAGATATGTTCAAGCTCCCATCTAGCTCTTAAACTGTGTAAGTTTCTTTGGTTTTGGAGTGCTAATGTAAAACCTATCCAAATTGTGTTTCACGTATTAGTTAAGAAGCTGCTCAGATTTCATTTTCTCTCTGAAGAAGACAAATGGACATTTCCCATCAGCAGGTTTGCTGCAGCCCTTCTGCGAAAGGATGTTCGTCCGCCCACCAAATTGTGCATTCCATGCTTGTCACACAACCTGAGCCTGTCACTGCATGTCACAGGGCTAATTTGTTCTAATCCCATCAACTTCATAGCCCTGTGGATGAGCTTTCCTATTGGTAAGCTCAAGGTTGATGGATGGGCAATTACAGTGGGGAACACGGAGGTGGAGAGGGTTGGCAGAAGGGGATGGGTGAATATTACCTGGAGTAATTCACTAAATTCAAATCAGAAAATATTAACCTCTTTTCAGGAAAACACATGGCAGTGCTGAACTTACAGAGTTCAAATTCCAAGGGGACTATAAAATGGAACTCTGTGGTTACAAGAGGGCGCTTATTTATAATAGAAGCTTCATGACACAGCCCTTCAGTAAGCGGTGCCTTGACATCAAATAAGTTGGTTGGCTAGTTTCTTCTCAACAAAATTGCTATTTTAGACCCCGAACTATTTGGCGTAATTTCCAGCTTGCTGGCTGGAAGTCAAAATGGAGCATAATTATTTCCCTTGCAGAGGAAGGCTGCCCGGGCGTGTACTGGAGATGGTTAGAGAGCATCCTTTGCTTCTCGAGGCCTTTTCCCCACTTTGCATTTCCAGTCCTCGCGGCCCACGTCCTTCAGAGACCACACACAAAGGCTACACTGATTGGAATCAAGTAAAAGCGTGGCCTATCGTCAGTAAGGTAAAGAAAGACTGCCTTGGGGCCAGCCTGGTGGCACAGTGGTTAAGTTGGTATGTTCCGCTTTGGCGGCCCGGGGTTCGCCAGTTCTCATCCCGGGGGCGGACGTGGCACTGCTTGGCAAGCCATACTGTGGTAGGCGTCCCATGTAGAAAGCAGAGGAAGATGGGCACGGATGTTAGCTCAGGGCCAGGCTTCCTCAGCAAAAAGAGGAGGATTGTCAGTAGTTAGCTCAGGGCGAATCTTCCTCAAAAAAACAACGAAAAAAGAAAGACTGCCTTGAAGTTGAGGAGAGCCTGCTGTGCACTCTCAGCTTCCTAAGACTCTAGCTCCTAATCACCTTTCTTTTACACAGAGTCTATTTTAATTTTAATTTGTCCTTTAGAATGGGGAGTTTTTTTTGACTGAAGGAAGATTCACCCAGATTAATTTTAACCAAGGCTCATTCAAACCCAAGTGTATGCTATGCCAGTGTCCTCCAGGGCTTTGGTTCATAACTTGGGTGCACTCTGTGATCAAGAGAGGAAGGAGGAAAAGAAAAAGGGAGAGGTTTGTAGCGACTTCAATGATTCTGCTAGGCTCCACCAGGGTCATTACTATTTAGACTCCAAAAAAGGGACCTCTTGGTCGGGACCTGCCAAAATGACTTGCGTCTGCCTGCAGAATGGTTGTGTTCAGTAACAACAAGGACAAATGTGAAATTTGCAGCTACTATTTACTGAATATCATTACTGAGCATATTACCAGGCATCGTGCTGGTCACTTTCCCAATATTATGTCACTGGAGCCTCAGGTCAGTTCTCTGAGAGAGGCATCCGTATCTCTTTTTTCCAGGTAATGAAACAGAGTCTTAGAAGGTTAAATGACTGGCTTAAGGTCATGCAGCTCAGAGGCAGTCGAACTGGGACCAGAACCCAGCTCTGTCTGACTCCAAAGCTTGTGCTCTTTCGATCGTCTCCCCTGAGGCTCCAGAACAGAGTATTTCATTGTCAATTTCACCTTTCAGTAGTGTTATTTCATATTTAATTTCGATCACAGTTATGCAGCAGCAAAATGTGTGAGTTCATGAGTCTCCTCTTTTCTAACAGAACACTGTCCATGATTATTCGTGCACATCTGTCTTTAGCATCTTTTTAAGACATGCATCAGTTAAATGTCAAAGCAGAAGCTTTATGGATCGGGCCCTCGGTAGCAATATGTTTAGATTATGTATAGCTCTGAGCCTATTTTACAATCACAGGGCCTCATTCTCTCAAATATATCCATCAGCCATCCATCAGTGGAATATACATCACTCATTTAAGAACACATTTCCATCAGACCTTTCCTTACTCCACTTTCTATTATCACATATGGCAATTACAAGTTTAAGAATCAGAAGGCTATAAAGTGAATAATCTAAAAATGATTAATTTTGCTCTGTTGGAAAGCTGTCATTTCTGCTCTTATGAACTGGTAATAATAACCATGTCACTCCCCTACTTCTTCTATAGGATATAGGCTATGTATTAATTTGCTAGGGCTGCCATAACAAAGTACCGTAAATCAGAAGGCTTAAAGAACAGAAATTTATTGTCTCACAGTTCTGGAGGCTGCATGTCTGAGAATAAGGTCAGCAGCATTAGTTCCTTCTGAGGACTGTGAAGAAGAATTTGTTCCATGCCTCTCTCTTAGTTTCTGGTCGGGTTTGCTGACAATCTTTGGTATTCTTGGCTTGTAGATACGTCGCTCTGATCTCTGCCTTCGTGTTGACACGGCATTCTTCCCACCTTTATGTGTCTGTGCCCAAAGTCCCCCTTTTTATAAGGACTGATGTCCTATTGGATCAGGTGCCCATCCCTTTATTCCAGAATGACTTCCAATATCACTTCATCCTAACTGAACTAATTACATCTGCAATGACTCTATTTTCAAATACAGTCACATTCGAAGGTACTGAGGGTTAGGACTTCAACATGCAATTTTTGGAGGCACAGTTAAATCCATAACGGGCTAGTTGGATGGCAGGTGATTCAGTGTGCGGGAGGCCTAGCTTCTAGCACAGCCTCTGAGATCCTCAGAGTGGAGTGGGACTGGCTCTGATGCTGAGGAAGCACTGATGCTGGAGCCCAAGTTGGCCACAATGGAGCTCCAGTCTAGGATGGGCTGGAGACGTGTGCAGATAGATAAATTGCAATGCGAGGTAGGAAGCGCTGTTTGAGAGAAGTGAGCGGTCTTCTGCAGGAGCTCTGAGCACTGAGCACTAATTCTGCCTGGAATTGCTGGGGAAGATGTTCTCTAAACGCCTACTGCTCCTGATCAACTGCTTATCAAACTCGAAAAACAAGTTTCAAAGTTTAAATATGACAATGTTGCTTGATAGCAGAGCACTCTTGTACTTCTTAGCAGCTGAGTGGGGAGAAAAAGGCTCATTTTAGGGGAGAGCATCAATCAAGAGTTTTAAAGAGGACGACTCCTGATCTCTTTGTATAACTTTTGGTGATTGGGTTAGGAATAAGCCTGAAGTACAGTGTGATGGATGTAAATGTGTTCGTTCTGCAAATACATTTTCATATTTTCTGGTTTCTTCTTTCTTGGCAGTATAAGTCAAATTGCATTTGAACCAATATATCCCAGTGTAAATAATGGCATAAGAAAAGGATTTATAATGCTTAGCTGATATGTTGCTCATGCAAGAAAATATGGATACTGTTAAATTTCTACACCAGGCAACAGAGGTCTTCTTAGTGTCTGCCACAAGGAGATTTGACCTGGATTTGTAGTAATCAAACCACATATTACAGCTTAAAATTTGTTTTTCCATAGCACAGCATTGATCAGTTTCGAGCCTGAAGTAGGGGACGATGTTTACACACTGTGTCTGAAGCTTGTGTCTAAGGCAAGGGCAGTGACCTTTTAATTAATTCCTACAGGATGTCGGTGCACTTTTAAAATTTAAACTTAATCATTAGAAAAGTACCATAGATATTTCACGAAAGAAAGAAAACGTTATATATTTAGGTGTTTTATAAGTAGCTAGAAATCAACCTCTTTTACTTTTAATTATTCTGTTTTACTCTGGAAACGTAATTGCTATATTCTAATCACAAGACAAACAGACGCCTTTATTAATAGCCTATGCTTTAAATACACAGACCCCTTCAACCTCCTGCGCCCAGGGGGCTCTTTCTTGGCGTAATATCACTCTCTCCTTGATTATTTCCGGGGCCCCCAAAGTCCTCCAAAGCATGCTGGCAGGACGTCTGTAGGAGGTGAAGCGTAAGGTGTACATTTGAATGACACCTCCTTGCTGTCACTGTGGCAGATTCCCTAAGAGCTGAGGAGTTGGGTGTGGCCATTGGGGGGACTCTTTCCCATGGCAGCACCTTTTTTTTTTTTTTATTACTAAGTGCCTGGAGAGCCATTGAGCTAGCACCCCTTCTCCCCCATGGAAAGCAGAGGAAGGTATTGTCCTATATATGTCTTAAGGCTGAAAAAGGAACAGAGGATGAACACTCTGAAACCCTAAGTATATTCACTTGGAAAAATCTGTCTTTAACAGCTGTGGGATGTAGGAAGCGGAGTTCATGAGTTTGAGGATCAGGCTGTTCAGGAACGAGAGGGACACTGGGCTCAATGGTGGATAGCTCTTAAGCTCTAAACCTGTGCCTCCAACTGCCTCCTTATCTCTCCACCCAGATGTCCCCGGGGTCTTTAAACTTGATATGATCAAATTTAAAGTCGTGGATTCTCCCTCTTCCCTGCCAGACACCCTGTCATATTCCTCTAGCACAAGATTTTCCATTTCTAAAGGTCAGTGAGTGATGTCCCTGTCCACTTGGTTACCCAAGCTAGAAACTTTACTGTCATTGACTCTATTCTTCTCCTTACATTGACAATTGCTTTCACCATGTTCTGTTGTGTCTCTGTCTCTCTCTCTCTTTTTTTTTGCTGAGGAAGATTAGCCCTGAGTTAACATCTGTGCCAGTCTTCCTCTATTTTATATGTGGGTCACCACTGCGTAGGACTGCACCTGCAATCTGAACCCACGAGCCCGGGCTGCTGGAGTGGAGCACTCCGAACTTAACCACTAGGCCATGGGGCTGGCTCCCCTTTCTCTTTTTTAATGTCTCTGGATTTGTTGTTATGTTCTTTCCATTCCCTTCACTCCTGCCTAAGTTCAGACCTCAGCATCTTTCTCATGAACTGCAGCCTCCAAGCTGGAACTGGCTTTCCTGTACACAGTGCACTCCCCACACTCCACTAAGTTCTGTTTTTTATGCTTTTTCTTGTGCCAAATGCACAACAAAAGTGATATGACCGTCCTGGGGGGCCGGTCCTGTGGCCGAGTGGTTAAAGTTCCATGGGCTCCACTTCAGTGGCAAGGGTTTGTGGGTTTGGATCCCATGGGTAGATCTACTCTGCTTATCAGCCATGCTATGGAGGGCATCCCACATATAAAGCAGAGTAAGATTGGCACAGATGTTAGTTTAGGGCCAATCTTCCTCACCAAAAGAAAAAAAAAAGTAATATGACCTTCCTACTTCAAATCCTCTGAGTCTTCCTCTGTCTACAGCATAAAGTTCAAACATCTCAGCTGAGCAGACAACGTTTTACCCATCTGGCCA
This sequence comes from Equus asinus, assembly GCF_041296235.1. NCBI lineage: Eukaryota > Metazoa > Chordata > Mammalia > Perissodactyla > Equidae > Equus > Equus asinus. Next base: position 123,699,136 of record NC_091790.1, on the reverse strand, counting down.
TAACCTCCTTTCTAACCTGATCTCCTTTGCTTAACTCTTTATTAGAAAACAGATCATGCACTTTCATTCCTCCACAGAGTTTCCTCTGCTTGTAATTCCTTCCCCTCTCTCTCCTGTGGAAGGCCGATTTATCTTTTCAGACCAAGTTGATTCTACCCTTTATTGGTTAAACCTGTCAAGACTTTCCTAACTATTCCTGGGCATAATTACTTCCCGTCTCTGTGTACACAGCATCTTATGCATCCTTTATTCTTGCTCATAACAGAACTAAAGTGTACCTCATTGTCGGTCTCCCCTCCTAGGTTGTTCATTTCTTTAGGGCAGAGCTTCTGTCTCCTTTATTTTTCAATTTCTAGAGCTTGTCTGAAACATGGTGTACTTAATACGTTTGATGAATGAATGAATAAATGAAGTCAAGTCCACCATTTCCTTCACGTCACAAACTTTTTTTCCCCTTTTATTTTCAGATTGCTATTCTAGATAAAGAATAAGGTAGGGAGACCTGTCCTACCAAGTCTTGTTATAAAACTATACGATATCGACAAAGAAATTGACAATTAGAACAGTGGGACAGAACAGAGAGCCCAGAAGTAGACGCAACCACAAACTTGAGCTAAGACATTTTCCATTGTTACCAGTGAGGAAGGAATGGATCTTTCAATAAATGGTGCTGGGGCAGTTGGTTATCCAAACTGGAAAAGAATAAAATTGGATGCTTCTCTCTCACCATATACAGTATTTCATCCCAGGTGAATTAAAGATTTAAATGTGAAAAGTACAACTATTAGTACGAGATTTTTAAAAGGTAATATAGGAAAATATCTTTATGATAAAGAAAGACATTAAACAAGAAATAAAAAGCAAAACACCTAAAGGAAAAAAGTTAAAATATGCTATGGTAAAATAAAGAAAGTCTATTCATGGAATTACACCATAAAAAAGTGAAAAGACAAACCGTGAACTTGGGAAAGATATTTTTCTCTTTCTCCTTTTTTTTTTGGTGAGGAAGATTGGCCCTGAGCTAACACATGTTGCCAATCTTCCTCCTTTTGCTTGAGGAAGATTATCACTGAGCTAATATCTGTGCCAATCTTCTTCTATTTTATATGGGATGTCTCTACAGCATGGCTTGACAAGTGGTGTTAGGTCTGTGATGGAATCCGTACCTGCAAACCCCCGGCCACCAAAGTGGAGCATGCGAACTCAACTACTACACCACTGGGTCAGCCCAAGGGAAAGATATTTTTTAACACACACAACTAGGATTCCAATATGCTATTTAGCACACCACTCTCAAACATGAACAGGTAGGAAAGGGTCTCCTGGCTTTGAGGAAAGCATTAAATATGAAAAGATCAATGTAGCAAAAAGGAATATGAAACAAGTTGGAGCATGCAGAGAACATGTCGGAACAAGGAAACTTTGAAATCCTCAGGTATGCAAAGAACTGCCTCTATTAAATACTAGGATATTATAAAAAAGAAATATTCCAAGAAAAAAAGGAGCTCTCAGGAAAAACAGAAGTTTGTTGGCAGTAATGAAAAACTCAATTTAGGGATAAGAAGATAAAGTTGAAGAAATCTCCCAGAAAATAGAGAAATTGACAAAGGGATGGAATACAGGAGGAAGAAAATAAGGAAACACAAGGATTAGACCAGATCCAACATCTGAATAATAATCTTTCCATAACAAGAGATCAGAGAAATTAGACAGAGGAAAGCTATTAATGAAGTAATTGAAGGAAAATTCTCCAGAAGTGAACATGATATTCCAGACTGAAAGGTACACTGAGGACGCAGCAGAAGGGATGAAAACAGCCCCTATCTTGAAATGGCCCATCATCATGACATTTCAGACCATTTGCCTCAAAGAGAATATCTTTCAATCTTTCAGGGAAAAATTACAGCTTTCATACAAAGGATCAAGACACAAAAAGGCTTTGGACTTTTCAATAGCAAGACTGGAAATTGATGTTTTCAAAATTCCAGAGGAAGATGGTTTCCAACCTAGAATTCTATAACCAATCAGTGAAGTCACTTTTATTTTATTTATTTATTTATTTTATTTTCTCTCCTTCCAGTATCTTTATTTTTTATTTTTTTTGTTGAATTTTAATTTTTTTCGGATGTACATCATATTTCAAATTCTGGATACATTACATCATGTTCACCACCCAAACACTAATTATAGTGTATCCCCTCACATGTGACCCTAATCACCCCTTTTGCCCTCCCCCTTCCCCCCTTTCCCAATGGTAACCACCAGTCCAATCTCCAATGCTATGTGTTTTTTTTTGTCGTTTTTATCTTCTACTTATGAGTGAGATCATATGGTATTTGACTTTCTCCCTCTGACTTATTTTACTCAGCATAATACCCTCAGGTTCCTTCCATGTTGTCACAAATGGCTGCATTTCGTCATTTCTTATGTCTGAGTAGCAGTCCATCGTGTATAAATACCACATCTTCTTTATCCATTCGTCCCTTGATGGGCACCTAGGTTGCTTCCAAGTCTTGGCTATTGTGTATAATGCTGCAATGAACGTAGGGATGCAAGTATTTTTATGCCTTTGTGTTTTCAAGTCCTTTGGATAAATACCCATCAGTGGAATAGCTGGATCATATGGTAGATCTATCCTTAATTTTCTGAGGATACTCCATACTGCTTTCCATAGTGGCTGCACCAGTTTGCACTGCCACCAGCAGTGAACAAGTGTTCCCTTCTCTCCACACCCTCTCCAACATTTGCTGTTTCCTGTCTTGTTAATTATAGCTATTCTGACCAGAGTGAGGTGATACCTCATTGTAGTTTTGATTTGCATTTCCCTGATAGCTAATGATGTTGAGCATCTTTTCATATGCCTGTTTGCCATCTGTATATCTTCTTTGGAGAAATCTCTGCTCAGATCTTTTGCCCATTTTCTAATTGGATTGTTGGTTTTTTTGTTGTTGAGCTGTATGAGTTCTTTGTATATTTTGGATATTAACCCCTTATCTGATACGTGGTTTGCAAATATCTTCTCCCAATTTTTAGGTTGTCTTTTCGTTTTGTTGATGGTTTCCTTTGCTGTGCAGAAACTTTGTAGTTTGATGTAGTCCCATTTGTTCATTTTTTCTTTTGTTTCCCTTGCCCGGTCAGACATGGGACTTGAAAATATGCTGCTCAGACCAATGTCATAGAGCGTACTGCCTATGTTTTCTTCTAGAAGTCTCATGGTTTCGGGTCTTACATTCAAGTCTTTAATCCATTTTGAGTTGATTTTTGTGCATGGTGTAAGGGAATGGTCTACTTTCATTCTTTTGCATGTGGCTGTCCAGTTTTCCCAACACCATATATTGAAGAGACTCTCCTTTCTCCATCGTATGCTCTTGGCTCCCTTGTCGAATATTAGCTGTCCATAAATGTGTGGGTTTACTTCTGGGCTCTCAATTTTGTTCCATTGATCTGTGTGTCTGTTTTTGTGCCAGTACCATGATGTTTTGGTTGCTATGGCTTTGTAGTATAATTTGAAATCCGGGAGTGTGATACCTCCAGCTTTGTTCTTTTTTCTTAGGAATCCTTTGGCTATTCAGGGTCTTTTGTTGTTCCATATAAACTTTAGATTCTTTGTTCTATTTCTGTAAAAAATGTTGTTGGAACTTTGATAGGGATTTCGTTGAATCTATAGATTGCTTTAGGAAGTATGGACATTTTAACAATGTTAATTCTTCCCATCCAAGAGCACGGAATATCTTTCCATTTCTTTGTGTCTTCTTCGATTTCTTTCAACAATGTTTTATAGTTTTTGGTGTACAGATCTTTCACCTCTTTTGCTAAGTTTATTCCTAGGTATTTTATTCTTTTTGTTGCAATTGTAAATGGGTTTGTATTCTTAATTTCTCTTTCTGCTACTTCGTTGTTAGTGTATAGAAATGCAACGGATTTTTGTGCATTGATTTTGTATCCCGCAACTTGACTATTCCTTTATTATTTCTAAAAGTTTTTTAGTGGACTCTTTAGGGTTTTCTAGATATAAAATCATGTCATCTGCAAAGAGTGACAGTTTCACTGCTTCTTTTCCAATGTGGATCCCTTTTCTTTCTTTTTCTTGCCTGACTGCTCTGGCTAGGACTTCCAATACTATGTTAAATAAGAGTGGTGACAGTGGGCATCCTTGTCTGGTTCCTGTTCTTAGAGGGATAGCTTTCAGTTTTTCTCCATTGAGAATGATATTTGCTGTGGGTTTGTCATATATGGCCTTTATTGTGTTGAGGTATTTTCCTTCTACATCCAATTTATTTAGAGTTTTTACCATAAATGGATGCTGTATCTTGTCAAATGCTTTTTCTGCATCTATTGAGATGATCATGTGATTTTTATTCTTCATTTTGTTAATTTGGTGTATCACGTTGATAGATTTGTGGATGTTGAACTATCCTTGCATCCCCGGAATGAAACCCACTTGATCTTGATGTATGATCTTTTTAATGTATTGTTGTATTCGATTTGCTAGTATTGTGTTGAGGATTTTTGTATCGATGTTCATCAGTGATATTGCCCTGTAATTTTCTGTTTTTGTGTTGTCCTTGTCTGGTTTTGGTATCAGGATAATATTTGCTTCGTAGAAGGAGTTAGGAAGCCTCCCCTCCTCTTCAATTTTTTGGAAGAGTTTGAGAAGGATAGGTATTAAGACTTCTTTGAATGTTTGGTAGAATTCACCAGGGAAGCCATCTGGTCCTGGACTTTTATTTTTTGGGAGGTTTTTAACTGCTGTTTCGATCTTCTTACTGGTGATCGGTCTATTCAAATTTTCTACATCTTCTTGGTCCAGTTTTGGAAGGTTGTATGTTTCTAAGAATTTATCCATTTCTTCTAGATTATCCAATTTGTTGGCGTATAGCTTTTCATAGTATTCTCTTATTATCTTTTGTGTTTCTGAGGTGTCCGTTGTAATCTCTCCTCTTCGTTTCTGATTTTATTTATTTGAGCCTTCTCTCTTTTTTTCTTGGTGAGTCTAGCTAAGGGTTTGTCAATTTTGTTTATCCTTTCGAAGAACCAGCTCTTGGTTTCATTAATTTTTTCTATTGTTTTTTCAGTCTCTATTTCATTTATTTCTGCTATGATTTTTATTATTTCCTTCCTTCTGCTAATTTTGGGCTTTGTTTGTTGTTCTTTTTCCAGTACCTTTAGGTGCACTTTTAGATTGTCTATTTGGGATTTTTCTTCCTTGTTGAGGTAGGCCTGAATTGCTATAAACTTCCCTCGTAGAACTGCTTTGCTGTATCCCACAGATTTGGGCATGTCATGTTTTCATTTTCATTTGTCTCCAGGAATTTTTTAATTTCTTCTTTGATTTCTTCATTGACCCAATCATTGTTCAGTAGCATTTTGTTCAATCTCCACACTTTTGCGGCTTTTCTGCTTTTCTTTCTGTAGTTGATTTCCAGTTTCATACCTTTGTGGTCAGAAAAGATGCATGGTATTATTTTGATCTTCTTAAATTTATTGAGACTTGTTTTGTGGCCTAATATGTGATCAATCCTGGAGAATGTTCCATGGGCATTTGAAGAGAATGTGTATTCTGTGGTTTTTGGATGGAATGTTCTGTATATATCTACTAAGTCCATCTGGTCTAATGTGTCCTTTAAGGCGAGTGTTTCCTTGTTGATCTTCTGTTTGGATGATCTATCCATTGGTGTAAGTGGAGTGTTAAAGCCCCCTACTATTGTTGTGTTACTGTCTGTTTCTCCTCTTATGTCTGTTAATAATTGCTTTATATGTTTAGGTGCTCCTATGTTGGGTGTGTAGATATTTCCAAGTGTTATATTTTCTTGTTGGATTGTTCCCTTTATCATTATGTAGTGCCCGTCTTTGTCTCTTATTACAGTTTTTGATTTAAAGTCTATTTTGTCTGATATAAGTATTGCTACCCCCGCTTTCTTATCTTTGCCATTTGCATGGAATATCTTTTTCCATCCTTTCACTTTCAGTTTGTGAGTGTCTGTAGGTCTGAAGAGTGTCCCCTGTATGCAGCATATACATGGATCTTGTTTTTTTATCTAATTGGCCACCTTATGGCATTTGATTGGAGCATTTAATCCATTGACATTGGATTAAGTGAAGTCACTTTTAGATGTTCACATATAAAAAATTTATCATGCATGCATCCATTCCTACAAAGCTACTGGCCCATGTGCTCCCACAAAACAAGTATGTAAACCAAGAGAAAGGAAGATCTGGAACCCAAGAAAGAGGTGATCCATTGCAACAGAGAAGCCAAGGCAGTCCCTCAGATAGCAGACTCTAGAATGAAGTCCCTAATCTCAGCTGCTGATGGTCCAGATTGGAAGATTTCCTCAAGGTGAAAATAATAGGCTAATATGTTTGAACATTTGAACGGAGATTTACACAACTAGGGAAAATTTGGGATTTGAGTTCATTATGGTCACATAGAAAGCTAAATGAATGACAAAATAAGTTAATTATTAACTCTAGGGAAAACCGAACATTTGTTCAGAAAAGAAAAATCAGAATTTACTACATGGCTAGGCAGCAAATGGTGTTCACATAGTCATAATTATGTAAACTCTAACGACTTAACCATCTGTTGTCTAACTCATGATATAAAGCCACTGAGAGGATGCAGAATATGAGGAGTGTATGCACGTATGTAGGGAGATGGGATGAGTACGAAAGAGCTGGCTTCTCATGTTCCAAAGTGGAAAGAAAACAGATATTTTTTAAAACTGAAAAAAAAACCAGTTAACAACAATATAAGCATACTACTTAAAGACATATAAGTATTTAAAAAATCCATTTAAAAAGTTGAAATTGTAAATGGGTGTTGGTGCGGGAACTGATTTTTTTAATGTCAAGACTGTGGTATTATTTGCGTTTTTATGTGTTTATGTAAGTTGGATAAAAAGAACAAATCAATTAAAAAAGAACTAACAAAAGAATATAAGGTATGGCATATTTTATAAAGTACAAAACCAAACAATATATTGTTTAGGGATGCATACATGTGTGGAAAATCATAAAGGAAATGATAAAAGGAATGACCAAGCAGACGGAATTAAAAAAACAACAGCAACCAAAAAAATGAAGGTAGCAATTAGTTGGGATGAAGGGGCAAGAATAGGGCAGACCGGGGCTGGCCCCGTTGCCCAGTGGTTAAGTTCGTGCACTCCACTGCAGGCAGCCCAGTGTTTCGTTGGTTCGAATCCTGGGCGCGGACATGGCACTGCTCATCAAACCACGCTGAGGCAGCGTCCCACATGCCACAACTAGAGGGACCCACAATGAAGAATATACAACTATGTACTGGGGGGCTTTGGGGAGAAAAAGGAAAAAAAAAATAAAATCTAAAAAAAAAAAAAAGAATAGGGCAGACCTTTGAGACAACCTCAACACTAGCAGTCATGTTCTATTTCTCAAGTTGAGTAATGGGTTCACGGGTTTCTTTTTATGATATTGTTTCATAACTTATAGCTTGATTTCAGCCTTACGCAGTAATTTAGAAAGTTCACGGAGATGATCATTACATGTGATGGCATCATGAGGTCCATCTCTTACTTATCAATGGACGTCAAGAACTTAACCATATGGGATTTGCCATGTTGCGGTTAAAAGAAATTAACAAAAAATAATTCTCAACTTGTCTCCCTTTGAACTAACTAGAGAATGCCATTGTTTACACTTAGCGTTTTTGGTCTTTATTTGGGTTCTACTTGAGACTAATTGTAGCCAGTCCCACACCTTTAACTGCTTTTTATGTTAACCTAAGCTACTCTACTACCCATTAGCACCAGGCACCATTAGCGGTCATATTACCTGCTTGACTACTCACGCTGAACTTGTCTGTAATAACAATGAGATAGACTGTTGGGGGAAATTCATCTTACACAGCTCTGCTGAAAAACATCTCTACGGTGTCCCCAAGTGATATAAAACACTCCACAAGTTATAACAAGAGAACATCCAATCTCCCCAAATGGCTCTAGTTGTCAGGAGTTTTATTTTCAAAACCAATTGTTGGAAAGTAATGTAGTTTTATCCAAGTTTCAAGCTGGACTTACTGGTACTCATTTGCACAGCCTGATAGATATTTATTTAGGATGACATTGAATTGAGCTTTCAATATTTCTGATTTACATCTTCTCTTTGGATAGGACATCTCTGACATAGCAAGAATCAAAAATATGCATTTGAAATCTGCTGTCATCTGAATGCCTTGCTTTATTTGCACAGGGCAAAGCTACTGCTAAAGCTTATTAGACTACATCTTTGCCTTTAATATTTTGGGATATTATAAATTTAATTTTTAAGGCAATACATATAGCCCAACAAATATTTATTGACTATATCTTTGACATGAATAGCTCTAATAAGTTATTTTTCTATTCACTGACACAAAGGGATGAGACAACCAAAACAGCTGACAGACTAAGAATGCTATTGTCACCATCAATTATATCCCTTTGCTAGGCAGCTCTGGCCATGCACCTGTTTTCTTTCCTTTTTTTTTTTTTTTTTTTTTTTAATGGAGAGCTACTCTTCTCTCCTCCCTCTTATATTGAAAGAAAGGCAGGAGGGGAAAGCAACAATAATTTAGCTGAAGGTCAACCGGGGCACCTGGCTAATGGCTCTTTCTCCTCCCATCACTGATTGCCTGAGAACAGGAAATCAGCCCAAATCTATTGTTATGATCAGAGCTGTAATGTTGGTGAGCGAGCATGCGCTACTGACTGCCTTTCTCCCTTCGAAGAAAAATGATTACTACGTTTAATAGACACACTTCAGAGCAAATACTTTCTTCAGAGCATCATCAATGTGAAGGATGCAGCACAGCAGAGCTGGCCAGCCCTGAGGACAACGGGCTGCTCTCAGAGGCTCCACCCACCTCCCACAGTCTCCTTCCTTTCCATTCTCTCTGGTCTACCTTGATCCAAGGCAAAACTCGAAAATCTGGATCAAGTGTGTCAGCGAATAAAGGTGGGCACACTGAGGTGCCCTGTATCTTCCTGTGCTTGTAAGGACTATCAGAGGTGACTCAGCTCTAAGAACAGGCAGGACCAAGGAAGAGGAGAGAAAAAACAATCCTGAGGAAGTGATGGAGCCCAGAGCCTGGCATCCTGTCTGACCCACGTCTGTCCTTCCACACAGGACGTGAGCGAAGTTACCCAGCGGGGCCAACAGAAACCAAGCCAGGGACAACTCCCCTGAAATGTTAGACTTCCAAGGTGCCGCCTACCTTCAGGAGCACGACAGGAAACGAGTCAGGGGAATAACAATGATGAGACGAAAAACAAATGTCCTTCCACTTTACAAAATGCTTACACAGAGGTAATCTCACCTTTTAATTGACCCTTACCTCTGGGGCAGAGCAGATTACTGTGTCCATTTTAAGAATGAAGAAACAGATTTTGAGTGGTTAGGGTCATGTAGGAGGTCACATGAAGGTCAGAGCTGGGAGCTGTCTCAGCTCCCATCTCCTCTGGGTAGATGGGGAAACTTCCAGCTCAAATTTTCATACTGAATACTTGAAAATATTAGCTCCTGATGAGATGGGCTTTTTTGGATATTCTTTAAATGGTTTTCCTTTACTAACAGAACACAATGACCATGGTAGGTAACATGTTCTCAGCGCTGCCAAGAAAAAAACTCATTATGGTGATTATCACCATCTACAAACACCGTGAGTTTCGTGCTTCCATGGGGTACTGAGAGTCAAGGACATTTTATAGTTTTAAAATCTATCATTTACTTTTTGGGATGTATTTGGTTAGTAACTTCATATTCTTTTACTCTTTCCTCTTCATTTATTAAATAAAATTACTCAAATTTACCTGACTTGAAAATTTGATAGCAATAAACTGCTAAGCATATTTGTACTTTGGCTTTAGTTTAAAAAGTGAAAGACTATAAAATTTCCTTCAATTAAAAATGCAGGTATAATATAAAGATGAAAGAATTCATATAATACATTAGGCCTATTTAGAAAACAGTATATTCAATCAAACAAATATTGACAATTACAGAGATAGTTAATTTAGAAAGGTCACTCAATTTTTTTATAGCCTAGCAGTGGCAGACTATGAAGTGGTGTTATTAAACCTTGTAGCCCAATATTCAATCGAAACTTTGCATCTAGCACAGTGTCTGGCCCAATGAAGCACTCAGTCGATCTCTGTTCCCTGAATGAGAACTAAATATGTTGCTTTTATGGAACCCGTCCATCATCACTAATAATTTCACAATAACATTAAATAGATTTTTATAGGATTTATCAAAATAAATGATATACATTCAGTATACATATTTGGACCTATGGACTATAAAGTGAAAAGTGTTCAGGCCACTGAAATGATAAGTAATTGGACATATGGTCTTTGGCAGTATGATTTTAATTTTAGGGGAAATTAATCTCTCTTCAGACTTCATTCTTATGGAACATTCCCTCATTTCATTTTCCTCTGTGCCTACCACTCGTTGCTTTTGTGTGCAGTGTTCCTTTAGGAAACCAACGATGCTCTTGCAGGTGTGAAAAGCAATGGCTCCCTTGCGCCCCCTGGTGCTGAGCTTGTTTCATCGCAAAATTGCGAATGTCCCCAATTCTATCTTCATTTTGCTTTGAAATATTGAGTGAACTATTAACATGATCATATTATTATGATAGAAACAGAAAAGCAACAATACCAGATTCAGAGAGTACCTTAACCTCTGGGATCCTTTCTTAATTGACCAAGCCGATCTCAGCCCATTCCTAAGGCTCCAAAAGATTTTTAAAAAATGTGTTGAATAATTACTCGGACCACCAGAAAAGTGGTATACAGCACACTGCCCGTTCATCAATTTTCTGGACTCAGAATTAAGTTACACTGTCTCAGGGCCTAGGACAGCATCAAACACAACTCCACTAGACCCAGGCAGTATGATTTTATAAGACATTCTTTCCTGTAGACACCAAGCCAACCCACAAATATCACAAACTGTGTAAAATACGTTCATTTTTATTCTGATGCGATATTCCATATTATAGGCTATTTGTAACTTTAGATTTGTTGTTCTCAGTAGTGGTATTAGCCAGTTGATAATTTTATTTTCCTTTTGTTCTCGAAGCCCCAGATGGACCACAAAGACAATATAACCAGTCCCCAGCATATGAGTGTGCAGTGTTCCAAAAGTTTATATGGGAGTTTGGGACTCAAAATGCGTTTTTCCACAGAAAAAAATTTTAAAAAAATGATAATTAGCTTCCAAGGGGAACCCCTAAAATCAGTTTAACCCATCTTGAACTAGAAATATTTTACTAACAGTAGCCTTTCTACTCCACTTACGTCACCATTTATGAAACTATTTCTCTGGGAAAGTGAATTCTGAGGTCTGCCTTTGGCTAGCAGGAGCCTCACTCAGCTTCTGACTGGGGCTGCAGTGGGTCTGGCTGGGGTGACCAGGCAGGTACTCCTGGGGGGCAGGCATGTGCACGGGGTGAGGACAGAAAGGGAAAACGTACATCCTTTCCTGAAATCACTACCCCTGTCCCTGTCCTATTCTATGTGCAGAACTCCCAGTATTACAGGATTTTTTATTTAGGAGAATGTGAAGATACTTCTGCCATCTATTGTACTTTCATGGACTCTCCCTAGGTATGCGGATAAAAGGGATTATGGAATGTCTAGGAAAGCATGTCCCTCACCTGCTCACTCATCAGCAGATATTTGTTGATCCCTGTGCTATTTCAGCTCCTCTGCCAAGTGCTGGGGATACAGATGAATGAGACACAGTCCTTCGCAAAGGAGCTTACATTCTAATCGGGAGCAAAAGATATCCAAATAGATGTTATTATATACTACAGTAAACATCATATATTACACAAGGAAGCATAGTATATAACTCCAAGGGGTCTTAAAGGATAGCTGGGGAGACATAATAAACATAATTAGAAATTAAATCAGAATCAAGAGCGTAATATTCAAGATGTCATAGAGGAAAGGAGAAACAAGAGCCACATGGATGGTTTACATGATTCCTTGACCATGGAACCCTTTTTTTCTATGGAATACCCCCTCACATCTCTCAGTGCACAGCTGTGACATGGAAACTACTTTGAGGATATTCTGATATGGAAAATAAGTGGGATAAATTTAAGAGAGGGAGAAACGGTTAAGTCATGCTAGGTTAGCATACGTGTTTATCTTTGCTCTCTGTCCAAATATCTCTAAAAAGGTAATAAAAGTCATAACAAAAATGCTTTAAACGCGCAAAGGCTAAGAAACAATGAGAGAGCCGACAAGATATGTTGATTAAATTTATAGACATGGACAGCTGAAGACAGCTGGTAACAGACTTAGCAGAGAGAAGAAACCCGAAACCCAAGGCTACCGGTGGAGTGCCAAAAAGAAACCATGTGTTTTGCACCACAGAATCCCAGAAAGTCTCAGCAATTGGAGCCAACAGGTACCTGCTAGAGGTACCCAGGGTTGGAATGGAAGAACCAATGGTGTGAGATATAATTGGGCCCCTGAGCTCCTCTTCCAGCCTGTGAAGCCGGGCACCTCCCCTTTGCCTCCCAGCAGAAGCCAGATATTCTCCAGACAAGATGACTCACAGAGGCTCTGGATGAAGATGTCAAGGACAAGAAGGTGAAAACATGGGAGTCAGGGGAAAGAGTGCATTCTAGCAGCCTCTCCAGCCTGTGCCCCATTTGTTCCTCAGAGCACTGTTATCCACGTTTATCGTCTCCAACCAGAAGAGGTTAGGTGATGCTTCTCTGGGGAAACTGGTCAGCAGAAGATCAAGAGGGGAACCTGATTAATGTTTGGGCTCAGCCAAAGCCATGTCCAGGCCTCCTGGCCAGACACAAGCTTCACAGATCAGGAAACAGATCACAAAGAGCTTGTGATCAAAGTTTTAGCACTTCACTCTTAGATCTGAATGAGCCATCAAGAGTCATGGGACTGTGAGAAAACGCCAGAACATAAAGGATGGAAACAGATTAATTCAGGGAGCAGAAAGATATTCCTAAAAGGCTATCATTAACGTCCTTATGAAGTTAAGAAAAAAAACACTGGAAGAAAAGGAAGGGAAAGAAATAAAAAAGGGGCTTTTCGAGAATAAGAAAGAGCTCTTAGAAATCCAAAAGGAAATTAAAGCAGCATTAATAACAATTTTTTTTAAAACTTCCATCGAAGAGTTGGAAGATAAAGTTTAGTATATCTTCCAGATAGTAAAACAAACACACAAAAAAGCCAGAGATGGAAGATAAGAGAGAAGAGATAAGAAAACTGGAATATCACATATCAAATAAGATCGTACATCCAATTAACAGGAGTTTCAAAAAGCCAGGTATAGGAGAGAGAAGGAATTTATCCAATGAATAATATATGAAAAATTCCGAGAATTTATGAAGAACAGAAATTTACAGATTGAGGGGCCTGGCCTGGTGGCGCAGCAGTTAAGTTCGCATGTTCTGCTTCGGCGGCCTGGGGTTTATTGGTTCGGATCCTGGGTGCAGACATGGCACTGCTTGACAGGCCATGCTGTGGCAGGCATCCCACATATAAACTGGAAGAAGATGGGCATGGATGTTAGCCCAGGGCCAGGCTTCCTCAGCAAAAAGAGTAGGATTAGTGGCAGATGTTAGCTCAGGGATAATCTTCCTCAATAAATAAATAAATAAATAAATAAAAGAAAAGAAAAAATTAAAAAAGAAAAAGAAAAGAAAAGAAATTTACAGATTGAAAGGGCTCACAATGTACCCAGAACAATATAGACAAAAGATTTATCCTAAGGCATATCACCGTAAAAATTTAAGGTTAAAGAGAACTTTCTAAAACTTTTAAGGGAAAGGGGCAAAAAACTATACTCCATATAAAGAATTGGTTATCAGAATGGCCTTGAACAACAGCATCACTAGAAAGCTGAAAACAATAGAGCAAAGACTTCAATAATTCTGAGAGAAAATCATTTGCTATCTAGAATACAACACTGATCCAAACCGTCAAGTCAAATAATCAAAAAAGTCATATTCAGACAGAAAAAAGGCACAAAACTTTAACCCATTGTAATCATTCTCAGGAAGCTATTGAAGAGTGTGTTCCAACAAAATGAGAGAGTAATTCAAGTAAGAAAAAGACATGGGATTCAGCAAACAGGAGGTCTGACACAGGAGAGAAATGAAGGGAGTTCCCAGAATGATAGAGGTGGTAACTTCTGGAACAAACATTATGGATTAGAACAGAAAAGCAAGAGGTCCAGGAGGAATGCTCCCAAAGAAAAAAGTGGAAGTTATTTTTATTATCTGATGGTTTGACAACATTAGGAAGAATTTTTATGGTTCTTTTGGAAAAATTAGGGCTGAATTAATGGTGAATACAAAGAAAACTAGGCAAAGAAACAAGAAAAGTTAAGGAAACAAGATAATTATCAACTCCAGAGACAATAAAACATTAAACAAGACAGGTAATAATATTATAGTCAACTACATGGCTCAGCTGTGAATATCACTGACGTGATTATTATCATGTAACAATATGCCATTGATATGAATACAAACTGTACCTGAAACTCCTTTGGAAGTATGACGGAGAGAAATGGGGCCAGAAAGCTAAGATTGAGTAAAATAAGTCAAGAAATAACGTCTACGGTGAAAAAAATAAAGATATGTCCAGTTAATCATGTTGTGTACCCATATGAAGATAAATATGTGAAGGAGTTGAATGTGGTTGTCTCGGAAGAGTGAAAAATTAGGAATGAGGAAGGGTGAGAGCAGGGAACACTAGTTTTTCTTTAATTGGACTTATTGATCTACTGAAAATATCTGCATGCATTGCTTTGGTAAATAGAAATGAAATGAAAAACAGATCATGTTAGCAATGTGGAATATGCTTATGGTCTACAACGCAGGCAACAAAATTTGTCTCAATTTTATGAATACTAGGTAAAAGGAACATTTAAACGTAAAAATAGTTGGTTTTTAACTATAGTGGCATTTAACATGGGCAATCTAGTGCCATCAGCAAGGAACTATTGCTTTGAAACGATTGCAAATTAACAAAAGCCACTTTGAAGAATGGTGTACCACATCACACTTTGGTTATCAAATTTTGGCAAGAGAATCACAACCTGCTTGTGTTTTACTTAATAATTCATGATACCAAAGTTCATCGTTATGAATTTTAAAAGTAGGATAGTATAATCTTTGCCGTATTGTCAATTTTGACTGATGTAAATAAAATTCCAAAAGTTCCCCCTACACGTGTTGATTTTATAGTAAAAGAAAATGATGAAAATAAAGTAAACATAGGCATTTTTGTTGTTTTCATTTTCAAATGTCTTGGTGCCACTGCTCTTTCTGAGTCTTTCAGAACAGCAAGTAGCTCAATTTAGCACTTGGCTGACCCATCCATCTAAGGTTTCTCCATTTTAAAGATTGGATAAAAGAGGCATAGAAAAGTAGATTGCCAGAGGTCTCCCAGTGACATGGGTGAGATGTAAAAACACATGGTTTGCTAGATGAAGACAGAACAACATTTCTAAACTTTAAGCTCAGGAAGGAAGGCATAGTTGTCTCTGTTGTCCTAATAAAGATAACTACGATTTCAGATAAAAACTCAGAAGTTCAGCCACTTCAACGGAATTTGACAAAAGGCCCAATTTTCCAAAAATGAATTTTTTTTTTTCATTCTGAAACTACAGTTTTCAGGACAACAGACTTTTTTTTTTTTGCATCAGAAAGAAAATGAGAGAGAAAATACCCCATGAAATTTCTAGGAAAGTGAGAAACGTCAAAGGTCACAATTTTCAAATAATTAGAATAGAAACTAGTTTTGTAGTTAAAAAAAATATTTATGTAGGAAACTAAAAGATTAGATAATTGTGAAATCCCATAACTTCTTTTATATTGATATTTTGTCTTACATCCATATGCTAAATCTAAAGATTAACCTTAGTTATGTTAAAATTTATCTCTGATAATAGAAATACACATGTTGATTCTTGAATATTTGAAAAATGCAGAAAGTATAGAAAAAAATAAAAGCCACAATTCTAGCTTTCAGAGACAATCGCTGTTGACATTTTGATATATATCACCTCAGTCTTTATTCATATATAAATGAGAAAATATATTCATTCCTTTCTAAGTTGGAATCATACTATACATCCTTTTAATCTTCATTTTCATTTAATATGTCACAAACTTTTTCCACCTCATTAAATAATTTTCTAAAACATAATTTTAATTCAAACTTTTTAAAGACTGTTCTGAGTTTGCCAAACACTGTGGCTCACTATGAAAATAGTCTATATATTTTTTTCTAATTGGCTTTTAAAAAATACTTAAAACCTCAAATGATTTTGCATGCTAGATAGTTCCAACCTTGACAGAGAAGAACCTATTTCTATTGAAAGTGCTGTTTGTACACGTATAAACCAGGTATTATGGAATCTACATGGTTATATATTGTTTGTTTCATTAAAAGAAGCAAAAAAAAAGAAGAAAAAAGAAAAAATTAAAGCAACTTTTATTTTCATCTCTTGAAAAAAGAAGATACAATTCATGATCCACAGCAATGGTGTTCTGGACATGTCTTGACCAATATTAGAGGCTCCTTTTTAGGAAGGAAGTTGCCAATATGTTTTCTACCCCCGAAGTAGCATGGTTTTCTATCATAGGTTTCTATCAATGAAAATCTAGCATAGGTTTCTATCGATGAAATGCCCATTCTTCCAGTGGGAAGGGTGCGTTCCCCAGGAAGCAGGCTCTGAGCTGGGAATTAGCATGCTGGAGGTTGCTCAGGACTTCACTTTGATCAGCACTCGTGGAAAGGGAAGGAGGAGGAGGAAGCAGGATTGGGCAGACTGAGAAGTTGAGCTGATGCCAACAATGGAAGCTTCAGCCGCCTTAGAAGGAGTTCTGAAAGTGGGATGACCCCTCAAAACCGTCGCTAGTTGGGGACAGGCGAGCTGGATCTTTAATACCGCCTTGTCAATCACCGGATGCAGCTGCCCAGAAGGGGGTGCCATCTTGTGCCAGTGGCTCTTCTCAGCTAAGAAAATGCCCAAAGAGATTTGATACTGGTGGCTACCTGCCAGCAGCACGCTGGGGCTGGAGCTGGAGCAGTGAGAGCAGCATTCCTGGAGGGGGATCTGAGCAGCTCGTTACACTGTCTACCTCCTCTCATCTCCCCAGCTAGAAACCTGGGCAACATTTTAAATCACGCCTTTTCTGTATCGAATCTGTTACCAAGTCTATTGTCTGCTCCTTCAAAAAGTGTTTCAGATACATATTTTTTCCTTGGCACCTATGCTCATCTCTCTTCCCTTGCTGCCCCATGTGGAATCTCATCACCTCACACCTGAATTACTCTAGCGGTTTCCTAGACGGGCACTGGGTCGCAGGTTTCTCCCTACTAATACCCATGCAAGGCCCTGGAACCCAAGACGGCATGCTTCCCAAGATCATCATGTCTCTTTGGCTTTCGGCAAATAGGAAGTGCCAGGCACTCATTTCCTATACCCTCCTTAAAGAGAAACTTCTTCCAAAATGCCACATCCCATTATCCTGAAACATGCCTTTAAAGTTAATTGGACATTAATAGATACCAATTGTATCTATATAGATACCAAAAAAATAAGAAAAAGACAAATCAGCATCTCTACAGAGTAGACTAGATAAATGTAAGCCGTTCTTTGCGGCATCAAATGAAAATTACGTTGGAGTGAAAAGATAGATTTTCATATCATTGGATTCAGTAACGAAGTGACAAGAACATAAAAATCTTGCTTCCTTTATTTCCATTGTACTTACATGGAGATAAACGTCTGTGAATTCTATTTTATTGGTAGTTCTCAATCTAAGCCCTCATAAATTATTTATTTTTATTTGGGTTGTATTGTCTCCTAGGATTTTACTTCAATGTGTTCGCTAGGGATCTGCTAATTTTTATTTTAAAGGGGAAACATGTCCAGAATCTCATTTACTTCTAAATCAGGAGCTGCCTATCACTTCTCTTCTGAACCGGTTTTAACAGAGCAGGTTGCGTTCTCCGAGTCTGACTCCAGTTTTCCCATCTCAGCTTTATGTCTGTGCGATTTGTGAATTGTAAACAACAATCATTTTTTAATGTTCTTGGGGAAATGCTTTGGCTGCATTTCAAGCCTTTCATGTATTCTCCTCGTGATGTTATCTGTAATTAAGCTTTAGATAATTAACATTTCCCTCAAAATCGGTATCTCTATATCTTTTCCCCTTGTTTGTTACAGAACATTAAATTGAACCCAGCACTGCTTCCTCTCTGTCCTCCTCCCCGATCCTGAAGGTCAACCAAGTTTTGATTTTTTTCACACATAAGTAAGCAGTGGATCATGGGCCAAAAAGTAGCATTTAATCCAGTCGTTAATACCAGGGTTTGAGACTAGGAAAGAAATTGTTTTTATGTAGCTATACTATTCATTTTGCATGCAACCCATTCTCAAGAGCGTTCTCAGCCAAGTAATGGACTAAGGCTGTAGGTGACATGATGACTGGAGGCAAGAAGGTGATTGAGCCGTACCTCTTAATGCATCCCAGCTCCTTTCAGGAGCAACCTGGCTGGTAAGCAGCTCCCCAGGTTGGGGCAGAGGCATTTTGCCTTTCAGGGGTAGTGATAATATCCTGGGAAATAGCTCACACAACCATTTTGCCATTATTTTATTATTACAGCTATTAGGAAGATAGAAGCTATGCTTTAAATCTAGATGGCGCATCTCTCTGTAGAGATTTGCCCTCTTATAGAATCCACTACTCCTTTGTATTCATGTAGCCGGCAAGAATAGCAGTGTGAGCTAGACTTGTCTAAAGCACGTGACAGATAAGTAGAAACCCAGAGCCCTTGATGTTGAAGCTGTAGGACAAATTTTCCGTATACTTTCCTTGAAGAATTATGAATTATGATAGGAATAACAACGCCTCAGAACATAGGGCTTTGTTTAACCTCTACTTTGAAATAACTAAAGACACAAAGCCATGTCTAGTGGTGTGGTCCTGGAGACAACACTCCCCTCTGCTCCTGGGCAAGGAGGACCGAAGCAAGCATTCAGGATGGGGATGCTGCCTGCTGGGACAGAACATTTTTTAATTGTAAAAACTCAACACACATCTTCAATAGGGAAAAGATTATCTTCCAAAGAGGGTTTGAATGTAATTATCTAAAAGGTAACAAGCGTAGTACAACAGGAAATGAGTAAGAGCTGTTCTAGTCACATAAAGTAAACAATGAATCATATTTACCAAGCAAGGAGCTCAAAGACTTGGTGTTTAAGATTGGGAGTGGGGTACAAATGCCTCATTATGACCACAAATGGTTGATGCTACAAACTCATTCTTCTTAAGAGGATCAAGACTACTTTCTACCCTCTGGACACAGACAACGAAAACAAGGCTATTCAGATGGTTATTTGCAGAGAAATAGCAGAGCCAGCAATGTATTATTACCAACGCTCTTTAACAGCTCAGATCTCTTGTACTTAATCACCTGGCAAATATTCAAGTGCCTGTGGTGACAGGGTGATCTGCATAATATATGTAGCAGGGCTCCATTTGAACAAGAGTTGTGTTCAGTCTAGGATTCTGATGTGCCTGGCTGTGCCTATGTGATGGTCAGCCAAAGGGTCGCTTTTATCAGAGACTGAGATGCCCCTTGGGTAAGAATTAATATTGAGAGAAGGAGATATATAAAAACAGTGCCTTGGCAAGGGACACTGCTTCCGTGTATCGCAAGGATTTAACAAAAATGCAAATCACATCTGATAAGATTTATCAGCAGTCATAACTATATCCATAGTACTTAGATATTTTATGGTGAATTGATCAATGGCAATCTACATGATACTGTCTCCTTCCCCTGAGATTGTAGGGCTTTACAAAAATCCATATTTTATTTCTCAAAACATTTTTTGCCTTAAAACTAGTGAAATGTACATTAAAAAAATCCATGCAATTTATTTCTTAGAGACTCATTTTAGCCATAATCTAGAAGTTACTATGAAACAATAATTTCTTCCACTCGAGCGTTTCATACTAAAGTTGAAACAATATGAAAACAAATGTAACAAATTTTGATCAGCAGATTTTTTTTTTCTTGAAAAAGTCTTTCCACTTATGAAGAAATGTTGTTCTCTCGAGGGACATGAACATGTCCAGGCCAGTGACTTTCTCATAAACAGGATTTGGAGGGAGCTGTGTTTTCCATGGTGAAAACATCCAGATTCATCAAAAGAAAAAAATTCTCATAACTAGCTAAACTCAGACCTTTAAGGGAACAACATGTTACATTTCTAAAATGTTTATATTGAATGTTTCAAAGGCAAATACATTGTCCACATGATTGGGTAAATATTTCTTTTATAAAGTAAATATAATTTTTATTCTGAAAAACTTAATGACAGAGTTTTTCCTCAAGGAAATTTGGAATTAAAAAAATCCTTATTTAAGGCAGCCAGTTTTTTGATCAAGTTGCCAAATAGTCCTTAATAGGAAAACCTTCTGGGAGATTTGGGAAAAGTAGAAACTAGACAATGGTTAAGCCCATTTGAACTGTACATGTACAAATAAACTATTTCCTGTTCCTCATAGTTACAGACTGGCTGGTTGGGGTATAAAACCAGTGTGGATGTGAGGCTGGATTTGCGCTTGTCTGTGGGGCAGTGCTGGGCTGCACAGAACTGTGTCCTCCGTGACATGCCAGTGAGGCCCAAGATCCTGTGTCTGGGTGGCAGTCACCCTAGATGGGCCCAGAGGGTGAGTAAGAACACTCATGCACAGCCACAGACTTGTGTGATAATAAGACAATGAGAGTAAAGGATGCATTTCTAAGACTGTATGTTCTCAATTTAAACTTCAAGCAAAGGGAAATTACTGGACTATCCAGTTCAAATTGGATACCAAGAAACTGTAGGCTTAGCTTCCCCTGGGACTCACACATGAATCCCAAGGTCATGGAGCTAAAACACGACAGCAAGTAAAAAGTAAATGGTTTGAGATGATCGTTGAACTTGGTTTGGGCACAGGACACACACGGCATGGGGCTGAGGGGGCAAGAGACGCCTGCCTCTGCTGCTGGACCACAGCGTGGGCAGGCCCTTCCGCTGGCAGGAAGGTGGTGCCCGAATAACTCAGAGACAGCACCCCGGCTTCAGCAGTGGCTGAGATGGTTTCCTAGATGTGAGAAGAGCTCTGACGCACCTGCTGGGCATTAGGTGCTCAGCAGCAGACAGAGAGGGAGAAAGGAGAGAGGACTAACTGGTTGCCGAGAAGTCTAGGTGTAAGCACATGTAAGCATCAAATGGGGACTCTGGATATTGCACGTGTGTGTGTGCAAACTAAGTAGACCTGGGGTTGCTGCAGTTTCTGGTAGAGCCAAAGCCAGAGACACAGGCCTTGTTCCTAACTTTGTGACTCAGTTTCTCCTCTCCTGTTGGAAGGCCTAACCAGAGAGTGGCTGTGGGTTATGGCTGGTACCAGTTCTTGCTGAAATATTACTCACGGGTCAGAAATTCTTTTAATTAAACAGTTGGAATAGCATGAGCTAAAAATAGAACAGTAATTTTACATAAAGAAAATATATTAAAACCAAATAATCATATAATGGGTGGATATTTTTTAAAAGTGTCTTTCTCAAATAAAATTCACATAGATGTAGGTAGACATGTATGTATACACATATATAAATGTATGTGAGTATATATATAAATAACCAATTTTATATAGTTAAACCCTTAAGTAAAGAGCAGAGAGACTGTTTCTCTTTAAATTTTCTATTATTAATGATTTCTATGGAAGAAATGTAAAATGAACTCTTACAACATGGTAGGTTTTTTGGGGGGAGGTGTTAGAAGTAGTCTCAATATAAAGCATCATTGACCCTGTTTTCATCTGGAATAAGAGTTTGAAATCTGCCTGTGAAACAGATTACAGAAAAGGAGAATATTAAGTAAGTCAAAGGAAAGCCAAAAATATTTCACCTTCGCTAATAGTCTAAATATTCACAAGACATTTATCACCATGAAATGCATGACTGTCAGTCTCTAATTAAATTGCTATTTCCAAGCCTTGAGCTACAAGGAAAATTCTATAAAGGAGGCTATAAACCAGTTATCAACCTAGTTTAATCACAGTTCGAATTAACACAAGAAAATAGTATCTAAGGAGAGGGCATAATTTTGACTCACACTAGACAGGCTTAAAATTCCAAACTAGATGGCGAGTGATACGTAGACCAGAAGTGTTTCTCTCATTTCTTTGTATGCACCCAGAGCATTGACTAGGGCTCTGCATAGTCAGTATTCCAGAAATCTTACAGACTGATGTGTAGGAGTCTCTTTAAAAAATCATAAAACTCTGATTTAATTCAAGTCCCAGGTTAG
This sequence comes from Equus asinus, assembly GCF_041296235.1. NCBI lineage: Eukaryota > Metazoa > Chordata > Mammalia > Perissodactyla > Equidae > Equus > Equus asinus. The sequence goes on along the minus strand of NC_091790.1, from coordinate 123,676,750 downwards.
AACATCCTATGAGGCTCCCGGCCCAGTAACAATAAACTCATCAAATAGTGATGCCAACAATTGGACACGCTTGCAAACATTGTGCAAAGGCATCAGTGTTGCTAAATTTGCACAGCGGAAATCTCTGGCTTGCTGTCAGAAATCAAACATGTGGACATTGTGATCCAGCACTGTCATAGTGTCAGCCCAAGAACAAGAAGGGAAAAAGAAATGGTGAGAAAAAGATCTGTTTGTGGTTAGACGCAAGGAATGCTATAGTCCAACAGTTACTGTGGCAGATTCTCTAAGGGTTTTCACAAACCTGCCCCACCCACGAGGATTTCCAGAATCGCACCTACAGAGGTTGATGGGGTCATTGGTTCAGGCTCCTCTCCAGAACAAATGAAGACAAGAATCTTTAAATGAGAACATTAAAAATGTTTATTCAACAATTATTTTTAAGTATCTAGTATGTGCCACTTAGTCGTCTAATTATTGGGTGAACAAAATAGATCTTCTCTGATCTTCAGGTGATTGAAAAGGCCTGGGGAAAAGAGGCATCATATCCTTTGTCGAGAAGTAAATATAAATCATGGAGCAGTTATCGTAGTCATCATTAGAAGTGACCTCTAGTCACCACTTCAGCCTGGTTCTGCTGTAAGCCACGAGCTTCATCTCACCACAGGAGCTAGAAAGCCCTGGTGAGGGTCTTCCAAGGTCTGCTTGGGATCTGACTTTTATTCATTTTTTCCACCATCTTATTCTGATCTGACTTTTCCTCTTAAGTCTCCTTGCTGATTTTGTTTTCTGATCTTGGACCTACCCAGGCTTCACCAAGTAAATATGCTTTTAAATTTGTTATTTAAAAAGTTTCAAACATCTGCAAAGTTGAAAGCATCATCAATGAACTCATCACTGAACTTCAACAACCATCAACGTTTTGCCCATGTTGTTGCATCTATCCCCATCTCTCTCTTTTTTTTCTTTCCTGGGGAGGAAGATTTGCTCTGAGCTAACATCTGTTGCTAAACTTCCTCTTTTTTTCCCTTGAGGAAGATTAGCCCTGAGCCAACGTCTGGGCCAATCTTCCTCTAATTTATGTGGATTGCCGCTAGAACACGGTTTAACGAGTAGTGCAGGTCTGCATGCAGGATCCAAACCTGCAAACCCAGGCCGCCAAAGCAGAGTGCACTGGATTTAGCTGCTATGCCACGGGGCCGGCCCCATATCCCTATCTCTTTTTCACAAAGTCAATTTTATTTTCATTGCTTGAGATATTTCAATTTCTAATTATTACTGATAAATAAAACAGGGTTTCCAGTCAGGGGGCTAATGCCTAGCAAATAGTGGATCCCAAAAATATTTGCTAAATGAACGAGTGCCTTCTATAAAACACTCTGCGTTTGTAGTGGGAGGGGTTCTCAAGCTGTCAAGGGCAGGCAAAGAAGATGGGCATTCTGCCTTCAGGCTCAGAAGGTGGCGTTTAGGAGAATTCCTCCTGGGACCTGGAAAACTTGTCCGGGTGTTCCTGTCCTGTTCCCCACCCACAGCCCCGTAAAAGGAGGTATTCAAACCGGGAGGGAGAGGAGAATGCACAGCCTGGTAGCAGAATTAAAGGTAAATCTCATCTCTTTTGATTCTTTGGAAACAGTTCATTGCAACAAACATTATTCTAAAATATGGAGTGACTTTCCAGGGTCCTAAGGGGTGCCATTTTTCTGGATACACCTTTGCTCAAGCATATTTGCTTCATTATGCAGGTTTATTTGTAAGCCACATGCATACAGGATCAAAAGTACCATTTCTCGTAGTAGAGAATAAAGCTTAATACAGGTCTCAAAAAATACTGAACAAAACCGACATGTGGGGCCGGCCCCGTGGCTGAGTGGTTAAGTTCGTGCACTCTGCTTCGGCGGCCCAGGGTTCCGCTGGTTCGAATCCTGGGCGCGGACATGGCACCGCTTGTCAGGCCACGCTGAGGAGGCATCCCACATGCCACAGCTGGAGGGACCCACAACTAAAAATACACAACTATGTACCGGGGGGCTTTGGGGAGAAAAAGGAAAAATAAAATCTTTTTAAAAAAAGGACACATGCTCTGGTGAGCCACAGAAAGCACCGCCCACAGAGCAATTTCCTGAATCTGAGTTCAGTCTAAATCTACTTAAAAATTGCCAATGGAGAAGAAACAAAATTTCAATTGTGGATAATATAGAACCAATAAAAGCACTTAAAATGACATTAATTGAAAAATAAAAAGATAGTGTCACCCAGGGGTGACAAATCAGGAGACCTAATCCTATCGTGGTTTTCTGTCAATATCCCACATGACCATAGACAAGTTATAAGCGCAATCGTTACTTTTACTGTCAAGCAAAACCACAGTGTAATCCCATTTGTATGGATGGCACAAGAATTCATCAAATAGTATTTGAGTAATATGGCCTGGTTCGAAGAAGATTGATCTGGGAATCAGAAAACCTAACTGTGTGACCCTGGGCAGGTCACTTAATCTGCCCTGGCCTCAGTTTCCTGACTGTACCATGGGAACACACTGCTAAGTCAGAGGTTTTTCTTGAATGTTTCAAAGCAGCAGAAGCTGAGTTCACAAGAAATCTTGCATGGATCTTCAATATGTAAAATAAGTGAGTGCAACAGCTCTGGTTGAAATAAAGGCGAGAGAGCTGCTCAGAGCCCCAGCTGCTCAGCATCATGCCCACTCTCAGATCTCTCATGGAATAATAGCATTTTAGATTCTCTAACCTAGAATTCCTTAAGATGTATCAATTCTAGAACCCCATGATTGTATCACGATTAAAAACATTTAAGATCAAACTGTTGATCAAACTACTAAGACTTGTAAATGTAATTTTTTGGTGTATAAAGAATTATTAATATTTCTATGTGATATTTTAGTCTCTTAAACAGGATCCATCAGAAAGAAAATTCTATAATGCTTATTCCAAAGCTAAACCAATATGCTTGTTAGAATTTCTTGTCATCTCAAAGCAACATTTTCTTTGAAATTATATTTATGTTTTTTCCCCCATCTACAAATTAACTGTGTCTGGGTGGTAGATTATTTTAATAAGAAAGAGTAGAAAAGGTTCTCTTAAATATTATTTTTGATCTCCTGTTGATCATAAAGGTTTTCTGGTGGACTAGTGGTAGCCATTTAGTTTTAGGGAAAATAATTGATTTTCTGTTTTTCCCGCTGGTATCTCACTTGAGAAGCGTGAATGACCACACACACACACATAGACAAAGGGTTCAGGAAAAATATAAACACTGGTAAGAGTAAATATAAATTTTCTCCCCCAATTATGCATTTCTGTATATACTATAGGCCAAGCCTGGTAGTCTAGTGGTTAAGATCCAGCCCTCTCATCACCACAGCCTAGGTTTGTTTCTCGGTCAGGGAACCACACCACCTGTCTGTCGGTTGTTATACTGTGGTAGTTTCGTGTTGCTGTGATGCTGAAAGCTATGCCACCAGGATGTCAAATACGGGCAGAATCACCCACGGTGGACAGGTTTCAGTGGAGCTTCCAGACTAAGACAGACTAGGAAGAAGGGCTTGCCCACCCACTTCTGAAAAAAACTGGCCATGACAACCTTACGAATAGCAGCAAAGCTTTGTCTGATACAGCACACGAAGGTGCAAAAAGATGGGCAGGGTTCCCTCTGCTGTCCACAGGGGTGCTAGGAGTCAGAATCGATGCAAAGGCACTAATAACAACAAACATGTACCATGTGTTATGGACCGAATTGTGTCCCCCGAAATTCATATGTTGTAACCCTAACCCCTAGTACCTCAGAATGTGATGGTGTTTGGAGACAGGGCCTATAAGATAGGATTAAGTTAAAATGGGACCCTGAGGGCAGGCCTTAATGCAATCTGACTGGTGTTCTTATGAGAAGAGAAAACTTAGACACAAAAAGAGACACCAGGGATGCGAGCCCAGAGGAGCGACCACGTGAGGATGTAGAAAGAAGACAGCCATGTGCAAGCCACGGGAAGAGGCCTCAGAAGAAACTAGACCTGCCGACACCTTGATCTTCAACTTCTAGCCTTTAGAACTGTGAGAAAATAAATTTCATAATTTTTTTAAAGCCACCTAGTTTGTGGTATTTTGTTAATGCAGCTCTAGCAAACTAATACACTATGTTGATACGTACATATATACACATACACACACTATAGAAAAGGATTGTCTACCTATTCACTCATACACAGACACACACACACACACCCCTCAGAGATTATTATCTTCCTCAATTTAAGGCTTCCTAACATATCATTCCCAAACACTGAAAACACCACCTCATCAAATTATTTTGGCAGTTAGTGTGTTGTTATTATGTATGAATGATGTTTTCATCTCATAGTAAAATGTGTAAGTTGAACCTGTAAAATAATACCATTTGTTTTTTAAATGACATCAAGAGATATAAGACCCTTCATGTCTATCCAGTTGGCCAAAGAAAGTTCAAATACTATTTCCTACTATGTAGGATTATAGAGAAATAATGAGATTGGCTGATAATTGAACAGAAAGAATTTGGGTATCTAAAATTAATTCTCTGATCAGTTACCTTTTTTCCTTTCAGCTCAGTTGCTGGATTCTGCTCATGTTCCAGAGAACCACTGATAGAAAATTAAGATCTATTTTGGCCAAGGATTTCAGAAGCTCTGCTTTGTAATATGCTATGATAGTAATAAATAAATAATTCCCCTGGTTTTAATGATATTAACATTTCATGTAACTCATTCATTAAGTTCTCAAGTGGATGCCCAAAGCTATTATAATTCAGTACATAGTCACTTAGTATGGAACGTACGCATTCTCAAGCACTATCTCCATTTTAAAATTGATAGTACCATCAGGTCTCCAAGGTCCTGAAAAGAATTTCATTTTCCCACTAGTCTAAAGTGATTGTGCTATGTTCCCTGACCTTCAAAAGCTTTTTGTCATTTTTCTGTCAGGTAGCTTAGAGGTTCTTTCCTCCATCCATTCCATTTAAATATGTGCTGTGGGTAAATTCAATAACCTAAGTAGTCATTTAGTTAAAACTCTCATGGGGTCAGAGCTCTCGGGAGCATTTCAAGGCACTGATGTTCCTTTTTCAACTCTGATTTCCTAGATCATTGATCATTTCTACCAGCTCTTTGAAATGGATCCTCTTGCCACATGCCCTTTAATCCCCTGTGTTGAAAGGAAAGCTTCTTCTGACACCCAGCATCTGGTGCTTCACTTGAGGATGAATGAAAAGAGAGGGAAAACCTCTTCACAATTAATAATCAAAAACTTTCCCAGAGAGAGGTGAATTCTGGGCATTGCCAGACAAGAGTCCCTGAAGGTGAGTAGAAAGGATTCTCTTTACTGCCTTATTCCCTAGGACACCACCAACACAGGGGCCTTTGCTGACAAACAAAGTCTCTCTCCTCTCCTTTTCAATGATAAATCACATGGTCAAAGGTGCCTGGAGGGTTATCATGACATTTTTCTTACAATTAGTGCTTCCCTGACTGGAGAGTATATCAAGGTTGAGGTTGTAGAAGAAGGTCAAGAGAGACCCAGGGCCTTGTAAACAGTGGGTGCTCAATACTGTGGAATATAAATGAAGGAATGAAGATAAAGGTGCCATTTTTTAAACATGTCAACTCAAAATATGGCATTGTACTATATCCATGTTTTCAATTGTAGGTTTCAGGTGCCGTAGTTCTGTAAGAAATTAAATAATAGGTTTAAACTTGAAAGCAGGATTCTGGAATGAAACCAGTCTGGAAGTGCTGGGTTAAACCCAAGGAGGAGGGCCTTTCTGACTACAGGACCCCTCAGAACTTGAATTTCCACGACATGGCCATAGTATTCAGCGATTTCCAAACTTGTTATACATGGAAACTGTTTCTTCCATAGTTGAGAAGGTATTTGAGAAAGGTTGCACTAAAAAGCTTTGAACGCACAGGAGGAATTAACTGTCTCTTGCATTCCACTGCCTGGCACACAACGTTAGATCCTATCGCACATGTTCACGGACTGGAGCAGCAGCACGACCCCAGGAAAGAGCCCTCAGCTATCTTGTTGATGTCAGCTCCTCTTTTAACTTTCCACAAGAGTAATGAAGATGTATGGGAGAAAAATTGATGCCAAGTTTACCTTCAAATTTTTCACATTAAATAATATAGATTTTGGACAATAAGCATTTATTACGCTGGTTCACAGTAGAGAAAGATTATGAAAGGGAAGGGCTGGGAAGATAGGGTGCTGTAGTGGAATTTCAAAAAGGGAGGAGAGACAAAAATAAAATTTGAAGATATATAGAGATGATAGAAAAAGCTCCCCGCTTTACCCCTCAGCTGATAACAGAGCCCGACAGAGGAAAATGCAACTCAGACAAGCCAATGAGAATAATCGGTGCGGCGGGAATGCGGAGGAAGATGCCTGCTTGTGTTCAGCCACCTGACAGGGGCGGGCTTGTCCTGGCATCTCAGCCGCAGTCGCCTCATTTTGTTACTGAGTAAATACAGTACATTTTCCAACCACGACTGATTCTTGCTTAAATACGCCTTTTAAGAGGTTTGGAACTGTCTACTTTTAAGTTCGACAACAAACAAATGATTAATTTAATGTACCAATCCACTCAGTGTAACCACTAAATAGACGGTTATGAATATTATGTTGCAACCCAGAAAAACTTAAGTTTTAATGTTAGTGGAAAATATGGAGACAAGTGCATAGACTTTAATTAGACCTATCAGAAATGATGGAAAATAACTAAGAAAAAATTAAAATGTGAATAGTGGTTATCTTAGAGAGAGCTAATTATAGATAATTCTCTTCTTTCCTCCTTTCAAATTTTTAAAAATGTGGTTCTATTACTTACATTGTTTAAAAATGCATAATTTTTAATGATCTGGCTTCATTCTCATGTGATTTTTTTAATCTAGAGGCCATTTTTATTTTAACTGGAGTTACTCATTTCAAGTTTTATAATGAAGACAAATTGGAAAAAATAGAGATTGATGCCTCGGCTTTGTTTAAATTACATTCAAATTTCCGGGAAATTTCTGCTCTCTTGATGACTAGATGACTGAGCAGACAGTGAAGTCTGCTTCCTTCTGAGTTATGGCAGATGGCTTTCATTATAAACAAGGTATCCATTTTAAATTAACTTCCAATAACAGTTTTCCTCTGTCTTCAAATGGAATGTAAAACCTCTACGTTCTGAAATCGATGCACAGTTCTGCACAAGACTTGTTTTTTTCTTCTTTTCCATGAAGGATAGCAATCAAATTTTCACCAACCCTGGAAGAAATCTCAACAAATATTTTTCTTATAACTATATTCAATTGTAGATATAACAAAACAAACTTGCCGCCAGACAATAAGGATATTTTTCCTTGTGTAGTCAATGACAGAAATTACACATAATATCAGAACTCAAATTTAATACACTACGCAAGTCCACAGACTCCCCTAAAACATAGAGCTGGGATTAAATTTACTACCTATGGTCAAGGTCAAGTCTATCAGTAGGTTGAAGAAGGATGATGACACAAGGGGCAGCACCCCCTCCTCCAAGTGGAAGCTCTGGATTTTTATTGCTAAGAAGTACCCCAAGAAATCAATGAGCCATTTTTTAAAGATCCCAGATTTGACACTTCAGCCTAATATATTGCATCTTCAACATAGAACCTATTCTACCAAACAATTAAAAAGTAAACACATGTTGCTATACTGTGAGAAAATGATGATGACAAACCAATCAGGTCATGAAGCTCAGAGCTTAGTTCGATGACCATACATGTCCGTCTGATTCTGTGTTATCCTCAGCCTGACCTGATCACCAGTAAACCCCATCTCTTAGGGGTATGACCCCAAGTGACCTTATAAGTTATTTGTATGATATGGTCCCTCAATCTAGAAAACAGATATTTCTTTCCTTTAGGAAAAAATTGCAGGAAAGAGACATGTGGCTAAAAAATCTACAACTAAAGCTAGCAATTTCCCTATTTATGCCACTCTGGAAGGAGAAGTCTGTAGCAAACCTGAGCGGAATTAGAAAAGTCCAAATTCTTTACTCACTTTCTTTGGTTTGTACTATCACTGGGATATGAATTTTACTCCTTGGTGTTTGTGATGGTTCATTTTATGGGTCAACTTGGCTCGCCACAAGGAGCCCAGATTAAACATGATTTCTGGGTGTGTCTGTGAGGGTGCTTCTGGATGAGATGAGCGTTTGAAGCAGTGGACTCAGTAATGTGGATGGCCCTGCCCAATGTGAGGGAGCGTCACCCAACCTGTTGAGGGCCTGAATAGAACCAAGGGTGGAGGAAGAAGGAATTCACTGTTTTTTTTTTTTTTTCCTGCCTCACTACTTGAGCTGGAACATCTCATCTCATCTCTTCTTTTTCTTTCTTTGCAAGTTAACCAATTTTAATGGAACAAATGATTATACAATAAAGTTTGATATACATTTTCACAAACAAACACCTTGCAAGTTTTTTGGGAAAGCAAGTGAGCCGCGGGGAGCATATCTTTGTGGAGATTCTTCTTGGAGTTGGAATTGGAGATTAGCATTTTGGTCTTTTCACTTCAACCCCCTGAACTTCTATCTTTTTTCTCTTCTTGATGATTGCGCTAATCTTTTTCCCTTGGCGATCAAGCTCTGCCTTGTCATTGGTTTCCTTGAAGTGGTTGGACTGGAATTTACACCATCGGCATCTTTGGTTGGCAGGCCTTCAGACTGGGACTGAATTATACCACTGGCTTTCTGGGCCTCCAGCTTGCAGACAGCAGATTGTGGTACTTCGCAGCCTCCATAATCACATGGGCCAATTCCTCATAATAAATCTCCGCATACATCCTATTGGTTCTGCTTCTCTGGAGAACCCTAATACAGTGTTCATTGCTCTTTTCACAGCCTTTGGACAATTCTGTTGTTGAAGTCTTGAAAGATCTCTTGCTGAAAGCTCTCTAAACATATTTTCATAATTCATTTCAGATCACTAATTCATGTAGTTTCTTTAATATTTTCCTCTTAATAGTATACTCTAGTGATCTTTATCCAAAGAAGCAAATAGTGTTAGTGCCAGGTGCTCTGTGCTCACAAGCAAAGCAGAAAGAATTTACATTTGTAAATGTCCATTCCTGGAGTATCATTGCTCGTTCTGTCTTTCTTTTTTTTTTTTAACATGAATGTTTGCAGAGCCATCAACCGTCCCAGAGCAATCTGTCTTGCTTGTCTGTGCTCAACTGTGAAAATGCATCTTGATCTCCTTATTCCCCAAAGTCATGACTCCAGCATAAAAGCAGACCTTTATTACTAATTGATCTGGTATTTTCTCGTCCCCAAAGCATAGGATGCCCAGACCACAGTTCTCAAGAAAGAAAACTAGTAATTGAATATTTCAGTTAAATGCAAAATTGTGCTTTCCACTCTTCTCCCAACTAAGATAGGACTAGGATTTCTGAAAGGCCAGAATATCTAGAAGTCTTCTAATAACTCAGAGCAGATGAAACACAGTGTTTTTATTTCATTCACTGTAACTAAAGAAGGCAGTCAAATGCATATTTTTGATTTCCATTTTCGTATTTCCCGATATATTCTTCGTGGAATACCTGTATTGTCTTAGATTTAGAATACTTTTTCCTGCAGTTCATAATTTTTAATTGATTAAATAATCCTCTTTGGTCAGCATATGCGATGAGCTATATTTTTTTATGCTCTAAACTTCCTATACTGTGTATAATTGCTTTGTAGTTTAAGATCACTTTTTCTTGCCCTATTAAAATGTTAGAAAACAAACAAATCTAAGTGAATCGTTTTCCCCAAGCTATTTATACTGAGTTAATAATCTATTAACAAAATGTAATGGGAGTTAACACTGAAATAGAAAAAGACACATTATTTTGACAAATTACCCTCAGGGTCTGATAAGGCTTAACTAATTATTTATGTACAGTGAACAGCAATCTGGTAAACAAATGTACCAAGTTGCAAAACCATGCTAAATTTGGTTCTAATTCATCTTGTACCTTCCAGGAGTGACCAGCAGAACTATACAGTGATTTCCAAAAAGTTTCACCAGGTGCTGATTTCTCTGAGGTTTGGAGAAAGTGCTCACACTGAGTAAATAATCAATAAGACCAAAAAAAAAAAAAAAAGAGATACAATATTAAAATGTCATAGGTCTGTTGCCTAATTTCTTTCTGTTTAGATCATTTACTTTGAGATCAAGGCCAGTTTGTCTGAGATATTTCAACTCTTAAAAATAGATTAAGACACTGATTTAGGTAATTTAGAATAATCCTGTCTGAACCCTTTATTTTACCTATGAGAAAAGTGGGGCCTTAAAAGATTGGTTATGTTTTGCAAGGTCACCTTGACCTCAGGCTAGCAGGTGTGAACTCTTTCTACTCAAGTACGCTGCCAATGGCACCAAATTCCAGGAGAGGCCAGTTCTAATAGGGGAGCAATGACCCATGTACATTGCATATTGCTTTTAATGGCTCAAAAGAGCTTCATACTTTAGAAAAATATTTTTCTGACTTCTTGTGTCCTAGGCTACTTCAAATCGGACTTGAGGTTGCATAGACACTTGACTGATGATAGATATTGATATCTTTGGGCAGAATTTCCCTGTGTGTCTATAAAACATCAGTCTTCTTGATTATTGCTCCCAAAATGGCCATCTTTAGTCAAAAAACTTGGGGAATTATTTTATGCTATATACCTGTTTTAGAAATAAAAATTCCTTTTTAAAGAGACTTTTTTTTTTTTTTAACATATTTGCCCACAGAAACTTTTCTTGCACGTAGTGGTTATTTTAATAACAATGATTCCCATGTTCTAGAGCATATAGCATGCTGACTTGCATTCAGGTGGGGCTTAATAATTGTTTGAGAATTTGAATTGGGAAACGTTAACTCTGTGTGAATTCCTTTAACACACTCCTATATATACACCTTACACAGGTTTTTCTGTGATCTCTCAAAGATTTTCTCCCAAGGACTATTCCTACAGGGGTTAAATTTCGATAAATCTTTGAATTTTTGCCATTCAGGGAAGGATACAATGCTTTATTTTTACTCAGTGCTGACCCTTTTACACCCTTTCTTTAGCTCAGCAAGGACTTTTAGTGAAAGCACGATTTGAAAGAGAAGAGTTAAGTCATCATTCCATGTGAGCTTCTAGAAGCCATGTCTAATAGAGACCACTCCGGCTGACTGAGGAGGTGCGCATGGGCGGAGACGGGCATGGTTCTGTTTCTTGAACGGATGGCAGTCACACACAGGTATTTGCTTTAACATTATCCTTAAAAATTGACAAATATATTTTATACATTCTCCTAAATGAGTTTTAAAAAGAAAAGGAAATACCTTTTTAACTATATGCCGAATTATATCCTTCCCTACCCAACAAAAGATGACAGGGAGACCATGGGTGACATTTAGACTGTTGAAAAGTCAACTCAACGAACGCCCTGGCCTTCTCCGCCAGACATGGGCAAAGGGGCAGGATCTGGAAGCTGTGCACTTTTTCAAGAGTCTAAGTTAATTCTTCATAGTACAATAGCCTTATTTTCTGTTGTTACTTTACTAGAAGTGGTGGTGAATTTCAGTCGCCTTCTGACTCAAATCTCAGCATTAAAATACATTTCTAGGGGCCGGCCTGGTGGTACAGCAGTTAAGTTTCGCATGTTCTCCTTCGGTGGCCTGGGGTTCACTGGTTCAGGTCCTGGATGAGGACCTACACACTGCTTGGCAAGCCATGCTGTGGCAGGCGTCCCACATATAAAGTAGAGCAAGATGGGCACAGATGTAAGGAAGGACCAGTCTTCCTTAGCAAAAAGAGGAGGATTGATGGCAGATGTTAGCTCAGGGCTAATCTTCCTCAAAAAAAAAAAAAATTTCTAAAGCCACTTCGGAGAAATTTGGAAATTCAGTTGCATTACTCAAACTTCTGTTCCTTGCTCTAGAAATGGCTGACAATATAGCGTATTCTCATGTTTACTCCCTGTGGGATTCTGTATTTTAGTTCCTGTTTATTAGTGATCATACGGTATTAGTCATTCTCTTGGTCAGGAAAGCTTTTATTACTATTATTGTTCAGGCACCCCAAGTACACTATTGTCAAAACCTGGTCTATAACATTTTGAAGAAATGAAAGACACTACGGCTTTTCGTTTTCGTATTTTAGCCTTCTGAATAGAGATCTCCTTGTTCTTATCAAAGACATAGTTAAAGCAATAATCCTCTTAAACATTTTAACAAACTGATGTAGAAAATGACTGAATATTTCCAAGTTCTTTTCTCAGCCTACAGGCTCAGGAATATGAATTAGGTGCACTGATATAAATGTTGAATCTTTAATATTTCACACCAAAAGAAACGCCTCCAGGTAGCTTTTAGCATACTGCTGTAATCTCGGGTAATGAATTAATCATACTCGTCCTTAACATGAATGTTAAGGTGGAATTTCATATCGAAGAGAATGGATCAGATAAGGAAGCACTTTTGCTCCTGCAAACTATTTCCCCAGTACATTAGAGTTCACAGAATTGACTAATCTCCACAGACTAGGATCTAAAATTAATATAGGCCCCAAGGCCCCACTCTCAGAACAGTGCCAGATAAAAATCCCAAATCAGACAGCCAGAAGTGCTTCCAAAGAGAAGAAGGGCATGCGGGGAAGCAGTAATATTAATTCAGTAAATAGGAATTTATCCCGCTTCCCTTTGTCCTGAGGCCTTTCTGATTAGCAACCCATCTGCAGCTACAGTCAAGAGGGACTACTTGGTGGAGGGCTGGTTCCCTTAACTAAAGAGGGGGTGTCTGCACGTACAGTAACATTCCCTAGACCAGATTTCTGCCTATCTGGGTGACACATAATTAATATCAAGGTTGATTAGAAATTTAAATGCCCGTAGTGGTCATAATGAAGCATGGGCCGACTCACTGGTCATTGTTGCACGGGGGGGTGGGGGAGGGGAGCTTTTGGTTCACACGTAATTTTGATTCTGTAGAATTATTTGATCCCTCATAGATGAAAGCTGTTTTATGTTTTGCTATCCACACCTCTAATGAGTTCCCCCGCCCCCATTATTTTATGGCTCCAGTCATTCGTTATAAGCAACATTTTGGATAAGCAGCATGAGATTCACCATTAAAATTTGGTTTCCTGCATTTAGTTGGACTTGCGAAGAATGGGGCCTAGGCTGACAGGTCTGCTTGTGACCTTGGGATACTGAGGGACAGGCCAGAGATGAGCACACCAGCTCACTAAAAATCAGTAGGGAGGAATCTTCTGAAAGAGAATACTTACAAATGTGTATTTTTATGGTCCTGTATCAATAAATCTTATATTATTTGTTGGGATGACCATTGCTTTCATTCAGCCATCCATCCATTCATTCTTTTAACAAAAATACATTGAGGATCTATAGCATTTAAGTGCAGATTAGACAAAAGCATATGATGTGGTTTCCGTCCTTCAGTTTGTGCAAGGAAAGGGGAGAGAGGGAAAGATAGAGAGAATGCCTGCCATGGTTAAAGGCCAATCATAAACTTTACCTAAATTATTGCTAGTTTTATTAATCCTGTAAGATGAATTTATTCAATCTTTATTATACAGGCTTCCTACTTTTAAATGTAGGCTTTGTTTAGAAAGTATGACTCCTTGGTAGTATAGAAATCCTACACACAAGATATTTAAAATATAGAGGAGAAATTGACATACGTAAATATCTATAATGCAAGGTCAAGTGAGGTAAGCGCTATCAGAAAAGAAGGAAGTCATTTAGATAAATAAGAGATTGCTTCGATTTGGAAGAAGCACAAAGCAAAGTTTCCAGAAAGGAGCTCTCTTTTAAACTGGCTCCAAAGAACATGCAGGATTTCAAGGAACCAAAGAACCCAAGAGTTCAAATGCCATGTAAGAAGGATCCTAAATACTTGAAAATTGACGCGAAGGTGGCAGGGAGGGGTCCAAGATGGCTGGGAAGTGTGGGTGTGATTGCAAGTTCTGGAGTCTGAGGAGTGAGGGGCTGGAGACTGCTGTCAGACACAGGGTCAGTGGGTGGGGAAGGGGCAGGACAGGTGGGATTTGGGGCATACGGGTAGGGCGTATTAAGTTAGAGATGCATTAAGTTACATTAGGGCCAGATCCTAGTGAAAAAGTCCAATAGATCAATTGAAACACAGCCTCCAGCCTTTTGAACATTTTTTAATCCCTGCATATTGGAGACAGCTCATGTTGAAAGTGGGTGTGTGATGCTGAGGGAACCAGGGTTGAGAAGAAAAGGGAAAATGATAGAGACTTATGCAATGTCCACATTTAGGAGGAGAACGGAAGAAGAAAAATCAAAATACTAGAAAATTGTAGTGTGTGGAAACTAAGGAAAAGAATATAGTGAAGGTTGTGAGAACACTGACTACTCATTAAAAAATAAAACTACTTGGACTTTTAATTCACAATATTTCCTCAAATACATCCCATATGGACTAAAGACTTAAAAAAAGGAACAGAATCTTTAGAATCTAAAAGAAACTACAGATGAATATTTACCTGGTATTTGAATGGGAAAGAACTTCCCAAGACTAAAAGCAATGTAAGACATGACTACATAAAAGTGGAATATTTATATAACCAGGACAATATTTTGCCAAGATCAAACAGATGCATCCTAATTTTCCCCCCTCATTCGTGCGCCATCGGCAGCCTGGTCCTTTGGTGGTTAGCCACCAGGATGCCTTGCCCAGAGCATGGGAGGACATGAATTTGCTCTCTTGAGCAAGGCTGGCAAGTCAAGAGAGCAAGGATTGCTAAACGCCTAACTCTGCTTACCCACAATTTGCCATATCAAGGGGTGGGCATGGCCAATCAGATCTTACAGTTGTTCCAGAGTGTGGAAAAGATACCACTTCTGCCCCCGGGGCCGAGGCCAGAAGGCTTGCTGCTCTTTGCTGGGGAGTTAAAAAATAAAAAGCCAGAGGGATCTTGGGAGGAAGAGGGAAGCGAGAAGATGAGAGAAAAGAAATGGTCAGAAGGGTGTGTCCTGGCTGTGGCTGGCCCTTGATATGGGGGACTCTGAGGGAGGAAGGAAGTCTGTCACAATTTCCATTTAGTATTTAAAAAGAGACAGCCTCTAGGGCCATCCTTTTCCCAACCAGGCACAGCCACATCAAAGTAAACTTGCTGGCACATCTGGTTAGGCACAGCAAGGCCTGAAAGTGTAGCTTATCTGGGCACCTCTTGGTTTCCATGTGGTGCGTCTGGACCCGGCCTCCTAGAGAGTCTTGGAACTGAACTGAGAGCCTGCAGGCCCGGCACCATGGTGAGGGGGAGGAGACCTCTCAGCAGAGGCTGGGGGTGGATTCCTTGCCTGGAGAGAATGTGGCAGATGGACAGAGGGCACCATGGCAACTAGTCTAGGAGAGCCCAGCCACTCAGGTAGCACCACTGGGTCAGGCCAAAGAGAGAGAAAGACAGAAAGAGAGGGACAGAGAGAGAGAGAGGGAGACAGAGAGAAATTAGAATTTTAGAGAAATTAGAGAAATGTGGGCTACAATGTCCCCAGTGATCGGAGGAGCCGGAGGCCACCATGTGCATCCACACTGCTCTTCAGTCCACCTTAGAGAGTCATCAGAGCCCCCTCTGCTCAGGTACCCTCAGCTCCATCTTGGAACTGCTGGGGAAGGAGGTTGGGAATAAGAGACACTAAGCAATTATCTCAACAAACCAAACGTTACTTGAAAGGGCTGTTTAAATGAATAGCTCAGACAAAATTAAAAAATAAAAAAGGCCTAAAAGTTAATTTCTGGCTTCCTACCTGGTGGGTGAGAGCTTATAAGAAAGACCAACGAAATTATAGATCAAATAAACACGTCACATTATATCGGCACATTGAAGCATAGCATTGAGTGACTTTGTACATTTCCCAGGTACATTTCCCTACGTCAAAACCAACATTAATAAAATTGAAAGTTAAATAACAAATAAGGGAAAAAATGCCAGAGGTGAAACAAAGAGTTAATATCTTTTACTGACACAGAACTCTTTCAAATAAACAGGAAAAATGCTAAGACATCAGGAGAGGAAAAACAACCAAAAAACACCCAAATAACCAGTCAATGATAAATTGAGATATACAAATGGCTAGTAAACGCACAAATAGTTAACAAGTTAATCAAGAAATAAAAAATAAAATAACATTAGTACTATTTTACTTATCAGAAGAGGAAAAATGGATATGAGTTTTCTGAAAATCGATTTAGCAACATAGATCAAAGATATTCAAAATGTTTATATCTTTTGATCTGTTAATTACACTTCTAGAAAATTATCTTAAAGAAACCATTGGAAATGTGGACACATTTAACAATGAAATTCAACATTGTTTGAGGTGTGTGGAAAGACCTGAGAATGCAAATTACATTTCCGGAGCGCACAGTCCGCTAGCAGACAAACCCCTACCTGTTCTCATTTTTAAGACAGCCCAGAAGAGGGTCTAACTCCACAATTTCTTACTATTTCATTTCAGTCTTTTATCAACTTTGCAGTAAAGACGTTCTTCCTCATGTCCAAATGAAAGACATTCTTTAATTTAAGTCCATGTTTGGGCTCATGTGGACACAATGGAAAACTCCATGGGACTCTTTCATTAAATTAAAAAAAATCCTTTCTTGGCCCCAGTTTTTGTTCCTTCTTTCAATGAGCACTCACTCCTGGGAAGAAAGCTGTTTCTGACTTGCTAGATGGCCTTTGGCCCCCAAACCTGGCCCAGGTCCTTGAGGTTTGTTTAGCTGCTGGGTAGGAAACGGGCTGCAGAGAGACAACCACACAGCTGGAACACGGTGTGCAAACAGCTTGGATTGATGCCTGTACAGGGTCTATGCGTGTGTGAAGAAACCTAGGTCGGCCTGGGGGAGTCTCTCATCAAAGAGAAGGAAGCCCGAGAGGGGATGCCAAGGGCTGAATAAGATTTCCCAAGCCGACAAGGACAGGGGTGAGGTGGGGAAGTGAGTGAAGTTATTTCAGGCAGTGGGAACATGGGCAAAGGTAGACGAGGAGAGACTGTGTCGTCACAGAATGAAAGGCTGTTCCACGTGATGGAGAGTGGAGGATGTCAAGCAGGATATATGAAGATGAATGGGAGTTTGGGGCTGGCCTTGTGAGCCTATTAGACTTTGGATCTCAATCTATGAATAATACAATATGGAGTCAGTGAATAGTTTAAGTAGGTGAAACATGACCAGATTTTAGTGTTAACTAAGGACACACGGATATTGAGGATGTTAGCTTGGAGGCATGAGTATCAGATATAATGAATTATGGACCCAAAAAGAGCAAAAGAGGGCATGGAAGAGAGAAGAAGGGTATGGGAGAGAGGACCAGAATCAATAGGACTCAGAGAACTGCTGGATGTGGGGCAGAGTGAGGGAAAACGAGGAGATGGCACTGACTCTTCAGTTTCTACTTTCCTAAAAATGTCTCTTTATAAAAATATTTCAGCTATCCATACTTCTTACACTTGAGTGTGCAGGAGAATCACTGGGATCCTTGTTAAAAACATAGATTGCTGGGCCTCCCTCCCAGATTGGTAAAGTAGGGGAGAACGACAAAAACGCACTTTCAATGAGTCCCCCTGGCAATTCTTATGTAGGTCCACTTTGAAAAATACAGCAAAGCATTTTTCTTTTAATTTTTGCTTTTAAATAATTTGCAAATTACTGTCCTCAATTAATAACTAGGAGATAATCATGCACAAGGAAGGGAACAAAGAGTGGCACAGTATAAATTGTACAATTTAATAATACTACATATCTGCCAATATGGAACAAGGAGGGTTGGAGCAGGAAAAAGATGGGGAGGATGCCTGTGAAAGAACAACAGTATTTGAAGGGTTGCGACAAAATAAGAAACATATATATTTAAATATATGTATATGTATATGTCTCTGTCCCAAATTCCCGCTAATATTTACTCTTTGTCCCCAGTTCCTGACACAGAGCTCCTAAATACCTTGGGATTTCTTGGGTGATAGGAACATCTTTTGTTCTAAGGAGGCAGCTCTTGGTGGGCTCCTGGAAGGGGGCTGGGCTCCAGAAAGATCAAGCCATGATTAGAAGCTTGGGACTTTCAGCCCCACCCCCTAAACTCTAAGGCGGGGAGAGGGGATGGAGATTGATTTAATGATTGATCATGTCTACATGATGAAGCCTCCCTCAAAATCCCCGAACTACAGGTTTGGAGACCTTCCTGGTTGGTGAACGCATCTGCGTGCCAGGAGGGTGGTGCACCCCAACTCCACAAGGACAGAAGCTCCTGTGTTTGGGACCCTTCTAGACCTCAGCCTACGTATCTCTTCATCTAGCTATTTGTTTGTATCCTTTAAAATATTCCTAAAATAAATTGGCAATAGTAAGTAAACTGTTCTCCTGGGTTCTGTGAGCCGCTCCAGCAAAATATTGAACCTGAGAAGGGGGTTATGGGAACCTCTGATTTGTAGCTAAGTTGGACAGAAGTTGTGGGTCACCTTGGGACACACCAGTTATGATCGGCATCTGAAGTGGGGGGCAGTCTTGTGGGACTCAGTCCTGGACCTGTGGGGATTGTGTTAACTCCAGTTAGTGTCAGAATTGAACTGAATGTGGGACACCCAGCTGGTGTCGCAGAATTGGTCAATGTGGGAAAATTCTAACACTCACACATCCGGTGTGAGAAATATTGTGAGTGTGAAGATAACGAAAAACACAGTGCATTTTTCCTAGACGGAGGTCAACATGGGAAGAGAAATTAGTGTGGATGGAAACGAGAGGCTAGCAATAGACCTGAGGAGAACGGCCACTAGATGGGTGTGCCTGGATGAGTCCAGATCTGCAAATGAAGCAGCGAGGACATGAGAGAAAAGCAGAGACAAATAGACCTTGGATTTGGTCATCAGGAGATCTCTGGAAAGTTGAGAACTGGAAAAATGGTGTTGAGCTGTTGTGGGAAGGAAAGGTGAGGAAGCAGATACTGTAACTGTAGGAAGTGACTCAGAAAGTTCGACGAAGGGCGCAGAGAGCTATAACAGCAAGAGTTATATAAGTAATCAGGCTCTGCCCTTTCAGAGCGTAACATTCTCTCCATGTATTTAACTATTTAAAAATTTAAAATACGTCATTCCTGGATGATACGAAGAAACAAAATCCAAATTCCCTAATGCCATGAGATCTCCACAGGTTAGCAGTTAAGTCTAATTTGTACAAAGACATGAAGCCGTGATGTGTGGGGATGCTACAGATAAGTGTATTTATACGTTATGACTACTGTTAGTTTAAACCCTCAGTATATTGAAAAGGTCTCTGTATACACTTTTATGAAAAGTATATGCTCCTACATTTATAAATGAACAATTTTTTTTTATAAAAATGTTAAATTCTTTCCCCAAGCTGCATCAATAAATGTCATAGTTACATAAGTCTTAGGAGATAGGTATTTGAAAACAGCTCACAAAATTCCTACTTGAGTAAGTTCTTGTTAGCAAAAGTCTACCAAGAGCTGGTGTATCAGCCTGTACGAAACTTCTGGAATTTCGTCTTCCTACTCATTGATATCAAATGCATGATCCCGGAGGTAACCTTGTGAGAAAACCAATGAGATTGGAGTGGCTGAAGAAAACCTTTGAGAGATGAAAGCTTCTTTAAAGTTTCTGGAAAGTTCAGTTACCATCTATCTTACTTGAAACAAAAGTAGAGTTAAAAATAATTCCACCCCTAGTCTCTATTGGATACCCATTAAAATTCACTGCAAAGTTCTATTCACTGAATTCCCAGATGAATGTGGGTGGACCCAGAGAACGATGTCTCTCTACAGGTCACAAGGAGGTGAGGAACAATTCCTGAATTCCAGAACTTTAGTAAAGTGTAAATGAGATGGCCCAAGGTCTTTGTTTCCTGGGAATGTTGGCTTCATGCTCCCTGTGGTTGGAGAGCAGATTTGAGAATAACTGTAAATAAGTCACCTCTAAACATTCCCTAGTTTGAAAATTCCATTAGGAGAAGATGAGTCAATATTTGGAAGCTGGCACGTGGTTAGTGATGTTTTGGGCCTGGCTGGAAGGAGGTCCCTGAGTTTTACCTGCTTGCTGTCTTTTTCTAGACCGCATAATCTCGCTTTTCTCTTCCTCCTCCTCCTCTCTGCATCTCATTTTGACATTGTAACCTGACCCTGATGTCTGCTTTCCAGACAGGGCTCAAACTCCAGGACCTTGACTCTGGGTCATATTTCTGAGTCTGATGCACCTGCTGTTACTGACAGATAGGAGTTTGGATAGAGCGTCATATATGTTTGCAATTATATATCATAATTACATATATTTAATGACATTTTATATATAAATGAAATATCAACAAAACATATATATCATAATATACAGTACATATACTATGCACTATATCACATATTACATATTACAGTTAAAAATCATGTTACCCTATATAAATATTTGGCCTATCAATGGCTCTCATACTTAAGTGTACATAACAGTCAGTTATTAAAAATATAGAATCCTGGGTCCCACCCTCAAGATTTGTGAAATGGGGAGGAGAACCAAGAAAGTGTTTTTAATGAGCACTCCTGGCAATTCTTATGTAGGTCCACTCTGAAAAATATACTTGTTTTTCTTTTACTTATTCCACTTAAAAAATATATAAATTACCACCGCCAATGAATCATTAGTAGATACCATGCACAAAGAACAAAGAATGACGCCATACAGATGGTTTAGCTATTTTTCCTTTGTGCCTCTGTAAATGGCTTCCTTTACTACATTAGCACAAGCAATGGACAAAGCTTTTTAGGGCATCGGAGGAAAATCAGGAGTTTTCCAATAGAAATTATTATGGCAATGAAAGGAGAAAACAAATGATTTTTCTCTGCCCTGGCATCTGTGCTTGACTAGGTATTGCTAAAATAAGCAGAAATTTGGTATTTTATCCAGAATATAGTTTCCTGGTTACCTAGAGTTTTTTCTTTTAAAGATAGAATGCTATGGAAGCAAGGTCTTATCTATGGTGAAGAATGCATTCTGACGACAAACAGCAAAATGAAATTCAGAGTTGTCTCCTGGCTACTGATCTTAGCTGGCATCTGAGAAATTTTGTAAACGACACTGACCCCCACGAACTGACCCTGACATCCTGGCATGCACAACATCAAAGGGATGTATGCACACAGACCAAAGGGGAAAAAATTAAAAAAAAAAAAAACCCAAAACCCAAACCCTAAGGGGCTGAGTTCTATTTTTAAAAAACAGCTTTGATAAAAAGCCTAAAAGATTATGTAAAACTAGGGTCATAGGAAAATTGGGAAAAACAATCCCAGATTGTTCTAATTTCAAGGAATGACTTTATTCATGCTAAACGTATAGCCTATGGGTTCTGGCTTCTGTCACCTTCCAAATAAAGTGAGAAACAGATTTCTTACATTTTTTTGTTCTTGGCTTCTAACACTCTGCTTGTTAAGTCGATTTCTGAGCACAGGAGGAAGATAAAAGCCTTTTTCTTGTGGGGTGCAGGGGAAAGTGGTAGGGAAGGAGTGGGAAATGTTATTCCTAATAACCTGCCCAAATTAGGTAAGCACAGGGGGTGAACCGAAAGATCTGATGATTATTTTTTTTTAAGTAAAAATTTAATGACTGTAAAGGGAAAGAGTAATGAATCGAATGGGCAGAGTCTAGCTTCTAACTCTAAGCATTTAAGAGGTGCTTCCTAATGATGGCGGTGCCCACATGTATGCCCGCCATTGTCGGAATGAAAGTGAATGGAATCCCTTAGAAGACCTTTGATCAGACACTCTGCCCAGATAGGAGTCAGCTTGTGCTGAGAAGGAAGCACTCCATCCTGTCATGGGTGGGAGATCACTCCCACAGCTCAATCAGACAAAAGGTGACACCCTGGCGTTTGTAATTCCTGAGGAGCCCCAATTAATTTATGCACCTGCTAGTGTGTGCCAAGCTGAGTTAAGGTTTTATTTTTTTACATTTTTATATACTTTCTCTCAAAAATATTCATATTTATTAATGTTGGCTTAGTAATGCTATTCCCCTGCAGAGAAAAGGAAATGTGTTCATCTCAGCATTCTTGCCTACTTCCTCTCTCTTTCCTCCTTGTTTTAATTAACAATTGCTCAGTGCCCGGAGGGCTGTCATTAATTAAAAGATTTTTATAAAATCCTTCAGGAATAAGTATAACTGTATTTTCCTCTTTTTAAACCAGAATGTGGTTTTAAGATTTATTTTGTAGTGGATTTCTTTCTTTTTTATGATCTTCTTCTTGTGATTAAATTTATTTTCCAAAGATTCAGTTGTTGATTTTATGCAAATGTAAGATTTTTCAATATAGGAAATAAAATCTCTTGATGTTTTATTAATTCTTGCTTTCCTTAGAGATTGGTAAAAGTGCTTTCACAACGTGGGAATTATGCTTTAATAGAAAAAAATACTAACATTAGTAACTCTTGTAATTGGAACAATGTATATTTTGGTAATTTTCTTTTTCCATTGTTTAAGAAGAAGGTAAGGATGTGTTTGGGAGTTAAAAGAATTCACTGATGAAGGCAGATGGAGGAGATAACTAGTAAGTACATGTGCCTTCAAGCCATTAGGCTGTGACTTATACCATCTAATTACTATTTTGACCACTGATAGAATTTTTTCTCCCTCTAGTCTATGAAAAAACAGATTAAATAAGAGACTATAAAGGGACCAAAATGATTCCAAAGGTGGCTTAATGAAAAAAGAATAAAATGTTCTGCAGTTTTATGGAAGGTTATAAACCTTATGAAATGAACCGTTTTCTGATGATAAAATGCTTCTGGAAAGGCGGTCAGAACCTTCTGTGACACAGGAGAGCAGTGTCTCTTTCAGAACCAAGGTCATCAGGAGAGGTTTACCAATATTTTATCATGGTTCAAATCCCTTTTGTTGCAGTTTCTAAACTCCTTTTTCCATGTTAAAATATTGCAATGCAAACCATAGGAATTAACTTTTAAAAATCGTATGTGTTTGAGTTGAATTATAGAAGCCAGTTTGTCTTTATTGAAGGCCCTTTGATGGAAAAGGCGAATAGCCAAATCCTTTATCTAGTCTCTTTTCTCCTTGACATCTTTTAGGGTGTGATATTCCGAAGCTTCATCCTCTCTCAGTACCACCACCACATGCACTTTACAGCGCTTTCTTCTCTAGCCAATCCTCCATCAACTCTGCTCACCATATTCCTCTCCTCCTCCAAATACAAGGAGACTCCAGGGCTCCCTCTTGGCCCACTCCAGTCTCCCCTCTCTGGTTTCTGTTTCTCAAGACTTTGGCCACTAGGGTTACAACTCTGTGCCAAATAAGCCTCAAAACAAATCATCTGTCCTACGTTTGTGCACTTCTAATTACTTCTTGACCTTTTGATTTAAAATACCTTTAAAATCATGATAGCAATATAAAAACATAATAAGAAACTGAACAACTAGAAAGGGGAAAAAATCACCAAAAATTCCACCATTTCAAAACCTCCATATTATTTTGGTGCATTTTATACCCATATGTTGACATAATCATCATAGTTAATATTTTGGATTATAGTCTACTTTTTTTGTTAATATTAAACCAAAGACATTTGTGTGTTGCTATTCAGTCATAAATCAGATTATAATATAACTGAGCAATGTTCGTTAAGTAGACAGTTCAGCGTTTACTTAATCATTCCTTTGCAGTTGGATGTTTAGATGGTTTCTAATATCGCAATTATGAATAATGCTGTCTCCTATACATTCATGCATAGTATTATTTCTTCAGGAGAGAGTCTCAGAGTGGAATTACTGGGTTAAAGTTTATGAACACTTACGTGTATCTTAAGAGACATATCTCTAACATATATTTTAAGATATAGTGACAATGTCAATTTTTGGTCTCCAAAAGTGATAAAATTATATGTTTGTTTATTTTATGCTTTTTATTTTAAAACAATTTCAAATTTACAGAAAAATTGCAAGAATAGTACAAAGAACTCCTCTATACCCTTTGTGCAAAGACTCCAATCAAATTTTGCCAGTTGTCCCAATTGTGTCCTTTATAACAAAAGCATTGCCCCAGGATCTCGTGTTTCACCTGATTGCCACATTTCCTGAGTCTCCTTCAGTCTGGGTCAGTTCCTCAATCTCTCCTTCACCTTCAGTCTGAAGATTACATAACCAATGTCAATTTTAACATCTCATCATCATCTGAAATACAACAAATCTAAAGCTGATCTTACCGTCTTTCTCTCAAAATCCACTCTCTCACTGAATTCCTACTTTCTGTCATCTTTCTTCCAACAACCTAGGCTCAAAACTTATCTTCTCCCTTAGTCCACAGGTAATTACCAATTGTTAAATATCATTATCCAACTGTCACTCAATACCTTTACTTGCATTTTCCATTAGCACCTCAAACTCAACATGTCCATCACTCAAATCATCAGCTTCTTATCAAAACCTCCTCCTCAGCTTCTTGTTTCCATGAATAACCTCTGAATGGCACCAACATTGGCCAAGTGGGCCAAGTCAGCATGAGGAAAGACAGGCAGCAGGAAAGCATGGTGTATTCAGTAATAACATGGTCCTGTGTTCTAGAAGAGTCAGTAGGATTGGAAGGAGGGAGTAACATGAGAATGAGCCTTCAAATCCTGTGCTAAATAATTCAACTTTATGCATGCCTTCTTTCTGGACTATATTGTAAGCATTTTAAGCCTCTAGCTATTCTTAAAACTGCTTTAAATCCTAGTACTAACTAGCTTTTTGTATACAGAGAGCACTAAATAAAAGTTTGTTGATATAGTTGATACTTTACATTGGGGTTTATAGCCTTTGAGTGTTCATCCTCTACTGCAAGTTGCTTTCCTCTCTAAATGTGGCATGAATATTTCTAACTATAATCATCTGATCTGGAAAACATGGGCAATACTCTTACCTTTGCTCTAAGCAGGAGTGGTAGGACTGAATATACTAATTTTGTGAATACTAATTTAGCAAAAAAAGAAAATATTTAGCAAATGTTTATTGAGGCCCTACTATATTTATGTGAATTTAATTGATGCCTGACTCAACTGAGGAAGAGATACCCATGTGGGAAGTCAAAGTATGAAAACTTAAAACTTTAACTAAGTGGTCCACCCTTTAAAAAAATGAACAAATTGGCTTAATTTTCAAAACATATATGTACTTTTAATTAAGCTTTCAGTTTTCACAAGCAAATAAGGAAAGGCTAGCGGCCTGTGCTTGTGGAGAGGAAAAGCACATTAGGTTGTGTCTTTAAGAGACAAGTTTATGGCAATAAATGCCTACATTAAAAAAGAAGAAAAGTCCCAAGTTAACAACCTAAAATTTTATACTCCAAGGAACTAGAGAAAGAAGCAGCTAAGCTCAAGTTTAGCAGAGCAGGAAATAACAGAGATTAGAGCAGAAATAAATAAAATAGAGAATAAGGAAAAAAATAGAAAAAATAAACAAAATCAAGAGTAGGTATTTTAAAAAAGATAAACAAAACTGACAAACCCTTAGCTACACTAGCTAAGGAAAAAAGAGAGAATACTCAAATAAAATAAAGTCAGAAGTGAAAGAGGAGACATTATAACAGATACCTCAGGAAGAAAACATCTATAAAGGACTATTATGAACGATTATATGCCAGCAAATTGGATAACCTAGAAGAAGTGGATAAGTTCCTAGAAACATACAACCTAGCAAGACTGAATCAAGAAGAAATAGAAAACCTGAAAAGACCAATAACAAATAAGGAGATTGAGTCAGTAATCAAAAACCTCTCAAGAAAAAAAACGCAGGACCAGATCGCTTCATGGGTGAATTCTACCAAACATTCAAAGAGGAACTAATACCAATCCTTCTTAACCTCTTCCAAAAAATAGAAGAGGGAACACTTCCAAACCAATTTTATGAAGTCAGCATCACCCAGATACTAAAGCTAGAAAGACAACATAAGAAAAGAAAACTACAGGCCCACATCCCTAATGAAGGTAGATGTAAAAATCCTCAATAAAATACTAGCAAATCAAATTCAAGAGCATATAAAAAGGATTATATATACACCATGACCAAATGGGATTTATCTCTGTGATGCAAAGATGGTTCAACAAATGCAAATCAATCAATGTGAAACACCACATTAACAGAATGAAAGCTAGAAACCATATGATAATATCAATAGATTAAAAAAAAGCATTTGACAAAATTCAACATCCATTCATGGTAAAAAAAACTTTCAACAAAATAGGTTTAGAAGAACTTAGCTCAAGACAATAAAGGCTGTATATGAAAAGCCCACAGCTAATATCAAAGTTAATGAAGAAAACCCAAAACCTTTTCCTCTAAGATCTGGTATAAGGCAAGGATGCCCATTCTCACCATTTCCACCCTACACAGTACTGGAAATTCTAGACAGAGCAATTAGTCAAGAAAAAGAAATAAAAGGCATCCCAATCAGAAAGAAAAAGTAAAATTATCCATTTGCAGATGACATGATCATATATGTAGAAAACCGTATAGACTTGACAAAAGAACTGTTAGAATTAATAAACAAATTCAGTAAAGTTTCAGGATACAAAATCAATATAGAAAAGTCAATGGTGTTTCTATACAGTAATAACAAACTATCCAAAGAAGAAATTAAGACAACAATTCCATTGACATTGGCATCAAAAAGAATAAAATACTTATGAATAAACTTAATCAAAGAGGTGAAAGACTTGTACACTGAAAATTATAAAACACTGATGAAGGAAATTAAACAAGACACAGATAGTTGGAAAGACATTCCATCTTCATGGATTGGAAGAATTAATATTGTTAAAATGTCCATGCTACTCAAATTGATCTACAGATTCAGTGCAATCTCTATCAAAATCCCAGTGGCATTCTTACATAAATAGAAAACAGCAATCTTGAGCAAGAAGAACGAAGCTGGAGGCATCATACTTACTGATTTCAAAATAAAGTACAAAGCTACAGTAATAAAAACAATATGATACTGGCATAAAAAAAAGACATATAGACCAATGGAACAGAAGAGAGAGCCTAGAAATAAATCCATGCATTTATAGTGAACTGATCTTTGACAAGGGTGCCTGGAATACACAATGAGGAAAGGACAGTCTCCTTAAAAATGATGTTGGGAAAATTCTACATCCATACGTGGAAGAATGAAATTGAACCCTTATCTCACACTATATACAAAAAACAACTCAAAATTGATTAAAGACTTATACATAAGATCTGAAATTGTGAAACTACTAGAAGAAAACATAGAGAAAAAGCTTCTTGACGTTGGTCTTGACAATGAATTTTCGGATATGACACCAAAAGCACAGACAATAAAAGCAAAAATAGACAAGTGCGATTGCATCAAACTAAAGCTTCTGCACAGCAAAGAAAATAATCAACAGAGTGAAAATGCAACCCACAGAATGAGAGAAAATATTTGTAAACCATATATCTGATAAGAGATTAACACAGAAAACACATAAGGAACTTCATCCAACTCAATAGAAAAAGCGAAAACAAAACCAAAAGGCCTGATTAAAAAGTGGGCAAAGGAGCCGAATAGATGTTTCTCAAAAGAAGACACACAAATGGCCAACAGGTACATGAAAAGGTGCTCAACATCACTAATCATGAAGGAAATGCAAATCAAAACCACAATGAAATATCACCTCAAACCTGTTAGAATGGCTATCATCAAAAAGACAAAAGATAACAAGCGCTAGCAAGGATGTGGAGAAAAGGGAACCCTTGCGCACTGTTGGTGGAAATGTAAATTGGTACAGACACCGTGGAAAACACTATGGACGTTCCTCAAAAAATTAAAAAAAGAACTACCATGTGATTCCGCAATTCCACTTCTCAGTATATATCCAAAGGAAATGAAATCAGCACCTTGAAGAGATATCTGTGCTCCCATGTTCATTCCAGCATTATTCAGAATGGCCAAGATACAAAAATAACATGAACGTCCACTGATGGATGAATGGGTAAAGAAAATGTTGTTTACATGACATGAAATATTATTTAGCCATTAAAGGGAAGGAAATCTTGCCATCTGCAACAACATGGACGAATCTGGAGGACATTATGCTTCGTGAAATAAGCTAGACAGAGAAAGATAAATATTGCATGATCTCACTTATAAGTGGGATCTAAAATAGTCAAACTCATAGAACAGAGAGAAGAATAGGGTTGGTGGGGAAGAAATGAGAGGGCAATGGGGAGAGGTTGGTCAAAGGCTACGAAGTTTGTTATGCAAGGAGAGTAAGTTCTGGAGATCTCATGCATAGCATGGTGACTATAGTTAACAATACTGTATTTTACACTTGCAGTTTGCTAAGAGTGTAGATCTTTGTTGTACTACAAAATAAAGAAAATGGTAACTATATGAAGTGATGGATATGTTAATTAGCTTGATTGTGGCGTGTACATGTACCAAAACATCAAGTTAGTATAAATATATACATTTCCTACGTGTCAGTTATACTTCAACAAAGCTGAAAAAAAACCAGACAGCATGTGTGTTCTGTTCTATCACCTACTGGCTGTGTGATGGGGGCAAAATGCTTACATCTCCACACCTCAGTTTCATTGTTTGTAAAATGGGGGTGATGATAGTAGTTCCTACCTCATAGTGTTTTTGCATTAAATGACTTAATTTATGTGCTGAGATTACAACAAATGGTGCAGAGGGATGATACCTTCCTAAGGATTTTCTGAGTTGCAATAATCTTATTTAAATCCAATCAATTCTGATTATTAATATATTCATGGATTGAATCAATATTTGCTTTAGTTCGGCGAGCTAAGTGCAGCAATATGGATGCATGAGACAGTTCCCATCATCAAAGACATCATATGGTAAAAATTAGAGAAGCAAAATAATACTTCTGGGAAAGGAAGGTGTGATGCTTAATTTTATGTGTCATCTTGACCGGGCAAAGACTAAATAGCATTTCTGGGTTGTCTGTGAGGGCGTTTCCTGATGAGATTAGCATTTGAATCAGCGGACTCAGAAAAGTAGACGGCCCTCCCCATGTGGCTGGCATCATCCAATCCATTGGGGGCCTGAACGGAAAAAGAGGCAGAGGAAGGAAGAAGTTGCCCCTTTTTTTCCTGCCTCATTGCTTGCAGAGAACACTAGAAATGTTCAGAATCATTGGAAAATATTGCCTTCAGTGTTTTATCTCAAAAGTATGATTAGACTGTACATACCTTTTTGTATCTTTATTTTCAAATTAACATTATGTTATATGCACTTTTCTGTCACTAAATTTTTTCCAGTTGAGATATAGTTGACATACAGCACTGCATAAGTTTAAAGTGTATAGTATAATGACTTGACTTACATATATTGTGAAATGATTATCACAATAAGTTTAGTTAACATTCCTCGTATCATATAGGTATAAAAAAATGAAAAAAATTTTTTTTCCTTGTGATGAGAACTCAGGATCTATTCTCTTAACCTTCAAATATACCATACAGCAGTGTTAACTACAGTGGTCCCCCCTTATCCATGGGGATACATTCCAAGACCCCAGTGGATGCCTAAAATTATGCATGGTACCAAACATAACACTATGTTTTTCCTAAACATTCATACCTATGATAAAATTTAATAAATTAGGTGCAGTAAGAGATTAACAACAGTAACTAACAACAAAATAGAACAATTCTAACAACATACTGTAATGAAACTTATGTGCATGTGGTCTCTCTCTCTCTTATTTGTACCGTACTCACCCCTTTTCCTGCGATGATGTGAGATGATACAATGCCTACGTGACGGGATTAAGTGAGGGGAATGACGTAGGCATTGTGACGCAGCATTAGGCTACAATGGACTTTCTGATGATATGTTAGAAGAAGATCATCTGCTTCCCACCCAGGGTTGACCTCGGGCAACTAAAACCTTGGGTAATGGAAACCGTGGATGGGGGTATCTACTGTATAGTCATCATGTTTTACATTACATCCCCCATGTTGTACTTATTTATCTTATAACTGGAAGTTTTACCTCTTGATATTTCTGAATCACAAAATGCAACTCTTTTATAGAAAACAAAAAACAGAAACAAAAACCTCCAACCAAACAAAACCAAATAACATTCCCTACTTCCAAATAAGGAAATACATATGGTACCTCTTAAAGCTTCATCCTCTCAGCTGTCTATAGGACTCTTGCATAATTCACGTTCATTCTGATGGAGCTACACTCTAAGACACTTAGAACCAGGAGGCAAGCTTGGCTCTGTGGCATCATGCACAGAGGAACTTTGTTCCTGTTCGCTGTCAGGTTCACTGATCCATGGTGTGACTGCCAACTTCCTGGTGCACGTTTTGACGTGAACATTGGCATTGTATCAACGGATCTCTCCCAAAATATAGAATCCTGAGTCAATTATTGAGCTTTTTGATGTATAAGGCACCACCCAGAGTCACCCTAACCTAATAGGCAAAAAAACCTGAGAAGGAAAGCAAAGAGCTTCTTCTATAGGATCTGAGGCCGTGAACCCTCATTCCTTATATGGCCACTGATGATGCATCTCTCAGACTTTGGTCTTCACATGCTGTGATATCAATTAATCTCCTGGCCCTTCACATTTAGCTGATTTTCCCAAGTCACCCATCACTTGTTTCCAGTTGAATCTATCTGGCAGTAACAGCCTGTTCTACTGTGGTTACATCCACACAGGGTGCTATCATCATCTTCATTCTCCATCAGACTCTTGGTCTTGCTTCTTCCACAGCCTTGTTCAACCCAGAATGACATCTCCTTTATAGGGATATCTCTTTTCAATTTTTTATTATGTGCTGAGTTTATACTTGTTTAATGAATGAACAAATAAACCTATTCTGTCATCTTCCAGAATTTTCGTAAAGGCGGACAGAATAGTTGTTCCACATTTCATTTACTAGTCAGTTATCTGTAAGTTATATTACTGTTCTTGGGACCCAAGTAGAATGGATAAACTTCCAACTTTAAAAGACTGTAGGGGGGCTGGCCCTGTGGCCGAGTGGTTAAGTTCATGCACGCTGCTTCAGTGCCCCAGGGTTTTGCAGGTTCAAATCCTGGGCTCGGACCTAGCACCGCTCATCAAGCCATGCTGAGGCAGCGTCCCACATAGCACAACCAGAAGGACGACAACTACAATATACAACTAGGTACTGGGGAGCTTTGGGGAGAAAAGGAAGAAAAATAAATAAATAAAAGCCTGTATGGTCAGAGAGGACAGCCCTGATTTAGATTTGGTGCTCTCATTGCCTTGGCCTGGGTTCGTTTCCTGGTCAGGGACCCACACCACCCATCTGTTGGTTGTCATACTGTGGCAGCTGCATGTTGCTGTGATGCTGAAAGCTATGCCACCAGTATTTCAAATACCAGCAGGGTCATCCATGGTGGTCAGGTTTCAGTGGAGCCTCCAGACTAAGACAGACTAGGAAGAAGGACCTGGCCACGCACTTCTGAAAAAATTGGCCAGGAAAATCCTCTGAATAGCAGCGGAGCACAGTCTGATAGAGCCCTGGAAGGGGAGAGGATGGCACAAAAACACCGGGCAGGTTCTGCTCTGCTGTTCACAGGGGCGCTAGGAGTCAGATTTGGCCCAACGGCAGTAACAACAAGGATCAGAGAAGATGAAATTTGCTGTTATCTTTTAATGTCTTTAAAGTGATAGGCAATGAGAAAGCTGCCAAATCAGAATCAATCTAAAAACACTTTTTTTCTAGGAGTGATTGAAAGGGAGCATAAAAAGATGTCAGGCTGACAGATGGATTACCGCTATTTCAGATTTGCAACCAGAAAACAAGGCCAGGCTGTGGATCTTGGTGTGAAATTGCAAGTCTTCTATCTATTTCAGGCGATCACACTGGAACAACTTATTTTATGTTCCAGGCATCCCCCACTTCTCTTACATACACAGCAGCTGCTGTGCCTGACGAGAGCCGGTCAAGGACGATGCTAGAGTTATAGTCCCCTATATTTTCCTTCTCCCAAATATTTTGTGTGTGTGTGTGTGTAGCAATTTATAAAGCTGAGAAGCTTGTAACTGTATGTTGCTCTATGGTAAAGAGGTAATTCTTAAGACCAGATTATATCCTTGAAAAGTAAAATATTGACTACTGTCTTTAGCACTATCCAACATCTCCTTCTAGAATTATCTGTCTTCTGCGTGATCTCACTTTCCACATCCCCCGCATCCCCTACACGATACTGTTCATTTTTGCTGCCTTTAGTCAGTCTCTGCCTCAGGCATTCTTTCATTTTCTGACCATTTCCAGGAGCCTCCTCCCATCAAAATTTATCTTTTCTATTTCCTGATACTAATAAAAAGAGACGGCAAGTCCAAGGTCACATTGGGTTCAATATTTGAGAATCTGCTCTATGTATTGCTACACTGGAGTTATTTTCATTTAAACAAATGGCCACTAAAACACATTGCCTTACCTAATATAATGTGTGTGGAAGAGCAGAAATTTAGACAGTGAAGCAAGATGGCAGTGTTTCGTCTCAAATCACATGATGGAGGTGTCTATGACCCCTCTAGATAAAGCTGGGTTATGCTCTGATCTTCAAAAATAAAAATCTAACTTCTACTTTAGTTGAGCCTTTTATTATTCAAATGCCATAGTTTGACATTATTTTTCCTGGACATTATATTTTCTTGCTCAGCTTGACTCCCAGACAATTTGAAATATTTTAAATGTCTTTTGTATTCATAGTCTGATTTTTGGATAGGAAACTTTCTCAGTCTTCCATTATGAAGCAATGAATTTAATAGCAAATTCCCATAATCTACTAGCAAAATGGCCCTAAGCTTTTAATGGCAGTATTGTCTTCCTTCATTGTCTGAAATCAACTAATTTAAAGGCCAACAGTGATATAGCATCTTGCATCAAAGGGAAGTCAAGAGAGCATGGTTCTAGTTCCTATTCTTCCATCAATTAGTGATGTGTTGTTGAGAAAATGGTATCGCTGCTCTGGGTCTCTAAATGTTGAGAGCTGGATTCAGTGATGCTTGAAATTTTTTAGGTCATACATCCTTCTGAGAATCAGATGAAAACTGGTCCATCACTCTATCGCACACACAAATACACACAATTTTTCGCATATATTAGTCTATTTGCTGCATGTCATGGTTAACAGAGCCAACTCTGGCCCAAGTTTAAATGCCACCTTCACCACCTACTGGTTCTGCAACCTTGGGAAAATTACTAAGCACTTCTGAGCTTCAGTTCCTTATCCATTAAATGGGAAAAATAATACCTGCTTCATAGGGCTATTGTTGGTTTTGGTATTTGTGAAAGTCCTTAGCTCAGTGTCTGGCACACAGTAGGCCCTAAATACATGACAGGTAAAAAAATTCATGAAGCCAAAAACCACTGGATTAGATTATCTCCAACAGTGTTTAATTCTTAAATTTTGCTCCATGTATTTTTTGTTTTTGTTTTTAATAATTTTATTCTTTAGAGCAGTTTTAGGTTCTATGGAAAATTGAGGGAAGGTACAGAGATATGCCATATGTCCCCTACCCCCACACATTCAAAGCCTCCCCCTTTATCAACATCCCCAGAGTGGTACATTTATTACAACGGATGAACCTACATTGACTCATCACTATCATCCAAAGCCCATTAGGATTCACTCTTGGTGTTGTACATTTTATTAGTTTGAACAAATGTATAATTCATCCAATTGTATAATTTGGACAAATGTATAATGACAGGTATCCAACAGTATGGTATTGTACAGAGAAGTTTCACTGAAAATCCTCTGGGTTCTGTCTATTCATCCCTTCCTCCCCCAAACCTTGACAACCACTAATCTTTTTACTGTCTTCATAGTTTTACCTTTTCCAGAATAGCATACAGTTGGAGTCATACAGCGTGTAGACTTTTCAGATTGGCTTCTTTCACTTAGTAATATGCATTTAAGTTTCCTCCATGTCTTTTCATAGCTTGACAGCTCATTTCTTTTTAGTGTTGAATAATATTCCATTGTCTGGATGCACCACAGTTTATTTATCTATTCGCCTACTGAAGGACATCTTGGTTGCTTCCAAATCTTGGCAATTATGAATAAAGTGACTATAAACATCCATGTGCAGGTTTTTGTGTGGACATAGGTTTTCAACTTTTTTCGGGTAAATACCAAGGAGTACGATAACTGGATCATATGGTAAGAGTATGTTTAATTTGGTAAGAAACCGCCAAACTGTCTTCCAAGATGGCTGTGCCGTTTTGCACTCCCAGTGGCAATGAATGAGAGTTCCTGTTGTTCCACATCCTTGCCAGCATTTGGTGTTGTCGGTGTTCTGGATTTTGGCCATTCTAAACGAATTGTAGTGGTATTTCATTGTTGTTTTGATGTTAATGAAGCTTAGCATATCCATTATTTCTTTCATGGACTATGCCTTGGTCTTGTATCCAAAAAGTCATTGCCAAATCCAAGGTCATCTAGATTTTCTCCTATGTGATCTTCTAGGAGTCTTATAGTTTTGCATTTTACATTTACGTTTGTGACCTATTTTGAGTTAACTTTTGTGAAGGGTGTAAGACCTGTGTTGAGATTCATTTTTTTGCATGCAGATGTCCAGTTGTTCCAGCTGGTATTTAATTTGTTTTTATAAATAAATAAAATTTATTTACTACTACAGCACAGTACTTCAGTCTGCATTTACCAAGAAAGCATCAGAGAGGCTGTTTTTCAAAATATTCTTTGGGCAAAAATTAGGGGATCAGACGCAGGGGAGACATTCCACTAAACAGGCTGGGGAAGCATTGCATCTTAGATCTCCCTCTTTGAGATTTACAATGTTTTCAGCATATTAAAAGTTCTGATGAGTCCTAAAATAAGGAAAATGTACTAATGGCTTATGTCAACATTTCTCAAACTTATTTCACTGGGTTACTCATGTTTTACCCCAAATCTTATTGATTTCTCCAAGAATCAGTGTTTCTTGACACAGTTCAGGAACTGTCCTTTTGGTCTGGGATTATTTTTCTTCCTTTAAATCTCATCTTCCTCAGGGAATCGCTTCCTTAGTCAGAGGCCATTTTGTACAGGGGACATTAGTATTGCTGGAATGTGAAGTACATATAAAAATAGCTATCCATGATGGATTTCCTCAGTGATATATTTTGTCCATGTAGACAAGGCCTAAAACACAGTCCAATCAATCAATCAAAATTCTTCACACACTGAACACCAACTGCTAATTATTCTTGCAGTCAAACGTAGTGAGACACTCCTTGATAAGACCCCGGTCTCCACACTCACATCCTACAAATATTGACTAAGACAGCACTTCACAGAATCCTTCACACATATAGACACATGGGATGGCTGACAATCACTTAGTTATTTCGTCAAAGTATTCAACTGAGAGCTCTGGAAAACAACTTGGGAACTATAATTAGCCACTGAATTGATGCAGCTGAGATCATCATTAAGGCTCTGAATGTTTGGTGTGACGATTTGGGTAATCACATCATATTTGGGATACCGATTTGATACTAAATATCCATTGACTAGACTAAAATCTATCAACCACTCAGAAAATTTCACATCCTTTCTCTTTTAGTCTGTCCAGATTGGCCAAAAATCTTGCTAGCTTCCTCTTTGCCTCTTTATCTGGACAGACACAGTATTTCTGCACTGGTGACCCTAATTGTGACCAGAAACTTAGACGATAGAAACAGGAAATGAAATATTCAAAAAAAAAGTCAGAAAGAAAAGTCATGCAAAAAAAAAAAAAAACCCATAAAAAAAAAGAGATAACCAAAACAACTAAGTGAGAGAAAGAAGTTTAACTTCTGGGGTTAAGGCATTGAATATTTCCAAAAACAGAAATATGTTTTTATACTCATAGGAATTATTATACATCTTTTATGAGGGGAGAAAAAAACTTGACCCAAAACAGAAAAGACACACCAAAACTCTGTCACATGCAAACAACATACACTGGAAATAAATAACCCCATCTTGCATTTTAGCAACATAACTGGGTGAAATTTCTTGTTTTCCAAGAATTCTGAATCCACAAGGATTATTTGTTTTGGCACATGCTTATGTCTTACAGGCAATTTCAGGACTGGATTTCTAATCAATGCTTTCCTTGGATAAAACTTTTATATTAAAAAGAATGTACATTTAGGCAGAGGCTTATTTCTAGCCGCTTAGAAGGCTCAGAATTCCGCAGACCCCAGTTTAAATTGGTATTACGCTTTTACCAGTTGCTTAATAGGATTTTGCTCCATCAAACAGGCGCACAAATAAAAAATATTTGAAGTGACTCACACTACATCATAGCTGGAAACAACAAAACATTTAAAAGGTCTTTTGTATAACATATTGCGAGTCGCCAGCTGTTTTTCTGATCCATCGAGCAAATCTTGCACTGAAAGACTGCTGCCCGGAGGCAGGAGCTGACATTGATTTGAATCCACCAGCTCTCCCAGTGGATCAGATGGCATCTCAGCTCTGGAGTCAGTATTGCTATCACATACTCATCTGTCACCTCATGGGACAAGAGCTGCAAGAAATATGAAGAGAAATTGCTCCTGTGAGGGGACAGCTACATTTATTTCTGTTAAAAAAAAAAAAGCCACCACCTATAATGTGCATGTTAAAATGATGCCTAACGATTAAAGGAATCCATCCTTTTCTGCCCAAATATTAAGAAACTCAGTGGAATAATATATTATTTCTGCTTCCCAGCCCTATCCTTAGCCTTCCTTGGATTCAGCTAACCATGTGCTTTTCAAGGCTGTGTGGAAGTGATTTGTCCCCTCAGAAGCTCACACCCAAAGACATTTCAGAGTGGCTGCCACTTCCGCCTTTGTGTCCATTTCTGTCCTTGAGAGTGAGCATGGCCACCAAAGAAAGGGCCTTTTTCAATCGGTGAGCCGTATTCAGGGACTTCTCTACATTTTTATTTATTCTCCAGTTTCCAGGATGGCTCTTTAGTTTGAAAGACTGCAACCATTTTGGATAAAGCAATTTCAAATTTTACCTCATTTTCTGAGCCAAAAGTAAACTGGCTGCATTGAATTGAGAGCAGTTCCATCTTCCGAGGAGTTCAATAGCCCTCTGTACTTTTGCTTCTTCAATGATAGGATGTTGACTTCCAGTAAATGTTTGTGCAGTTCAGTAATTCAAAGTAGCCTGATTTAAAACTAGCTCACAGGAAAAGCTCAGCCCTCAACCCCAAATTGCACACTAATCTTCATCCATCCATCCATCCATCCATCCACCCATCTATCCATCCATCCATCCATCCGTTTATCCATTCATCCATCCATTCATCCATCCACCCATCTATCCATCCATCCATCCATCCATTTATCCATTCATCCATCCATTCATCCATCCACCCATCCATCCATCCGTCCATCCAACAAATATTTATTGAATACCTGTTATGCACCTGGAGACACAGCCACGGATAAAACAGACAAGGCCTCTGCTGTCACAGAACTCACCAAGTAGGAGGAAGGTGAATTGTTCATAAGACGTGTTACTCTAAAAACCACTGAGATTTGATGACAATCGCTGTTGTTCTTTTCAAAAGGTTTACCTTAATTCTATGCTTTGCTCAGTGCATTCTGTGCCAGGAAAACGTTCAGGCACAACATCTTCGGTTTAAGAATATAAAATATATTTAGAAAGGCAACGACGACACTTAGCCTCTAAGATACAGCCTGTCAAATATTCTTAAACAGATAAGAATCCTAACAGAAGAATTCATAAACACATTTAATATAGAACACTAAATATAGAGATGGAAGCATAAATGATGTCTGCATGATGAATTGTTGACCAAGTATTTCATTCAGAAAAAAGTAAAACAAATTCTCGTGGGTCTTAGACTATAAAGAAAGATAGCATTAAATGCAGCTTGTTTAGCAAAAAATAAATTCAGTAGTCACAGTAGCAAGAGTCTCTGGGGACCAACAGGTCATTAGAAGCTTTTAAGATTCTCATAGCAGATGACAGTCCCTTAGGTCCTTTTCAAGCCCAACTCGGCCCTCGTCATTCTCTTTCTTTGGCAGTTTTTTGAGTCAGTAGGCTGCAGTGTAATATATCTTGACATCATAACCTAAAATATTGGATCAGCTCAATTGTTATGCAAGTAATGTTGCTCTGCAAACGACTGCTGGGAGATGGGCTGCTACCAAGTGAAGAAGAAAATGCGTGCCACGTCCACTCCCTGCTGCCTGTGGCTTAATCAGAAATAACATCTGTGAGAGAACATGTGACACTTCGATGCAACAATGCATTTGATGGGCAAAAGTATCTGTAAGGAAATTTCTAGTACAAGGGAACCAGGACTCCGCAGCTTCTGCCTCTGTCTGTCCACACCCTCACCACCCCATCTCTCCTGAATTCCCTCAGGAAAGGGGCGGAGAGGAATCAGCTTGCCTGGAGGGCAGCATTTTATGGTACTCACCTAGATTAGAATTCCAGCATCAGGGATGTTTTCCTCCCACAGGGGCAAAAGTGTTTAAACCCTCCTAGGGCTCCAACAAGGGTTCCAACTAAATGTTCTTTTTTTTGCAACCCAATTCAAAAAAGGATTTAATTCAAAAATTTACATTTTGTAATTATGTATCTATGAATATTGACACTCATGAGGCATAATTTTTTTCCTGTCTTTATAAATTATCTTGGGACATCAAAAATTGTATCGAAAGAGACTTGCAGATAATGACAGGAGTTGTTGGGCAAGTGATTCATGCTGAGACATAAAATGTAGATGAGAGAATGTCAGAGGAACAGATTCCGGGAAATAATCTTCCGGATGTACATAGCCAGTGCATGTGTGGATCTGCTTTTAAGGATCTTCTTAGGGTAAAAATATGAAAAAGCATATATGAATATAGATGCAAAAATATCAGGAGAATTCCTTGGAAGTTTCTAATATTTCTCCCCTTCCTAAGCATGCACTGCCGAGATGCCTTTGGGCTTGACAATGTGTCTCTTAGCAGCAGCCACTCCCTGTATATTAATAAGAAGATTCAGGCAGCCTAACTGTGGAAAGAGACAAATTAGCTACAGCCTTAGCTCAGTTATAAGCCTACATTTTCATGCTTATCACAGCATAAGCTTTCAGAAGCATCCAGTGCACAGTAGACGCTCAATAAAAATGATCATTATCTTTGAAAGGAAAAGGATAAAGGAGGAAGCCTAACGTACAGTGCTTCATGTGGCAGCCTTTGCAGGAGGTATACTAAGAATGTTGTCCAGTTCTGGAGTGTCTTAATGGGGTGTTGCAATGGTCCACTATGTCTGCAGTCATAAACCAGCTTAATAAAAAGGCATGTGACTGACTGCTGGAGAGGCTATACTCCCAGGTGTTGTGTCCAGGAATGAATGAAAGAAACAAATGAAGAAATGGATGAGTGAATGATAGATATCATTGCGGTGTCCACCATTCTTAATTACAGCTAACAAAAAGTGGAGGATAGTGAGGGAAGTTTTAGGGGCTAATACATCCCTTCTGCCCACATTCCATTGGCCAGAATTCCATCAAGCACACGGAATCATAGTCTGTGTGTCCAGAAGGAAGTAAAAATGGGTTCCATGAACAGCCAGTCAGTCTCTGCCACCAAGGGTAAGAACTCAGATGTCCAGCTACCTGTCTGCTTGGTCCATGGCTACAGTTCTCCATAGGCTCTGCCACCTCTTCAGCATCTGCTGCCTTCCTTGTACCTCCAACCCCCAGCATCTGTGAAGAATCTTGCACCCTAGCAGACCAGAGAGCCTATCCAGTGGAGTCCTGGCCAGTCGGCCTTGGGTCAGATTTCTTGCCAGTCTACTCTGTTCTTGTCTCTAGTTCCACTGGGGCATGCTTGGCTCCATCTCCCTGGCT
Source organism: Equus asinus (assembly GCF_041296235.1). Lineage (NCBI taxonomy): Eukaryota > Metazoa > Chordata > Mammalia > Perissodactyla > Equidae > Equus > Equus asinus. The sequence goes on along the minus strand of NC_091790.1, from coordinate 123,636,821 downwards.
CTAAGTCCTCATTCTAATTTCAGTTCCAGTAGCGGGGTCTCTGTCCTGCTCATGCGCCTAAGTTCAGACATTAGTTCCTGCCTGGCACCCACTCCCTCTTTGGTCAGGTCTGATCAGTCAGGGGCCCATAAGGAAACAGAAGGTACATTCAAACTGGGTAATGTGAGAAGTCCAACACAGGGACCATTTACAAAGCTGTGGGAAAGGCATAGAGAAAACATGAGAAATAGTGAAGCACCTGGAACCGGGTCAGAAAGGGCAGGAAGAAGAGGAACCCGTGGGAAGGTCATCTTATGGGAGATTGAGGGCTGCAGCCAGCTCAGGGCAAGCTCACAGGGAGGGAGCTGGGGAAACAAGCACCCCCACTTCACCCTCCTTCCACCCTCTGGTGCCCTGCTGGTGCTTCCCATTGGCAAGCTAAAGGCCAAGGGGGTCCTTGGATCCTGTTCATGCAGGTCAGCCTCCAGGAGCACGGAGCAGGGTGAGGAAGGATGGAGAGCCAATCTGGAGGAGCAAATGGAAGCCACATAGCCTAATCCTCTGGGTCAAAGCATCTAGGTCCTCCTCCTACAGCCCCCCCCCCCCCCCCCCCCCCCCCGCCATGGCTGAGTTTCCACTGCCAGCTACAGACCTTTGGACAGAGTACTGTCAATCTTCTGGGACTTCAAACAGGTGCTTCCAGACATCCCTGCCTGAGGACACCTGCTTATTTACCCGGAACTCCAGGGCATAGAGTCCTGGTTAGAAGAACAGTTCCTGCAAGACAGGTCCATTTAGTTTCTAAGCAAGCATGATGGAGTGCAAAGATCATGGACTAGCGTCACAGAGACCTGGGTTCACAATTCCCACCTGTCATTTTTAGCTGCATGACCTTGACCAAGTTAGACTCTCTGAATCTCATCTGTAAAGTAAGACTAATAAAACCAACATTCCAAATTGAATAGTGTCATTCTGAGAATCACATGAGAAAGTCCAGATGAAAGCAATTTGCAAATTTTATAATATTATACAAAACTAGAGTGATATCATGCAAATATTGAGGATGTGACAGCAGCCATGGTAATCAAATCATGCATAGACGCAACACATTTTTTAAGAGCACATAGTAATTTCTTTCCTTGATTTTATAGAGGAAATTTACTAATTACTTTTCATTATTATACTAGCATCCATATTTACATAAACACTGGCTGATGGCACAATGTATTTTGCAGGGTTTCTTTAGTTTGTCATTCCTAAATTTCCTGTCTAAATAGCTATGCCCACTGGTATTCCAAACTGCAGAATTAAAGTGTTATGAAAACAGATTTTTCAAGGAAATAGTCTGTGCCATCAAATGGCAACATAACATCACAATTACCAATTGGGATCCTAAGCTCAAAGATGCTATGTGACTTTTCCTAAGTTCACAGCTCTATGTGACAGCCGTGGGGTCAGAAGCTACTGCTAGAGAATTCGGTGTTCTATGATACCACATTGTCTGTCTCCAGCTAGCAGAGCTTTCTTTCCTTAATCTCCCTGAGACCCTACTTACATATCTGCCCCTGAGCGAAGGAGAGTGGTAGGATGCTTCTCCTCCTCAAATGAGAAGGATGCTCCAATGTAAAAGCTGAGTTGGAGACTTGAATGACAGCAGAGAAAGAGGGAGATTGGAAATTCCTTTTGTAGGGTACTTTTCTTTGCATTCAGTATGTGTTCAGAGATTAGGAGAGTGGGAAGGTTTCCAACTTAAATTCTTTGTGAAACTGAAGAATATTCTATGAAGAGAGATTTTTTTAGGAAGCCAAGTGCTTTCAAACTATCAGCTTGCTGTGTTGCAAAGTGTTTCTGCTCAGCATCTCTGCACCTGAGGAACTTAGCAGGGGAAGGTCTGGACGATTATTCTGCCCATCACTTGCCAACCCGGGACTACAATATTCTTAAATTCTCACCCAATCTTGCTTTACTGAAAGATTTTTTAGCAGTTCTTTTGAGAATGTGTGACTCTACTGGGGGCTCATTGACCTGCTCCACGGTCTGTCAATGGTCTCAGTTTCTTTATCTTTTGTTCTTTTCAATTTTACAACATTACTGCCTGATCTATATGTAAAATTCTCTTTTCATAGCCTCCTTGGGACACTCCAGCACTCTATCCTCATTATGCTTGACCACTCCTCTTTGGTCTGTAGCACGAATGACTTGTTTCCCCCTCTCCCCTTGGGCATCCCTGTCATTCTCTTTCTTCCTCCTTCTTTTCTAACTGATAGTTCTCAGAATGTCTTACCTTCCTCTTCCCTTCCTCCCATGTGGGAAGAATCTCGATTCTTGTCCCTCTGCAATTTCCTCCCATATTTTCTACCACCACCTTGATGTTGCCATCTCCCATTTCTCTACCTCCACTGCTCACTGATCCCCTGCACTCCAGTGGCATTGGCAGCCCCAACTTGGGGTCCCAACTTTGCAGTGTTCTCCAAATAGGAGAAATGCAGGGCTAGCCACTGGGGTGCCTCTATTGATATTTCTTTATCTAGAATAGGAAAGAATTTAAAACATTAATATTTAGTATATGACTTGATAGTAGTACATGTCTATAATGATTTATAAGTATATATAACTCATCTATTGAATGAGGCGGACTTGATATAGATGAAATTAAACAAGAACTGGACATTTTTTCATACCACTGCCTTCTCGCAAGCTCTTTGACTTTTTCTTCTTTGCACCTGGTTGAACTCTTAGCCAGCTGTGATGGTTAATTTTATGAGTCAACTTGATTGGGCTGGAGGATGCCCAGGTAGCTGGTAAAACATTATTGCTGGGTCTGTGAGAGTGTTTCTGGAAGAGATTAGCGTTTGATTCAATAGACCGAGTAAAGAAGATCCGCCCTCACCAATCTGGGCAGGCATCATCCAATCCACCAGGGGACCAAACAGAACAAAAAGGTGAAGGAAGGGTGAATTCGCTCTCTCCTTGAGCTGGAACATCCACCTTTTCCTGTCCTTAGACATTGGAGCTCCTGGTTCTCGGGCCTTTGGACTCCGGGACTCAATACCAGCAACCATCCAGGTTCTCAGGCCTTGACCTTGGACTTGGAGTTACACCAGCAGCCCCCTGGTTCTCGGGCCTTGACCTTGGACTGAATCACATCACTGGCTTTCCCGGTCCTCCAGCAAGCAGAAGGCAGATCATGGGACTTCCCGGCCTCCATTCAACGTGAGCCACTTCCTATAAAAAAAACTCCTCTTTACATCTATATCTACATTTATATCTATATCTACCTCCACCTCCATCTCTAGCTACATCTACATCTATCTATATCTACATCTATCTATATCTATTTCTATGTATCTATCGATGCATATGGATGCGTATATGCACATCTATATCTACATCTATCTATATCTATTTCTATGTATCTATCGATGCATATGGATGCGTATATGCACATCTACATCTACATCTATCTATATCTATTTCTATGTATCTATCGATGCATATGGATGCGTATATGCACATCTACATCTACATCTATCTATATCTATTTCTATGTATCTATCGATGCATATGGATGCGTATATGCACATCTATATCTACATCTATCTATATCTATTTCTATGTATCTATCGATGCATATGGATGCGTATATGCACATCTACATCTACATCTATCTATATCTATTTCTATGTATCTATCGATGCATATGGATGCGTATATGCACATCTACATCTACATCTATCTATATCTATTTCTATGTATCTATCGATGCATATGGATGCGTATATGCACATCTACATCTACATCTATCTATATCTATTTCTATGTATCTATCGATGCATATGGATGCGTATATGCACATCTACATCTACATCTATCTATATCTATTTCTATGTATCTATCGATGCATATGGATGCGTATATGCACATCTACATCTACATCTATCTATATCTATTTCTATGTATCTATCGATGCATATGGATGCGTATATGCACATCTATATCTACATCATCTATATCTATTTCTATGTATCTATCGATGCATATGGATGCGTATATGCACATCTATATCTACATCTATCTATATCTATTTCTATGTATCTATCGATGCATATGGATGCGTATATGCACATCTATATCTACATCTATCTATATCTATTTCTATGTATCTATCGATGCATATGGATGCGTATATGCACATCTACATCTACATCTATCTATATCTATTTCTATGTATCTATCGATGCATATGGATGCGTATATGCACATCTACATCTACATCTATCTATATCTATTTCTATGTATCTATCGATGCATATGGATGCGTATATGCACATCTACATCTACATCTATCTATATCTATTTCTATGTATCTATCGATGCATATGGATGCGTATATGCACATCTATATCTACATCTATCTATATCTATTTCTATGTATCTATCGATGCATATGGATGCGTATATGCACATCTACATCTACATCTATCTATATCTATTTCTATGTATCTATCGATGCATATGGATGCGTATATGCACATCTACATCTACATCTATCTATATCTATTTCTATGTATCTATCGATGCATATGGATGCGTATATGCACATCTACATCTACATCTATCTATATCTATTTCTATGTATCTATCGATGCATATGGATGCGTATATGCACATCTACATCTACATCTATCTATATCTATTTCTATGTATCTATCGATGCATATGGATGCGTATATGCACATCTACATCTACATCTATCTATATCTATTTCTATGTATCTATCGATGCATATGGATGCGTATATGCACATCTACATCTACATCTATCTATATCTATTTCTATGTATCTATCGATGCATATGGATGCGTATATGCACATCTACATCTACATCTATCTATATCTATTTCTATGTATCTATCGATGCATATGGATGCGTATATGCACATCTACATCTACATCTATCTATATCTATTTCTATGTATCTATCGATGCATATGGATGCGTATATGCACATCTACATCTACATCTATCTATATCTATTTCTATGTATCTATCGATGCATATGGATGCGTATATGCACATCTACATCTACATCATCTATATCTATTTCTATGTATCTATCGATGCATATGGATGCGTATATGCACATCTACATCTACATCTATCTATATCTATTTCTATGTATCTATCGATGCATATGGATGCGTATATGCACATCTACATCTACATCTATCTATATCTATTTCTATGTATCTATCGATGCATATGGATGCGTATATGCACATCTACATCTACATCTATCTATATCTATTTCTATGTATCTATCGATGCATATGGATGCGTATATGCACATCTACATCTACATCTATCTATATCTATTTCTATGTATCTATCGATGCATATGGATGCGTATATGCACATCTACATCTACATCTATCTATATCTATTTCTATGTATCTATCGATGCATATGGATGCGTATATGCACATCTACATCTACATCTATCTATATCTATTTCTATGTATCTATCGATGCATATGGATGCGTATATGCACATCTACATCTACATCTATCTATATCTATTTCTATGTATCTATCGATGCATATGGATGCGTATATGCACATCTACATCTACATCTATCTATATCTATTTCTATGTATCTATCGATGCATATGGATGCGTATATGCACATCTACATCTACATCTATCTATATCTATTTCTATGTATCTATCGATGCATATGGATGCGTATATGCACATCTACATCTACATCTATCTATATCTATTTCTATGTATCTATCGATGCATATGGATGCGTATATGCACATCTACATCTACATCTATCTATATCTATTTCTATGTATCTATCGATGCATATGGATGCGTATATGCACATCTACATCTACATCTATCTATATCTATTTCTATGTATCTATCGATGCATATGGATGCGTATATGCACATCTACATCTACATCTATCTATTTCTATGTCTCTCTACACCTACATCTATCTATGTGTGTCTCTACCTATCTCTACGTCTACCTATCTACCTCTGTCTCTATCTCTTTCATCTATCTCTGTCTATTTTATTGGTTCTGTTTCTCTGGAGAACCCCAACTAATCCACCACGTCCCATTCTTTCTCCAGGCACTTTCTGACATTAGTCAAAGGTCTCATCTAACCATGCAGCCAACTAGCACTCTCCCTCGAGCTCAGGAAGAAGGGAAGGTGGTCTGGCCGAGTCTTGGCAGTCCACAGTGCGGAGGAGGTGCAGAGACGGGTATAGTGTTTCCTTCTGTGCTCTCCCGCTCCTCTCCTGGAGCTCCTGCTGCCTCTTCAGGCTTGGATGGGGGAGAGAGGAGAGAAAGGGGCCCAAGAAGTTCCTCTTTCACACGGCAACTGGGTTGCCCTGGTTAAAGTTAAGTGTGATCACATCAATCTCTCCGCTGTTCAAGATCTTCAGTGGCTTCCTATCACACTTAACATAAATGGTACCATCCTCCCCACGGCCTACCAGGCCCTCTGTGATCTGGCCCCAATCGCCTTCTGACATCATCTTCCATCACCTTCCCTCCCGTCTGGCTCACTTTGCTCCAGCCATACCGGCCTCCCCAAACAAGCCAGGAGGGGCCTTTCCTGAATACTTTATTTAAAATTGCACCCTCTCATCATCCTCAACCCAGAACTCTCTATTTTTCTCCATAGCCCATTCATCTTCAAATGTACCATATCATTGATTTATTATTTTTGCTTCTTATTATTCATTTTTATGTATTAGAGATGACGATACAGTTCAAAGCATAAATTCACAATACCTTATTGACTGAAAATGAATTACGATGCCATATTTGAACAAAATTTGCAATGCAATAAACAAAGTTGGACCATTTGTAAATATACTATAAATAAGCTAGACCATTTATCTTTGCCCTAAAATGCTTTTATGGCCATAATCTACCTGTTCAAATTTCTTTTCCGTCTGCTTACCAGACACTTTTTCCTCTCTAGGGTGCCACACACTGTCCCAAGTAGATGTAAGCGGTCCTCTCCTCTAGTCATTTGCTCAGACTGTTCTCTCCTAAAATGTCTTCCCTCTTTTCCCCTGCCTATCCAAATATTATTTCATCTTTCTTTTGTAGGCCTTCTCAAGACTCCCCTTCTCTATGAAACAAGGAAAATGAACAAATATTCATGAAGAACATACTATATACCAACAAAATGACTTAAATTGTTTTGTTTCTTTCTCTCAACAATCCTATGGATTAGCAAACATTTGGTCCTGTCCAAAATATCCATCAGACAGTTGGTCCATGACAAAATGTCCTTGATATCTGGTCATATTTGGTCCTGTCTGAAATGTGCATCATACTTTTGGTCCACATCAAAAGATCCTTGATATTTGGTCACATTTGGTCCTGTCTAAAACCATTTGGCAAGGACCAAATATGCTCATGGATGTTTTGGACAGGATAAATGTCAAGGACCTTTTGGCATGGACCAAATGTCTTATGGATCAAATGTCTTATAGATTTTTGGACAGAACCAAATATCAAGGACCTTTTGGTGTCGACCAAATGTCTTATGGACATTTTGGACAAGACCAAATGTCCTGCAAGGATCCTATGAGGTAAGTATTACTACTCCATTGTGCTCAAGCAACTTGCCCAAGGTCCTATGACTATGAGTGCTGGGATCCAAATGCCGTCTGAAAACCCCAAATGCCACACATATTCCATATGGCAATGATGCTTCCAGAACAACTCCAGCTCATATTCTTCATCAATTCTTCCTCTGAACCACATTTTGTACCACATATTCTCTTGAGCTTACCCTCTCATTGTTGTTTAACTTTGTACATGTGTGTGTCTCACAGTTGTAGTCCTTTATGTTCCTATGGCACTAGCACAGTGCTCCTCCTTAACATTTACAGGATGGGCAGAGCCCACGAAGGAAACTGGATAGTGAGCTGTAAGGAGAACTTGAAGCATTGAACTTTGAAAACATAGGGAGGTTTACCATGGAGGAAATAATCTGTAAGTCCAAGCGATGCAGAGAAGACCAATAAGATAAGCTATCAGAACCATTTACTGGATTTCCCGATTTGGAACAACATCATTTGTGATTTCAGTGAAAGAAACTTTAGTAGGCTGTTGGAGATAGAAACCAGATTCCTGTGGATTCAAGAGTGAATAGGAGGTGAGGAAATAGAAACAGCAATGTAGAATACTCTTTCCAGAAATTTATGTTTGAGAAGTCGAGGAGTGAAATTGCATGGCGTCAGAAGGGGGACATTTTTAAGGACGGGCGACATAAGAGGAAAGAGGGAAATGAAGGAAAGAAGCAAAGAAGTAGAGAAGGAAGGAAGGAATGAGGAAAGGAGGGAAGAGAGAAGAAAGCAGAAAGGAAAGAAGATGTATAGCATGCTATGATATTTATGATAGGATTTTTTTGTGTATGTTTCTAAATTCCAGGAGCTGTTTGCCCTGAGGCTGTGATGCTTTAGGTAGTATTGCGATGTGACTTTTCAGTAGTTAATGTGCTCTCAAATCCCTTTGCTCCAACATCTCCAATTAAAAAGGCTTGAATTATTTAAATTTTCCTAAAAACATTGTAGGAAATAGAGTTTTCTTTTGTATGTTTGTTTTTTTGCTTTGCTTTTCAGAAACCTTGAAAAAGGAAACTCTGACACGGTGAAGCAGTTGACTCTGGTACCCAGTGCTTCCTGAGAACTCAGGAAAAACGTGGCCAGTCTTTAAGCCATCGCAAAGAGCAAGTTTAACATCCTGGGCCATTCTGAGTAATGCCAAGGAGTGTGCAGCCAGTCATCTTCCCATTAAATGCCAAACACTGTTAGAGGAATGTAAGAGGTGAGGTGCAGGAGTGGATCACCCACCATGTGGTGTAATTTACCAGTTGCCTTGTTTTTAGGGCAACGGAGGTTAGAAGCCAGGAGTAATATTGTAAGCCTGTGATCTATAACCTGGCATCCGCATGGCGTATTTATGGTCCTTGAGGGATGGAAGCCAAATTCTGATATCATTACCTCTTCAGTATGTCAGAGGTTAAAGTGCTACACCTAATGTAACTTCGCAGTTTTATGTGGCAGAGATGTTGGGGCTGCGTTACTTAACGACCACTCTTTGATTTAAAGATACAAACAGTTTGCTTAGGGTCCTGCCTTGGTCTCCAGCAGTATAAGCTGCAGAAGTAAAACATGGGCAGTGACAGATGGTTATTAGCACAAGGAAACCTCCTAAAGGGCTCGGACAAGCTCAGAGGGTCCACAAATTGAACCAGAACCAGTGAATTCCCAAAGTTTAGAGGTTTCCAACACCAGAGGGCAAGGGGATTAATGGGAGACAATCAGGGAACAAAGGTCAAAAAGCTGCAGGCAGCACAGGCCCAATTCATTAAACAGTCTCTCATTTGGATTGGTCTTAGGCAAATGGACACAGGCAGAGCTCAGGCAATAGTCCACACTGGAATTCTCTAACAACAACAAAAAAAGAGGGAGGGGGAAAAAGGCTCTCCCCCCAAAACTTCAAATTCCTGGAAAAAAAAATTCAGGGAGAGTATCTTTCTTTGGCTGGTTTGATGCAGTTGTTTTTATGAAATCACATTTTTTTCTTAGTCTTCCAGGTTCTTGGGCATTTTCTGTGTAAATAATGTTGATAGCTTTTAATATTTTAAAATTAACTCTAATTAAGAACTTCTACAAAAGGCCACGAGAGGGTCCCCAACAGTCCTCTACTGGTTGTTACACTAAAGCAAGAGAGAATAGGACCACAGGGAACATAGCATGTTCTTATTCCCAATGGCAGTCTGTTTAACATGTATGTATTCATGGTATTTATATATAAACACACCACACACACACACACATACAATTTCCTCTAATTGCAGCCTAAGGAGGACTCCCAAATAGAAAACTACAGCAGAAATTAGAAATGGATATAAATCATTCTTGAAATAAAATGCTAACACAGGAATCAAATGAGTAACCCAGAAAAGCAAGGTTTTCCCCATTAATCTACTTTCTTGCCCCAGGAAGGCAGAGAGCATATTTCAATCCTAGGACAGCTGCCAGGTGATTAATCAGAAAAAGCCTTGGAGAAATTTGTAGAATAAGTCTAATGAAAATACTTTCTATCTGCAAAGACACAAAGGTGAGAGTGGCCCACGCCTTGAACCCCAGAGCTGGGCAGCTCGTGGAGAGAAGCCGAAGATGTGACTCAGAGTCAGGCAACCCAGCAAACGTTAAGGTGTTTGGGAGGTTTGTTATTGTCACTTTGTTCATATCTAAGGGGATGGAAGCAGGCTGGGGTTGACTCACAAAGTAAAACATCACAGCACAAAGTTGTGTCTTCAAACTTTTAACAGGTATTGTATAAATATCAATGGAAAGGAAAAAACCCATTAGAAAAACATATAACAAAAATTCCTGTTGAATAATTAAGGCCAAATGGCAAACAGAAAGATAAATACGTCAATTATTTTCAACAAAAATATTATCATGTATAAAGGCAAATACACAGGGGCTCAATACTCTAAGAGAGAATGTGTCTTTCTTTCAAATATAATTTGTAAGAGGCAAGGTTTTAAGAGGAAATCCCACAACTTAAAATGTTTTCTTAATGGCCTGAATTCCAGTTAACAAAGTTTGCCACCAGCTGAGTCATCACCTAGATGGCTTGCAAACAGAGGTGTCTATTCAAGGGTCCCAAACCAGGTGAAGTTTCAGAGATCTAGAACCTTCCAGTCTCATGTCCAAGGCATTTTGGTCACAAACTGCTCTGACCTCTGTGGATTTGGAAGCTGCACCCAGCTCAAGTGTCGCCGCTCTTATGTCTTCCTGATGTGACAGAGGAGAGGACCCAAGACGTCCAGCGCTCCAGCAACAACCAGCAACACAACACAACCCCCAATAGAGTGAATGATCCTGCTCAGTGGCGGCAGTTACCAGGGTATTTCAGAGCATGGTGAAGACATTTGACTGGTCAGTATTAAAAAGGAACTATCTGGGGCCAGCCCCGTGGCTGAGTGGTTAGGTTTGCGCACTCCACTTCTGGGGCCCACGGTTTTGCAGGTTCAGATCCCGGGTGTGGACATGGCACCGCTCATCAGGCCATGTTGAGGTGGCATCCCACATAGCACAATCAGAGGCACTCACAACTAGAATACACAACTATGTACTGGGGGGCTTTGGGGAGAAGAAGAAGAAGAAAAAAGGAAAAAGAAGATTGGCAACAGTTGTTAGATCAGGTGCCAATCTTTAAAAAAAAAAAGAAACTATCTGGAGAATTGCTTATAGGTGTAAAAATGTCATGGTGTTTCTTTTTTTGTTATATTTTTCTTTAAAATAAGCCCAGAAGAACAATAAATATACTTAGGTCAGAATTTGAGCACTTTTATGCATGCAGCAGATTTCCAATAATGACTTTTTTTGAACTAGAAAATGAATCTCTTCTTTGAAAAAACAAAGCTTAGGTCTTTGAAGTCTACAAGAAACTCACTTTAACACAAAGGGATCCACAGAGCTGGGTGGAGCTGCATTGAATTCCAGCTGTAGAGCTAAATTACTAAAATATCACATTGACAGGCAGTAAAAAAAATCCATATAAGGGATTTGAAGAATTGAGGAGAAGGAAGCTTAATTTTGGTCTTCCTTAAGTTACAGAGCTTTCCTCACAGAAGCTCCCTCTTCTGGCTCTTAGGCCTAAATAGTGGCCACTGCAGAATCTTAGGGTGGCCAGAGGACCTGGCGATGGTAGTGACCAGCCTTTCCACTAAAAATGGTTTGCTCTAGGACTTGTCCATGACATCATTTTAGCTCACACTGAAGACAGGCTAGTCCCTAATGGCAATCAAATATGATGGCCCCAAGGCCAAGAACAACCATGGGGGAAACGATTGCTACTGGAAAAATTGTAAGTGGGTGCATAACCATCCTCTATTTTACCCTTCTTTTTGGGACTGATGAGGAAATACAATCCCCAAATCACTGTTCTCATTTAACTTAATGGAATTATATACTTTATTGCCCAGTGGCTTAGGCAATAAATGTTACTGAAAGGACTAATTTAAGATCCGAATTTATTTTAATTAGCCTTTGTAATACCGCGGCAGACGTGAGTCTGCTTATGTGCAACCTGCACTGGCTGAGAATCTCAATGAAGCCCCAAACATTTTACATTGCTGGAGATGACGATTTTACATACTATGAAGAGAAAGAGGAAATTATAGGACGGGGAAAGAAGGAAGTAGGCTTATTTGGGTTCGAATGTGCTCTCTGAGCAAACGCAGTTGGTTACAGTGGGGTTGTTGTACGGTATTAATAACTGACAGCTGTTAACTCCTACGGAAGAGTAGATAACCTTACGTGGAATCCATACCCAGATCCTGGGCAGCAGAGTAATGAGTCCCCCTGGAGTGAAAGCCTTGGCCTCCTTTGTTGTAACTATCGATCTACTGTAGAGTCCTGATGTGATTTAGATGAGGGAGGAAGAGATAATGGCATTGATTATTCTATTTAGGAAGCAGACTAAGACAGAACTCAGGTACAATACATGAGCAGAAAAAGAAAGCCACTCAATCATTCCTTGTCTTTTCTTTGCGGTCCAGGGCAACACAAGGTAGCCATAGTGACAGGGAATACATCTTGATAAACATGGAGCTTCGCATTTCAGGGAGACTTTGGTGTAACAAAACCACAACATTGCTTCTGCTACTCTGGCTTTTTAATGACTGTGTGTCACAGTCCTGACAAAGTCCTGGTCGGTGGCCTACCAGTGAGGGCTGAGCTTGAGGGACTGAGCGCTCACCCGGGGAGAAGGAAAGTCTTCCCCAACGGATGACATACTTTCTAACTTCATTAGGTGAAAATGTCTTTGATTCCAAACCAGACTCTGTAACGTAATGAATGAGTTTACTCACCTAGACCATTCAGTCTCTTCAAAGTTTCTCAAACGGGGATGGAGAAGCAGAGGGGTGGGGGATGGAAGGATTTTACCCCCAGGGACATTAGGCAATGTGGAGACTGCTTGAATTGTCATGACTGAGACACGGCTCCATTTATGGTGCCAAACATCCTACCATACACATGACAAGCTGCTACAACAAAGAACTATCCAACCCATAACGTTAAGAGCGCCAAGGTTAAGAAAACTTGGTCTAGTTTATTTCATAACGGCATTATTGAGAATTCGTTTAAAATTGGTCACCAAAAAACTGCTCAAATGCCAAACAGATTGTCTTGAGACCAGAGGCCAAGAGAAAAACAGAAATGAAGATCATGGCGTTTGTGTTTTTTCATGGGTCTTACCCTATTCCAATGGCCTAACTCTCGTCCACTTGAAAGCCGTTTAAACTACAGGGAATCATTGCTAAGCATCCCCGTTAGCCCCAGCAACTGCATTCTGGGGAAAAAATGAAGAGGTGGAGTAACGGCCTTGATTTCCACTGGGTTAATATTAGAGGCTTGAATAACACTACTTAATAGAATGGAGTAGATTTAGTCTGTCTTTTCTGTGACAAGCCGAAAATAGCAGGGAGAGAAGAGAAATTGTGTCATGATTTTCTGGAATTCAGAGCGAGAAAGAACCAAGATCTTACCTGTTCTCAAAAGCCACTGTGTAGAGTAGCAGCTATGAGCTTGGATTCTCCAGGTGGACAGACCCGGCTATAGCACATAAAAGCTGTGTGATTCTGAAGCAAGTGCTTCAGCTCTCTGAGCGTTGATTTCCTCACTTGTAAAGGGGGTTAATAAAATCTTCCGTACAGAGTTATGAGGATTAACACACTGCCCTTATTTTTGGTTTTCATTGGCTACTTTGCAGATGAGAAAACCACAATGCAGCAGGGCAGATTACAGGTAAACAGCAAGTCTGGAAAAGCCAGAGCAGCTGAAACCTGGCCCAAGGTCAGGGCTCTGACCATAACGCGTGCCACACATCTCCTCTGATTCTCATTAACAGTCCTACTACAGTAACACGGGAAGCACGTCAGCATCCATCATCTGGCAGATAAGCATCCTTAGGGCTAGAATGGTACCTGATGCATGACCCCAGGGAGACTTTGAATGAGTGAAAACTTTTCTAAACACTGAGCTTTGCTTGCTTGGAAATGGGAGAAACTATTTCAATAATGCTGCCAGTAGAACTGAAGAGTTCAAGCATCCCCCAGCCTGGTGCCCAGTGAGCCCAGTGGTCCTCTAGATGTATCTGAGTGTCTGATAACTCGCAGAGCAGATGCCAGCAACAGGGATTTTTCTCTCTTATAACTGGTTCTTCCAGACCAGGGTTCAAATAAATTTTAATACTTGAAAATTATAAATACGTCAAGCTCACATATTGACTGTGATATTACAATCAATATTTTAATTTCAAGGACTTGCATCGACATTTAGATGCAAGAGGCTGGGGTGTTTTCTTAGACGTGGGTTGGGTTCATCATGGGTGATTTGAGTAAGGTAAAGAGAATACAATTGTGTTAAGGAAAGTTCTCTATTGCCTGCCTTCCAAAACCACCTACATGAGAAGATTTTCTTTGATTGGTCCACTACAACACACCTTTCAGACTTTACAACAAAAAAAGAAAAATAAATTCCTTCAGTTTCATCCAGTCTTTTTCTGCGAATTCTGATACTTGGGGGTAAGCTATTTAATGTAGAGATGGTACTATAGGCTGAGAATCAGGAAAAATCCAAATTTAATTTTGGATTCCATTGATAAATTGCTAAATAATTATAGATAAACACTAACTTCTTGGAGTGATTTGGTAGTCTGAACTCAATACTTATAATACCGGGTTTTTGTGGCTATCACCAGTGTCAAAGATTGGATTTTACAACATAATTGCAACAAGCTTTCCCATCCCACATGCTTTCTTACATGGTGACATTGCTGCTCCTCTCATTGAGAGGTGAGATCTGTGTTCCCACCCCTAGAATGTGGATGTGTGTGTGTGTGGGGGTGTCTGTGACTATAGAGGAAGAGACGCTGTGTAACTTCTGAGACTAGGTCATAAAAGGTGATGCAGCTCCACCTGGTCTTTCTTGAGATAACTTGCTCTTGGAACCCAGCTGCCATGTTGTGAGGAAGCCCAGGCCCTATGGAGAGGCCCCAGGTAGGTGTTGGAGTCACAGCCTCAGCTGAGGTTCCAGTAGACAGCATCAACTGTCAGACATCTGAGGAGGAAGAGTCCCAGGCAATATATAGAAATTGCCACTTGGCTGCTTCTTGTGGCCTATGATGAAATGGGAAAGAAAACAAATAGCTAAAGAAAGAACTGATAAATGTAAAGGACCCAGGATCGTTTATGTTTGAAATAATACTCTTTCTCATTCACCTTTCTAGCTAACAAATTATTCCAAAATTAAGAAGTGCCTTCTAAGATAGCAAATCCAGGTTAGAAAGTGGTAAAAAGTATCAGGAAAGAGTGGTCTGTGGACAAAGCTACAGATGTGACTATAAAATGCTTTGTTAAGACTTTGGAAAGATCTAAGGCAGACTGAGAAAAGCCCCCTGAGCTTGTGAAAGGCATCACCCCACAGATTCCCACCAAGATTTGTAGATTTGGCCTTTTCTAATGGAATGGGTCATCAATGAATGCACAAAACACCCACGGAGTTTTTAAGAAAATTATTCTGGCAGAAGCATGACCAGCTTATACCAAAAGGGACAGAGACTTTATAAAATGAAAAGAAGCTTTTATGGATAGGAGGCAGGATAAGAAGCCTGCTCAGGTACAAACTCAGTCCTCTTTTGGAAAAGAAAGTATGACTCAGAGGCCAGAACTAAGAGCTCAGAGAGAAGAGCCGAGAACAACAGCGAAATACAACAAGGCAATTGGACTGAGCCTTTATCACAGAACTGGCAAGATGCCCTCAGCTGGATTTCAGGATGGCTATGAAACACCTCCAGTTTTCCCCTTTCTGAATGAGAATCAGTACAGTAATGATCTTAGCCTGTCTCTCCGTTGTATGTTGGGTGCATTTGGGGGAGGGTGGGCAGACAGCTTGTCTCAGTTCTCAGGCTGTCAGATGGAGAGGAATGGCATTTCAGGGGCTTCACCCAAGGAACTAGGCTCATGGAACTTTGTCTCCAAGCAGACAGGACTTAGACGCTGACTCCTACATCTGGCACCACACTGAGTTGAGTCTTGGGTTCTCGAGGGGAGGGGATGAGGATGTTTGCATGTGGGAGGGATGTGAATTATTGAAGTCCAAGAGAGGACTGTTGCGCGTCATATCTTCCAAGACGACCACAACAAGGTCTTCCATCTTACATACTCTGCTTACGGTTTGATATCTACATGCTTCCCATCAAGAGGTAGGGTTTATGTTCCCTTTGAATTTGGGCAGGCGTGGGACTAGAGAGGAACTGATGTAACTTCTGAGGTGAGGTCGTAAAAGAAGATAGAGCTTCAACCTGGTCATCCCTCTTGGGATGCTTGCTCTGGGACCCCAGCGGCTATGCTGTGAGGAAGCAGAGGCCACCTATGGTGTTCCAGCTGAAAGCCCCAGCTGGGAGCTCAGCGGACCACCAGTATCAACTGCAGGTATATGAGTGAGAAGTCCTTGGAGGTGACTCCCGTTCTAGCCACTGTCTGGCAGCAACTGCATGACAGACCCCAAGTGAGAACCCCTAGCTAAACCCAGTCAACCCCAGGACCATAAGAGATAATATTGCTTTAGCCACTTATTTTGGAATGATGTGTTATACGGCAAGGAATAACCGGAATGACTAGTTTACTTTCTCCCTGCGCTGTGTTCACTTTAACATCTTTTAAGGTTTTGTTATATGTAATATACATATATTACATATTAGAAGAGGCCAGTGATGTATAAAACCTTAAAAAGTGTATATATATATATAGACAGAGAGAGAGAGAGAGACAGAGGGAGATAGAGAGAGATCGAGAGAGACAGAGAGAGAGAGAGGATCTGAAAGTATCCTTCAGACAGTTCCAAACCCTATATCATAATTTCTCAAATTTAATTTAAAACTTCGCATTTCTGCTGACATTCTTGTTTCTCGTTTTTTGCTGAAGTTGATCTTTAATGATAAAAACCACAGTGAGAACTGCTTGTGGGCATTTAAACTCTGAATTCCGAGATTAGCAGCAGAAGTTGTGTCAGAGGGATTGCATCACATTCAGACAGCTGAATAGCCAAGCAAATCAGTGGTAGCTGTCACCCTCCTGCTGATAAATATCTTTAATCCCATTCAAATATATGGCACTTCCAAGGCTATTCATAATATGGTTTTTCCTCCATCATCAATTCTATTCATGCAGGTTGCTAAAGCTTCCCAAATTGTTCTCCCTCCTTTCAATAAATTATTAGAATATAATTGGTAATATATCAAAGGTGTACTTGACCCAGGTCCCCACCTCCTCTAACTAGAAGCAGATTAAAAAAACCCTCTAATTTATATGGTATGAGGACATAGGCAAAGTCATATAGAGGGTCAGTACAAGTCCTGTGAATTGGATCCTGAGGAAAGACTTCTCTTGCTGTAAATTGGGCTCAGTTACTTAAACAGAAGAGCAAGTGAAAGAGAAATAGCAGCAAGGATGTTTAGATGTTGGCATAAAGCTGAGGTCAGTCAACTGAACTTTAGTCTATGTGCTGGGTCCAGATACATTATGGAGTACAGCACAGACATAATCTGACTCCTGGAAGGAATTTCCAAGATTCCTATGATATTTAACCCTTCCAAATAAGTCCTCAGACCTTTCTACTGCTTTCTTGTTTAATTGCTCTACAGTTAAAAAATAATACTCAGACAAAAAGAAAATACACCCACACAAGAACTAAATGGCGGTAAAATCCACGTAAGGCATGTGCTGGGGTGCCAGGCCTTGGAGTTACAGATGAAATTCAGTTCCTGCTCTCAAGAAGCTCATCATGTAGATATGTGAATTTCCGAGGGCTGCTATAAGAAAGTACCACAAACCAGGCAGCTTAAACAACAGAAATTTACTGTCTCACAGTTCTGGAAGCTGGGAGTCCAAGATCAAGGTGTGACAAACATTCTTTTCTTGGTCAAACTTTAGTTAGGCTCCTAAACCTTCTCCTAGGCCCATCTGTGTACTTCCTTATAAAATCTGGTTTTACCAAGAACACTGCTAACCCTCCACCCCTGATATCTGATCAGGTTCCTCCCTCCACCATCCCTCAGGTGATGTCTGATCATCCTGGCCTGTCTTCAGCATGAATCTCGTGAAGTTGGTTTAGCAAGAATCCCCTTAGCCATGACGTTCTCTTAGTAATGTTCCATCCACTGGCCCTACCATGCTCCTTGATGATAAATTCCCACCTGCTCATGCTGTGTTTGGAGTTGAGCCCTAACTCTCTCCACTGTGAAATCCCATTGCAGTGATCCCTATGCCTGTCTTCATGGCCCCAAAGAAATCTGCCTCGCCATCTTTAACAAGTGTCACTACATGCTTTTTTTTTTTTTTTACTTTAATGGGTGTTGGCAGTGTTGAATCCTTCTTAGGCTGTGAGAGAAGGATCTGTCCCAGGGCCCTCTCCTTGGCTTGTAGATGGCCATCTTTCTGTTCACATGGCATTCTCCCTGAGTATGTGTCTCTGTGTCCAAACTTCCCCTTTCTGTAAGGACATCTGCCATGTTGGATTAGGACCCCACCCTAATGACCTCACTTTAGCTTGATTACCTTCTAAAGACCCTATCTCCCAAACAGGCCACATTCTGAGGTACTGGGGCTTAGGACTTCAACATAAGAATTTTGGGCAACACAATTCAACCCGTAGCAAGTATTATGGACAAGTAGAGAAAGAAAATGCATTGCAAAAAACACAATGAGAGGTCACCTTACAGTCTTTCTGGAAAGTCAAGGTACACACAATTAAGACAACAATTCAGCTGTGTGTAGTATATACCAAGAGACTTCTAGCATGACAATGCCTTCAATATCAGGGTTCAAAAAGAATCCCCAGAATTATACACTCTCCTTGCTAGATGACCCCCTGAACTGCCTCCCAATACTCATTGTATTCTCACTACGTTCTGCCTAGAGGCTTCAGGACTAACGTCACCATGGCTGTTATTCCTGATTCTGCTAGCCACCATGTGAAGCCAAGATCTTCTTTCTCCTGTACACTAATTCCCATCAGGCTTCGGGAAGCCTTCTGCATCTTCTGGAAATCACAATGTCATTGGCAATAATCCCCTACCCCAGACCTCTTCTCTGAATATTCTCTTTGCTTTTTGCCCCATCTGAAACTTGGACATCCCAGGAAACTATTTCCCTTGCAGCTCTCTCAACTGGCAGCCATTTTTTCCCATAGTCCTCTCTCATTGGATCCAGAAGTGAGGTACAAATCCTCATGCTCCTCATTGCTCATTCTGGATCATTATTCCCCTTTTTTCTCTTAAAAACAAATACCCTTGAGTCTTATGCTTTCAGAGTATACCATCTTGTTACAGATGTCTACCAACTCCCAGGGCATTCACCCTTGCTTCCTGAAGATTTTAGCTCCCAGCTCACTCTCTACAAAACCGCTCCTATCATAACTCATGAGTTTTATATCCATGTAGGAAATTCTTCCAATACCTTGCTTCTCAGTTTCTTGATCTCCTTTCTTCCAATTATCTTGTCCTCCACCTACCTCAGCCACTCACTCCCATGGTCATCATACCTAGACCTTGTCATTACCAATACCTGCTAGATAATCTTTACCTCCAGCATCCCACTCTATGACAACTGCCTCATATATTTCATGCTTATTCCTCTAGAATCCCCATTCCAATCCTTCAACTCCATAAGCTCCTATAATTTGTCAGTCGTCCTTTTCCACTGTCCCTCAGCATTTCCCCATGATGTCACCCATCTCCATGTCCTTACTTCCTGATTCAGCTGAAATGTCATGGTCACTCATTAGAATAGCTCCCTTATATATATATATTTAACATCCTTGCCTTCTCTCATTTTTATACATCAGCGGAACAAAACCTGAACTCTTTTAAATTCACTTCTCCACATATTCCACGTCTGCATGTGGATGGAGAAAAACACAGCCAATGTTTACTGGGCTGACTTCAGATCCATGCGTTTATGTCTTTTTCTACTCTGTCCTCATCCAGTCCCCTAGTGACTTCACTCAGCTTCACAGCTCAATAGTTTTTGGAAGCTAGGCATTATGGTACCTAATTCCTTTTTCTGATGATATAAAATTCATTTCGCACATGAAAGGTAAAAGTTATTTAAAAGTGGGAAAGTTATTCTTCCCTTAAAGACTAAATTCTCCCTGAGATGCCTTTTATTAGTTACTTCTGCTCTTGCAGTTTAAGAAGCAGTTCATCACATTTCAGAAACTTTAGGCAACCCAAATTTCACTCCAATTGATGAATCTGAAAGATCTTGTAGTCGATACTCTAATTGTACATCCAGGACAAGATTCTTCATAAATTAAAGGAAAAATTGGTTTTTCAGGAAATGAGGTTCATCAATCTTTCTTCAAAAGAGGATGTAATCAACTTACCATTCCCAGTCTTCTTTTGGGCAAATTGCTATTCTGCTTTGGATATACTTAATGGGCCAGTCATAGTTACTAAAAATGTACAAATGCAAAACGAACAAATGATAATGCCTTCCACTTAGCATCATCTTCTCGCCTTTCAAGCATTGCGTGTGACCTTGAGATTCAAGAAAAAGCATATAGTCATATACATTTTTTTTAAAATTTTTTGTTTGCATTTGCTTTCTCTTGGGAAAATTAATACCTGGCTCTATTCTAAACTCCCCATTTGTGTACAAAACATGATTAAAGTGAAATTGTGGTTGCCTTCCTTAGTCTTGAAATAACTAATTGTCTACTCACAGGCACTCTCCTCCCCTTGTTGGTCTGCTTCACAGATTTCTCAACATAGAATATTAACTATCTAAATCAAATGTTTTCCTTAATGGCACTGCAAACAGCTTTCTGGTACCAATCTGTCATTGTCATGAAGACATTGTTGATGAAATGTGTGATTCTCTAGAATTTAATGGAAAAAAAGAGTAAAAAAGCACATTTTTACCAATTTTCTTGATATTAGAGAAATGGACTTTTAAATAAAACTTTATCACTATTTTCAAGCTAAATATGGGGTAAAGATAATAGTTTTAATACTAGAAAAGTATATCTCCATTTTCTTAAATTCCAAGTTCCCTTCTACAAAGGAAAGTTAGGATCCCTATGATCCAGGGTGGCTGACTGGATTAAAAAAAGACCCATATATATGCTGCATACAAGAGACATGCTTTAGACCTAAAGAGACTCACAAACTGAAAGTGAAGGGGTGGAAAAAGTACTCCATACAAATGGCAATGAAAAGAAAGCTGAGGTAGCAATACTTATATCAGACAAAATAGACTTTAAAACAAAAACTGCAACAATAGACAAAGAAGGGCACTACATAATGATAAAGGGAACAATCCAACAAGATGACATAACACTTGTAAACATCTATACACCCAACATAAGAGCACCTAAATATATAAAGCAATTATTAACAGACATAAAAGGAGAAATAGACAGTAACACAATAATAGTAGGGGACTTGAACACTTCACTTACACCAATGGATAGATCATCCCAACAGAAGATCAATAAGGAAACACTGGCCTTAAACAACACACTAGAGCAGATGGATTTATTAGATACATATAGAACATTCCATCTAAACCCGCAGAATATACTTTCTTTTCAAATGCACATGGAACATTCTCCAGGATAGATCATACATTAGGCCACAAAACAAGTCTCAATAAATTTAAGAAGATTGAAATAATACCAAGCATCTCTTCCAACCACAAAGGTATGGAACTAGAAATCAACTATAGAAAGAAAATCAGAAAAGCCACAAATATATGGAGATAATGCTACTGAAAAACGGTTGGGTCAATGAAGAAATCAAAAGAGAAATTAAAAAAACACCTGAAGACAAATGAAAATGAAAATACAACATGCCAAAATTTATGGGATACAGCAAAAGTGATTCTAAGAGGGGAGTTTATAGCAACACAGGCCTACCTCAGCAAACAAGAAAAATCTCAAATAAACAATCTAACAGTACAGCTAAAGGGACTGGAAAAAGAAGACCAAACACAGCCCAAAATCAGTAGAAAGAAGGAAATAATAAAAATCAGAGCAGAAATAAATGAAATAGAGACTAAAAAAACAATAGAAAAAAATTGATGAAACCAACAGTTGGTTCTTCGAAAAGATGAACAAAATTGACAAACCTTTAGCTAAACTCACCAAGAAAAAAAGAGAGAAGGCTCAAATAAATTAAATCAGAAATGAAGGAGGAGAAATTACAACAGACACCTCAGAAATACAAAAGATTATGAGAATACTATGAAAAGCTATGCGACAACAAATTGGATAATCTAGAAGAAACAGATTAATTCTTAGAATCATACAACCTTCCAAAACTCAATCAAGAAGAAATAGAGAATTTGAACAGACCAATCACCAGTAAGGAGATTGAAACAGTAATCAAAAACCTCCCCAAAAATAAAAGTCCAGGACCAGATGGCTTCCCTGGTGAATTCTACCAAACATTCAAAGAAGACTTAATACTTATCCTTCTCAAACTCTTCCAAAAAATTGAAGAAAGGGAGAGCTTCCTAATTCATTCTATGAAGCCAACATTACCCTGACACCAGAGCCAGACAAGGACAACACAAAAAAAGAAAATTACAGGGCAATATCACTGATGAACATCGATGCAAAAATCCTCAACAAAATACTAGCAAATCGAATACAACAATACATTAAAAAGATCAAACACCTCAATCAAGTGGGATTTATTCCAGGGATGCAGGGATGGTTCAACACCCACAAATCAATCAACGTAATACACCACATAAACAAAATGAAGAATACAAATCACACGATCATCTCAATAGATGGAGAGAAAACATTTGACAAGATACAGCATCCATTTATGATTAAAACTCTGAATAAAATGTGTATAGAAGGAAAGTACCACAACATAATAGAGGCCATATTTGACAAACCCACAGCTAATATCATTCTCAAAAGAGAAAAACTGAAAGCTATCCCTCTAAGAGGTGGAACCAGACAAGGACGCTCACTGTCACCACTCTTATTTAACACAGTATTGGAAGTCTTAGCCAGAACAATCAGGCAAGAAAAAGAAACAAAAGAGTTCCAAATTGGAAAGGAAGAAGTGAAACTGTCACTATTTGCAGATGACATAATTTTACATATAGAAAACCCTAAAGAATCCACCAAAAAACTTTTAGAAATAATAAAGGAATATGGTAAAGTTGCAGGATACAAAATCAACATACAAAAATCAGTTGCATTTCTATACACTAACAATGAAGTAGGAGGAAGAGAAATTAAGAATACAATCATATTTACAATTGCAACAAAAAGAATAAAATATCTAGGAATAAACTTAATCAAGGAGGTGAAAGGTCTGTACACTGGAAGAATTAACATAGTTAAGATGTCCATACTTCCTAAAGCAATCTACAGATTCAATACAATCCCTATCAAAGTTCCGACAACATTTTCACAGAAATAGAGCAAAGAATCCTAAAATTTTTTTGAACAAAAGCCCAAATAGCCACAGGAATCCTGAGAAAAAAGAACAAAGCTGGAGGTATCACACTCCCTGATTTCAAAATATACTACAAAGTTATAGTAACCAAAACAGTATGGTACTGGCACAAAAACAGAACACACAGATGAATGGAACAGAATCGAGAGCCCAGAAATAGACCCACATGTCTATGGACAGCTTATTTTCAACAAGGGAGCCAAGAACATACAATGGAGAAAAGAATGTCTCTTCAATAAATGGTGTTGGGAAAAGCACCCGTGGAAAACCATGAGGACAGCCTCATGCGAAAGAATGAAAATAGACCATTATCTTACACCATAAAAAAAAATTAACTCAAATGGATTAAAAACAAATGTAAGACCTGAAACCATGAAACTTCTAGAGGAAAACAAAGGCAGTACGCTCTTCAACATCGGTCTTAGCAGCATATTTTCAAATACCATGTCTCACCGGGCAAAGGAAACAATAGAAAAACTAAACAAATAGGACTACATCAAACTAAAAAGTTTCTCTGGGGCTGGCCCAGTAGTGCAGTGGTTAAGTTAGCACATTCGGTGGCCTGGGGTTCGCCAGTTCGGATCCCGCATGTGGACCTATGCACCACCGTTTGTTAAGCTGTGCTGTGGCAGGCATCCCACATAAAATAGAGGAAGATGGGAATGCATGTTAGCTCAGGGTCTGTCTTCCTCAGCAAAAAGATGAAGATTGGTGGCTATGTTATGTTAGCTCAAGGCTAATCTTCCTCAAAAAAAAAATGCGTGTATATATATATATATATATATATATATATATAAGTTTCTCTGCACAGCAAAGGAAACCATCAATAAAATGAAAAGACAACCTAACAATTGGGAGAAGATATTTGCAAACCATATGTCAGATAAGGGGTTAATATCCAAAATATACAAAGAACTCATACAACTCAACAACAAAAAAACTAACAACCCAGTTAGAATGGGCAAAAGATCTGAACAGACATTTCTCCACAGAAGATATACAGATGGCCAACAGGCACATGAAAGGATGTTCAACATCATTAACATAAACGCAAATCAAAACTACAATGAGATATCACCTCACTCTTGTCAGAATGGCTATAATTAACAAGACAGGAAATAATAAGTGTTGAAGAGGATGTGGAGAGAAGGGAACCCTTATACACTGCTGGTGGGAGTGTAAACTGGTGTAGCCACTAATGGAAAACAGTATGGAGATTCCTCAGAAAATTAAGAATAGAACTACTATACGATCCAGCTATTCCGCTGTGGGGTATTTATCCAAAGAACATCAAAACACAAATGGGCAAAGATATATGCACCCCTATGTTCATCGCAGCATTATTCACAATAGCCACGACTTGGAAGCAACCTAGATGCCCATCAAGGGACGAATGGATAAAGAAGATGTGGTATATATACATAATGGAATACTACTCAGCTATAAGAAATGATGAAATCCGGCCATTTGTGATAACATGGATGGACCTTGAGGGTATCATGCTAAGTGAAATAAATCAGAGCGAGAAAGTAAAATACTGTGTGATCTGACTCATAAACAGAAGAAAAAAACAACAACAAACAATCACATAGAGACACAGATTGGATTGCCGGTTACCAGAGGGGAAGCAGGGAGGGAGAAGGGTGAAAGGGGTGTTTAGGCACATGTGCTTGGTGATGGATTGTAATTAGTCTTTGGGTGGTGAACATGATGTAATCTACACAGGAATTGAAATATAATGTTGTACACCTGAAATTTATATAATGTTATAAACCAATGTTACCGCAGTAAAATAAATAAATAAATAAAACCCTAAAAATAGAAAAGATCCCTATCATCACTAAAATTCCCTGAGATTGGGTCCACCTGGAGTACACAGGGCCTGATGTCTCAGTTTTAATGGTTCCATTGCATCGTAAGTTTTTCATCTAAGATGCTTACATCTCTTTCTTAAGTATGAGGACGGTATAAAAATTTAATAGACAGGCAATCCTTGGACAAATTTGAGATTTATTATTCATAGTTAAAGCATTAAGATCTTGTTTGTCCTTTCATCTTAAAAGAAATTTCATGTTTTGCTTAGATTCCTAGATAGCATATATGTTTTTTTCTGCAGCTATTGAACTGATCATACAATTTTTAAAATCATTGATGTGGTGAATTGCATTAAAAGATGTTCTAATGGTAAACAAACCTGTTTGCCTGGGAAAAAGCATTCTTATCATGAAGTATTATCTTTTTTACGCATTGCTGCATTAAGATTATTAAGGTATTATTTTTGCCTCTAGATGCATGAGAGAGATGTCAATAATTATTTCCTTTTAATAACCATCCTTGATAGGATTTTGGTAACAAAGGTTATCATAATTTCATAAAGTGGTACACTTATTTTAATATATTCATGAATTTTTTGTGTATGATTCAAATCATTTATTTCTTGAATGTTTGGTAGACCTTTTTGAAACCATTTGGGCTAGAGTTTTCTTTCTTGGAGACTTTTAATTACTTACTCAACTTCTTTACTAATTATAGAAACATTCAGGTTTCCTAGCTTCTCAAATCAGAGTTGGTAAGTTACTTGGTGGGGGGTGTATTGTCTGCTTTGCTTAACTTTTCCAATTTATTCATCTAAAAATCTTAATATCCTCATATTCCCCTTTTTTGGTTTCTGCAGTTTCATACAGTCTCATTTTCATGTCCTTTCCCTGTCTTTTTCTCTTAGTCAATGTGCCGTAAGTTTGCTAATGTTATTAATTTTTTCAAAAATTCAATTTTTGGTTCTGCTAATTATCTTTAATTATGTCATTTTTTCCCTATTTCATGGTTTTACTATTTCTGTCTATCTATCTATCTATCTATCTATCTATCTATCTATCTATCTATCTATCATTTAAAGATTGGCAAATGAGCTAACATCTGTTGCCAATCTTATTTTTTTTCTTCTTCTTCCCAAAGCTACCCCCATACATAAGTGTTTTATTTTTAATTTTTTAATTAAAAAAAATTTTTTTTGAGGAAGATTAGCCCTGAGCTAACATCTGCCAGAAATCCTCCTCTTTTTTTGCTGAGGAAGACTGGCCCTGAGCTAACATCCATGCCCATCTTCCTCAATTTTATATGTGGGACACCTGCCACAGCATGGCTTGACAAGCTGTGCCATGTCCGCACCCAGGATCTGAACCAGGAAACCGTGGGCCAAAGAAGCAGAAAGTGCGAACTTAACCGCTGCACCACCAGGCAGGACCCTGCCAAGTACATAGTTGTAGATTCTAGTTGTGAGTGCCTCTGGTTGTGCTATGTAGGATGCCCCCTCAGCATGGCCCGGTGAGCGGGGACATGTCCACAACCAGGATCCCAACCAGCGAAACCCTGGGCCACCAAAGTGGAGCCCACTATTTTAACCACTCGGCCATGGCGCCAGGCCCCATCATCTATCTTTTAACCCAAGCAGGCTTCATAAATTTGTTGGGAAGAATATTCTATATAGCTTACTTGATGACGCTTGTTAATTGTATTTAAATCTATATCTTGATTTTTTTATGTAGTTTTTTTTATTGAGTTATTGATAGGTTACAATCTTGTGAAATTTCAATTGTACATTAATGTTTGTCAGTCATGTTGTAGGTGCACCACTTCACCCTTTGTGCCCACCCCCCACCCCACCTTTCCCCTGGTATCCACTAAACTGTTCTTGGTCCATAGTTTTAAATTCCTCATATGAGTGGAGTCATACACAGATTATCTTTCTCTTGCTGCCTTATTTCACTTAACATAATTCTCTCAAGGTCCATCCATGTTATTGCAAATGGAATGATTTTGTTCTATTTTGCAGCTGAGTAGTATTCCATTGTATATATGTACCACATCTTCTTTATCCATTCGTCTGTTGACGGGCACTTAGGTTGCTTCCACGTCTTGGCTATTGTAAACAGTGCTGCAATAAACATTGGGGTGCACAGGACTTTTGGGATTGCTGACTTCAGGCTCTTTGGATAAATACCCAGTAGCGGGATGGCTGGATCGTATGGTAG
This sequence comes from Equus asinus, assembly GCF_041296235.1. Taxonomy (NCBI): domain Eukaryota; kingdom Metazoa; phylum Chordata; class Mammalia; order Perissodactyla; family Equidae; genus Equus; species Equus asinus. Next base: position 123,609,205 of record NC_091790.1, on the reverse strand, counting down.
TTCTATTTTTAGTTTTTTGAGGAATCTCCATACTGTTTTCCATAGTGGCTGCACCAGTTTGCATTCCCACTAGAAGTGTATGAGAGTTCCTTTTTCTCCGCAACCTCTCCAACATTTGTTGCTATTAGTTTTAGATATTTTTGTCATTCTAACGGGTGTAAGGTGATATCTTAGTGTAGTTTTGATTTGCATTTCCCTGATGATCAGCGATGATGAGCATCTTTTCATGTGCCTATTGGCCATCAGTATATCTTCTTTGGAGAAATGTCTGTTCATGTCTCCAGCCCATTTTTTGATTGGGTTGTTTGATGTTTTGTGATTGAGTTGTGAGAGTTCTTTATACATTAAGGATATTAAGCCTTTGTCAGATACATGACTTGCAAATATTCTTTCCCAGTTAGTGGGTTGTTTTTTTGTTTCAATCCTGTTTTCATTTGCCTTGAAGAAGCTCTTTAACCTGATGAAGTCCCATTTGTTTATTCTTTCTATTGTTTCCCTTCTCTGAGAAGGCATGGTGTCCGAAAAGATCTTTTTAATACTGATGTCAAAGAGTGTACTGCCTACGTTTTCTTCCAGAAGCCTTATGGTTTCAGGTCTCACCTTTAGGTCTTTAATCCATTTTGAGTTTATTTTGGTGAATGGTGAAAAAGAATGGTCAATTTTCATTCTTTTACATGTGGCTTTCCAGTTTTCCCAGCACCATTTGTTGAAAAGACTTTCTTTTCTCCATTGTATGCCCTCAGCTCCTTTGTCAAAGATAAGCTGTCCATAGATGTGTGGTTTTATTTCTGGGCTTTCAATTTTGTTCCATTGATCTGTGCACCTGTTTTTGTACCAGTACCATGCTGTTTTGATTACTGTAGCTTTGTAGTATGTTTTGAAGTCAGGGATTGTGATGCCTCCCGTTTTGTTCTTTTTTCTCAGGATTGCTTTAGAAATTCGGGGTCTTTTGTTGCCCCATATGAATTTTAGGATTCTTTGTTCTAATTCTGTAAAGAATGTCATTGGGATTCTGATTGGGATGGCGTTGAATCTGTAGATTGCTTTAGGTAGAATAGACATTTTAACTATGTTTATTCTTCCAATCCATGTACATGGAATGTCTTTCCATCTCCTTATGTCGTCATCCAATTCTCTCAGAAAGGCCTTGTAATTTTCATTATATAAGTCCTTCACTTCCTTAGCTAAATTTACCCCAAGGTATTTTATTCTTTTTGTTGCGATTGTGAATGGTATTGTATTCTTGAGTTCTTTTTCTGTTGGTTCATTACTGGAGTATAGAAATGCTACTGATTTATGCAAATTGATTTTATACCTTGCAACTTTGCTGTAGTTGTTGATTACTTCTAACAGTTTTCCAATGGATTCTTTGGGGTTTTCTATATATAAGATCATGTCATCTGCAAACAGCGAGAGTTTCACTTCTTCCTTCCCTATTTGGATTCCTTTTATTCCTTTTTCTTGCCTGATTGCTCTGGCCAGGACCTCCAGTACTATGTTAAATAAGAGTGGTGATAGAGGGCATCCTTGTCTTGTTCCTGTTTTCAGGGGGATGGGGTTCAGTTTTGCCCATTGAGTATGATGTTGGCTATGGGTTTGTCATATATGGCCTTTATTATGTTGAGGTAGTTTCCTTCTATGCCCATTTTGTTCAGAGTTTTTATCATAAATGGCTGTTGGATCTTGTCAAATGCCTTCTCTGCATCTATTGAGATGATCATGTGGTTTTTATTCCTCAGTTTGTTGATGTGGTGTATCACGTTGATTGATTTGCAGATGTTGAACCATCCCTGTGTCCCTGGTATGAATCCCACCTGATCCTGATGTATGATTCTTTTGATGAATTGCTGAATTCTGGTTGCCAAAATTTTGTTTAGAATTTTTGCATCTATGTTCATCAGTGATATTGGCCTGTAGTTCTCTTTTTTCGTGGTGTCCTTGTCAGGTTTTGGTATCAGCATGATGTTGGCCTCATAGAATGTGTTAGGAAGTGTTCCATCTTCCCTAATTTTTTGGAATAGCTTGAAAAGGATAGGTATTAAATCCTCTCTGAAAGTTTGGTAGAATTCCCCAGGAAAGCCATCTGGTCCTGGGGTTTTATTCTTTGGGATGCTTTTGATTGCTGTTTCAATCTCTTTCCTTGTGATTGGTCTGTTCAAATTGTCTGCCTCTTCTTGAGTGAGCTTTGGGAGATTGTAGGAGTCCAGGAATTTATCCATTTCCTCTAGGTTATCCATTCTGTTGGCATATAGTTTTTTGTAGTATTCTCTTATAATCTGTTGTATTTCTGCAGAGTCTGTTGTTATTTCTCCTCGCTCATTTCTGATTTTGTTTATTTGAGCTTTCTCCCTTTTTTTCTTTCTAAGTCTGGCTAGTGGTTTGTCAATTTTATTTATCTTCTCAAAAAACCAGCTCTTTGTCTCATTGATCCTTTCTACTGCCTTTTTCGTTTCAATAGTATTTATTTCTGCTCTGATTTTTATTATTTCTCTCCTTCTGCTGACTTTGGGCTTCATTTGTTCTTTTTTCTCTAGTTCAGTTAGGTGTGCTTTAAGGTTGCTTATTTGGGATTTTTCTTGTTTGTTAAGATGTGCCTGTATTGCGATGAATTTTCCTCTTAATACAGCTTTTGCTGTATCCCATATGAGTTGGTATGGCATGTTATCATTTTCATTTGTTTCCAGGTATTTTTTTATTTCTTATTTAATTTCTTCAATGATCCATTGCTTGTTCAGTAGTGTGTTGTTTAGTCTCCACATCTTTGTGCCTTTCTCAGCTTTTTTCTTGTAATTAATTTCTAGCCTTATAGCACTATGATCTGAGAAGATGCTTGTTATTATTTCAATTTTTTTAAATTTGTAGAGGCTTGCCTTGTTTCCCAACATATGGTCTATCCTAGAGAATGTTCCATGTGCACTTGAGAAGAATGTGTATTCAGCTCCTTCAGGGTGGAGTGATCTATATATGTCTATTAAGTCCAATTGTTTTAGTTTTTCATTCAGCTCCACTATTTCCTTGTTGATTTTCTGTCTGGATGATCTGTCCATTGATGTGAGTGGGGTGTTGAGGTCCCCTACTATTATTGTGTTGTTTTTAACATCTTCCTTTAGGTCTGTTAATAGTTGCTTTATGAATCTTGGTGCTCCTGTGTTGGGTGCATAGATATTTATAAGTGTTATTTCTTCTTGATGAAGTGTCCCTTTGATCATTATATATTGTCCCTCTGTGTCTCTCTTTACCTGTCTTATTTTGAAATCCACTTGGTCTGATATGAGAATTGCAACACCTGCCTTTTTTTCCTTGCTATTTGCTTGAAGTATTGTCCTCCACCCCTTCACCCTGAGTCTGTGTTTGTCCTTGGGGCTGAGGTGTGTTTCCTGGAGGCAACAAATTGTTGGATCTTGTTCTTTAATCCATTTTGCCACTCTGTGTCTTTTTATTGGAGAGTTCAATCCGTTCACACTGAGAGTGATTATTGATGCATGTGGACTTAATGCTGTCAATCTGTCGCTCATTATCTTGTTTTCCTGTGTTTCTTTTCCTGTGTGCTTTAGACTACCCATTTAATACTGCAATTTCTTATGCTGGGTTTCTTAGATTTTTCCTTATCTATGATTTGTGACTCTGTTCTGTACTTTATTTTAGTGTCTACCTTGAAGTTTGTATTTAGAATCTCGTGTATAATATAGTCTATTCTCTGGTGGTCTCTTACTTACTCGACCAGTACTGATTTAGACCCTTTGCTCTTCCCCTCCTAAATAATTATCTTCATTTTTTATTCCAACTTGTCTTATGAATTTGTAGTTAGAGTGCTAAGATCGTCCTTGTTTTGGTAGTTTCCTTATTTTTAGCCTAATGCTATAGTTGAATATTTGCTATCCTGTTCTGGTTCTATCCATCGGTCTCCCTAGTCTGTGGCTTGTGTCCCCTTTCTCCCTTTTTTTTTTTTTTCCAGGTATGAGAGCCTTCTTGAGGATTTCTTGTAATGGAGGGCTTTTAGTTACAAATTCCCTTAACTTTTGTTTGTCTGGAAAAGATTTAATTTCTCCCTCATATCTGAAGGAAATTCTTGCTGGATAGAGTATTCTTGGCTGAAGGTTTTTATCCTTTAAAGCTTTGAATATATCACTCCATTCTCTCCTAGCTTGTAGGGTTTCTGTAGAGAAATCCGCTGACAGTCTGATAGGGGCTCCTTTATAGGTTATTCTCTTTTTTTTTCTTACTTCCGTGAGTATTCTTTCCTTATCATTCCTATTTGCCAACTTTACTATTATGTGCCATGTGGTGGGTCTTTTTACATTGACAAATCTAGGAGATCTAAAACCCTCCTCTACACACATTTCTCCGTTGATCCCTAGATTTGGGAAGTTCTCTTCAATAATTTCGTTAAGCACACTTTCTGCTCCATTTTCCTTTTCCATATTCTCAGGAATTCCTATGATCCTTATGTTCTTACTCCTCATTGAATCCATTATCTCTCGGAGATTTTCCTCATTTTTTTAAATTCTTAGTTCTCTTTCTTCCTCTGTCTGGCGCCATTCAGCCTGTCTATCCTCGATTATGCTGATTTGCTCCTCTAGGTTGTCTACACGGGCATTCAGGGAATCCGTATTCTGTTTTATCTGGTCCATTGTGTTTTTCATCTCAAGTAATTCTGTTTGATTCTTCTTTATGATTTCAATCTCTTTTGTGAAGTAACTCCAGAACTCAGCTTGTTTCTCTATCTTTCTCTCTACCTCATTGAGTTTTTTGATTATAGCTGCTCTGAATTCATTATCACTTAGTTTACCTAATTCCAAGTCCTCAGGACTTAATTCTGTGTTTTTATTGTTTTCCTTCTGGTCTGGGGCTTTTATAAATTGCTGGATGGTAGAGGAGCAGTTTTTTCTCATGGTGGTAGAATTCAGTTGCAGTTACAGGCTGTCGCCACTAGATGGGGGTCGAGAGCGGCGTGTTAGCTCTCCGCCTTCGGGGCAAGATGGCTGCGCCCACTGGCTTTGTTGGGGGGGGGAGGGGCTGTTACTCACACGCGCAGGTCTGGGTTCAGATCAGTTCTGTTCTCTGGTCTCCCAAGGCCCTTGATTTATAGGGTCCCTGCGGACGGAAGCTTTCCCCCGTCAGCGGGTCTCCACTGAACCAGCGGCAGGAGTCCTGGATGGTCCCCCGGTCGCGTGGCCCCTCCCCGGCTCCTTCCCAACCGCGCTGCAGCCATCGCAGACTCTAGGGGAGGGAGCGATGTTCTCTCTACCGTTCCAGCGCCTCCGAGGGTGTAAACAAGGTTTATGATCTCCGCCTTCTTGGTATTGTAGGTCTCTAACGAGCTGGCATTATGTTTATTCTCTGAAATTCAGTTCTTCCAATCTTTTGTTGTATTTTGGAGGGGAGAGAATCCCGGGTCAGCTCACCCTGCCATTTTGCTCCGCCGCCTAATATATCTTGATTTTTTTTATCTGCTTGATCTATCAGTTATGAAGAGGGGTGTGTGAATTGAATCTTCTACCATTCTGTGGTTAACGTTTTAATCTCTAGAAATGTGTTTTGTCTTAAAAGCCGAATTAATCCCATATTAATATAGCTACACTGACTTTGTGTTGGTTAGTATTTTCCTGCTTCATTTTTTTTCCTCCATTAACTTACAACTGTCCCAATTCCTTATGATTTAGTTGTCTCTGCTAAACAGTACTTATATATAGTTTAACAATCTTTGTCTTGTAACTGGAATTTAATCCATTTACAGTTTGTTTGCTTTTTTGTGAGGAAGATTTGCCCTGAGCTAACATTTGTGCCAATCTTCCTCTGCCTTTTGTATGTGGGAGGCTGCCACAGCATAGCTGATGAGTGGAGCAGGTCCACACCCAGGATCCAAACCCATGAATCCAGGCCACCGAAGTGGAGCACATGGAACTTGAACCACTCAGCCATCAGGCTGGCTCCTGTTTACAGTTTCTTAAATTAATTGCTATATTTGGATTTATTTCTGTCACCTTATTTTTGTATATTTTCCCCTCCTTCTCTATTTGTTTATTACTCTCCTTTCTTGCCCTTTTATTTTAGGTTAAGGGTGGTTTTTTTTTCATTCTATTTTTTTCCTTCTATTAGTTTAGCAGTTGTGCTAAACTAATTATTGTCTAAAAAAATTTTCTTTGTGGTCCATTGTCTATTTTCTTTGTCTTTTAATGGTTATCCTAGGAACCTTTTCTATACACTTAACTGATCAATGTTCAAAAATATTTTCTGCCCCCCAAATAATACAAGGATCTTCCATTTTCTCTCTGATCCCACTGTTTAGACTTATGTGATATTATTGTATTTCATCTGTCTTTAGTCTACCTTTACCACATACGAGATTACTGTTATTATTTTATATAGTTATTTAAAAAAGGTTTACACCTTCCTTGCTCATTATTCCCTCTGGCATCTCAGCCCTTCCATTTGGAATCAGCTTCCTCTGCTTAAAGAGTATCTTTAAAAATTTTTTTAATGAAGGCATATAAGTAGAAACTTCTCTCAGCTTTTCTTTGTCTAACAATAGCTTTATTTTGACTTCTCTCTTGAAAGCATTCCATGGAGTGGACAACTGTTGGTTGGCAACTTCTCTTTCAACACATTGAAGATATTATCCCACTGTTTCTGGGTTCCTTTGTTTCTCTTCAGAGATCACCTATCAGTATAATTGTCTCCTTTGTTATAATTGGCCCTTTTCTCCCTTCTGTAATCTCTTTGTCTTCAGTGTTTTGTGGCTTCACTATGACCTTTCTCAGTGCAGATTTCTTTGTATTTATTCATTCTGTTTAGATTTGTAGGGCTTTCTGATTCTGAGGATGAGTATTTTCTCATTGGTTACATTCTCTCCTCCTTGGACTCTGATTATACTCATGTTAGTCCTTCTTATACTATCCTCCATGTTTTTCAACTTGTCCTTTATACTTTCCATCTTCTTGCTCTGTGCTGTAACTTGAAATTTTTCTTTTAATTTATTTTATTTTCTAGTTCCCCCTTCAGCTGTGTCTAATCCTCAGTTGATTTCAGGTTCATTCATTATACTTTTTTATTTCTAGAAGTTCTATTTAGTTCTTTTTCAAATATCCATGGTCATTTTTAAAATAGTCTCTTGCTTCTGGCACATGCATTCGAGTCCATATTTTATTTCTTTAAACATATTAAACATCCTCATTTTAGCTTCTGTTTCTGATAATCTCAGTATCTCAAGTCTTACTCATGCAGTTCTGTTTGCTTACGTGTTTAGGTTCTCCACTGTAAGCTCATTATTCCTTTAAACTTTGTCCACGACATTTCTTTGAAGCCTGGATTGCAGGTAGGTTTTCACAGAGGATTTTCATTTGTCTCTGTGAAGTTATTGATGGACTCACCAATCTAGGACTATTGCAAAGTGCATTCCCAACTTGAAGTTTATGAATGATTGAAGAGTGTGAATTTGGTTTGTAAATTCATCTGGTGCCTGGTGTTATAGATTTTTAGGAGAAATGTTTTCCTCCCAGGGCCAATTTTCCTCCTCTACCCAGACAGACAATTGTCTTAGCTTCTCCTAGGATATGGTTAGATGTTGAAGGGCTAGGTTATTTCTGGTTTGCCTTTACACTTTATTCTAGGAGATATTTCTATTAGAGTCACTATCCTGAGAGAGACCCCATTAGTTTGTAACTCCTGTACACCATGAGACCATAAAGTTCAAGATCAACTTTAGCAAACACTCTCAACATAAATCAGTCATCAGCTCAGATCTCTGGTTACTACTACAAGTAGTTTTTGGTCTCTGTGAATTTTTAACATTTGTGATATCTCATATAAGCATTTAAAGCTCTTTAAAAAGTCCATTATTTTCAGTTCTTCCCAGAGGGAGAGGCTATTCAGAGTGTATAGTCTGTGATCATCTATGATAGTGCCAAAACCAAAACTTGGAGTCCTTTTGGAGACTGGGCAACCCATACTTTGAGTTGACATCATTTGTTTAGTTGAGTGGTCATATCAAAATAATTACAACTTTCAGAATCAGTAAAGTATATATTTGCTGCTAACATCATTCTGCACCTTGGATATTAATTACATAAGAATGTCAATTTTCATTTGTATAAGAATGGGAAATAATGATTATTTGATCCTTTTAGTTCTTCGGATTTTTAATTAATGAGACTTCATTGTATAATTTGTTTTCAAAAAGCCTGAACAAAGTAAGATTTTAAACACATTGAGACCTGTGGATATTTTAAAAATAATTAGTGGAGAAAAGCTAGAACTTCAAAAAATGGTTTATATATTTTAAAATAAATTCTTTGTCCTTTCTTGGTACAGGAAAAATCAAGAGTTTCCTTTGTTTGAAGTTTATAAGTTCTCACAAACATTCCTTTTCTACATGTTGACATAAGAATAAAATAAGTGAAGAGCAAGAGTAATTTCCTAGGAGATCATAGTTCCAGCATGGAAATGGGAAATAAAAGTTTCACACTAACATCATTCGTATGGAACCTGAGTCTTCAGAGAGTTTTTCACTGAGACAATGCATGTCTCAAGTAGGGGCTTAGGTGTGAGAGATCACAAGACATCATTTCTTCAGTTTAATAATCCATTTAACACCATCTTTCAATCCCATTTCATGCTCAGTAAAGCAAGAATAAGTGAACCTTTTGCTGACACTGGTTTTGTTGAAGAGCTTTTGTTTATAAAGCAGTGGTGACATGATCTTATCACGGTCCATCATTATGGGGTTGCTTCTGTCCCCCATCCAAGTAATGCCTTCCTGTGATATGTGCAGTTTTTCATAGCAATGACTCTTGTCCTGTCTAAAGTGCTTTGACAGTACTTGCTTGCTTTTAGAAGAGAGACACGTTTCAACTTTCCACCTCAAAAATCTATTTAAGTGATCACCTTTATTCAACCATCTCTGAATTTTGAGGAGGAAATAGGAATTCATTGGCTTGAACATGAACAAAGGCAGAGGAAGCCCTGGACTGTTGAATGAACTTCTGGGGGCTGTACAATGGACATTCAATGGCTTTATGCTGAAACTAAATTCTTGCATGAGCTGTGCTTACCTATGAAACACAGGCTTACAATCCAGTAGAGAGAAAAGGAGTCAGGTAGAGTGGAACAAAGTAAACTCAGCCCTTAGCATTATGGCTACCCAAGATCTGTGAATGTTATGTACAGTCCCGTATCTCTCCATTTCTGCTGCTTGAGATTGCGATAGCACTTCACGGGCTGCTTTCACACAGTCAGTAACAGTAATCGTCTCTTTTCAGATGAAAGAATGGAAATGTGGAGACTGAATGAATGACCTCCTCAAAGTCCCATAGCGCAGTATTAGCAAAGCTACGTCCAGAACTGAGGTCTTCTGACTCGTAAACCAGTCACACCAGCTGTGCTCCTTGGAGTCCCAGAAGGTCCCTGATGTCTCTCTGGTTATCCTCCCTCCCTCACACCGGAAAGGGCACACAAAAGTCACACAAATTGACAGTAGATCTAGGCCTACATGTCAAATCTAATCTCTGGTTCGGGAGATTCTTCTGACCAGACCACAAGATAAACATCCATTTCCAAGCATAGCAATGGCCTATTATGGGTTCATTAAAACTGGCAAATGGATGAACTTATCACTAAACGACTAATGAGAGAGTTTAGAAAAATATTTATAAATAATAGCTCCCGCAGGGTTTCATGTTGACATCATGAAGAAGCACATATCAAATGCCCACTGTGTGTGGCATGCTCGTGATAGAAATTTTTTCCCAGAAGGGCCTAGAATTTAGGTGAAAAGACAGCGCATATGTCTAAGAGAATATCAGATTCCAGCTACCATCATCATAAAGGCAGACAGAGGGATGCAGAATATCTTAACAGCTTTTGATGTATACAGAAATAGTTGGAGAATAAATAGAGAAAAATCTTCCATGTAAAAGTAGGGAGCTGTGCTTTACGGAAGAGAGAGCTGGAAATTTAAGTCAGTGACTGAGGTCAGCCTCCACACCGCCATGAGAAGCAGGAGTCCCGGGGCAAGTCTCCAGCCCTCTCTGAGCCTCCAAGTTCTCTGGAAATGTGGGGTGACGACTTATAACACAAAGTGGTTTAGATGAGTAAATCAGCTTGAGTGCGAAAGCGCTTTGTAGATCATAAAGCCACGCACAAGGTGAGGGAATGTGGAGGATGGATAGTTACATACGGCTGTAAAACGGCTGCGGGTTTTGTCCTGATGGTGCCAATCTCTCCAGTAGTAAAGACACCCTCCTAAACTGCCTTGGGCTGTTTACAGAACCCCCCAGGTCTGCTCTCTGACTTGATGCACCAGTTCACGCAGCCATGTGGCAAATGCCAGATGCGGCACTGGGAAACGGTGAGCTGTGTTTGTGCCTCTCTACAGCATTACGGGTATTTTGTCTGCCTTAGGTAATCCAACAGTAACCCGATGCTGAGGGCTGGATTCCTGTGAGGACCGCCATCCACAGGCGAGGTGCTATGCTTTGACTTCTAAACATCATAGAAGGAACATTTTCAGCTACAATTTTTTAAGGAAGCATATAATTCTTTCTTTTCTTCTCCTGGCTCTTTGGTTTTTGAATTCCTAGAACTTGGCATTACACTCCATGAAATTATCATGCCAACCAAAATCGGCCTCAGTTTGTTTAGATATGTCTGCCTAGGTCATGGGCAAAAAAATTAGAAAGGATGGACTTCTGCAACATGCAGCTCTTTCAGGTTCCACTGGCAACACTGTTGCAGCAAGCCTAGATGAGTTTTAAAGTTATCTGTGGGGTCAACAGGAAATCAAAAGACACTAAAAACAGAGTCAGTGTGAATTTGATTATGGAGTCCGTAGAAAAGAAAAGAAAAGAAAAGAAAAAAGATTTCCTGTATCCAAGAGTTCAGAGTTGTATGCCAGATATTAATCGCACTTCCACATAATTAATGTTGTACTTGTGTTTTGACAGGCAGCTTGATGCTAACTAGAAAGCACCATAATTCCTAGTCAAGACCTTTTATTTATTTATTTATTTCAGCATTGCATTTTATACAACCTGACATAACAGAATGTACATGAGATGTCGAGACAGGCTGGAAGGAAGCCCCATCAGATGTTAACGATTATGTCAAACAGTATAGATTTTGAGGGGTACTATAAAGAGTCTGGTCCAACTTCTGTCAGTACCTGGGATTGAGATAGAAAAGGAAGTTGGTCAAATGTACAAGTGAAACAGAGATGGGCAGGATAATGAGAAGCCTGTCAGAATCAAAATACAAAAGGATCTGGCAGTCAACGCCAGACCAAAACCAAGCTGAAACTTAACAGGAAAAATATCTGGCATTCAGAGTAGATTTACGGTAGGTCATAAGCAACAACCAAAGATCAGAGAGTGAAGAGCTGAAAGTTTCAGTTGCACTAAAGGCGATATGGTTACTTGAAACAAAAAAAGACATAAAATTAGTCTCTGCTAATAGAAGGAAATGTTGAAAGATAATCTTTACATCTAATAAAAGAGTAAGTCATTCCCTGAAGGCTGCACATTAGAATCACACAGGAAGGTTTAAAATAAATTTAGATTCCCTGGGGTTTATGCAATTTTCTGCCTTATCTTTCTAGACCTCTCTGTCAGCTACTTGTTCTAGCAGCTTTGGGATTGCTTCAATTTCTCCTAGTTCGAAGTCTTTTATGCTGTCCTATGATGCTTTTGTATACCTCAGTCAGTGTGTTAAACAATTAAGTTCGACATTTTGCTGCAATTCCTTTGGTTCTGTCAGCAAGGGCTGGTAAAGCTTGGCTTTATCTGGTATTGGCACTGCCGTAAAATACGAATGTTCTCGGCCTAATTCCTCACGACTGCCTCCCTAAGTAGTTTCTCTCATATTTCATGATTTGGTTGAAAACCCAATATGGTTAGGAAAAAGATGTGCATAAGTGAAGCATAATTATATTGATTCATGTTCAGCTGATAAAGATTTATTTGACCTCGAGGCATAATAATGGCCAAGATTTGCCCATGATCAATAACTCTTGAACCAATAAATCTTGAGATGGGCAACAAAAGCCAATATCTACTTAAACCTTTTTCAAAGTGTTGTTATAATATGCTGATGGCATGAAACATGTGAGTGCATAAAACACAGTGTCTTCAGCTTGCTGTTGACACTAACTTTGTATTCTCTTCGAGTTAATATTCTAGATTCCAGTGACAGAGGAGCAAACTGCTGATCAAGGGGAAAGTTAATAACGAACCTGAGATTTAATAACACATTTTTTTAGAGGAGTAAATAAGATTTGTGTCTCTGGAAGCACTTTGTTAAAATCCAAACCATTATAGAAATGTGACGTATAAGAGAGTTTGTCTCTGGATTGCAAGCTCTGTGCAACATACTTGCAAAATAAAAACAAACAGTATTTTGTACAGTAGCAGGAATAGAAGCAAGATATGAGAAGAAATGAGGCAAAAGTATAGGAAGGAAGCAAGAAAGGGACGGGACCGCGACTTAACATTTTACTGGGTACGTGGCATGTGCCAGGAGCTGAGGGAATTATTGGATGTGCATTGTCACCTTGAATTCTCACAACAGTTCTATTAGGGACGAGCCAGAATTCAAGCACAGCTCTAATTCCTACGGAACTACAGAGGTTTAGGCTACAGTTCTAAGTGGCAGAGCTGGAATTTGAATCTAAGTCTACCTGACTCCAGAGATCACGTTCATTCCAGGTTGCTATAAACAAAAAGCTCACTGGTTACATTGGTAGAGGCATTTGGGATTTGTTAATAGTGCGGCAAAGCATTGTTCTTAGATTGGCTGACAGGCCTGTGCTGGCTTCTCTTTTCACCTCAGCGTTATTTTCTCTGCTACATCAGGATGCTCAGACCACTCCATGAAATGATGGTAAATATTGGTGGCTGTTAATCATAAAGAGGCAGGTAATATAGTTGGTCCGTTGTAGGGTGAAAAAGATTTTCTGGGACAAAAGGATGCTTCAATGTCTTTGACTTTCAGGAAGAAAAGTGCCTTTCCACCACTGTATTAGTCTGCTCAGCTGCCATTACAAAATGCCATATCTTAGGTGGCTTAAACAGCAGAAATTCACTTTCTTGCAGTTCTGGAGGCTGGAAGGTCCAAGATCAAGGCGTTAGCTGATTCGGTTCCTGGTGAGGGCTCTCTTCCTAGTTTGTAGATGGCCATGGTGTCCTTACATGGCACAGAGAGAGAGACAAAGAGACCTGTTTAGACCTCCTTAAAGACCCTATCTCCAACACAGTCACGTAGGGGGTTGTGACCTCAACATATAAATTTGGGGGGGACACACTCAGTCCATAGCACCAGTGCAGCTCCTTGGACCTGTCCCAAAGATGTGCTCACGGGTTCATGTTCAGTTCTGTCACCTACGGCCATAGGAACTCGGGCAAATTTCTTACAAACGTTCTCGAGCCTCAGTATCGTCACCTCACTGATAACATGGAGATGGTTATGCTTGCTCAGTGAACACCACTGGGTTGTGAGGAGGATGAAATTTCACAACGTGTAGGTAGTTCCGTGTTTTTGTGCAAGAAGCCTTCCCAAGAAAATGTAAGAGGAACTAACATCCCGAAGACAGAGTGGAGTGTTAGAAGGAGCTGCTATTTTCTGAGCTATAAGTATTCTAAAATCTTGAATTAAACATCACCTTTTCAATGGTAATTTTGCCAATATATTTCAAGCTTTTTATACATGTTCTTTTAGTCATTTACTGGTTACTGTTTTTTAAATTACCCAAGTAATGTACAAATATGTATTACAAAAATACAGATGATACTCAGATAAAAACTAAAAGTCTCTGTTTATCATCTTTTCATAAATCCACTCTCATCCTCAGAGGTAACCACTGCTATCAATCCAGTGTGTCCCATTCTGAGCTTTTATAAGAATGCACGTATATTTCTATGCTTTTTACATAAACATGTAGAAGCACATAATTTTGTAGATTTTTTTAAATATGAAAATATCACACTTCAGTTTTTGTTCTTTGCCTTCTCACTCAATTCATATTTGTCCTGTTTATGTTCAACAATTATCTTGTTGAGCTAAAGATTTGCTATTTTGAGCCTGTGTTGAGATTTCTGCCCTTAACTAGATTGCAGGTTTTAAAGACTACGCTTTTTGCAGCATCAAACCAATCATTTTCTCCAATTTTCTACTAAGTTTTAGAACACAATGATGCAAAACATGCAATTATTTTGATATCTTGGTGCAAACAAACACTGCTGTGCAGAGAAAAGACGGAAACACGCTGAAACAGAGCCCCCAGCTATCAGGCAGATTAAAATACTCATTTGCTAGTGGCGTCTAAGTCCAGCAGAATGAAGGCAGTTTAAGGATATAAGCGTCTATTGCACAAAAGTGCAACTTGTTTTAAATTCAAACTTATAAAGTTTGACTTGACATGTGAAAGTAATTTGTGAAACCATAGAAGTATGTTTGTGCAAAGGAAGGAAGAAAGGTCTCATTTTGATAAAAGGCACTTTTTCAAAAAGTACTTATGAGTTTTTCCACATTCATCCTGTGTGTGTGTGTGTGTGTGTGTGTGTGTGTGGTTTTGTCATCTGCCTGAAAGTCTTTTGTTTTTCATGCATTTAATAAACTGGTCTTATTTTACAATACGTTACAATTTTTCTTCATCTCCACGTGCTTCAGATTACGTTAGTCTTCCTAAAGCAACCTGTGCATTTACTCTTAGAAAAGATAACAGGCTTAAGAATGAAGTATTTTTTAAGTCACCAACAAAACACTGGAGATATTCCAAGCCAGCTAACAATTTAACGCTGTCCTACTTACCCTGAGCCACACTACCCAGTGAAATGCAATGTCTTGATGGATCATTCATGGAAAACTGAAGTAATTACCATCATTCTAATATTCCTATTTAAATGCATGAAAAACTGATTAGCTGAAGGCAGCCCTATATATAGCAGAAATGGCATCTTCTTAATATTTATGCTAATGTAAAAGATATTTTACACAAAGGTTAGAGGTGACAAATGGGTAAGAAATGATCTTAACATACACATTTGTTTACTTACAATAATGCACAACATGACTATTACTCCTTGAGAGAGATTTAATTGGCACCGAGGACAAGGTGTGCAGAAATAGATCAATGTGAAAAGACATATACTTGCGCAGGCACAAATATATATATTTATAAGCTACATTCACGGAGGATCCCCAGCCACTGACAGAGAAGTGGAACACCCACACCTACAAGCCAGTTTTACAAGTAGATTGAAGTTCACGTTCAGCCTGAGGTTCTTACATTTTTTTAGTCCAAAGAGAATTTTGATGGAAATTGGAAAAGGTTTAATAATTTAGCTGACTCTGAGCACTATATACCTTCTATGTAAAGAAACTAAAAAATTTTAAAATGATGCCATTTCAAATCACCATTACTGTCTTAAGCAAGGAATGAAGAACCGGGCTTATCAATTCAATTTGAGTTGTACACTGTCATTTCCACATGGCTGACCCACAGACTGAATTCTGTTTTCTGCCAGCTTTCTAAGCACGCTCCAAGGTGAGACTCCCCAGAAATGGTGCATAACAATGAGTGCATCACGGCAGCAGTGCACGGAGAACAAATAAAACGTGAAATTACACACCAACTCGAGAATCACATTAGCAGGCTATGAATGGGTTACTGTCAATAACGGATTTCAAATAAGCCTTGATTTAATGACAACCAAAAGCCAGAGTCTGATTGAGGGCAATCAAATGCTTCTCTTTTTATCTGCTTCTGCCTCACTTTTTACATGAAAAGAAAAACTGTGCCATGACAACATCAGCAATATACAGCTACACGGAAATCTGAAAATAGAAAGGCTGTTTCGATGAGCAATTTTAAAACGATGCACATCCACACCTAAAGTCCAGTCAAGTAAGCAAGTAACCAGGAGCAACTTCTTAGCATATTGGTGGAAATTCCCTGGAAAGTGTGTATTTGCTTTGCACTTAAGCATCTTAATTGTGATTGTCGTTGCCAGAAAAACTGTGACCTAAAAAGAATATGGCTTTCAGATTTAAAACTGAATAAACAACCAGGTGACTCACCCAGGGGGAAATGAGGCCACATGGAAAACGACTTCTGGTTTGGTCTCCAAGACAAAGGCATCTTTTATGCATTTACAGAGGTGAAACTGTGGCTCCTGCTTTTTATTTCATCCTAATCCCACCCCTGAATTCCAGCTCCCAGGACACATTCCCTCAATCAATTTATTATTTGTTTTTGCACTTGAGTGTATTTCTTTTAGCATTTCACTATTCATTATCTAGTATTGTTTTCTATGTTTTCAAGTTTAATTGCTTCTGGAGTGCTTTCAATCTTTCTCTCAAAGTACTTGAAGTTCTTTCCAGGGAGGCCCTGGGATGAAACATTCTTGTTGAATTAGTACTGTACCAAACATGGAAAGTAGGAGAAGTTATTGATGAGAGTCAAGACTCTAACTTTTAGACAAGAGACGAATGAATCGTGGACAGGGCGTTTGGAACAAAACTTTTTCTTCACTTTTCCCATAGATTTGGAAGTTTTAACTATGTGCTCTCTATAACAAATTGTTGGAGTTATGAGTATTCACATTTTTGAAAAACCCTTACAGTCAGATAACCTGAGTTGCAAATGGAGACAACTGGACCATACTCTTGAAGGCGTGTGTGTGAGTGCACGTGTGTGTGTGGGTGTGGGGGTGGGTGTGGGTGGGTGGGTGAGTGGTTTATGTGACTGGGAACCAGAGGGAGGCTGCAAAAACTTGACCCTTGCTGATCTATTTCCAACTTGCCTGGGAAAACCTGGGTCTGTCCAGTCCACTTCATAACTGGGAGCGATATTCAAAGTAGAGATACTCATCCATCTTTCGTGCATCTCCATTCCCACAAGGTGAGAGAGCAAAATGGTCTGTCCCCTCTGAGCCTTGGCAATACCCTGAAGCAAGACCCAAGTCCCTTGATTAACCCCTGGGGCAGCAGCTTTTGTCCTTTGACCCTGCCACTTCCCTGCCAGCTCTCTGAGTCTCTTCTAACGCTAACACTGCCTCCCCCAGAGGACTCCTGCCTCAAGATAAAGAATATACATTTGTAAGCGAAACTTGGAGAACTCTGTTTCCTTGGTAACTTGGGCAGGGCAAGAAGATTTGAGATGATGGGAAATACTCATTCTGACCAGGTATACATCCATTCTTCTCATTCCGGAGGCTTTACCTGCATCACAAGGCAGGGTCCCAAGATGCTCCAAGTCACTATACATTTAGAGTTAAATGGAAAGTGAAGCCCGCCACTAAGTTTAGCTCTCCTGCAGAAAGCCTTGGGAGATTTCTGCTTCCTTCTGGCTATATCAGGCCCCTCTTTCCCCATACCTATCAAATGGCTTTGAAGTTTCACTTCATTTGAAATATTGTACCGTGAATGCATGCAGTGTGCTAACGGGTTGCATGGATTAATGGAGCAAATAGTTGCTTAAATTTAATTTAAAAGTAGTTCAGAGAAAGACCTAGAGAATTAGTACTGGGGTTAAGGATGGAACCTGCTGAGCGACGCCTGGCTGGAGGGGAAAGTGCAGGGAAAGAGACTCCTTCCCCTGGCCCCTCTGCCTCCTACCAGGAGATTTCGTTTAGGGCCTCTGTGCAGTCAGAGGGGATCTGGTTGAACAATGAATATGGATGAGTTACTCTCAAACGACTCAGGTCTAACCCTAACAGGGACGCGCAGACGCCATGGCTACCCTCTGCCCTCCATTCCATGTTGTGAGGTAGGTATTGGCAGCTTGGAGCAGCTAATGCACTTTTATTACAAATGAAGACAAACGTTTTGTCAAAGCTAGGGCGTTAGTCTAGGCAAAAGCTTCCAATTCTTCACCACACACGGATGGACCTATCAACCGTTCTTTACTCAGCGGGGTTCAGGGACCCACCTGTGCCTCATTACCCTTTTTACAACACTCGGCAGGAAATTCTTATTCATAATCAGACGTCTCATCCAATTCTAGGTCGCCAAAATCACTTAAGCTGTCTTAATGAATACTGCGTCCTCAGGATTCAATTTAGTAAAAATTTAAAGTAGAATATTCCTAAAAAAAGACAGCTAACTTAACATTCCTATCCATAACGCAAGCCTACAAAATCATGGCTGAGACAATGGGGCCCCACTTTGGGTTTTTTCCATTCTTTTTCTGTTGTGTTTTCTTTAGGCTTCGATATGGTCCTTGTAAAATTAGATTTCCATCAGTATGTCATAAGTAGAAATGAAATCTGAAGTATCTTCCACCATAGTTTCCAGCAGAACAAGAGTGAATCTAAAACCTAAATCTAATTTAGATTTAGAATTCAGAATCCAAAAAAAAGGGGACTTATGCTTGAACCATGACACATGGTAAAAGTTAGCAGGATCATAAGGACGCAACTTCATCTCTCTATGAAGGAAGGAAGAGGACAGATGTAAGTTATTTTCTCGAGAAGCAAGGAGAAGTTGTAGAAGTTGTAAGCTCTTCTTTCCGCCTTTTAGAGCCCATCATTGCTCTGCCTCCACTCCCAGGGTGAGGCAAACACAGGAGCCTGTGGAATAACGAAGGGGGCGTGCCGGTGAACAGACAAAGGCTAGGAAAGGGAAGACCTCACTCTCCCGGCACTCTCCCTTCTTCCAGATGAACTGGAGGCAGTTTATATAGGGAAACACACTGTAAAATTAAACGGGGGACTGGGGAACCCACTAGCAGGAAAGAGTGGATGCTTCTAGATGCTTACATTGAGCAGATTCCCAATTAGCTATCATTGCTGGATAGTCCTCTGCATTGCACAGTCCTTTTTTTAGTTTGTTTTCTACAAACAAAAACAAAACCAACCAACCAACCAACAATACAACATCATTTAGGAAGACAAATTTTTCTTGGATTGTATCCCAGCAGGGAAGTATTCCATAGTCCTTATTAACGGGCATGTGGTGTGCCTGAAGAGCATGGGGTTTGCTGGTTTCCTTCTGGAAATCCAGTATCTAGAGCAGTGCTGGCACATAGTGAGTCCTGACTAAATGTTTGTTGAGTGGAAGAATGAGTGAAAGAATAACAAATTTAGTTAAGTACATATCTTCAACATGAGTTTTATAAAAGAGACACACATTTTAACGGGACAATTGTCATATGGAGAAACAGATCATTCTGTATAACAGCAAAAATCACAGGATAACTTATAATCTCTATTTAATTTGATTATGGAAGACTACAGCTATGGAATAAAAAGAAAACAAATTGGGACTCTGTTCATTTTGATTTTTCTGTTATTTCTGTGGCTTACTAATAAGCTGATGAATAATATGAATGAATTCGTGCAGTCATGAGCAAGTCTCTTTGGTGAATGTACCAATTTCTTCTTAAGGAAGGCAATTACAGAGTTTAAAATCCACTTTGTCTTCCACAGAATTCTCCTTTACTATATTGAAAATCGAAATGGTCAATGCAAGTAGAGGTGACTGCATTTTGAGTGGAGTTGGTGGAATTTTTTAAATTAAAAGTTTATTTTCAGACAATTGTGGATTCACAAAGCAGTTGTGAGAAAAAATATGGCGAGATCCTGGGTCTCCTGTACCCACTTTTCCCCAGTGGGAACATCTCGTGAAACTACAGGTAGTACAATATCACATCCCGAGATTGACATTGATACAGGCAAGATACGGAACATTTCTACCCCACACCATCCTTCAGGCTGCCCTTTCATAGCCACACCCACTTTCCTCCTCCTTCCCTCCCACCCTAACTCCTGGAAACAGCGACTGTGTCCTCCATTTCTGTAATTTTGTCATTTCACTAACGTTATACAAATAGAGTCATACAGTATGTAATCGATTAGGACTGACTTTTTTCACTCAGCATAATTCACATAATTGTTTGCATCAATAGTTTGTTCCTTTTTATTTTTAAGAAGTAGGGGCTAGCCTGTAGGAGGATTAAAAAAAAAGCTTTAGTTTAAAAAAAAAAGGAGAAGTATTTCATGGTATGAATGTAATATAGTTTGTTTAACCATTCACCTGTTGAAGGGCGTCTTGGTTGCTTCCAGTTTTTGGTTATTATAAAGAACATTGCTATAATCATTCATGAACAACTTTTTCATTTATTTGGAATAAATGTCAGACAGGACGGCAATTACTAGGCAGAATAGTAATTGTACCTTTGGCTTTTTGTGTATGTGTATGTGAGGAAGAGTGGCCCTGAGCTAACATTTGTTGCCAATCTTCCTCGTTTTTTTTTCTTCCCAAAGCCCCCCAGTACATAATTGTATATCCTAGCTATAGGCCCTTCTGGTTCTATGTGGGACGCCGCCTCAGCATGGCTTGATGAGCAGTGCTCGGTCTGCTCCCAGGATCTGAACTGGCGAAACCCTGGGCCGCCAAAGCTGAGCACATGAACTTAACCAGTAGGCCATGGGACCTTCCCCGTATGTTTAGCTTTTTAATACACTTGCCAAACTGTTTTTCAAAATGTTTGCACTATTGTATTCTCTCCAACAATTTATGAGTGGTCTAGTTGCTCTGCATCCTTGCCAGTGTTTGGTGTATTTACCATTTTTTTGTTTTAACCATTCTGATAGATTATATTGATATCTCAATGTGGTTTTAATTTGCATTTCCTTAATGACGTTGAACATCATTTCATGTGCTTGTTTGGCATCTGTATATCCTCTTTGGTGAAATGTCTCTTCATGTTTTTGTCCTTTTTCTAATTAAATTGTTTGTTTTTCAATGTTGATTTTTGAGAATTCTTTATATACCCTAGGTACTACTCCTTTGTTGGGTATGTGGTTTATAAATACTTTCTCCCACTCTGTACGTTGTTTTTTAATCTTATCAACAAGGTCTTTCACAGAGCAAATGTTTATAATTTTGATGAAATCCACTTTATCAATTTTTCCTTTTTTCACGTTCCATTTGCTATCAAAATTTCTTATGTAAGAATTTTGTCTCTCTGCTCTTTGTGGCTGGTGGCACAGACACAGTGTCAGGCAGCTAGTAGGTTTCTAGAACATGTTTTAAGGTAAAGTCTACTGAAATCTGTCTGTTTTTCCATCCAAGGAAATGAGGGAGAATTGCAAACGTTCCTGCCTGGCAATATGCTCTTTCTTTTTGTAAGATTCAGTATCTTATTTCCCTCCCAGTTTTATTGAGATGTAATTGACATATAACATTGTGTAAGTGTAGGGTGCACAACGTGATGATTTGATACACACATATTTTGTGAAATGATTAACAAAATAAGGTTTGTAAGTACCTCCATCATGTCACATAATTACCATTCTTTTTAATGGTGAGAACATTTAAGATCTACTAGTCACTTAGCAACTTCCAAGTGTATAATACAGTACTGTTAACTGTAGTTACCATAGAGTACATTGTAGTCCCAGAAACTATTCATCTTTTAACTGGAAGTTTGTACTTTTTGACCAACCCCTCTCTGTTTTCCCCACCCCACAGGCCTGGCAACCTCCATTCTACTCTCTATTTCCATGAGTTTGGCTGTTTTAGATTCCACACATATGTGAGATCATGCAGTTCTTGTCTTTATCTGTCTGACCTATTTCACTTAGCATAATGCCCTCAAGGTCCATCCATATTGTTGCAAAAAGCAAGATTTCCTGCTTCTTATGGTTGAATAACATTGTCTTATTTTGTAAATTTATTTATTTTTTTGCTGATGAAGCTTTGCCCTAAGCTAACATCTGGGGCCAATAATCTTCTTTTTGTATGTGAGCTGTCGCCACCACATGGCCACTGACAGACAAGTGGTGTAGGTTGGTGTCTGGGAACTGAACCTGGGCTGCAGAAGCAGAACGTGCTGAACTTAACCACTAGGCCACTGGGGCTGGCTTGTGTTTCATTTGTATACTACATTTTCTTTATCCATTCATCCATTGACGGACACTTAGGTTGTTTCCACTTCTTGGTTATTGTGAATAATGCTGCAAAGAATGTACGGGTACAGATACACTGATTTCATTTCCTTCAGATATATATCACGAAGTGGGATGGCTGAATCACATAGTAGTTTTATTTTTAATTTTGTGAGGAACCTCCATACTGTTTCCATAGCGGTTGCACCAATTTACATTCCCACCAACACTGTAAAAGGATTCTGTTTTCTCTTCCTCCTCACTAACTCTTGTTATTTCTCGTTTTTTTGATAATAGCCATTCTGGCAGGTGTGAGGTGACATCTCAATATGGGTTTGATTTGCATTTCCCTGATGATTAGCGAAGTTGAGCATCTTTTTCATGTACCTGTTGGCCATCTGTATGTCTTCTTTGGAAACATGTCTAAAGTCCTGTGCCCATTTTTAAATCAGATTATTTATTTTTTGCTATTGAGTTGTATGAGTTCCTTATATATTTTGGGTATTAACTCCTTATCAGATGTATGATTTGCAAATATTTTCTCCCATTCCATAGATTGCCTTTTCATTTTGTTGATTGCTTCCTTTGCTGAGCAGAAGCTTTTTAGTTTGATTTAGTCCCACTTATTTAATTTTGATCTATTGCTTATGCTTTTGGTATAGTATCCAAGAAATCACAGCTAAGACCAATGTCAAGGAGCTTTCCCCCTATGTTTTTTTCTTATGGTTTTAAGTCTTACATTTAAGTTTTTAATCTGTTTTTAGTTAATGTTTTGTGAGTGGTGTAAGATAGGGGTTTAATTTCATTCTTCTGCATGTGACTATCCAGTTTTCTGAACACCATTTATTGAAGAGACTATCCTTTCCCCACTGAGTATTCTGGCTCCCTTATAATTAGTAGTTGACTGTATATGTGTGGGTTTATTTCTGGGCTCTTGATTCTGTTCCATTGGTCTATGTGTCTGATTTTATGCCAGTACCATGCTGTTTTGATCACGGTAGCTTTGTAACAAGGATTGGAATCAGTAAGTTTGATGCTGCCAGCTTTGTTCTTCTTTCTCAGGACTGCTCTGGCTCCTTCCAGTCTTTTGTGGTTCCATATGAATCTTAGGATTGTTTGTTCTATTTCTGTAAAATACGCCTTTGGGATGTTGATAGGGATTACACTGAATCTATAGATGGCTTTGGGTAGTATGGACATTTTAATAATATTAAGTATTCCAATACATGAACATGGGACATCTTTCCATATATTTCTGTTGTCTTCAATTTCTTTCATTGACGTCTTATAATTTTTAGTGTGCAGATCTTTCACCTCCTTGGTTAAATTTATTTCTGAGTATTTTATTGTTTTGATGCTTTGTGAAATGGGATTGTTTTCTTAATTTTTCTTTCTGATCGTTTGTTATTAATGTATAGAAATGCAACTGATTTTTGCATATTGATGTTGT
Source organism: Equus asinus (assembly GCF_041296235.1). Taxonomy (NCBI): domain Eukaryota; kingdom Metazoa; phylum Chordata; class Mammalia; order Perissodactyla; family Equidae; genus Equus; species Equus asinus. The sequence continues at coordinate 123,585,877 of NC_091790.1, read as the reverse complement.
ATCCTGCAACTTTACTGAATTTGTTTATTAGTTCTAACAGATTTTTGGTAGTTTTTAAGATTATCTAAATATAAAATCATCGCATGTATGGGGCTGGCCCGCTGGCATAGTGGTTAAGTTCACCCCTCCACTTCAGTGGCCTGGGGTTCACGACTTTGGATCCCGGGCATGGACCTACAAACAGCTCATCAAGCCATGCTGTGGGTGCATCCTACATACAAAGTAGAAGAAAATTGACACAGATGTTAGCTCAGGGATGACCTTCCTCAAGCAGAAAGAGGAGGTTGGTAATGAATGTTAGCTCATTTTCCTAACCAAAAAAAAAAAAAAAATCATATGTAAACAGAGACAATTTTACTTCTTCTTTTCCAATTTGGGTGCCTTTTATTTCCTTTTCTTGTCTAATTGTTCTGGCTAGGACTTCCAGCACTATGTTGAATAAGAATGGTAACAATGGGTACTCTTGTCTTGTTCCTGATGTCAGAGGGAAAGCTTTCAACATTTCATCATTGAGTATGATGTTAACTGTGGGCTTGTCATACATGGCCTTTGTTATGTTGATGTACATTTCTTCTATACCCAGTTTGTTGAGGGTTTGGATTTTTTTTTTTCCTCTGAGGAAGCTTAGCCCTGAGCTAACATCTGTTGTCAATCTTTCTCTTTCTTTTGCTTGAAGAAGATTAGGCCTGAGCTAATATCTGTGCCAGTCTTCCTCCACTTTATATGTGGGTTGCTGCCACAGCATGGCTGATGAATGGTATAAGTCCATGCCTGGAATCCAAACCCAAGAACTCGGGCCACTAAACTGGAGCATGACAAACTCAACCACCACACCATGGGGCTGGCCCTGAGAGTTTTTTATTACAAGTATGTTGAATTTTGTCAAATGTTTTTTTCTGCATCTATTGAGATGATTATATGATTTTTTGTCTTTCATTCCAATAATATAGTGTTGTACTTTTATTGATTTGTGTATGTCGAACCATTCTTGCACCCCAGGGATAAAGCCCACTTGATCATAGTTTACAATTCTTTTAATGTGCTGTTGAATTGGGTTTGCTCATATTTTGTTGAAAATTTTTGCATCTATATTCATCAGGGATATTGGGGCCTGTAGTTTTCTTTTTCTGTGGTGTCCTTATTTGGATTGGTCTCAGGGTAATGCTGGCTTCATAAAATAAGTTTGGGAGTGTTCCCCCCCTTAAATTTTTTTTGAAGAGTTTGACAAGTATTGGCATTAATTCTTCTTTAAATGTTTGGTAGAATTCACTAGTGAAAAGCGCTGAACTTTTCATTGTTCCTCAAGAAACCAGAAAAAGAAGAACAAACTAAGCCCAAAGTTAGTAGAAGGAAGGAAATAAAGATCAGAGCAGAAATAAATGAAACAGAGACTAAAAAGACAAAAGAAATCATCAATGAAATTAAGAGCTGACTTTTTGAAAAGATAAACAAAATAGATAAACCTTTAAGTAGACTCACCAAGAAAAAAAGAGAGAGGACTCAAATGAGTAAGATCAGAAATGAAAGAGGAGACATTACAACCGATACCACAGAGATACAAAGGATCATAAGAGACTGCCATGAACAATTGCATGCAACAAATTGGACAACCTAGAAGTCCCCAGGTGGGCAGGTCTTGTGCCTGGGTCTGTGGGGTCAGGAGCTTTAATATGGGTGATGGGCCTAGGACCAGGGTCCACATGGTCAGGCCTCAATCCTGGGTCTTTGGGTGCTGGGGACAACTGGAGTGGGCCTGGCATCTGAGTCTACAGGGACACACCCAGTGCTGGGGCAGGCTGGGAGCCTGGGTTCGTGGGAGCCAGCTTGAGGGCTAGGACCACTGGAGACATTGTGACGCTGGAGTAAGCCTAGACCCTAGGGCCCTGGGAGTTGGCCTGGAGTCTAGGGCCTTGGGGGCAGCCTGGAGGTTGGGTCTCTGCCATCCTGCCTAGAGCCTGGGACTGTGGGAGCCATCTGGGAGGCTGGGTTCACAGGGGCCAACCTTGCACTGGGGCAGGCCAGGAGCCTGAGTTCTCAGGAGCTGGTCTAGAGGCTAGGTCTGTGGAGACTGGCCTGGCACGGGGATGGGCCAGGAGCCTCAGGCCCTGGCAGCCTTCTTGGCACTGCTGTGGGCCTGGTGCCAGTGTCCATGGTGAAGTTGGGTGCTCACTTCACACTCCCTCCCCCACAGGAGGGTGAATCTCTCCACGCTGGGCTACCCGAGCTTGGAGGAGTGTCAGGGATAATGTGAAACTCTCTTTTCTACCTTCTTCAACATGTCTTCTCTCATTTCTTTCTGTGCTCTACCCTTATGCTGTGATCTCTCACCTGGAATCGTCAGCTCTTGTGAGGGTATTTTTGTGCATGGATAGTCATTCAAATTGATGTTTCTGGGAGGAGACAAGTGCTAGAAATTCCTATACCACCATCTTGCTGATGTCACTCTCCCCAATTTTTCCTTTTATAGATGGTTATTTTGGTGTCAAATTTAAGAATTCTTCACCTAATCCTAGATCCCAAAGATATTTTCTCCAATGTGTTTTTCTTAAAAATTTAGAGTTTTACATTTTACACTCAAGTTTGTAACTCACTTTGAGTTAACTTTCTATAAAGTATGAGTCTTAAGTCTAGGTTCACTTTTGTTGCCTGTGAATGTCCACTTGCCCAGCACTATTTATTGAAAAGCTCTCTTCTTGCCTTGAATTGCTTTTGAACTTTGTCAAAAGTCAGTGGGGCATGTTTGTGTGAGTCCTATTCCTGGATTCTCGGTTCTCATCCATTGATCTATGTGTCGGTGAACAGGCATACTTGCCTTGTTCCTGATCTTAGGAAGAAAATATTCAGTTTTTTCACCATTAAGTAAAATTTTGGCAATAATTTTTTTATAGATGCTCTTTATCAAGTTGAGGAAATTCTCCTCTATTCCTAGTTTTCATGAGAGATTTTTTTCTGATCAAGAATGAGTGTTAAATCTTGTCAAATGCTTTTTCTGCATCAGTTGTAGTTTTTCTTCATGTAATTTTCCTCCTTTAGCTTGTTAATATGGTGGGTTATATTGAACAAGTCTTATATCTCTGGAATAAACCCTAATTGCTCATGGAGTATAATTATTTTTATATTGCTGAATTCTATTGGTTAATATTTTGTTAAGAATTTTTACTTCTGTGAGAAATATTGATCTCTAGTTTCCTTTTTGTACTATCTTAGTCTGTTTTTGGTATATGGTAATACTAGGTTCATAAAATGAATTGGGAAGTGTTCCCCCCTCTGACATTTTCTAGAAGATATTACATAGAATTGATGTCTGATGTACCCTCCACTAATCTATCTGGGCCTGCAGAGTTGGGCTTTCTTTTTTTAAATAATAAATGCAATTTTCTAAACCATTACAAGGCATTCAAATGATTCCTTTTATATTGGGTAATTTTTGGTAGATTGTGTTTTTCAGAGATTTCACTTATTTTGTCTAAATTGTCAATTTTATGCATATAGAGTTTTTTTGAAGGATTTCTTTGTTACCAATTTTTTGTTTGCAGGGTGTTGACATCCTAACCCCCAGTACGTCAGAATGTGACTTTATTTGGACATAGGGTCTTCACAGAGGTAATCAAGTTAAAGTGGGATCATTAGGGTGGGCCCCCAATATAGCTGGTGTCCTTACAAAAAGCGGAAATTTGGACACAGAGATAAACACGGAGGAAAGACAGTGTGGAAAGACATAAGAAGATAACAGTCACCTACAAGTCAAGGGGAGGGGCCTGGATCCTTTCCTCAAGCCCCTCAGAAGAAACCAACCCTGCCAAACCTTGATTTTGGATTTCTAGCCACCAGCGCTGCGAGACAACACATTTCTGTTGTTTAAGTCCCTCAATCAGTGGTACTCTGTTATGGCAGCCCCAGCAACTAATACCCGGGGTTCATAGTGATGTCCACACTCTCATTCCTCATATCAATTATTTATGTCTTCTCTCTCCTTTCTTTGTCAGTTTCTGTCAATTTTATGTTTTCAAAGAGCAGCTCTTTTTTAAATTGATTTTCTCTATTGGTCTTCTGCTTTCAATTTCATTGGTTTCTGGCCTTATTATTTCCTTTCTTCTGCTTGCTTTGAGTTTATTTTGCTCTTCCTTTCCTAGGTTCTTAAGGAAGGAGCTTAGAATACAGATTTAAAACTTTTCCTTTGTCATGTGTGCATTTAGTGCTATAAGTTTGCCTCTTAGCACTGCTTTAGGTGCTTTCCACAAATTTTGATATATTGTATTTTTATTTCCATTCAGTTCAATGTATTTTTTTTTTTTATTTCTCTTGAGGCCCATTGATTTCTCTCTTTGATCCATACATTATTTAGAAATGTATTGTTTAGTTTCCACGTGTTTGGGGATTTTCCTGTCTTCTTTATCTTATTAAGTTCTAGTCTTATTCCATGTGGTCAGAGAAAACGTTCTATATAATTTTAATTCTTTTCAATTTGTTGAGGTTTCTTCTATGGATCTTGATATGATCTATCTTAGTATTGGTTCTATGGACACTTAAAAAGAATGAATATTCTGCTGTCGTTATTCTGTTGGTTGATGGTGTCGTTGAGTTCTTCTATATTCTTGCTAATTCTCTTTCAAGTTGTTCTACCAATTGTTGAGAGAATGGTGTTAAAGTCTCCAAATGTAACTGTAGATTTGTCTATTTCTCGTTTCAGTTCTATCAGTTTTATCTTCACATATTTTGTACCTTGCAGATTTTTCAGCTGGAAGCCACTGTTATTATCCTGGAGCCCTGCTGGTGTGGTCTTAAGGTATGGGGGAGGAGAGCTCATCTATAATATTAAGGTTAAATCTCAGTCTTTTACTGGGCCTGGGTCCCTGGGCTGTGACTTTCACAAGTCTTTCTTAGCTCCCCTCCTCCCCAAGCCTTAGGCAAGACAGGATGTAGTGGAGGCTGGCATTCTTGGATGGGTCCAACAGTAGGGTAGGGCAATTATTGTCTAAAAGTCTTCCGTCCTTTTCTTGGTCCTTTGGCAACAGAGAGAAGGCTTTTGCTAGGGCTGTTTTTATCTGCACTCATTGGCATTTCTAGATTGCTGGCTTTTTCAACAATAAATCTGGGATATATGAGGGCAAAGAAATTCAGCAAACTCACAGCTGTGCCATTCCTTGTGTCCTGAGATCCCTTTCTGGTCTGCCTTCTTCTCTTCACCTTTCAGAGTCTCCTGATGTTTGCTTCACATATAATGTCTAGAGTTTTTAGTTCTATTTAGCAGAAGGATAAGGAAAAGTATGTCTACTTCATCTTTCCATAAGTGGAAGTCCTCCTCTTATTGAAATTTTTAAAGATCCTAAATATCTGTGCCCTGGCTGAAAACAGATTCACCATCTCTTTTAGCACTATAATATTATTATGAAGAGTTTATTTAGAAAATTGAAATTTTTGAAACTTATTTTATTACTTAATAATATAACTGCCCTCCTAATTGACTTGTTTATTTAGATAGCCTATCAAAGTGAAGTACACTTACATTGCATAGTAAATCTCTACTCTTTAAGTTAACACTAAAGTTAATTCAAACTTGACCATTTTCCCCTCACAAGTTGATGGTACTACACATGGTTCATACATCATTATATTTTGTAATGTATTAACACACAACTTTGGAAAGGCAATGTCCAATAAGCATGTAATTACAGATGATTTTTATCCTTAAGAAATAAGAAAATACACAAACTGTAGAAAAGATAGTTCTAGAACTTATTATTGCATAGACTGTGCCTATTACAGTGCCTGGCATGCAGTATACATTGGATAAATATTTACAACAGGGACGTGCCCAGTGGCGTAGTAGTTAAGTTTGCATGTTTAGTGGCCCAGGGTTCACAGGTTCAGATCCTAGGCACGGACCTAGCACCGCTTGTCATGCCACGCTGTGGCAGCGTCCCACATAAAATAGAGGAAGACTGGCACAGATGATAGATCAGCGACAATCTTCCTCAAGTGAAAAGAGGAAGGTTGGCAACAGATATTAGCTCAGGGCCCATCATCCTCACAAAAAAGATAAAAAAAAATTTACAACGAATGAAGGAAGGAAGACAGCATTGGGAATTTGGTGAAGATATCTTTTCCTCTGAAATAAGAGAATTTTTGTAATGAAGACATATAAAGAAAAGCCTCTAAGGGAAATGTATAGTTATCTGTAGATATGTAGTTTATACATCCATGCATAAAGTGTTCTGGTTATGTCTCATGTTTATTCGTATCTATGGTAGATACACAGAGATTCTTGAAAATTTTAAATCAAAGAATCCTTTCTTCTTTTAATATCATCCAAAACATGAGAAAATTAACAGTCACAAAGCTAGCTCTCTTCTGCCTGCAATAAAAATTAGTTAATGGTTAAATCTCCCAAGCTCACTGAGAATTGTTTTCTTTCAAAAGATGTTCAAGGGTGCAGTCATTGTCAGAAAACTGCTTCTATTTCAAGAAAACAAATGACTTCTCTTCTCTTCTCTGCTTTCCAGCTCTCAGGATAGAGTGTTTCCAAGTGGCAGAGTTCTCTCAAGCTGTGATTCATCCAAACCCTGTGGATGAAGCCTAATCCGTGGGCAGAGAATAAATAGGAAGGCAGGCCCTGGCTCAGCTGACACAAATCCAGTTTTTCCTGCCCAGCTCTCAAATGCTGGCTCAGCCCATTTACTCTTCTCATGGGCAGAGTTATAGTTCTATAATCACTTACATCCAGATGTGCAGCATGAAAGGAACCCTTCTTATTGCTGCAAATATTTTGGGTAAAAGAAAGAACTCTGATATCAAGATGTGCATCTGTTTGATTGACTACTTGTAGAAGATGAAGGAGAGAGGCATAGAAAACAGCTCTCTTCCCTGAATAGAAAGCCGAGATTTCCCACCGTCCTGAAGGAAATGGATTGCCTGGCTCGCCACCCCCTTAGGGCTTTACTCAAACATCACTTTTTCTGTGATACACTTTCTGGCTACACTGCTCAAGACTTTACCCACCCTTTCCCTCTCAACACAAAAATATAAGTTTATTCCCAATTTCCTTTTCCTGCTTTGTTTTTCTTCAAAACACTTATCATTGTCTGGCATACTGCATGTTCCCTCGTTTGTGCTACATACTGCATGTTCCCTCGTTTGTGCTATTTATCATGTCTCAGTCCACTGGAACACGACTGTAGGAGGGCAGGGCCCTGTTTTCTTTGTTTACTGCTGTGTCCTCAACAGTCCTGGCGTGTGGTAGGTGCTCAGCCAGTATCACAGAATAACAGGTGGAGGAATTCTCAAGGAAAGAGACAACAGGTTGTAAATAGTTTAGCCATCAAGATGATGACTGCCCATTAAACAATTGAGTTGGTTTTAATCACAAAGGAAGTTTAGGCCGAGGGAGGAAGCACCGCTCTGGGAATAAGGCAAGTCTGGGCTGTTATTCTGGACGTGTTACCTGAGCAGGTCTCTTGGCATCTCTGGGTTTCAGTTTCTCATCTTTAAACAAGGGGTCTAGGGTAGAAGATCTCTGAAGTCCTCCCCAATTCCACCATCCAGGTATTCACTTGTTTATTATTTCATGAACTGTGAGAGACTAAGTCCAGAGTCTCAGTGAAAATAAAGATGGTTTTCTTTATTATGATATTTTAGACCTATCATACATCTTATAGTGTTGGTGACACAAGTTAGAATACAAAAGATTGGCCAAGAAAAAGTGTGAGGTAGTTTAAAATAGAGCAAAAAATAAAATAGAGGAACAAAATAGAGCAAGAAAAAAAAGAATAAATAAAAGTGGGGGTGGGAACTATCCGATTGCACAAAAGGAACCACATAGAAAGGACTATATCATCAAGGGAAGTGAATTTCTAGCACTATGCTGATCACAATCACGTAATGAATCGTGATTTACAACACGATTTTTGCAAATAGACTTGGTGCATTGAATTGTTCTAACAGGTCATGTTTTTAAATGACTTCTGAATCTTTAATAATAATAAAGAAAACTTAACACGTGGACCTTGAGATTACTGCCTTGCCATAAAACAAGGTGGTTCCACTTCCTTAAAATGACTTATTCTCTGCGAGCCACTGCAAGACACGTGAAGCACCATTCTCATTGATTCTCTTTCTTTACACACTCTTTGCTCTTCTCCAATCATAAGTCATGGCACCAATGGAATTTCCACTTGCATATAAAGTGACTGGTGGCACAGACATATTTACTGTCACTTTTTATAAAAAGACTATATATTTTCAGCCATGACAAGAGACCAGCTGGCTAATTTAGAGTGCCTGCTGAACATTTGAGGGAAAGTAATCATTTTATTTTTCACTGGCATATTTAGAAGGCACATGCTGAATGTGAATGATTATAAATATAAGAATCACACAGATGTATGGGGGGATCCAAATGTTTTCATAAGAAATGCACAGACATCCTCTTCACCACTCTGTGGTGTTTTGGAGTAAAGCAATTCAGAAACGCTTATTTTTAAAGCAACAAATAAAGCTTGGTCAAAACTGACTGGGTGGTGTTTTACATTTTTAAGGGATAGTTTTACTGTCAATAATTCAATGTATCTTTACAAAAAAAATTTTATTAATTAATATGAAATTTTATTAATCAATATGGGTTCTAAATATAATGGTCTAATTATTAGTAAACATGGTCCCTCTATTGATTATTCAGCAATCCAATGTGTGAAATTTCATTATTATAACATCCACACACTAGTTCTTAATTTCAGAATCCAATTAAAGATGGAGAATCCTATATTACATCTCCAAGTACAAAATCATAACATGATTCAAATGTAAGATTATTATTATTAAGAAAAATATTACATTTTATTTAGATTTATTTTACTTCATTCTTTTCAATTTCTTTATTATAATCTTATAAATAAAAAACTGATATATGTATATAACATGTATATAAACAAATATGCATACATCGGAGAATGCATGCTCAAAAGTATACAATGGCAAAAAAGCAAGTTCAGTGCTCTAGAAAATAAGAAAATTAACTAGAAACGGATCGTATCTTTATGTGAAAGCTAAAACTTCACCTCTAGAAGCTTCTAGAAGCTTTCCAGAAGAAAGCATAAGACAAAATCTGTTTGTTTTTTTTTTTTTGAGGAAGATTAGCCCTGAGCTAACATCTGCTGCCAATCCTCCTCTTTTTGCTGAGGAAGACTGGCCCTGAGCTAACATTCATGCCCATCTTCCTCTACTTTATATGTGGGACTCCTGCCACAGCATGGCTTGTCAAGTGGTGCCATGTCTGCACCAGGGATCCGAACCAGCAAACCCAGGGCTGCCAAAGAAGAATGTGCACACTTAACTGCTGAGCCACCGGGCTGGCCCCCAAGACAAAATCTTTGCCACCTTGGTGTAAGCAAATACATTTTTAGATGTGACATGAAAAGCATGAACCATAAAAGAAAACTTTGATAAGTTAGACTCAATCAAAATTTAAAACTTTGCTCTTCAAGGACACCATCAAGAAAATGAAAAAGCGAACCACAGAATGGGAGAAAATATTCACACTACATATATCTGACAAAAGATTCATAGACAGAAGGTATTTTTAAAAATGCCCTTTTACAGCTCAGTAATAAGAAGACAAAAACTCCAAGCAAATGACAAAAGATTTGAACAGACTTTTCACAACAGAAGATATAGGAATGGTCAACAAGCACATGAAAAGATGCTCAATATCCTTAGTCATCAAGGGAGGACCAATGAGAACCATCATAATATATTAACGGCCATCCTTTGAGTGGGCTAGACTTTTAAAAACAGATGAACCATACCAAGCATTGGGAGGATGTGGTACAGCTGGAGCTCTCACCACTGCTGGTGGGGATATATAAGGGTACAGCTACTTTAACAAATATTGAACCTACAATTACCAGACAATTCAGCAATTCTACTCACAGATATTATCCCAAAGAAATGAAAACATATGTCCATCCCAATTCAACTAGAAGTTCCATGAAGCAAGGTGTATCGTGAATAGCCAATACCTGGCACATACCTAGCACCTAGAAAATACTCATAAATGGGCATTAATTCAGTGAATGGATGATGGCTAATTAAAGGTAGGCTCTAAGATTGAGCATAGAAGTGGAGCATTACAGCAACTTACTGTTTTGTTTTTGTTTTTAAGCTGTGAAGCCATTCATCATCCCCATTGAGATTTCACCTTATAAGAAATCCCAACAGGTAAAACAGATAAACTGAGCTCTGCCCTGCCAGCCAACTCTACCTGTCCTCTAGTGGCAAACGATGAAAAGTCTTCTCAACATGAAGTGGGCATGACCTGTAAGGAGTCTTGAATGATTGGCAGGATCTTCCCAAGGGGAAGTGGAAAGACATATACACAAAGAGTGATGGGGCAAAGCCTGGGGAGAATGGAGGGGGTTGGGTTTTTCAAACATGTGTTTTTCAAGCATACTCCTTGAATTCTTGCTTCATCTTTATGTGTCATTTCTACCTCCTGAAGTCTAAAAATTCCCAAGATCAATTCTTCTCTGGGGCCTCTGACTATCCCAAGAAGAGGAAATTTCTGCAGACTTCATGCTTTCATGGCACTACTGTCTTTCGTCAAAGCAAAAAATGCCATAAACTGTAAGACACGCCATTATTTTATGCACCACTAAAAAATGTTGCCAAAGTATGGCACTTAGAATTCTTATTTTAACTTACTGAATGAGCTCTTAAAGGGTCATTTAGACAAAGAAGACATATGATCATGATCTTGATCTCTTTAACAACTTTACGATTGACAACATTTCAAGAGTACCAGGGTTTAATTAGCATAACCCTGTAGTTTTATTTTTTCCCCTGATTGACTCGCCCATTGCTGGAGGTTAGATGGCTTCTGTTCAAAGTCAGCAGGAAGTTCACTGGAAGTTCAATGCTTTAATGCTAAGTCCTGCACAATGAATGGATCGGTAATGCCAGCCTCTTGTTGCTTTGACATTTCTTTCATCTTGTGACAGATTATATTTTCCAAATACGCTGCAAAAATATCGCCCAGCCCATATGCTCTTCTAGAAACTTGCTACTTCCCAATCAAGAGATGAAGTTCATTCTCTTTCCGTCAAATCTGGGCAGGCTTCTGACTTGCTTGTAACCAACAGAACGCAGGAGAAGTGATGCCACATGACTACTGAAGCTGGTTTGTAAAAGGTGATTCAGCTTCCATCTCCCTCTTTGGACTACTCACTCTTGAAGCCTTCAGCTGCATGCAGATAGTCCGACTGTCCTGGGGTTGCCAACACATTTCAAAGCCCAAAGTAGCCCATGCAGAGAGAGCAAAGGGAGAGGCTCTGAGATTCCACGAAGAGAGAAGGATGCCCCACCAGCCTCCAGGTGCTTCAGCTTCCTGCTGTCCCAGCTTCAGTCACCTTCTGACTACAGCTGCGTGGGAGACCTCGAGCCAGAGCCACCTAGGCAAGCCCTTCCTGAATTCCTGTCCCACAAAGACTGTGAGAGATAATAAAATAATCAGCATTGTTTTAAACCATTTCCTTTGCGGGGTGATTTGTTACATAGCAAAAAATAACTAGAACACATCTATTCCTAGGAATTTGGCAATTTTTACCTTTAATTGCACTGCTTGATTTGTGCTAGGCAATCCTTTCTCAGATATCTGACTAACAAAACATAACTAGCTGCCTCTGCTTGTGAGAATAGGTTATGTAGAGTACTTGGGCTGCTGCTTCCTAAAAAATATGGTCATATTTAATTTATTAATATAAATATTTGCTTCATTAACACATTATATATGCCTCCCAGCATGATTTCCATGTCTTTATGTGTATGACAATTTTTTTTCAAGGCAAAATTATAGAGTATTTTTTTTAGAAGACACTTTAAATGGCAATACAACTCAATACCTATAGTATCCACAATGAACGCAACCCGACTGAAGTGAAGGCAATATGAACACCCATGACCAAGTTCAAGAATGTGCAGACAACCACGACTAAGTCATGATGGCTACCTGGTCATCAGTGAAAGAAGACGGCACCCATTTTAAGATACATCCAGAGTTTTAGATATTAAAATGTGAAATTATGGAATTGGAGAAAATGAAGTATGACATTTTCTGTTCCTCTCTCATGGCATGTATCACATATAATTTTGTGCTTTGTGTATTCATTTGTGTACACCAGTGTTATAAATGCTACTTGGACCGGTCTATGTACCTCCATATCTCTAGCTGTTCCAAACTTCATGCTGTGCACACTGCCTTGCTATGGAGAGTCAATCATCCAGATGGACTCCATTTTGATACCACACTTTGTGATCTCAAATCCTCCGATGTGGTTCTCAGAATTGCTGGGCAATTCTTTGCTCACTTCTGTCTGGCTGTGAGTTTCGTTTCCCAAAGTGACTATTCCAGAATTGTTCTGTTCCTCTTAATTTCCCAAGCTCATTCCCACCAACTTGAGGATTGTGATGTAACATGGCACAGGGGAAAGAACCAAGATTTACTGGCAAATGATGTTGAGTTCACAGTTGTGTGGCCTTTGGTAAGTGACTTAACCTCTCAACTCTCACATGTTTTTTTGTAAAATGGGAACATCACTTCTATTTTGAGTCCCCTTTCACCGCCCTCTCCCGCTATTTTCTCCTATTTTATGGAGAAGATAAAGATCATCTTTTTGATTGCTCTCCATTCCATCTAAAAATGTACCTATATCTTTACCCCATCTGTCTTCATTTCCTCTTATCTCATTGAGAATACTCTTAGTCCTTCAGAGAGTGTGAACATAATAACATCTTCGTGTCTTAGTTTCTTTACAGATAAATGAGGGATAATGAAAGTACTTACTCACAGGATTGTTTATTAGGATTTAAATTAATATGTCTTAAAATCTTAGGTCATTTCCTGGCACATGGTAAGTGTTAAACAAATGTTAACAAGTAGTCTTAGCATCTTGACTTTCTCAGAGTTTGCCTCTGGCAGTGAACGGGCTCTGCTTAGTGTTAAATCCAAATGACTTGAGGTGGAGAATAGGAAGAGAGATGATGAGTTAAGATCTGAGTATGTGTCGTATTGGAAAGAATAACTAGAAATTGTGGTGAAAGAGGCTCACATAACTTCTCTGTCACCAAATAAGGCCAGATCTTTTCTTCAGGTTTTTCATCTCATCGTTGTTTTTCTTCTCTAGTCTCCATTTTGTAAAACCTAGTGAAAACTGTACATTGAATAAACACTCAATACATATTTGTTGATTGACTGAATACAGCTCTTGTTTTCAAATAAGAATCAATGGAAAAATGGAGTTCATATAAAGAATTTCACTTTAATCAGCTTTAAAGGGCACATGTTTTCAATTTTCAGAACCCACTCCATGAGCACCAGGACTTGGCCCAGGCTTTTAAACATCCCAAGGTACAGTCTTATGTACATTGTTGGCGCAAAACACCTAACACCACATGGTAGTTAATTCTACTGCAAACCATCACCCCTCCAGCCCGATTGATTATATATTACTTAGTTTTTAAGGCACCACCTTTACCTCTAAGGATGTAACAGAATGAAAAAGTTAGATTTTATTTTCTTCTAAAAAAGAATTAACCGTATAAAAAGTTTTTTAAAAAGGTCTTTCGTTATTAACTGAATTTTGCAACTTGTTAGCATTGTCTATTCATTTTTCCTATAACTTTGGACTTGACTAATGTGGGTTTAAACCCATTGACACTACCATGTGGGAGTTATTTTACCTCCCTGCGTGATTGCTTTATTCATATATAAGATGCTATTTAGAGGCAGTTTTGAAGATTATGTGAGATAGGATTAAAATCAGGTAAAAGGGTACCCGGAATATAATCGATGATTTAACAAAGCTTAATCTCATGGCAAACTTCCCCAATTCCTCTTGACTTTTTCTTTTCAGTATGTAGGAAGGATTACAGGGAGAATTTTAGAATGCTGTCAACAGTACATTTTATCTTCTTAGTCTCTGAGCTTTAGAGCATTAAAAGTAAAAATAAAACATGTTGACATTTTTGGAATTTCATTTAAAGCTTCCATCTATTTAATCTTCAACAATCCATATATGTGTGTAAATATTTCTCTCTCTCTCTCTTTCTCTTGAGAACAGGGTTTTCCTCACTTTATCCTGCATTTAAAAATATGCTTTAGATTCTTTTCTGGAGACAGGATAGAAACTATATCCAAGCCTATATAAACTTAATTAAAAAAGTCTTTGAGATTACTATACTTTCTAAATTTATATACTAAACTCCTGGAGTGTGTAACGCATTATCTATGTTTATTTTAAATAAAAATCCTCTTGGTTTATGTAAGGAAAATCAGTAAATTTATTAACAAAACACAGTCCAGGGCCTCAAAGATGACAGTCCAAGGGCAGTGTAGACTATCGTCCCAATTATTATCTCCAAAATTCGCCAGGGCCTTGACCATCTCTCCTTCATCACTCTTGCCTTATTTCTGCTGACTTCCAGGAAATGAGACTCTGCAACCCATTTAAAGTGCCAGCCCAGGAAAGGCCAGTAGTACCTTCCTTCATGCCCAATGGCTCAGCTCAGACCTTTATCTAGACCTCATTAGAGTTATAGAATAACAAAAGCCTACACACTAAACACACACAGAGATACACAAAACAGGGTAAACATCTGTCTGCTTATGCCAGCTGTGTCACCCAGGAACAAACTTAAGGCTCCCCAACTTCCTGAGTTCTCCATCCAACAAGAAGGCTGAGAGAGTAACAAACTCCTTCATCTCGTCCACACAAGGCCCACTTTCTTTGTTCTAAGTTAATTCAGGTGTGTCTACTTCTCCGCTATCAACGCTAGACCCTCTCTTCCCTATGTCCTTGTGGACATCACTACACTTTATTCAACAAACATTTACTGAGTATTTAGTATGTGTCTAGAATAAACTGAGAACAGAATCTACGACCTTTATCTTCTTGAGTCACATTTCTTCCTGTTCTAGTCTATTCCATTGCCTCAGGAACTAACTCACTCCATGGCTCATATGTTTAAGAATCCTTAATTTATATTTATCATATTTGTATAGACAATATTGAGCTTTAACAATTCAGCCATTGGGACACCCTTCTGTGTATAACAAGAGTAAAGAATTTGTCTCTAGATAAAGAAAATGTAGTTTGAATAGATGCTTAGAATCCACAGTTAGGCACAGCAACAGACAAGATGCCTATGGCGCCAAAAGAAGCACTGGCCTTGCCATTAAGTAGCTCCGAGGCTTAAAATAAGTCACATAGCCTCACTGGGCCTCAATTTCTTTATAAGCAACATGACAGGTCTGCTAGATGGTCTCTCAGGACTTCACTCTAAAATTCAATTCCATCATGTGTCTTGCTGCTAAATATGTTCTGGTATTTCATTTAACATGTAAAATAAGGGACAATATTTTTAGAGAAGGCGATTGGCTGCTCAGACAGTCAGTCGCATTTATCAATCCCACGCTGTGTGCTTTACAAAGAACTTGGCACCCGGGGGATTAGCACGTGCCTTAGTTTGGGTTCCCCAGAGGAAGACTTCAAGTGAGGATTTGTGCTTAAGTCATTTGTTAAGGAACTGCCCCCAGGAGAAACTGGGAAGGGAGTTGGACATGTTGGGTAAGGAATGGAAGAAGCCCAGTAAAGATGCAGATCCCACAGGAGGACTCTGGAGTGTAAAATACGCCTCAGGCTTTGTCCAACTCCAGGCAAGGATGCTGGACTTCATGCTTGTGTACTAGGAGGTGGTTGGCTAAGGCCTGCCCTGGAGAGGATGAAAATCCAAGGCACTTCCAGCTCTCTGAGCAAACAAGCAAACCAGCTCTAGTAGCCTGAAAACAGTCCTCTGAGGAGCGTCATAAGTACAGGCCTTTGGAATCAAAATGGGGTACAAGAAATTGGGCTAAAATGGGAAAAGGAATCCAGGGGATCTTAGCAGAGCACTGACTATGTCCACAACAAGGCCTGTCAGTGAGGGTGCTCTCAGTTACAAGCAAGAGAAAACCCAACTGCAACTGTCCTAACAATAAAGGAATTTCCCGGCTTCGTTCAGAAGTAGGGTAGGTTTCAGATATGGATATTCCAGGCTCTAGCACCCTTCCCTGCAGTTCTCCAGGGTCTTGTATCTTCTGGAAGTTGGTTTTGTTCAGGAACAATCAGTACTAATACTCTTCCTTCATATTTTCTCTTTCTCGACCATAATACAGAAGTCCAGAGCTTTACTCTAATTGGAACATATTAGGTCAAGTGTCTTCTCTTGAATCAATATCTGCAGCAAGGTATGCATGTTCCTATGATTGACTAAAGCTAGGATGGGGCTGATCAACAGCAGGGCTGTTACCCAAAGGGAGAAGACTGCAATGACTTGGAACAAGCAAACAGATCCACTGCAATCTTTGCTAAACCAACATCTATACACATCCTCCTCCCTGCATCCAGATTCCACAAAGCTCCACCCCTAAATGGAAGCAGTGGTTCTCAACTAGGCTGATTCCATCAATTATAATGATGGAATCACTTGATGTCTTGGTCCCTTCCCCAGAGACTCTGATTTAATTAATCTGGGTACAACCTGGCCATAGGAATTTTTTAAAGTTCCCAGGTGGTTCTGCATAACAACCAAAGTTGAGAACCCCTAGTCTAAAGGGAGATAACCAAGTCTCTTCCAGTTACCAGGAGGTCAAGTGCAGGATTTCCAGGTGAAGTCTTTTTATCAAATTCTGATATAACTCCTAATGGTCAGCAACAAGTTGACAAATGGTGAGTTAACCATACCCAGCATACAATGGTGGAGAGAAGATGGTAAGCTACAATACAAATTTTATTTGTAAAAAAAGAGAATAGGAAGCAACATTAGAGTGGTCATTGGTTCATAGCACATTTCAGATCCTGCTGGACAGAAACACTGAGTGATCCTTGCCTTGCATGCGGAGTGATTTAGTTGGCCAATCTTGCAGACCATGGTCCTACTCTCTGGGACTATCCTGCCCATCTTTTGTTTTGTAGGGTTATGCCAAAGATGGACATTGGAGAGAATTCTCCTTCCGGGCCCACATCACTTTGGGGGCCTGTCTATGACATTATAAGAGCCTGGAGATTGCCCTAGGGATGAACAAGAGCCTAACCTTGGATTCTCTGGGAATTCCAGTTACTGGGAGAGGACCAAGGGTTAGGGTTCCCCGAGAGATCAGCTCTACCTCCTATAACGGCTCCTGCCTCTCTGATTTTTCTCCAACTGACCTCACCTTGGGGCAGAGAAATTGATTTTTTCAACCAGTCAATCTCCAAATTACCAGACTTTTACCCATCTAGGAAAGAAAGCCACTTGTAGAGAGGTCTTCTCTGATAAAAGCAATATTGTCTTTTTTCTTTTTCTTTCAGATTGGTTGGTTTCAGGCCAATCTTGCCTCTCTCTTCAAGGACTTTAGCGAAAGCTGCAATTTTTCCTACTAAATCTCGGAACACCACAATCTCGGTTAGCACTTGAACTCTACTACGAGATAGAACAGGCAATCGTTTAACCGGTTATTTTGTGACTATGTAATAAGATTTGCAAACTTCCAACCATAGAAAAATGGGATCTTTCTCGTTCTGCTTACCTAGATGCAGTTAGTTCAATATTTCAGGGTCTGTGATGTGCAAAACATGACTCAGCACCAAATTCTGTATCTGGTAGGATGCTTTTGGTTACAAAAAACAGAACCTTCACTACAATCTGGCTTCAATCATGAGGGGAATTAATTGGCTCCCGTAACTGAGAGTGAAGGGCTGGGGCCTTGGGTGCAGTTCAGTTAGAGGTCCAGTTCAAGTTCACTGCAGTTCCCCCTGCTCCTTCATCTTTATGGACTAGCTCCATCCTCGGGCTGGCTTCCCCTGTGGCCGTAAGGTGGCTGCAGGTAGAACGCACCCTGTAGACAGATCATATGTAGTGGGGCTACAGAGGTAGGGGGCAGATTTCTGTCTTTATCCTTAAACAAAATCCAGAGTTTCACTCTAATTGGATGAAGTTAGATCACATAATCACCTCTGGGCAGTAACTGTGGTTTGAAGGATGGGTCTGCCTTGATAAGCTTAGGCCAAAGGCTTCTTGCCCTTGAGCCGGAGCGGGTTGGCTTCAATGGGCACTGCCTGGCTGCTTGTTGATGCGTGGAGAGGCAGCCAGCAAGGAATATATTACAAAAACAGAAAAAAAAGGCATTTGCTAGTATTTTAGCTGTAGATGAAAAGAAACAATGTAAATGAAGAACTCTCCCACTTTCAAGAGTTTCCAAGTGAAAAGATGTATGGAAAAGATGAAATAATCCCTTTTTGGTCTTAGAGAGTTTTTTGATATGTTTTAAGAAAGGATTAGTATTACAATCTGTGAATCTGATTTTTTTTGAGCCTCTCTGATCCTCAGTAGGTAAACAAGTAATACTTTACACTCAAAAATGTTGCTATTTAGTGGGTTTTATGCTTTTTTAAATATCCCCAAAGTAGTGAATACACACAATTGCTTGGTCCCTAAGTCCTTAGCAAGCACGTTATTATTGTATTATTGTATTATTGCTAATGCTATAATAACAGCAAATGGTGAAATCCTTGGACACAAAAGGTTCACTCAGGGGAAAGCAAGTGTATGGACAACTCTGCATTCACAAGAGCGATCCTGGGATGTCATTTCTAACTCTTCCCTTCTCTCTGCTCCTTTTTATTCCTAAAGGATAGAGCCTTAACATGATAATCTACATAAAGCACCCTCATAATCACATTAAGATTAAGAAAAATATGTATGAAACATTTTATTTATGCTTCTGACAGTGAGCAAAGGAGAAATAGGTGGGAGAATTTTTGTGACAGTTTATATCCCAACAAATAATCACCTGGTTTAACGTGTACTCCCAAAGCAGATTATACATTTTACGCATTTAATTATAATCGGACTTTCCTCTCATTTGATATGAATATCTTCAATTTAAGTATCAGCTTAATTGATGTCTATCATTTAATAATCATACTATGATCCAGACCAATTATAACCATTCTTTCCATAAAACTACAGTTGTTAGAAGAATGTCGAGTAGGGAAATGTTTAAATCCGGACATAAAAACGTCTGTGATAAAACCAGGAGCTTTGAATTTCATGGTCCTTTAATATTGCCTTTGAAGTAATGAAAAAGCCATTTTCCACCTCTTGCTTCAAGGACTTCACTAATAACATCTTCCACAAAGGACCGATCTTTCTAAGCAGGATATTGTGATGTTATTCTAAAGCATTTAAAATTATATAACAAACTTTTACTGGAATTTCTCAGTCTACCTTTTTCATTCTCTCTAATGAAATACTTGTTAGACAGGTTACCTCATCTTAACCTCATGGAAATGCCTATGACCGAGTATCCGTGATTTCATTCAGTTCCCGAAAGAAAAGATAAGAAGTTGGGAGTGGTGAGGAAAAAGGATGTTATAAATATTCTAAAGAGCCTAGCTCTTTTCCTAAAAAGGCTTTCCTTTTGTTCTAAACTTCAGGGTCACCTTAGGTGGCAGAAAAATAGTGATTTGATAGCCTTGTACTCGTCCCTAGCGGACACTTGCCCTCCACATCAACCTCTCCTACAGTATGGCTGGTTGTCCACTTGGAAAGGACCTGGTGGTAAGAAAATCAGTAGGGCTTAAACAGGCCAACAGAATCAGCAGCGATCTTTGCAGATATCTCTGTGTTAAGCTCTGTGATCGTCTCTGTGTCCCCTGAGTAAGGTCAGCCTCACCGAGAAGCAGCGTTTAGGAAACCCCTGGAATAGGGCTGTCTAATTAAAAAATGGTTCTCGATGAAGTTACCCAGGAGCACAAAAATCCAAGGAGGAAATGAGTTTCTTCTTTTACTTCCTATGGGTTCCTTGGCTAGGAAAGTGCAAAGGTAATTACGCAAAATGCATGTGAGGATGTCACAGTCTGGACTGAGGGAAAGGTGGCTTGTGGCAATGGCCTCAGGCTTAGGGCTTAATTTTCCTGAGGAGGATCAGGTACTAGAATGGGGAGTGATTCTAGGAAGTGATCAGTGTGGAATGAGAAGGGAGCTCCATCAGTTAGTGCTAAAAAAGAAATTGAATGAATGCATAAATGAATGAATGAATGAATGAATGAAAAATCTGTCTCTAAAGAAATACCTTCCCATAATAACAGTGGAGGGCACAGGTGCTTTCCCTTTACCACACATCTCCGCTTGTCCCTTCCTGTTCATGGGAAGGATAATAGTACCCAGCTTAGAACCATTGTCAGGACTCCAGAATAGTGCCTGGCATATTCTTAGGTTAGCCAATCTTACTATTATTATAATTTGATTTTATCTATTTACAGATGCTGACGGTGAGTATCTCTTAGAAAGAATGCCCAAAAGGATGAGCCAGCATAGCATTCTTATCAATAAAAGTGTTAAAGAAGTTTCCTTAATTATTTTATGGCATCATTTCATTGGAATCATTATATTCCACAAGATTGCCTGGGTCAGACCTAGTTATATAATATAACATAGTCTCACATTCTAGACCAAACTAGATGAAACTTCATCTTGAACCATTTTTAAACTAGACAGCCCCATTCCAGGAGTTTCTACAACAAATAACTTCAAATGACTTCATTTGAACATGACTCAATCTTTTCAAGTTCAGAATGTCTTTTAAATGTCATTCTCTTCTGCTGAAATTTGAGTTGATTCCTTCTTATTGTCTTCATTTGGCTAGATTTAAAAAAGCTAACCCACCTCTAAAATTTTTGCAACGTTTCCTATGGGGAATGAGGGAGAGGTTACATCTGAGTTAGCAGGTGGGATCGTATAAAAGACAAGATGGCCAGTCTATCTCATAGAACACAAAATTATAAAATTTTAGGGGTGAAATGCACCTCAGAGAGCATCTAACCCAAGCACTTCATTTAAAAAGTGAGAAAAAAAGTGACCCAGGCCATATGCTTAGTGAATTAGAAATATGGTCATTAATATAGCACAGTAATGGACACTAAATATAGCTCTCTCTTTTTCTGTATATATAGAGCTAATATAAGAAGAACATAAAATGTAGCTATATATATAGTTAATATATGTAGCTTATATTTAATATATATAGCTAAAATAATGGATGCTATTTTGGTAACTATGATGCATAAAGGCACTGAATTGGTAATCTTGGTTGATGGCTTCATGCTAAATTATAGCAGGAATTAGAATCATCATGATTTCCATAGTCGTAGCCACTCTACTCGCATAAATACGAAGGATCTAATCTTAGTAGCAATCATCATATTTAATTTAAAAAAGAGGAGGAATTCCTCCAATAATTTTTTATAGAAAATTTATTTGAAGTTCTATTCAAGACTTAATTCTTAAAAAGGAAGACTATCTATAGTCCTAAGGCTGATAATTGGTATCCCCAAACTTTTCCTATATTGGAACTCAAAAACATATTTAGCTGTCTTATTTTTGTCTAAGGACACAGAGAATACAAATGGTAGAGGAAGCCTGAGTTTACCTCCAAAATATTTGAGACTCTCTAAGTAAAAATGCTTTGTGGCATGTAATTGGCTAAACTTTCATGACAGGCTCTGAGATGGTGGCTGGAGATGTTAGGAGATCCCCAGATGTATTTTAATCAAGATACACGATGCGCGGTTTAACAAACAGTTTACTTTCTTCATACCCTTACCATATCTCCTACATTCTGAAAGAGAAAAGGTGGACCATTTGCTTCCTTTAAAACTCTTTTGGACACAGAGTTTCGAATGCAGGAGATAACTCATTAAAGCAATTTGGCAATAAATGCCATAACTGAGGGCAACAAGGACATAAACGTCTAGACAAAACAATGTCATAAAGTATATAGAAAAAAAATCATAGCCTTAACTGAGGTTCTGAATAATCAATGTAGCATTTCATGCTGTTGAACCCTATATTTTCCACAATGGTGACTGAGCAGTTACATTCGTTAAAGTGAATAAAAGCTGTCTGGCTATATCCTTAAACAATGAAAATTTAGAGTTACTGTCTTGATGTGACATCCTGAAAGCTGGCTCTATATTTGTAGGTGACTTATAGCTCTTGCTTTCATAAAGTTCCTACAAGAGTGGTGTCCTTTCTTTTCTAGCACATTCTGAAGAGAATATTCCAGTATATAGGTTACCAAGGGGAAAAAATCCACACTTCAACTAAATAATAATAATAAGACTAGTTAAGGGTCTGTGTACAACCCCAAGGCTAAAATCCTTATGAGCACATGGACATAAATACAACCCTTCACCTGCAAATCACAGCAGCATTGGGTTCCAGGAACCAAAGGAGGAAAAAGCTTAAGAATAGAATAGAAAAGAAACACTTTTTAACCCAAAAGGGCATATGTTCCTGGGAGGCTCTTTCCCAGATTGAGATCTAGGCACACAGGGTGGCCTCCAGTAAAACACCCAGGTTCGTCCATTGAGAAAGATGAACAGGTACGGAGAAAAATCTTAGCAGGCTATTAGTGCCACTTTTAAAATTTAAATCCATAAATAAAAATGGATGCTGAACAAAGGAGCATTGAAAGACAGCAGATGTCCATCAAATATCTCATCTTAGCAGAAGATGGGGTGGTTGAATTAGATCCCACAAACCATGAAGAGTCTGATGAACATTGAGTCAAGGCCCTATGTTTTATTTAGACCTAATTATATACATAGAGATACATATTTTTTCTCCAATTTCCTACAATTCTAGGAAACAACCCTAGGAAATCAATCTGCCCTCAGGCAGAGGATGTGCTCAGGCACCAAACATATGATTTTCAACTGCATATCTGTGATATTTGCAACTACACACTGTTACTGCTGGCTACTATTTTCTTTCCTTCTTTCCATACCTCCTTTCTCTGTTCCTCCTTCTATCCCCTCCCCTTCTATTCTCCCTCCCTCCTTGCCCCCATTCCTTCTCTCCCTCCCCTTTTTCTTTCCTTTCTTCCACAAGAGGCTATCATCAAGACGAGAAGAGATATTATGTTAGCAAAAACAGAAAGAATAAGGAACCAACAATGCACTTTACCAAATAAGGAGTCTTTTATTACCACAAAATTACTCTGAGTTAATCCCATCCTTTTCTACAATAAACAACTTCAAGAGTTTATAAAAGAACAAAACCAAGAGCATGTAGTTCAAGTCCCTCATTTGGAGGAAAGTGAGAACCAGGAGCATGAAATTGGCTTGCTAAGGTCCCTCTATGAGACTAATGAAGAAAATTTCCTGATAAACTTAGCAGATTTTTTTAAAGGTCTCCAAGAACATCTACTCAACTGCAGAGAAGAACGACTAAAACACCCAGAAAAAAAGCAATGAAATGGCAGTAAATACATGTTTATCAATAGCTACTTTAAATGTCAACGGACTAAATGCTCCAATTAAAAGGCATAGGGTGGACAACTGGATCAAAAAACAAGAGCCATGTATATGCTGAAGACACAAACGCATAAAGATATCTGCACCCCTTTGTTCATTGCAGTATTATTCACAACAGCCAAGACTTAGAAGCAGCCCATCAAGGGATGAACAGATAAGGAAGATGTGGTATATATATATACCATGGAATACTACTCAGCCATAAAAAATGATGAAATCCAGCTATCTGTGACAACATGGATGGACCTTGAGGGTATTATGCTGAGTGAAATAAGTCAGAGGGAAAAAGCGAAATACTTATGATCTCATTCATAAGTAGAAGATAAAAACAACGACAAACAAACAGAGACAGAGATTGGATTAGCAGTTTCCAGAGGGGAAGGGGGGAGGCAGGAGGGCGAAAAGGGTGATTAGGCACACGTGTGTGGTGATGGATTGGAATTAGTCTTTGGGTGATGAACACGATGTAATCCACACAGAAATCAAAATATATTATGATGTACACCTGAAAAAAAAAGAAACGAAGTTTGAGGAAAGATTCCACATGCAATAGTCATTGTCACCAAATTATACTTTAGTGCCTAGAAGGGAAAGCAGCAAGGGATAAAATACAGAGAGAGTAAGTTTTCTTGAGGCTTTCTGTAAAAAAGCCAATGGGACTGACTTTACATGTCACATTAAAACAATAATGACAACAAGAGAAGCCTTAATGCTTTTCAGTCTATGGAAAAATAGTGTGAGTTCTGATGAGTTTTTCTCTTTCTCCCAAGAACAGTCCAGAATGAGGCACAGACAGCTAGGATTAAGAACTCAGAGAGATCTGTGTTGAAAGATTTCAAGCCCTGAACCACACAACTGCCAAGGCAAGCTGTGAAATTCCTTTTTCCAGCAGCCTTTAAGATGGTATCTTTCAGGGTTGGTTTACATGTAATGTGACTGTGACCCTGCATTACCCTTCAAAGCTTCTAAGAGGCTACAATTATGTAGTTTAGGGTCTGACTTTAAAGCTTGTACACTTGTGATTATGGTGTATTGAATTCAACAATTTGGAAAGAATTAAGCGCTATCCAAGTGTTGACTATAACGACACCAGTGTGGGTTTACAAAGCAGCCTCATGATTGTTTTGCTTCATATTCACCCTCCCCAGCTGGCGGAAAGGTTCTGGTTGTTTGTTTCCCCTTTGGAGGGGAGGAAAAAGAGACGCAGGAAGGACAATGACTTAGCAAAGTCACCACTGAGTCCCCTGCAGAGTGACCTTCAAAGAGCCGGAGTCCTCCAGCCTGCAGCACATTCCCTAGAGTGTATCTGCCTTGCTTCTTAAGGAATCAGGATTCTAGTAACACCCTTTTATATAAAAATAAATTGTACAGGAAATCAAGGTTCCCCATTTATGTTTTCTATCAAGGTGATTTTTCTTCTTTTGATTGTGTGTGTGTGTGTATGTGTGTGAGGAAGATTGGCCCTGAGCTAACATCTGTTGCCAGGCTTCCTCTTTTTCTTGAGGAAGATTATTGCTGAGCTAACATCTGTGCCAATCTTCCTCTATTTTATGTGGGATGCCACCACAGCATGGCTTGACGAGTGGTGCCAGGTCCACACCCGGAATCTGAATGCCCAAACCCTAGGCTGCTGAAGTAGGGTGCGCAAACTTAACCACTATGCCACCAGACTGGCCTCAATTTTTATCTTTTTTTAAATTGTAATTTTTAATGGTGTTTTTCTGGGGACCACCCAAATGAGAATCTCTTGGGGTGCTTGTTAGAAAGATCGATTCCTAGACTCAACTCATGGTGGACCAGATTAGAATCATGGTGGACAGCACCCCCAAAATCTGCATTTTCAACAAATCTCCCAAGTGATTCTTATGTATTGTTTTTACTTAAATCAATGCTATAACCTTGCCCTGAAGATAGCAACTATTTGAATCTTACAAAAAACAAGAACAAGAACAAAAAATGTGTAGGTTGTTATTCTACAATAAAACCACGTCATTATACAAATAAGATGGTAAAATGGCCTAAAAAAGTATGCAAGAAG
Source organism: Equus asinus (assembly GCF_041296235.1). NCBI lineage: Eukaryota > Metazoa > Chordata > Mammalia > Perissodactyla > Equidae > Equus > Equus asinus. The sequence continues at coordinate 123,560,455 of NC_091790.1, read as the reverse complement.
CATACTGTCTAAAATCTTGTTCCCAGTGTATAAATTCTCTCTTTGCTTCATTTTCACAGGTCACATTGATATTTTTGAGTCTGTATGCAATTTCATAAGAAATTGAGTAATCGTCTGCCTCCTTTCTCTGACTCAGTTTTTATGGGATTGACCCTGTATAAATTCAATATTCTTCATATCGTTAGGCTCAAATCCATAAGGAAAATAAACATAAAAACCTTGTGAAAGGCCTTCATTGTAGCCAAATGAACAACATGAACAACCAGAAAAATCCATTAGGGTCTGAAAAAAGTTAAGCTTTGATAAGGTCAGTAATAATTCAAACCTGCCCCACATCCAAATTTCCCAACCTTCACTCAGAAAAGGGGCTTTCATGCAATTGTCACTCCCTTGCAATTTTCAAATGTTAATTTAAATTTGAGCCTATTCTTGGCATTACAACCTGAACAGCCTTGGTGACGGAAGTTTGCAAGCAGGAGTACTACGAATGGGCTTCGATTCCCAGCTGATGAAGTTGTACAGGATCCAGTTGACAGATGTGAGCTTGTGAAGGAGTTACATATGCTTTAAATACCTTTCCATTCATGGTGAGAAGGAAATAGCCATTTCAGATGTGTACTAGCTGGTCTGTTGCCCCTGGCCAAAAGCTCTTCATGTAGAAATGCCATTTTGCACAGCAGAATCTCAAAAGCAGAAACAGTATGGCAGGAGGATTTAACTGGGGACAGCAAGAGATCTAATGAACAGAAATCCTGTCTCCTATTAAGTGAAAACAAATTTAAAACCATGCTGTGTATCCAGCCGCCTGTCTACTTTGTAAGATCAGTCTTCCAACAGTATCTGCTAGAAATCATCTCATTGGATTCTCATGTGACCAAATTCAAGCAGAGTTAGTGTCAAAAAAGCCATTTCTCTTGCTAATTCCCATTAGCTACAGGGGACTCTCTATGAGTTCCCACTAGTGGGTCTGTGGACAAATAGAATTATTCAAGGAGATAACAATAGGAAAATTGTCTGTTCCTTTATTGGGACACTGCTATTTATGTCTAATTAATTATGAAAATACTACGGGCTACCAGTTGGCATGCGACGGTTGAGGTTTTGTCAAAGCAAAGATGAGTTAGTGATTTGAGAAAGGGCAGTAACCCTATGATATTAAATTTTGCATACAAGTGAAAGGGGAGGGAGGCCTGGATGTTTGCTAAGATCTTTAAGTAGGCATAATTTTGAGAGTACCATAATGTACCATTCATTCATGAATTTTAGACTAGGCAAGGAGCCAGATAAAAAATCTGGTGAAACTATTTTTTTATTCAAAATCAATCAGAGGTTTAGCTCCGGATATGTCACCTTTAAAAAGCCAACCTCCATCACTGTACTTCTATGGGCCACTGGGGGAAGGTAAATTGGCACAACTTCTCTGGAAGGCATTGGGGCAGGATATATTGAGTCTTAAAAATATGCATGTCTTATGACCTCAAAATTTAATATCAGGAGTTTATTCTAAGTAAATGATTAAAGATAGTAAGTAGAGATGAACTATAGGGGCATTTATTGTGGGTCAGTTTGTAAGAGCAAAGAGTTAGAAGCCATGCAATTGTGCTAAAAATGAAACACTGGTCAAATAATGGTACAACCATTCAATGGATGATGCACATTTGTAAAGACGATATGGCATGGGGAACCCTAAGGATGTATTATTTAGTTATTATTCATGTTATTTAATGCTCTGGATATATTACTTAACAAAGAAAGGAATCTAAGCAAATACCATAATTGGTAGAATCCGTGTGTGTGTGTGTGTGTGTGTGTGTGTGTGTTTGCGTGCGTGGGTGTGTGTGTAACTGATTTTTGGTCAATTTCCCAGACTAAGAGTTTATCTTAAGAATGCACTGAAAATGAAGGTTGGGTTTGAGTGTTTCAAGGGAGTAAAGATTGTACAGAGACAGAAAATGTATCTACATGGCCAGGAGGGTTATGTACAAACTCCGCCATACCAGGGCACTACATCCCAGCCCCTGGATTAACCCTTCCCCTCTCTCTTCCCACTGCCGGCAGCCCAATTGCAGAAAGCACTAGAGCGGGAGTCAGAATTGAGCAATGGCCCTGGTATTGCTACTGCTATCTCTTTATGTTTCTTCCTAGGTGACAATGAGCATATTAGATTAGGTCAGTGATTTTCTAGCTTTTCATTTTAAGCTTTTTTTAAAAAAATGAAATAGTACATGAAGCATAAATTTATAAAGTTGGTTAAAATATATGCGGGGGACTTCTAGAAGTTTCCAGCAGTATGGTGGACCAAATACCTTGAATGACCCTCTTGCTGAAAACAACTAAAATTTTCTAAATGAAATACTAAAAGTCATTTATGACTGGAAGGCCAAAATCCAATGAATGCAAGAACCTAAGGAGGTAAGTTACACACTGAAGACAACCTGGCTTTGAGGGTATTGGCTATCAGAATGAACTTGAGCATCAGCTGTCACCATCTTATGAAACATACGGGGCAGAAGACAAAGAAAACCAGAGTCCACCCAAGGTCTCTAACATGAGATCCTGCAAAAGGAGGCATCTGAATGCCCTCCACGCTTAGTGTAAAGGAGAACCAGAAACTACAGTCCCCTTGTAAGACTGAAAGAAAAAAGTCACAAAACAGAACATAAGCGCTCAGAAAGGACAGAAAGTAAAATTAGACCTACACGGTTCTCAAATATTCTAATTGTCAAGTACAGAATATAAAATAATGATGTTTAATATGTATTAAAAAACCCAGCAAGTTTGAAAACATGAGTAGAATGAACAAGAAACTTAAACTAAAAAGACCAAACCTTTGAAAAAGAACTCAATAGAACTTCCAGAAATTATATAAAGTGTCTTCGAAATCAAAAACTCCATTGCTAGGAGTTTTTAGGTATAGTGTAGAGAGAATTAGTGAATTTGCAACTAGATCTGTAGAAATCATCCAGAATGAAACACAGAGAGACAAAGAGATGGAAACTATAAAAGATAAGTCAAGTAATATACATCATAGAGCAAGAAGGTCAAACGTTTCTTATTGGAAATCCAGAGGGAGAGGAAGAGTTGGGGGAGAGGCAACATTTAAAGAATTAATGGCTTAGAATTTCCAAAGTTTTATACTATTTATAGTATAATTACTATTTTCTACTATTTACATTGAATAGAATAAATAAACAAACTTAACACATGGTAGAAAATTGCACAACAGCCAAGGAAGCAGATCAAATTACCTACAAAAAATTAACAGTTTGATTAAGAGTTTACTTAAAATTAGCAACAGAAGGAATACTTTTAATGCACAGAGAGAAAGATAAGCATCAATCTCAACTTGTAGGCTTAGTGACAATAACTTTCAAAAATAAAGGCAAAGTAAAGGTATTTTCAGATAAAGAAAACCTGGAGTCAGCCATTTCTCAGCAGAGCCATGGTTCCTTTTAGTCGGGTATGGAAATAGAATCTAAGATTGGGGTGCTGGATATGCTCATAGATGTTATGGGGGTGTCTTTGCTTCTTGGTCTTTTCAGTGAGCAAGCTAGAAATTAGCTGCATATATATAAGCAAACATATGCCTATATGCACACATACATGTATGCACATGCACATGTTATGTTCATTACATGCATGGACACATATTGTAGCAATTATGAATTTACACTGAGAGCCCCAATTCCAATCCATTCCCAGATGGTTCTTTCTTGCCCTCCCTCATTCATATTTCTATGTTCCTTCTTTCATAGTGACAAAACTAGCTCCCAACAACACAGTTACTCACTTCTTGGATTCTATCATACATCTAAATTGTTGCAGAATGGTTTTACCTAAACCACGACAAAACTCAAAATCTACTAAAATAATTTCCAGATTTGTTTGTAGTTCTTACCCCACAATCTTGCCCAAGACAGAGAGTATACAGACAAATACTGTGCTCGTAAATGACTTGCGTTAGTGTTTTTTGATTTTCATTCAGTGTGCTTATGGAATTCATTTAAAATACAATTAGGTTCATTTGTTTCCGTTTGCTTTGCAGTTTTAGTTTTTCCTCTCTTCCCAACTTTGTTGATTTTATTTTTTTGAATATGTGGAACATTAACATGCTTCCCAAAGTAAGACTAGATATATTCGAAGAAACGTCATTCTTTCACAAATTTCTTCCTCTCAATTCCTACCACCACTTGTAGGCAAAAGAACTTTATTGAAGTCAAACATTACTGATATTTCCTTCCTGTGTTTCTTTTTGAAATGAATAGCAGATATATGAATGTTTTATTTCCTCTTCTTACACAAGAGCTAGCATACTATACATACTGTTTTGAATTTTGCTCCTATTGGAAGTATTTTGCTTCTAAAGCTCAAGAGTTAAAGAAGAAATCATGATAAAGATTAGAAAATGTTTAGGACAAAATTATGATGGTAACGAATATCAAAATGTAGAGATGCAGCTAAAGTAATAATGAGTGAGTGAACCATCCATCTTAAGAAGTAAATATAAGAGTATAGAATAAAAGCAAATGAAACAGAAGAAAGAAGAAAATGAGAACAGAGGAGAGGAATAAAAACCAGCCATACAACAGAGAGAGCTAAGACAGACAAAGGTTACTCTTATTTTTTTTTTTTTTACTGAGGTAACTTTGGTTTAAAACATTATCTAAATTTCAGATGTACAGCATTGTATTTTGACTTCTGTATAGACTACATTGTGTTCACCACAAAAGTCTAGTTGCCATCCATCATTGTACCAATGTTTCCTTTTACCCCCTTCATCCTCCCCCCACCCCTTCCCCTCTGGTAAGCACCAATCTGTTCTCTGTATCCATGTGTGTATTTGTTGTTGCAGTTGTTCAAAAGTTATTCTTGAACAGCAAATAAAATTTGGAAAACTGTTTAGAAGCAAATAGAAACAGAAAGAGAGATAAGAGATAAATTATAATCAGAAGGAAAGAATTGACTAAAATCGGATGCAGCAAAAGATTAACAATATAGTAAGAGGTTATTTTTAACAACTTCATGCAGATAGACAAATTACTTCAAAAACTGTACCAAAGATTGACTCAAGAAGAAATAGAAAGGCTGAATAGTAACATATGTATTGAATATTTGGAATCATCAAATAAAATTATTTCTAAAAGAAAACACTGTGTGGTAATTATTACCCACAAGTTCCAGAAAAAAATTTTTTAAAGTTATAAATTTACCCAAATTACACCAAAAAGTAGAAAAACAGAGAATCTTTACCAAATTTATTTTTTTGGAAGCTAACATGATCTTGATGCCAAAACCTAAGACAAGGACAGTAAAAAAAGAAAATCATTGTCCATTCCTTCTCATGACCATATATATGTATTTGAAGAGTGTTAACTGTCCCCCAGCTTCAAGAGTTCTTTCATTTCTTTTCATAATAGAAATTCATGTGGAACTTCATATAACCTGGGCTTGTGGCCCCCCAGACGTAGAAAATATTTTCCTGCCTCCCTTGCAGCTATATGTGGTCATGGCATTAACTCTGGATGAATGAGATGTGAACGGAGGTGAGGAGGGCAATTTCCTGTCATCTTCTTAGGAGACCTGTGCAGGACTCTGTCCCTCTTTCAAAGAGCTGAGAAATGGTATGACTTGGAAGCCAAAGTTACATTGCCAGCCATGAACTGCTCACCTACTCCAGACCGTTACCAGAGAGAAAAGTCAAGGTCTATCTTGGGTCTATTTGTTAAAGCAGCTTGGTTTCTAGCCTAATTAATCCAAAATAGATGCAAAAATCTTAAATATATTAGTAAACTGAATCCGGCAAAGAATATAAGAGATGACCAAATTGGGTTTATCACAGATATGCAAGGGTGGTTTAACAAAACAATGCATTAATACATTTTATCACATTAGCAGATCAAAGAGGAAAAAGTAGCCTGATTATCTCAATAATTTTATTAAAAAACATTCAATGACATTCAATCCTTCACACAATAAGGATAGAGAAGAAAAATTGTAGCTACAAAGAAATTAAATACCATACTCAATGTGATATATTAAAAATATTCTCTTTAAGTTAAGAAATTCACAAAGTGCTATCTTAATTTCTATTAAGGTTGGTGCTGGAAGTGGAAGCAGTATAGCAGGTAAGAAAAGGAATAACACAATACGGAAGGAAGAAATAAAATTATCATTATTAGCTGATGATAAGAATGTCTATATCAAAAATCCCAAAGATAAAGTACTACAGTTATTAAGAAAGTTTAGTGAATTTTCTGGATAATTTGGGTTCCTTAGAGCTGTCTAGATAAAAGTATCAATTGCATTTCTTCTATACATCAGGGAATTTAATTTAAAAAGATACTATTTATAATAGTATCAAAAAGATGGGGCTGGCCCCGTGGCCGAGTGGTTAATTTTGTGTGCTTTGCTTTGGCCGCCTAGGTTTTTGCTGGTTCAGATGCTGGGCACGGACATGGCACCGCTTGTCAGGCCATGCTGAGGTGGCGTTCCACATGCCACAACTAGAAGGACCCACAACTAATAATGTACAACTGTGTACTGGGGGGATTTGGGGAGAAAAAGCATAAAAAAAAAAAGATTGGCAACAGTTGTTAGCTCAGGTGCCAATCTTTAAAAAAAAAAAAAGGTAAATTTCCCAAGAATAAATCCAGCTACTTTTCTCTTTATGGAGAAAATTTTTGAGTTTCACTGAAAAATTTTAAAGACCTCACCTGCCAAAAGATATATCCTATTCAGAGACAGGATGACTCAAAATCATTATGAGGCTAATTTTTAACAAATTTATCTATTGATTCGATTCCAATCAAAATTCCAAACCAAACCCTAGCAGGGATTTTTGAGTGGGTGGAATAAAATAAGCTGATTATAAAATGTATGTGGAGGAACAAACGGTCAAGAACAGTCAATATATTTCTTAAAAAGAGAAAACAAAGACTGGGGAACTCAATTGATGAAAATTCAGAGATTACTAAGAAATATATCAAGATTGGGTGGTTTGGGAGCGCACATCTGAGCGACTTGACTTATTTCAGAGCTGATGTTGCCAATTAGTGGGCAGGACATGACTTCTCGATTAAAAAGGTAGTCATTTAAAAAATGAAATTAGATCCTAACCGCACACCATAAACAAAGTCAGTTTCAGGTGGACTGAAGACGAACTGGAACGCAAAATTATAGAACTTTTAGAAGATGACATAGGAACTATAACCTGGATGGGGGCGGGCTGTTTAACGCGAAACATAGTAAACCTCTGGAGACGAACTGGGAGACGTTGAGAGGGTAACATTTTAGGGCTCAGTTCTTACAAGTAACGAAAGAAAAAGAGATACCCCACGTGGTGCAAAATGGATGCCCCAAATCTAATTTTGGCAAATTATGGTATTTGGGGAAAGCATTAGAGATAAACCAGACAATATAGCTTCTCGTGTAGGACTTTTTCTTATACTCCTACCCCAGTAGGACGGATTACCTTGTCCAATAACAGAGAGATAGTTTTAGGAAGGCAAAGCAATGAAAAATACCACCAACACACATCAACAGGAAACGGAGTGCACTGAATGACCTTGCCTAAGCAATAAAATAAATATTAAAGGTTAATATTGATTCACAGAGGACATACCTTCCTATCAATATTAACAGATGTAGTGCATTAGCACCTGAAAGCTACACTTAACATTTTCATCTGTAAAACAGATAGAAAGAAGTAATTCCTAGAGCATATAAAAATGATATATAGCCAGAGACATCTGCCATGAACTACCCCCAAAATTATTTGGTTATAAGACAATGAATCATGGAAGCACCATTAAAAGCCGAGGCTAGAGAAGATAAGAATTTTTCCTCTAGGCCAGTCCTCACTAGCTGGTCACCCCACAGTCATTGCTATAAATATTTTAACCCTTGCGTTCCCTCCTATGAGCTCCTTGCTCATAGGACATTTGTGAATCCAGATAACTGTAAAGAATGTCTCTTCTCTCCTCCTCTCCTCTTCCTCTTCCTCCCTTTCCTCTTCCTCTTCCTCCCTTTCCTTCTCTCTCTCCTTCTTCTTTCTTCTTATTTTGTGGAAACAAAAATTGCTAACAATTAAAGACAATTGCAGAAAAATTCTCTTATCAGGGGAAGAGAGGAGTAAAAACTTTGAATTTAGGGCATATTTTAAACTGATTTAAATAAATGAAAAAATATAAACCTAATATGTTTCCAACATCAGAGGCTTGTTATATTTCCAGGAGTCTAGAATAATTTTTTTCTGTGTGCTGGAAAGAGGAGAAAGCCCTGTTTCCCCTATCTAAATAATTTCAGGCACATATCAAACTACAGCCAGCATAAAACAACGATTATTTCATAAGGACAAGGACTAGACATAAATGTTTAGACTTGTAGCTGTGACTTCTTTCACAACGACAGTGGATCAGAAACATGAATTACTTTCTTTCCTACAAAAACAACTTTGTGATACTGGATAGGAAAACATTGAAAAAGCAATTTTAATAACTGTCCTGAGAACATTGGCCTCCACTTTCAAGGTTCTAATTTATGTACTCAGTTCAAGTGAACGAATGCGGCTATTGCACTGTTTCCCGTCTTCAGGCCCCTCCTCTCTTCAGCCTCTGTGTCTCCAGCTAACCCAGCTCAGCACCATCACGGCAGCTGAGGGCACCCTCTCCTGCTGGGTCAGTGATTTCTGAAGACTCAGGCCAAGGTCATCAGCTGGCATTGAGGTTAAAGTGGACTTTCAGTACTAGAAAGTCACCAGGGTTAACTGGGATGTCCTATCTGCTCGTCTTCACTCCAGTCCAATGCATTTCAACATGCACGTTGCTTAAAAAAAAGATGTCAAAGACTCTTTATAAACTTTATTCTCATTCCAGATCCTCTTGCCTTCAGTGTCTTTCAGACTTCCGGTTCCTGTGGCTCCGTCTTTCCGTTCTCTTCCTGGACTGGTCCTTCAAAACTGAGGACTGAGTGTAGTGTTCTTGGTCTGATTTTTAACGTCCCCCCCGCACAGCTCACACTCGTGCTTTTTGCTGCCCTCAGTAGCCCCGGGGCTGCCTTGGGCCTGCTGGGGCCTCTTCTGAGATGGGATGATGCAAACTTTGGACAATGGCTATAGGGAAATGGATCTATATCGTCTCTTTTGCCTTCGAAGTTACAGCACTTTCTCTGTTGAAACCTTTCACAGTCCTTGTTTGATCCCCACCTTGGCATGTGTTTTGGCCTTTTTCCATTTTACACCTCTTTGCTTATTTCTTCAGAGTTCCCCGTTAGCTGGGATTGAAGAAGGAGCAACAGGAATAGTAATGTGACTGGCCACTGTTTTGAGATGTTAAGTTTGTGGGTACTCAGAATTTTGGTTCCCGTGACCTCTGCCCTCTGGTAACACACCATGGTTATGTTGAGTTATATGACAACAGGGACTGCAGATGTAATTAAAGTTATGGGCCTTAAAATAGGGAGATTATCACGGATTACTCGATGGACCCAATCTTATCACATGAGTCCTTAAAAGCAGAGAACTTTCTCCATTTGCAAGCAGAAGAAAGACACAGCAGAAGTGAAGCAGATTCAAAACGTGGGAGGGACTTGACTTGTTGTGGGCTCTGAAGATGAAGGGGTGCCATGAGCTGGGGAATGTGGGCCACCTCTAGAAGCTGAGAAGAACATCAGGCTGACTGCCAGGAAGGAAAAGGGATCTATAACCACGTGGAATTGATTTGTGTCAACAACGGGAATGAGCCTAAAATCAGACTCCCACCCATCTCAACCCCAGGGCTTCCAGATAAGAGCCCAAGATGGTGGACACTTTGATTTTGGCCTCATGAGACTCAGAGCAGAGGAACCAACGGAACCCACCAGGACTTCTGATCTACAGATCTGTGAGATAATCAGTTTGTATTGTTTTAAGCCATTTAGTTTGTGGTAATTTGTTATAGAAGAAATAGAAAACCAATATAAGTTACCATTTTTTCTCTTATAATTTCCCATCTCTCTTTCCTCCATTCAAACAGGAAATTGGCTCTGTGTTCTACTTGTAGGGAGCCATGGAGTAGGGAGTGTGCCCAGAATTAGTCTGCACCTTTTTCTGGCCTTTATTTAGTGAAATCTAAGGCTGAAGAGAAAGGGATTCCTGAGCTTAGATAGGAGGGCTAGATGAGAAGACAGCAGGAGGAAAGGGAGATAGTTTCTTCCAAACCTGAGCTAACCTGGCTTGTGGGCAGGAGACTGGGAGGGAGGAAGAACAGGGATCACCTGAGGGGTCCTCAGGAGCCGGTAGCCCAAGAAAGGACCCCCGCCTGCAGTGAGCTTGGTGGCTGGCCACCACTGGGAGTACTGTGGAAAGCCCAAGAACAATGAGAAGCCTGCGCCATTTCTCCTACGCTACTCCTACATTGTACGTGCCTCTGCATTCACCTGGGGAGCCTCATGGAACAAGCATGAGGACCCACTAAGCCAGGACAGGTGTGGCCGACAGTCCCACTGTCTTACTGTAACAAAACCATGGCTCTCTGCCTCCAGCAAGTTCCCCACTACATCTAGGAGTTTGTAGGGTGCACTGTCCATGTTCTCCCAAGCACAAGCCTTTCAGTCACCCCCCCTGTTGCCATTCTCCTCGGCTCCCGTTCTGCTGAGTGGGGTGATGCTCCTGCTGCTGCCAGCGCACAGTCCTGCTCCACACTCCTGGTCATAACTGTTCTGGTTCTCCGCTCAGCTCACTGCACCTGTTTCAGGTACCAGCAGCCACCTGTGTGGGAGGGGAGGGGTTCTCAATTCACCCCGACAGCTAGCTGGACGGTTACCCACTCCACAAAGCAGCACCACCTCCCGGCTTTCTTCAACCTACAGAAATATTGGCACAAAGCATGTGACCACGTACTTCAATATCTAAACTAGGACACTCTCAATAGTGAAAGGAGAACGACTGATAATTGTGCCAGGACAACAAGCATGTAAACCCAGATTATTCTAGACAAATTGGGAGATGTGGTCACCCTAGCAAAAAGACTCTTTTCTTTGTTTTGCTCCCTTGGCCACAGTCTCTGCTCTCCTGTGTGCTGTGACAGGGGTCCTAGTGTGTGTTGGATGGATAGGTATGTGTGTGTGGGGGGGGACATGCTCCAACTGATATCCTGTACTGCATTTAAGATTTCCCATCCCCGGGGCTGGCGCCGTGGCCGAGTGGTTAAGTTCGTGCGCTCCGCTGTAGGCGGCCCAGTGTTTCGTTGGTTCAAGTCCTGGGCGCGGACATGGCCCTGCTCGTCAGGCCACGCTGGGGTAGCGTCCCGTGTGCCACAACTGGAGGGACCCACAGCCGAGAATATGCAACTATGTACTGGGGGGCTCTGGGGATAAAAAGGAAAAAAAATAAAATCTTTAAAAAAAAAAAAAGATTTCCCGTCCCCTCCTTGCCGACCCTCTGCTCCTTGGACCATGCCGGGCTGTCTCATTTTCCCTTCTGGCAGGTTCAGGTCTTCACTGGGAGGTTTCTTGTCCCTCCAGCAGATAAGTTCGTGTCCGATTATCCCTTCATCCTTCAGGCAGACCTGGGCTTGCCTGGACTTGAGGGTACACGTAGGTCGACATTGTCAAGCCATCCACTTGCATGTTACCAGGTTATGGTCACACAACTAGAAACTATCTGAGCCGGAACTAGAATCCACATCTTTTGAATTCCATTCCTGTGCTTTTTTTCCAACACTGTGAAGTTCCAGGTGGCTAGAGCATTGTCTTCTTGAGGGCAATACCTATCATTCTTGGCTGGACCAGAACCAGCTTCTTAAAGCTTCCTCATCAGGCACTTGATTCCTCACACATCCCACGGGAATCTGGTGATTGAGCCCATAGAGCTTTCCAAAAATAATGCTTCATCTATTCAGAAAAATAAAATAGAGCCACCACAGAAATTACTGTGAAAAAGAAGCAAGCCCAGAAGGAAAATTTAACCTAAGCTAAAGTTCATTAAACGAAAACTTTAATTTAATAGCTACGTAGCCTGAATAATGTCATCAGTTGCAGGGGAGGCAGCATTTCCTCCATGGCAGGTGGAAGAAAAGAGTTTGCAACTTGGACCTTAAGAACTCTTTGTGTCCATGGTTGTGTCTCCACAGAGCCTTATTTGGTTCTCACTCCGTGGTCTGAGGATGCTGACGTCTGTATACTCTTCAGAAGGAGTCACACATTTAGATTTTATTGCTTTAAAATGATCAGGTATAATTTCTAAGGTAAGGTCAGAAAATATTTCAGCCTCCCCTGCTGCCCTTTTAGAGCTAGTTTATTAAGTTAAAAAAAAGAAGAAATGTGCCTTCAAACAAACATACTAAATTAGACCTTTCAAAACACTTGTCATTAAAAGATGGTTTGTTGAAACTTCAGACAGGTTAAACGTATGCCACAATTTGAGTGAAAAAATTAGCTTTCCAGGGTTGCAATTACAATCCTACTTAGTTGCCATGGTGACCACACAGCATATGGATTTTGTCAGATAAAGACATCAGGAGTGGTGAGAAGGGACAGTGTATTTTTTGAATCACCCCACGCCAAGTGTCAACTCTTGCAATTCTCTTGCAAAAAAGATATATTTTTTTTAAAGAGAAAATGTATCTGGATTTGGAGGGGGTTGGGAAGAAGAACAAGGCTTTGGAAGAGTAAAAAAGTCGAAATGTTTAAAGACAATCTGAATTTAAAATAACTTGAATGTTAATGTCAAATTGTGTAATAAGGTCTCCTTGGGGGTTTTGGTGTTGGAAACACCTACTATCTAACAAATATGTTCCAATAATGTACGGCCAATCTGTTCCAGCTCCTCTTCTACTGTGGTTTCTTGTATTTTTATATGCCATGTCATTTTAATTTTAATGTTCTTTCTCCTATTTTAACTGTATGTGTATCTAGGATTCTTTTTGTTAATGATCTTGTCATTCTGCTGGGCCAGTATAAAAATTAGTGTAGAATAAGAATGTCCCTGGGCTGAGGACACAGGACTCTAAGATGGGAAATGATCCAAATTGAATTTCTTCCTTTTACAAGAAGAAGGAGAAAAAGACTAAGTACTCTGTGAACTCTAACAAAACTTGGAATTCTCAATTTACTGTTATCTTCGTTTATCATTCCAAACTTGTGCACTCGTAACTATTACATCTGTTCTGCCAGCATGAAAGTGAAATTGAAAGATTGTGCCACATCTCTGTCTGCTGTGCTGTGGTACAGAGTCTCAGAGTCGGCTAGCCTGGGCCCAGTGGCCTACCTGGCTGTATGATATGGGTGGTGGCAGCAATTCATCAGCTACCACAGCAACCATTAGCTCCTGACCTTCCGGACTTTACATTTTAGTGGGGGAGAGGAACAGTCAACAGACAACAAATAATACCTAGGATATTTGCAGAGTATGATAAAGACTGAGAAATAAGGAACCGGGTGATTTGTAATGGAAAGTCCATCGTTGGGGAGGAGGGACGTGGTTGGTGGTCCAGGGTCTGCTCCTGATGGGGTGTCCGAGAAGACTACTCAAGGAGACGATCCATGAGCTGAGACCTGAGGGATGAGACACAGACAGCCAAGCAAAGATCCCGGGAAGATCAGAGAAAGTGACAGCACAAATGCTTTGAGCAGTCAAGAGTCGGGCTGAAGCAGAGTGAGGAGCAGAAGAAGGTACAAGAAGTTTCAGACAAGGGAGATGGTGAAGGGCCTGGTGGCCCTGAATATAGAGTTTTGGTTTTAGTCTATTTTCTTCATCAAAATTATAGAATTGCTCCAAATTGTCAAATTTAGAAATTATCAAATTGCTCCAGAATTTGTAGAAATCTTAGTATTAGATATCTTAGAAGGATTACTTATGAAAGGAAACATGAGGTTGGATGGAGTGCTTTCAGGATATTTTGCAGAAGTCCCAGCCAGTGTCTGGGGCTGACCTCAGTGACGAGGAGATGGAATTCCTTCTTCCCGGTCCTTCACTCTCCGGGAGGCCAAGCCTCGACAACCGCCAGAATAACTTGGGAGCACTTGTTAAAAATTCAGGTTCCTGAACCGTCCTCCAGGCTTGCTTAATCAAAATCACGTGGTAGGGGCCAGAAGGCCTCCCTTTCTGTTAAACCTCCTGGATGAGTCAGATCATTAGCCATGTTGGGATCCCCAACACAGGGCTTAGGAGAAGGTCAATTCTGCTGATGCCAGGAAGACCTGGGAAATGGGAGGGGCGATTACTTCTTACCTTCACACATGGGGGCAGGAGGGGCTAAAGGCACCCCAGACCAATGCATTCAAACTGACTCTGTTCCTTTCTCTCCTGTTGTTTATGCAATAGGACCCCTCTGGTGAGGGTTTTATGAGTCTGAGTTCCCCTGACAGTCCCAAATTGCCCATCTGTTTACTAGCTTAGTGCTTCTCATTCCTAAAATGGAGATGATTTCTCAGAACCGCAAACCTGTCTGGGTATATAAATACGTAGTGTGTCTGTGTCTTTAAATAGAAAGGCATTAGGGAATATTAGCTCAGGCTAATTATACAGATCAGTTATAGCTAATAATTAAAGTTTGCCTTAGGCTTTGTGGGAGGGTCGCTCTTAGGGACAAAGGGTTGGTTCCCTCTCCCTTGTTGTTTTACATATTTACAAATTAATTTAAATGTGATAATCTGCAACATTGATAATTATAAATGCTTAACTAAATAGAAACGTGTTTGGCTTGAAACAGGCTCCTTATGAGATGACTAAGACACAACCGCTGATCCAAAAAATCTCCCTACAGTATACGCCACTGCAGTTATGGAGGGGCTGTCTACACAGCGGAAAAACCAAAGCGAAAAAAGCTTTGCCAATCTCCTTCAACCTCCTTTCTTGGAAGCCAGTGTGGGGTTCCGAAAACATCCACTGCGTAGACATCTGTTTGAAGCTGGACCCAGATCAACATCCAATTTAATACAGGTCAGCGAACAAGTGTTAAAAAGCAAGGTCTCTTGCCTGCTTCCAATCTATACTGGATGAAAAACAATGATTTAGAGGTGAAAGGCTCTGTGTCCCGCACCATGAACTCAGTGCCACTCAGCTCTTGGGCTATTCTTCAGCGCTGGAATCCATGGCACCATATTTTCCTGAGGTCATCTTCATCAGACAGGACGTTGCTCAGTCTCATCCTGCCAGAGAATTTATTATATCGATTTGGAGAATAAGGTTAATTGAACTGAACTTTTGGTTTTAAAGCTAGGGCTTGGTGCAAGCCTGAACAATTAAAACGGAATTCTTCTCCTTTAAATGACTGGGGCTCATTTGACTGAGTGGACAGCATTGTTTAGAACAGAGGCAAGGGTAATTTTACAATGTGAAATGCTCATTTACTTTTCTCCTGTTGCTATAACAACTCACTTTTGAACCAGACATGGGGAGAGGAAAGCCTCAGCTTTGCAGAGAATTTCACATTGGTTTTGTTTAGATTTTTTCAATCAGTTTGCTTGGAACGGCAGCTGGAAATGCAGGAATAGATTTTCCTTTTTCCGTTTTTAGAAACCTTGTTTAGGACTGAGGCTTTGTGTTTCCATCTTGTCTCA
This sequence comes from Equus asinus, assembly GCF_041296235.1. Classification (NCBI taxonomy): domain Eukaryota; kingdom Metazoa; phylum Chordata; class Mammalia; order Perissodactyla; family Equidae; genus Equus; species Equus asinus. The sequence continues at coordinate 123,544,918 of NC_091790.1, read as the reverse complement.
AGGGTTGCAAAAAAAAAAAAAAAAAGTTACACCCCACACACAGTTTGTGATTTCTGTGGCATAAATCATGTTTCAAACTCAGATTGTGTGCTATTCTTTCCCTTCAAGGTAACACCGGGGTTTTGCTGCTCCTGACAGAAATACAACTGTCAGTTCATTCTCTTTTGCACTCTTCTGTGTGAATGCTACCAGCAAGACCTGTGTTTCTGCAGGATTTGGGGATCTGTAAACCTCAAAATCTTGTTAAGCCTCACATAATATACCAACATGCTTTGTTTCTTAATAGCTCTGAGGGAAAGGCAGGTAGATTTGGCAAAAGCACAACAGACAAATATTTTCAGAGAAACACAAAAGAGTAATTGCACACCCAACAAGACTCCTGTTCTGCTTCCATCTCCTTCTTAACACCCCCATCAAAAACAGATGCTAACATGGGCCTAAAATTTATGCTCTTGCTTTTGGAGCATTAGGTTCTCGAAGGCTGATTTGGATGCAGGTAGAAGTAAGAATTGAATTGAAAAATGGACTCAAATGTTTGTGGTGAAACAAATACTTTCTAGTCAATATCCATACATCCTCTTTTGGGGAAGATAAACTACAGAATGGTTTTCACAGCTTGATAAAATATTTAAAATTCATAGAATTCTGGAGAATAAGAAATGAGATGTGAAAATAAGAATAAATGTCAGGAAATATAACTCTCCCTCCGCCACCGCTAGTAAGACAGGAAGTGGCCATCTACTAGCTCTGGTCCTTTGGACATTGTTACTTCCTCTTGTCCATAGGTCTTATCAGGAGGAAGAGCTGGGACTGTGAACTATGAATTGTTCATGAATAGTCTCTACTCCTTAAATATTAATCTAAATACATAGATATTAACACAGTAAAAGCATTTAAAATGCCAAGGTATCATATGGATGTTAATGAAATGGTGCAACATCTAACAGTGCCAGCATTTTGGTTCTTTTCTCTTTTTTTCTTTTCTGAGGAAGATTCACCTTGTGCTAACATCTGTTGTCAATCTTCCTCTTTTCTTTTGCTTGAGGAAGATTCGCCTTGAGCTAACATCTCTTGCCAATCTTCCTCTATTTTGTATGTGGGTCACCACCACAGCATGGCTGATGAGTGGTGTAGGTCCCTGCCAAGGATCTGAACCTGTGAACCCAGGCCACCGAAGCAGAACGCACTGAACTTAACCACCACACCATGGTGCTGGTCTTCTTGGTTCTTTTCTGATACGCTGTTTTTCTCTTGATCATCCAGGTGGTTCCATGACTCATAATCACAAACATTGTTAGAAGCTATGCTTTGTGGCAGAAATGTAGACAATACATTTGTTCCTTAGAGTATTACAGAAAATGTGACCTATTCGGGATCATAATAATGATGACCTTTGGGGAAGGATATTCATTTCCAATTCTGGTGAATCTATTCAAAGTCATCTCCAAACACAGAATCAAATGGTACAAACCTAGTAATGAGCCTGACTCTCTCTCCCTCTGTCTTTCTCTCTCTCCATCTATCTCTGTCTCTCTATTCATCTATCAATAGAGAGAGAAATGTCACACACGATCCAAGGGGCTTGAAAGCCACCAGGTGAATCTGAATTTCTACAGGAGCAGAGCAGAATTCGTCGCAGCTCACCCCTTTCTCCTATCTGGAGTCTTTGCTTGAGAACCAGCTACTCAGGAGTGTAAATTTGGAAGCCTCTAAACTCAGAACTTCTAGTTAACATTGTGAATGAAGTGTGGAAGAAGGAGAATCAAGATTTGAGCACCTCTAAACGTTAGCTACTGGTTTTGTTTAAAATAAATCACATCCTAAACAGTTTTCTAATCATATGTGTGAAAAATGGGTTAAACCAATTTAGGGGTACCTACCAACTTGTTGGCCAACTCTGAGAGTTCGTATCAGTCTATCTATTCACTCATCCTGATTTTCAGGTCTGGCTTGATAAACAAGCAATTTTTTAATATATCTATATTTTAGAGTTATGAGAGAAGGCTAAGATATACTACTATAAAATCAGCAAGAATTTTCATTCTTTCAATAATTTATTTATAATTTATGATGTATATATTGTCTGTTTCCCAAAAGGATTGTTGAAGCCATTCTTCCCCCTTCTTGAGGCACAAGTTGCTTTCTCATAGATTAAGCATTGTCTGGACACATTCACAGTTGAGTGGCACAATTCATGGGAGAATGCTATTCAAGAATATGGTTAATATTTCAATAGCAGCTGAAGAGGACATAGTAGCAGCTGGCACTGAGCTCTGTGTGGCCTTCCTTAATGACCTGGATGAATGAGGCAAGCACTGCCTCCCCCTCTGTGTGACTTGGGCAAGATTCCCTATCATCTTGACAGCTGGAGAAGTTGTCACAAGCAACTTGCCCATATCACAGAGCTATGAGTGGTAGGCCTCAATCATGAGCCGCTGACATTAGGCCCAGGTACTGAACTACCATGAAACACTGCCTCATCGACAGCTTTGTTCAGAGACGAGAAAATAGAAAAAGAACCTTTGGAGAGGGGAAATAGCAAGAACAAATATGAGATGTAAGAGAACTATCTGGCCGGGGCAGCGACTCTGAAGACAACCTTGAGTTAAACTGCCAAACACATACGCAACTGCAAGGGAAGTGACGGATAGAAATGAGAACACAACAGGGGGAGACATCCATCCATTCACTCAATCACTTAAAAAATCTATTTTGAGCGTTTATTACATGTTGGTTCCTGAGCTAACTGCTTGGGAAACAGAGGTCAGTAAATTGTAGTCCTTGCTCTCAAGTTGCTGAAAGTCCAATGGATGGGCGTGTAAAGAAACAAACCCATCACGTGGTGCTCAAGGCTGAAATAAAGCCCAATGGCAGAGGAGCTGGGGAGCCCCCTGCAAAAGAGGTGACATGTGAACCAGGTCTTGAATGAAAAAGGAATTTTCCCCTTTAGGGGAACGGAATAGAAAAGATCTGGAGTTGGAATTATGTATATTGTGTGTGTGGTTATTTGGTAGTGAAAGAAAAGCCTTTAAGGTCAAGCTCAAGATTTGAGGCTATTTCATCTCACTGTAGGATGATTTTAGCAGGGTTGTGATGTGATTAGGTCTGTGTTTTGGGAAGAGTTCCCAAGGCTGTGTGGTGAACGGACTCACGATGGGGTGACACAGAGGTGGGTCAGCTTTTCAGGAGACAGTGGCATCAACCAGGGAGTCACTTCCGAGGCCTAAATTAAGTCAGGGGACATAGTCTTGAAAGCTTAATCTCAACATACTAATTTGCATCAGAATTTGCTGAGGAGAGTTCTGCCTGGCTGTATGGTAGAAAGAAAAAATGGCCGAAGAGATTTAATTGCACAAGCTGAAATGCTTGCGAGTTTGTAGATTAAATGCATAGTTTCAGTGCAGTTCAGAGAGGCACCCATTCCTTCTTCCTTTCTACTGTATTTCTCTGAGCTCAGTTCCTCATCTGCAAAATGATGGCCCTGGTAGCACCTCCCTCGTGGGGTGACCGTGAGACAGAAACAGGTTAATGCCTTCAGGGGTGGAGTGCTCAGCACAGTGGAAGGCACACCTTAGTCACTCAACAAACGCCAGCTCTGATTACGGTATCTGTACATTTCCTTCAACTGGCTTGTGTGAGTGCATGAGAGCGGTGGGTATGAGTGTGCGTGTATGTGTGTGCCTATGTGTCTGCGTATATGTGTTTGTGTGGTGGGTGTGAGTATTGCGGTGTGAGTGTGTGAGAGCGTGTGTACATGAGTGTGCAACGTGTGTGTGCTGGACCTCAGGATGTCCCTTTCCTATCTCTACCACATTCCTTATTTTCAAAAATTCCCTAGAGGATGTTTTATTGGACTATTTCTGGTAGCCAAACCATTTAAAGCATAAAATCTTTATTTACTGCAAGACTAAATTTAAAAAAACACAACTAGAAAAAGGGAAAAATATCATATTCTAATGGCGCTGCAGCGTCCTTTTGTCTTTAACTTAGATCCTTCTTTGTTGTCGGTAATCCTGATTGCTGAAGTCGGATGTACATTCCCGCTATCCTCCTTGAAGAAAGCAGCTATAGGCATAAATACTTTATACATTGAGGGGAAATAATCTCAACCAACCACCCACAAAGAAAAAGAATCTAATACTCAAAGGGCCTCTGGAAGAAAAAAGGACTTCCAGTCTTTTATGGGGAAGTTTTGTGATAACACTAAACTTTTTCTCACTATTTTTGAAAGGTGTTTCTAGAAGCAATAGTGAAATTACTCTGTTGTTCAATTCATTTATCCAAATATCTCTTGCTTTTGTTTGAAACGTGGGGAATGAATGAAAAGCATCTTATATGTTAATCCTATTTCCCGTGAGCCTCTTATTCCATTAAAAGGATTTATTTAACTCCGAACAAGCCAGCAATTGTATAGGTAGACTGAGCGTGTTATTAGGGAGCCCCTCTCCACCACAGTGTTTCTGCATATTTATGGTAGGCCACTTACCATCACTTGCTCATTTTCCGTAAAGGCTGCATTGAATCATGGAGGGAGGGGGAGTTTTGGTGTCAAGGCAATCCAGGTTCAGATTGCAGCTTTGCCACTCCATAGGGATTTGCTCCTGGACAAATGACTTTACCTTTATTCACACCGTAAAATGTAGAAATACTACCTAGATTTTAAGCTACTTTAGGAGGTTCGAAAATGAATGTATAAAACATCACTCACTCACCTGGGACGGCAGAGGCTCAGTAATCAGAGCCACGACTAACCCCCATCCTGTCAATAATGCTTATGGTAGAAAGTATTGTCCATTCAGGAGTTCACATAACTTATAGATTGCATATATGGTGATAGGCAGTTTGTGACCAATTCTTTATTTTATTGCTAATGCAGTTCCCAAGGTAATGTCCAACCACGTCGATTCACTGGAATTCTTAATCACCCATCAAACAAGAAATTAGAAAAGATTCCTTCCCACAGCATCGCACAGACAGTACATGCAATAGCAGCCTCGGCTCTACCAATTGCATACTGCAGGGCATTAGGCAGACATGAGAAATAGAGGGACATACAGAAATTTACTCAGCAGAAGGAAAGCATTATTAGAATTGGAAAACCATAGCCATCTTCAAAGTTCAAACAACATAAAAATAAGCAACCACAAAATTCACTCCAACCAATACTCTATTTGCCTTATTTAGGCAACACCCAGGGGGAAGCAGACCAGAAGGTGCCAGGAGCTTTTGATCATAGTGCTGACATTTCTTTACTGAAAGGCACTTGACTCTGGAAATGGTTCTCCCAGGCAGGAAGGACAATCCATGCATGATTGGAGCCAGCACACAGAAAGACCAGGGTTTCACCACCAGCCTGTCTCTCTGTTTTGGTACACGCTTTGATCTAACAGCCGCTGAAGTTTGGTGATCCCTTCTGAGCACGACCTGGGGTGGTATTGGGGCCGGCCAGCATGCTTCCTGCAAATCACTGCTTAAGAAACTGGAGATCAGAGACCAGGAAAAAAACCCACAGACCAAAGAATAAAATAAATACAACTACATAATAAACCAACCACCAGCTTAGTTCAGGGTAGATTAGAAGGGGAGAAAAAGGAAATTTTAACGAAGACCTTTAGTTCAGGGCAGAGCACCCGGCTGCCCCCTCGCTGGCCCAGCAGCTGCAGGAGACCAACAGCCTTGGGTTTGCTGAATGCTTATTCCAAACAAACAAGAAAAGTCTCATCTTTCCACGGAGCCAGCACGCTCAGCAAGCAACAAAAGCACACTGAGATGAAGACATTCTTCAGGCTACCTCCCTCAGGCCTATAATCCCCAAATCAAACACTTCTTTCTTATGTGTGCTTCCCCAGATAGCTGTAAAGACGGCAGACAGAGCCCTGGGACTCCTTCCAAGGTCATTGTAGGGTACTGGGTGAAGCCGGCCTCACAGAGAATGGAAACCATCCTGAGCTGACTATGTCCGTGTACTTTCCCCGTCTGCATCACCCAAATAACCCCTGCTGACAACAACATGTCTAATTTGTAAAATCAATCAGCAGCTTCCCTGATCGTAGATGAAAGTGGTCCACACGACTCCCCTTTGTGATGATTTCCCTTACAAAGGAGAAGCAGCCCCTCCTTATCTAGGGCTGAAGATATTCTTAGGTTGGGGGCAGGGCAGAATGTTCTTATCATGTGAATCCATCTTTGCCTACAGCCTCAAACGCTGTTCTGTCTTCACAGCTTCTGCCCTTTGAGCTAGAAGGTAGCATTACCCCCAGGCTCCTGTCTGTTGATTTCCAGGCAGTCACTTGAAAGAGCCTCATCTTAATGAAGTCGAAACCCCTTCATCAATGTAGCTGTCCTTGACCGGGCCAGCCCACAGCCTATGGTTAGGCTAGCTAGCCCTTTACTGTAAACTGTCTTAAAAGAGGAAGCTTCTGAGATGCACAGAGGACTGCCTTTTTTGTCTCTAAAATTGACTTCTTGTTTTGGTGCCGAGCAGAATGAGAGCGCAAGCTGTAGGAATCATACAAACATCGTACCATTTGGAAAAAATTGGACAGCCTTTAAAAGTGTTGCTTTGAAGAAGAAAACATATTGGGTACAGACATTTAAGTAGCACTTCATTTTCAAAGTGATTTCTAGTTCTTAGGCAGCCTCTGAAAGATTATTTCCACTTTATGAATGAAGAGCTTGAGGAGGCTAACCAAACCCGCTTGTATATCGGCAATGCTGGGTTGGGAACATGGGTTGCCACTGGAGGAAGGGAAGTAGCTGCCATTTCAGTGTGGTGGCAGGCTCAGCAAAACTCAGCCCTGGGGCCTCCGGTTCCACTCTTGGGTTGGCTAGAGAACTCTTTAATGAGTCTTTCTCTCCCTCCTGTCATTAGCCTACCCCTTCTTACAGCACAGGTTCACAGGAATTCTGATAGCCAAAGGATATTCCAAAGGAGCATCCCTATGGAGGAGAGTCAAAGCTTTAGATGCCCCAATTTGAGCCACTGGAATAGAAAGTCGATTAATAATTTCTGGAAACTTCATGGCCATTTGATATTAGATTGGTAGCTTAAAATTGGTCACCTTGAGATTATTTACACCAAGGAAATCAGCAAATACTACAAATTAGAGCTACTCTCCTACCCCAAGAGCCAGCTGCTCAACAGTTAACAGCTAGACAGAAATATATCAAATGAGATAAGAAAGGCCCAAGAGGCGGATTCTCCATCCTGAAACACTCAGGACCACCCTTGCTTGAGGGACAGCCGCAAAGTTCCTTTATGATGCAACAAACAAAAAGGACAGATCTGACCAGGTGGGTCCACTTTTTATTCTTGGTATCATTGTGCATTTTATGCTTATTTATTCATTTTTACATTAGTAATAAATTAATATATTATCATGGCAAAAAAATGGAAATAATACAGAAGTATATGGAGTAAAAACCAAAAGATCCCTTTTGTTCACCCACCTTCTCAAGTCACACTGTTCTCTCAAGATAACTACGCATCAGTTTCATGTATCCTTTCCGCCTTCTATGTACATACGCTTATATATGATTATATTTTCACACACACACGTATGCACACATACACATGTATTTATATGTACTCTTCTGCATCTGTATTTTTATCAAATCTAGTCCGGGAAGATATTCAGAGACCCTGTTCAAGTCTGAGACCACCAGACCTCTTCCCATTAACTGAAGCTCCTTCTCATTGGCAGACATGGTTTCCACACATTTACTCTACTACCATTAATGCTTTAGGACATGCCCCCAAAGTTTGTAATTTATATTAAATACAGACGGGTATATTTTCAGTTGTACCATAAAATGCTTCCTATAACGCCATTGATAAACCTCCTCATCTTTCTGAACATAAATTAGAAACAAATAATTTGAAGAAAATATGATGATAGAGATGATAGACTTAACATGTAAAAATCAATTATTTTGAAATATTTGCTCCCGGCTTAATATAAATAGCTTGGAAAATTGGTTTTGTTTATTGATGTTTCAGGAAAACAACTATATATTTAAAATGCCGATTATATTGTTGAAAAATATAATTAATTACCTGGATGAAAATAGGATCATTATCTCACAGGATATAATTCATGGAAAGTACTTTAAAAATTGTAATGGGCTCTACAAACAGTAGCTATTGATGTCATGCATAAAAAGAGACATTTGTTCTCTCTTCTTTGCATAAATATATTATTAAATGGGCGATATATCAAGCACGCATTCTTTCTGCTTTGACACATGTTTCACATGATTTTCTCCATGTAAATGTTTATTCCGAACTCACTGAGTAATTGTTATACATTATGCATAAGCCTTCAAGTTTCAGTATTCAGATAATTTAGAATTTCTACATATAATTTAAATTCCCCACATATAAATGACTATCAATATATTTCAGTTAAATACTGCTAATTCTCAGGTTTTTCAGGATGGCAAGAAATTGGCTTGGCAAGAACAATCCAGAATGACTGATGATGCCCGGCACATAGACAATTTGCAGGACATGCCACATCTTTCCATTATGAATCTGAATAATCAAGCATTATGTTAAGACTGATGATTTCCCTTGTGGTCGTGTGAAGTCCCCTGACAGGCACATATCTTCATTACCTTTTAGACTCCTCTGTGTTTGGCATAATACAACCCACTAAACACTATTAAATGAATAGCTACAAAGGTAATGAAAACAACAGCCAAACCATTAAATGGACATAGGTATATTTGACATTTCTTTTATTCTAATCTGTTTCCTAAATGTCCCAATGACCACTGAGCATTTGTTACACATTAGCATGTTGCTAGTGGCACCCACACTTAATGTCAAAATAGCCACTTCTTAATCTTCAAACAGAGGCAGGTGTAGCCGCAAATCTCAGAGCCTTAGGAGACAGAGGCAAGCGTTGATCTGATGGATTAAAGTTTATGCCTTTTCCTCTTTTAAATAAGCTTACTCTTTTGGTAGCAAGCACTTCGGGGATTCCGAAAATATTTGCAAACAGTTCTGTCAGATAGCATCACCGTCACCATATGATTTAAACAAGCATGTATTCATCACACTTAAACCAGATGTCATCTGAGTAGATGAGAAATGAATCATTTGCTCCTGACAGCTTGTTTATTTCTGGCAAGACTTTCCAGCAGGGATTGTCGAAACGCACAACACACTTTCTTCATATCTAAACACTAGAACGGAAGTCCAAGTACTAGAGGAAAAAGCCTTTCTTCCAGGTGATGCTCCTTAAAAACAGACTCTTTTTCCCCTCAAATCAACGGGTGTGTGGCAAGAAAAGCGATGCGGTCTTAGAGATTGGAGCTGTCTTTGTGGCATAAGAGTGATGATAATTCTGTTACTATTACCACCTCCAGCAACAACCTGAAGGATTGTTCCAATTAAAGAGTAACTCCCGTTAACTAAAATGTGCTAGGACCGGTGCTAAGCTGTTTGATGATATAATCTCATTTAATCTTCACAACAACTTTTCCACATAGGTACCTTCCCTCCATTTTACAGCTGAGAAAACCAAGGTATAAAGAGGAACTGAGTAAACTGCTCAAGGACTCCAGGGACTAAGTAAGAGGCAAATCAGTGATTCGCACCAGGCCTTTTGACTCCACAGATTGTGCAAGACTGTTGGTGTCTCAGGTTCTGGGCCCACGAGCTCAAGTTTTCTGAACCTTCTCTTCCTTATTTGTGGGATTAGGGAGGCGGGCGATGGAATGACAATGGGTCTTTCCAGTTTTAGATTTCTAAAAAATGTAAGCACTTCCTAACACTATAAAACAATTCCTGCAATATTTTTGATCATTTGCAAACATTTGTACCCTGCATACTGTACACAGGTAAGAAGTTAGCTTCTCAATAAATAAAATACATCCCAATGGTTTTCCAGTTTGTTTACAACATTTAGGTAAGAAAATGGATTGCAAAAGCCCTTTAGTGAGAAGCCTTAAGAATAAAGGACATTTGTAAATTTCATTTTGGGGGCAGGTTAGGCCAAGTGATCACAGAAAGATTATGTACATATATGTGCCACAGAGAATTATCACTCTGTCGCTTTACAGTTCCCGAGGCAACTGAGTGCCTTAAAATAATGGCTCTTCTAATCATGAGGATAAAGCAGAAAGAGGGAGATGGTAACAAATGATGGGTGAGCACTACCATTCTGCAATATTAAGGTCTTTTCGATAAATCCTATAGATTCAGGCTAGCTCCCGGGTCGAAAGGTCATGATTCAAACGGTCAGAGGAACTGCTGTGTCAACTGTAAATGCTCTCTCTCTCTGCTACAGGCCTAGGGGGAGGTGGCAGTTAAAGAAAAATATCAACTATCGCTAATGCCCTCTGTGCTTATATCACCTGCTTCTCTCTTTTGAGGGGAAGAAGGTGAAGATGAGAGAACTTAATCTGCACGGAGTTGGCTGGTGAACGAGAAGACCTCCAGGAGCCACGCCAGAGATAAGGGAAATATACGTCTCTTTCATGGGTACCGCAATCAAATTCATTTCCATCCCACTGTTATATCATAGGTGTTAGAGCGCTCCTCCTTTTGCACATTCAACGAAGAATATACCCTCATCCCCACTTTTGGGGGATATCCCCTTACGGGAATAAATTGCTGATAATCGGAAAATTTCTTCTATGAGTAAAAGTTACTATTTTGCGGTGCATATGGACAGATACTGGGGAAGTATCATCTGTGTTAGGATGGTGAGATTCTGAGAGAACTTTTTACATTTCCATTGATATGGTTGTAGTATCGTTTTAACCACATATGCAGAAATGGAGAGGGAAAAGCTAATTTGGTAAAATATAAATTGATTTGCAACAATTCTCACACGTGGCTCTCCCTTAGCAAATGTAAGTCCCTATTATATGTGTTCTCTGGACTCACCCATGGGAAAGATCTGGATTTCTGACAGTCTTAAATGTGACAGCAGCCTTTTAGCATGTAGACGAGTACAGTAATTTGGCAGCAAACTCAAGACTCATGCTCACCAGACTGGTAGATCGGAAATAAATCACAGATGTCACACACATGCTCTCTTAGAAGGGAGAGAATTGATAAGGTGCCAAACCCCATCACACCCACACTGTTCTTGTTCCAAATGATAGAACCTCTCACCCTTGAAATTCTGACAAGTGCTATTAGGGAAAGAGATGCTAACTCATATCTCTTCCTGACTCTTTATCCATCTTTTCAAACAGTTTCTATCCGAGCTCAGTCTCAGGCCCGTTTAATTATGACATCTGAATCAATACCGCATACTAGACCCAGCCTGCATCAGCGCGCCTGGCGGTTTCCGATACCCATGACAGGCTTTCTAAAAATGATCATCTTCTTATTTTGAAAAGGAGGCATCCGGCTTAACATTAGGTACCTTCAGTTTTAATTTTTGAAATCAGTCATAACTTACAGGCCTAACAAGGTTTAACACATTTAAAAATATATATTTTGCATTTTCTGAACTCAGACTCACTTTCTGTCTCCGAGATGCTAAGCTACGACAAAAATGGAAATGAAGCCAATAGCAATTTAAATAAATTACGAGCTGACAACAACCTGCCTTGGTGATGTTTTAAATGAAACATATTAACTGCAAAAATATCAGAATGCTTTAGAATACCTTCAGAGACCCCATTTTGATACTGTGGTGGGTTTTTAGATATCTGCATATAAAACAACATAGCACCAGGGAGGTTTAGAAAAAAAGGATTGCGCAAAAAGGATGTGCTAATTTTAGGGCCGGAGTTGGTGAAGTAAATACGAGTTGATGTTCTTTAAACACAGAATGCATGTCTACAGAGGACTTCCGGATGAGAAGCTCTCTTAACGTACAACATTTAGCTATGGTTGTGCACTTAGAGCATATAGACTGGCCTTGAGTCAGAATACTTACAGTCTTATCCCTGTGAATCAAATCTGTGAGCCTAATGAAAATCACCGAGAGCCTCAGTCTCCTTGATTGTCACATGTTCAGAGGGAAAAGGGAGCCCAGGATGATGAACCTTGAAGTTTGACAATTCTGTGATTTAAGGACATCTCAACTGTGTGTGCTTAGGCCTTTAAAATATTCATTAATGAATTTTTGATCACTTTCTAGAAGGTGTAGGCCTCTGTGTGTCTATAAGCTATAGGCCTATATGGTCTATGTGTTATATAGGCCTGTTCGTGTATATGAGGCAAAGTTGTATACATGTCTCTAATGTATAGGCTTTTCTAAGTCCATATGGCTTTAGGCTTATATGTATCTATACAGTAAGGTTTTGAAAGGTCTAAAAGGTGTAATCCAATGTGTGTCCATAGAGGGTAGGCCTATGGGTGTCTATCAGGAATAGAGTTCTGTTTTTATAAGATACAGGCCTCCATGTGTCTATAACATACAGAACTACTTGTGTCTAGAGGGTAGGAGCCAATGTATGTCCATAAGGTTTAGGCTTCTATATATCTTTATCAGATACAGGCCTCCAATGTCTTGAAAATGTCCGCATGGAGTCAAAGAATTAGTTACATTACCTTGATAAGATTCACTCTGGTTTTCTGAATAAACTCTAAAATTTTTCCATGAGGAACAAAAGAGACACACACAGACATACCCAGACTCATTCACATACCCGAATGTAAAATTATTTCTTGAAGTCTCAGGGACAAGTCTGTATAAGACAGATACTTAAATCATAGGTAAGTTCTCTTTATCATGAGGTATTTAAAAAGAGATTGTAGAAAATCTTTTTAATGATGCTTTGAAAATGTCAAGTCAAAGTCGATTGTTTGGTGACTATTTTTAATGGTCCTACCAAAAAAGAAAAAAAAGACCCTCTATATTTTCCCCCGAGGGCCCTTAGTTTCACCACCACTGGCAGGACTTACATTCTTTAAGCTTGGTGTTGTCCTAAAGGAGAAATAGCCATTACGACATGTTGCCTTTGGGAATGAGACGTGATTGATGAGAGCTCAAGTGTTCTCATGAAGGAAATGAGGCCTCATACAACTTGACAGATGCTTCAAACAATAATATTAATAGTTTACATTTATTATTGTCGCCATCTTTTCAAACTCCTTGATTGGATCACCATTGTGCATTATGTATCAAAATACTCTTTCTTGTTCAAACTACTATGGTCATCTCAATGAGGCAACCAAAACAAAAAATTCTTCCCAAAACACACAAAATATCTTCAAAGTGTTTTCATGGACTACCACGTGTTTTTACAGCTTCTAGCAACTAGGTTTAGCAGTTAGCAAAGCAGGTCACTAAATGAGCACTTATGAATGACCACAGAATAAACGTCGTCTCATTTACCATACATGCACATAACAATCTCTTATAAATTGTAAAAACATTCTTCAAAACGCTCCCTAAAATACTCTAGATATTTTTTGACTTACAGGAGAGAGCTGAGAAAAGATGGCAGAACTCTATTTTCCTACTTTGAAACGATTTCCCATCATTTGCAGAGCACTCAAATTTTAAGTTTTCACATAAGGAAAGAACTAGAGTTATGCGGGTCTGGCTTCTTAGACTTGACTTTACCCTGACTCCAAATACCTTCAAGGACCATAAGAAGTACTGTTGGAGCCTCCTTTCCTAACCTAATTGGTTAGAGATATTTTGTCTACTCAGAGCTCTATACAGACGGCTTTGGTTAGACATGTCAGTAGTGGAAGTCATTCAAGACAAATTACCCTGGATTAGGACTGTTTTCTGAGGCCAGAATCTATGAAGAAAATGTAGTCCTAGTTCTCTGAAAGCTCTTGATCACTATCACAGGTAGACCCAAATGGGAACAGAGTTAGCATAAGAAATGGCCAGTGGCATTCAGCTTAAAGAGTCTAAGGTAATCATTTAATCATCATCCAAACCTAGACATTTATTTTTTTCTGGAAAAAAAAGGTTCACTGACTATGTTGCTAGGATGGTCTGCATAAACTGTGACCATTCCAGGCAAATTGGGACATATGGTCACACTACTATTATTGGCCGGATAGATATTTGTTCACCATTCAACGTCTCTGGGCCTCTCTCTTCTTATATTTATTGTATTGAAAAATATGTTACTCCTCAAATTCTTTTAGTCCTACAGAATGGTCAAATAATGGATGATCCTCAATAGTAGATAACTGGAAAAAATATTTACGTTCTAAAACCAATATGGTGTGCTTAGGTAACCGTTCTCCAGATATTCCATAAATTCACTTCAACACAGAACCTGTTAATGGTTTAAGCTAATTAGAAAAGCATCAGTTAATCTGGGGAAGATCTGGTTTCTGTTGATTGCAAGCTTAATTTGTGCCAGTAGTGAACTTGTGTTGCCAAAAAAAGCGCAGCCTTGGATTTCATTAGTGGAAGTCCAGCCTTGAGAGCACTGGGGAAAGTGAATTCTGTGTTCACTACTGGTCAGTCTATACCTAGAATAGTAAGTACATCCAGTATGACCTGGAGCAACTCCAGACATGAGTGATGAGGACAGCAATGGCTTGGAAACTATGTTATTTCTGGAGAGGTGGCAATAAGTAGGAATACTTAGACTAGAAAAGGAGACATTACACCTTTACAAGCAAAAGACATTTACAAAGCTGAAGTCCAGAGTTGTGGAAAAGAGGTTTAGAATTCCAAAGACTAAGACAATAGCTAACAGATTGAAGTTACAGGGACAACATTTGCATCGATGTATGGAATTCCTTTCTAACATTCTGATGTGTTCACAAATGGGATAGGACGCCTTGAGAGGGAGTGAGCTCCTTGTCACTTGCACTGTTCAAGCAGCAGCTGGATTCTTGCATGGGGGAGAGAGGGCAATGAACTGGATCAGTGGGTTCCAAATTGTGTTCTACTGCATCTGAGGAGGGTCCTCAGAAGAGCATCTGGGAGCAGTGGAGGATGAAGGCAGTGGGGGATGCTCTGTAGCATCAGACCCCAAGTCTCCAGCCCTGACTTAACCAGAGCACTTCTGTTTCTGTTTGTTGTTGAGTTGTTTTGGGTTTTGTTCATTTGTTTGTTTAATGTAAGGGCTCTGCATAGTATTTCCTTTGGATGAAAAGGGGTTGGGGAAGGTTCTGCTAAAAATTCTCTTTTAAATCCATTGACACCAAAGCTTCCTTAAGACTCTCAGGCAGTAGGAGTCTATGATTTTAAATTCAAGGAAGGTGTCCACTGGGAACATCCTCATGTCCATTCCGATTTTCCCATAGTCCAGCTCTCAGATTAACTCTTGGTTTGTATCTTCTCAAAAACAGACTGGAAAGAAGTATGCCACTGGAAATGTTTGGTCCTCAAATATTATGTTCTATGTGTAAAAACAGGAGTCAGTCAAGGGGTGTAAGACAGCCAAATGTTTGATTAAGAACATTAGCTAATAACTTTGAAGCAATATTTGTTAAGATAAAATACAATTCAGATAACTAATATGTGGTTGTGTTTATTTTTACCCACCTCTAGAAACCCACTTCTTGGGTAAGTCTAAAAATAAAGACTAAATTAAAAAACTAAAATGCAATTTGACTATAAGACTTCATTATTGTTGTACAAAGTTTTAAAAATTTCATTAAAGTTTTCTTTCAGGGAGCTTGACTGGCTGAGCATCCTTCTTCATCTTTATCTCCTGACACATCACCCTAGACATACTTGGCTTACATGTGATGTTGCTGTGGTTTTAATGATTCTTAGCAAATGTTTTAAAACAACCAGATGACTCATATTCTGAGACTCTGGGACTCAAATTGAAAACTGAAAATGAAGGTGAATTGACTCAGACTATTGAATACCTTTAAAACAATGGAAGGAATCATTTGGACATAAAAGTTTAGCCCAATTCCACTAGGAAGGCTATAATTTTAAAAAATAAGAGGAAAATAGCGAGTGCTAGTGAGGCTGTGGAGAAATTGGAACACTCATACATTGCTGGTGAGAATGTAAAATGGTGCAACCACTGTGGAAAACCATTGTTGTTTCCTCAAAGAGCTAAACATAGAATTACCATAGGACCCAGCAATTTTTCCCCTAGATATATACACAAAAGAATTAAAAACAGGAACTTGAATAAATACATGAATATGCATGTTCATAGCAGCATTATTCATAACAGCTAAAAGGTGGAAACAACCTAAATGTCCATCAATGGATGACTAGAGAAAGGAACTGTAGTATATACATACAATGGGATATTATTCAAACCTGAAAGAAATGAACATGGATACATGCTATAATGTGGACGAACTTCGAAAACATTACTCTAAGTAAAAGAAGTCAGACACAAAAGGTCATATAGTCTTTAATTCTATTTCTATAAAATATCCAGAATAGGTAAATTAATACAGACGGAATGCAGGTTGGTGGTTGCCTGGGGTTTGGGGGAGAAGGTATGGGGAATAATTGCTTTATGAGTGTGAGTTTCCTTTTGGGGTAATGAAAATGTCTGGAACTAGATAAAGAGGGTGGTTACAGAACATTGGGAATGTACTGAAGTTTAAAACTGTTCACTTTCAAATGGTTAATTTTATATTATGTGAATTATATAATAAAAACACATATAGAATAAATTAACTTTGTGACTCCCCTTTTGGGGTAAGATATCAAATGTCCTTAACTCTCAAGAGCAAAATAAACAAACAAACAAACAAAAAGTTGACCTCAGCTTTCATGCTCAGTGATGGCGTCTGTTGCCTGGCTTTTAGATTATACTGTTCAGAAAGACTGCTGTGCCCCGTTAACATCCCTGCATCAGTCATTCAGTCACATAGTCATTCAGCACCCACCCCTTAGAGTCTGTGGTGAAGGGCAGACCACCCGCCTTCAAGGAGCTTGCGGTCCAGTTGGGAAGACCGGGCCCAAACGTACAACCGGGTATGTGTTTCTTTACTCTAGACGTAAAATGTCTCATCACTTGAGAGATCAGTGAGGGAGGGAGAAGGATGGGAAGGCCTCATGGAGGCGGCAGAATTCGAGTCCCATCTCTAAAGACAGCTGGGATTTCAGCATTTTATACAATCTTCTCTTACAGCATTTATCGCACTGGATTTTAGTTGTTAACATGTCTGCCCATCCATACACATTGTAAGACACTTGAAGCTAAAAGCTGTATCCTTGTATTCCAAATTCCTCACAATAGGAACTTTTCTGAGTTTTTGGAGAAAAACCTCTCTTGCAATTCTTCTCACTGCATAGAAATTAGGGGTAAATTGCTATAAGATGCACCAAAACTTAGGTCAAAATATGTGTTTAAATCGACCCCTGAGTTTTCTCACTGTCTGAGAACGGCTGCCTCTGAGGAAGTGCCCTCCAAGGCTGGAGGCCGAAAGCCAAGTAGAGAAAGCAGTGGTGGGTTTACCTGAAACCACCCCAACTTAAGCTTTAGGGACCATCACTTGCATGGGCCTCTTCCAAGGTCTTATGGATAATTTTGTATTCCTAATTTTTCATTTTTTTTCTCAAAAACGATCTTCCAAATTGTAGAAGCTTCAGGCCCTACGAAATCTAGATTCACCCCTGGATAGAAGGAACTCAATTGGTTTGATTCAGAGAAAATCAGTCTTTTGTAAGGAGCATAATCTGTGCCACCTAAGAAGATGCGCTTGGGAGTCATATTGCCTGGGTTAAAAATCTGATATGTGCCACTTATGAGCTGCGTGACCATGGGTCTGTTACTAAACCTCTTTAAGCCATGCTTTCCTCCTTGATCATAAGGAAGAACAGCATCCACTTCATAAGAGTGTATTCTTTCATTCAACTTTATTTCCTGAGTACAAACCAGGGGCCAGGCCCTGGACAGTAAATCAACAATGACATCGGCACAGTAGCAGGAGAAAATGTTGGTTGGAAAGCGTGCTTTTCATTCACATTTCCAGAAGACAGTGTGAAATGTAGACTCTGCATGTTAGTTGGTTAGACTTACGTATTACCAAGGGGAAGAGAAAGAAGATCAGAAACCCAGATATGTTTTAGACATGGCAGTGAACAAACAGCCTTGCCCAGCTTGACTTCTCAATATGAGACCTCAAACTGGAGATTTAAAAGCCTCACCTCGTTCTCATGGCCTTCATCCTGGGGGCATATTTCAGGTGAAATTCCAGAAGGGGATCTTGATACATGAGGCAGTAGTTGTTCAGCAGCTAATTTTTAAGAAAACATTGTTCCCTCCCAAGTTTCTCATTATGGCCAAGAATGTGTGTTGCTGGCAACTGGGCAGTTTTCATAGCAGAAGCCCTTTGCCTGTGGAATTCACTCCCTCTGGGGGTTTGGCAGAGCCAGAGGTTGGCAAGTTGTAAGGCCCAGTGAATGATGTATTTGTCTCTACAGCCTTTTAAGTAAGGTTTTATCTGGAGCTTTTAACTGAATTTTTGTATGGAAGAGAGACAACTTCTCATGTGCCGCTCACTGCTGTGCGGCAGAAGCCCAGGGATCTGGGTAGCCAACGCAGCAATTCTTGAATGTATGTATCTTCACACTATGTGAGGAGGAAGCCAAGCTCAACGGAAGAGGAACTCTAGCTCTGAAGAATGAAGAGATGCGCCAATTTGTGAGTTAGGCACAGTATGTGTACCCATCTGAATGGAAACGATTTTCTCTGTTCTGTTCAAAATCTTTGAATACTTATTTTTTTCTTTTTTCTTTTTTTAAATCTGAGATTTAATCCAGAACAAAGACTGTCAGCAAAAACATCAAATGATTCAGGCTGAACGTTTTACTTCTAGCGTTGAGTTTTTCACATTGGCAGCCTATGTTATACAAATTAACTTAATGATGCTGTAATCAGGATTTCATTCCACTTGTCATGAACATGGTCCAAGTTTCTCTCTTCTATTTTTCTCTTTTTATTAATACAACAAAAAGGAAGTCTTCTTTGCTTCTATTTCAGATTCAACAAACCACTGATCTAAAAAAAAGGGGAACGTGAATCTTCTTCCTTTCCAAACCCCGGGTGACCTTGGCAGCATAGAAGCCTCCATCAGATGCAAACCGGGCTGTAAATAACAATTATTTCCCATTCATAAAAGCTGCCTTTGACTGTCCAAGAACTAACGAATTACGAGTGAATAGTCCCCAAGAGGTTTGAAAGCACTTTAATCATTCTGAAGCTGTTTTGATGCTGTTTCTTTAGGGTGGAATTATTAACTCCTTTGAGGAAGCACAACCAAGTTTGCGATTTCTGGGTGTCCTACCCATGCAGAGATACAGGCAGAAAAATCCACTGTCAAAGGTTTTTTTGAAGAATTAAGAGAGCTAAGATATACCGAGTGCCTTGGCTTCAGGAATATACTCTTCTTCTTTTATATTTTGCCTATAAAAAGGTACTAAAAAAGCTTAATATGTATTGCCTGTTCTTAGGAAACTTACCTAATAGGGAGTCAGAACACATTCATTCTTTTGATTCATTTACTACATCTAATGAATTCCTATAGTATGTGATATAGGAATAGGAATATAGCATTGGCGTAGGAATGTGTATAGAATTCGTCTGATGAATGCATCTCAACTTGCATGCATGTGAGGCAAGAAAGGAAGGCAGAGTAGAAGGAGCTCTCACCAGGCCAGGAGGGAGCTGGGTGACTACGTGTGACCTTCTGAGCTGCATCGTCTTCATTGTAAGAGACTTCCTAGTTATAAAATTCTCTGCTTAAAGTCCTAGTAACACACTGTTCAGACAACCAGACCTGTTGCAGTCACTCTCAGGCAGGTACTGTTCAAGGATGCTAAAGTAAGACTAGGTGATGAAGATGTATCAGGGATTAGTCAGATGAGCGGTTCGCACAACACACAATCAAAGAGCACCCAATTGTGAGTACTCTTGAACTACATAACTAGATTTTTATTCTGTTTTGATATAATAACAGAGTCCCTAAATGGAATTATACTTAAGACAGAGAAGAGGCAGCTGGTGATAATGTAGGTATAATTCTATCAAGAAATTCAGCTGGAGCCATCAGGTGATTTGATTTGTAGACAAACCTACTATTTCCAGAAAATGATGATTGCCGCAATTATTTAAAAAATAATTCCCACGGTTTCTTTTTATGAACATTTTTTATCCCAAATGGCTGCATGAGCCCGACATTACTTTGTCATGCACACCTTATCACAGAAATGGGATGTAAGCTACCCTGTATATTTCCGAACTGCTTTTGCTTTCAAGTACTATGGTTTGAATGATAGATTTACAGGCTAAAAATGCTTTGCTACACTGCTACGATTCTTTCAACAGTACAACGGGAGTTTCACCTGCTCAGATCAGAAACCAGAGCAGCTTCCGCCCAAGGCACTGAGGAAGAATCCGATGTGCTAATAATTAGGGGGACTTCGTTCTTATCCTTCAACAAAGCCAATTATTTCAGTTTTAAATATTGGGGTCACGTTTTGACGTTACAGTTTATTCAAAGAGCTATCTGTAAAATTTGTAAAATTCAGAAGTCCTTTAGTTTTCTCTTAGATTATTCCAAAAGGCTAGACTAGCGCTTCAGATCTGGGGACTTGGGGTTAAAGTGTAATTAGAAAGGAGCCTGGCATTGACAATAATGTTCTAATGCCATTATTTTTTCCTAAGAAGAAAATATAAAGGACATGCTGAGTCCCTAGCAATCAAATCATAGATTGGCAGTCATTACTCTTCAAGATTTAAATAATAGCTACCATGGTAAATTAAAATTCAACCAGACAGTACTGTTCAGGACAACTACTGATTATGAGGTTCAACCAAATGAAATTCCCATTTTTGCAGATCAAAAACAGTTGAATATTGGCATTTTCATATGATTCCAACTGCTAGTTGGATTTAGATAAAATTTTTAACATTTCACATAGATTTCTTAATTTTGTAAGTCATAACTGAAGCCCCTCTAATTTAATTCCTAATTAAATGGTTAATTTATTTAGTATGTTGTGGACTTTCCCCTAAAGGACACGGTTTGGCACTGAACTCTCCAATAAGTAAGTTAATGAGGATGCTGCATAGTTTTCGCATGACTGTACATCAGTAATTATGCTTGGGTTATTGTCCCAGGGCTAGAGAAAGCTCACAGATTTTAACACCACCTGGGTTGTTTCTGAGATTTCTATCAATGCTGCGGCAGCCATCCATCAGGGGTAAAGTCCTAGCAACAGAGCCATTTTTATTGTTGGATGAACAAGAGTCATCTAATATGCTATCTAGGGCCCTCGATGTATAATACATTTAAATCTATGAAACAATTATTAAACACTCACTACTTACACGTTCTAAGAACGTGTGTCCTTAGCAGTTTTCATCATCTATAGCACTACTCAGAGTTCACTTCAAACGCTACCCTTAAGCAATGGGAATGAATATTCCTTGAGCAATACAGAAATAAGTCACGGCAGTGGAATTCAGTTAGATGAAATCTGCTGTTCCTTCGTATGGGAGTGGAGGAGCAGCAACGCCTGAAAGCACAATCATGGGACTCCTGATTTGGAACAGGTCCAACACACTCTGCCCTTGGAAACTAAGAAAGAGGAAGGCACGCTTTGTGAAGGAGTTTGCATTGTTGCACAAAGAGCCCAAGCCAAACTTGGCCTTCTTCCCTCGGCACTTCCACAAAGATGCACAATGTGTATTGAAGGCTGCAGACGGGAGAAACCTCTCCAAGTTAAGCTCCAGGGAAAGTCGGCTTTGTCTTCCCTGGAAACTCACAAAGATGCCAGTGTGGAGTTTAAGGATTATCAAATCTCCCTTCAATCGGGAGCACGCCAAGTGGCCCAGACATCCCTAGTTGCTCTTGGGTCACAGAAAAAGAAAAGCTGTGCTGGAAAGTTTATGGATAGGACTTGGGCATTTTCCCATTCCCAGGATAGCCAAAAGAGTGCTTCCATCTACTGAGAAGCCGATGGAAAGAGAAGGGGAGAAGGGACAGGCTGAGCTATGAGTCTTCTCCTAGCATTCAGGTGGGTTTCAACTTTTCTTTAAAATTCTTCTTCTTTTTTTTGTGTGTGTGAGGAAGATTGGCCCTGAGCTAACATCTGTTGCGAATCTTCCTCTTTTTGCTTGAGGAAGATTGTTGCTGAGCTACCATCTGTGCCAATCTTCCTCTCTTGTGTAAGTGGGACGCCACTACAGCATGGCTTGACAAGCAGTGTGTAGGTCCATGCCTTGGATCTGAACCCATGAACCCTGGGCCGATGGAGTGGAGTGCATAAACTTAACCACTATGTCACTGGGCCAGCCGCTCTTTAAAATTCGTAAGAAAAACAATCTTACTTCTGAATTTTACATTGGAAAAAAAAAGGCAAAACTTACTAAAATCAAACCAGTAAAATTTCAAATACAAAAACAACAACTTGTGCTTCTTTCAGTTTTAAGTGAAGTGTGTCTACAAGGATTTTCACTTGAAATTTTCTTTCATTCTTTATGATGGAGAAAATATAGTATTTGCCTATTTGATTAAAATACGCATATTCAGACAATATTGTCTGTGAACAGCTCTACAGTGGCACTCAATAATTGATTAAATGACAGATAATGATACCTTTAATTTAACTTGGTAATTAAAGTTCTTTGCACTTTGAACATCAAAGGCAGTTGAATCTTCTCGCAATATGGGTTAAGAAGGAAGAGGAGGCTTAGGGGCAGGTAAAGACAAATTCCCTCTCCACCCACAATGCAGTTCGGTAGGGACAACAATTGGATTATGGGAATTGGAGGAACTGATCATTTGGTTACAGAATTAAATAAGTTCAACAGTAGAAGTAGAATGATGCCTTGTTACTCGTGCTGTCAGTTTAATTGAGGACTATCTATGGCTAGAACCTTCTCACTGGTACAGAGGCATCCAGAACGAAATTCTCAGAGATAACTTTACAAACGCTATATCACTGCTTGTGAAACAAAAATATTGTACGTGACTTTTTAATATCTCCTAGGAGGGACATAATAGGAAAATATATTTGCTTTCCAAGAAAACATATCAAATAAGGTAAATGATTAACTATGTAGGAAAAAATTTCCATTAATATTCTTCATAAAGTTGTTTCATAAAAAAAGCTTGCATATGAAAATAATTTTTCACTTAAATAGGTTTGCTCTTTGATGTTAATAGACTTAGCTGCTCAAATTAATTTTAAATACTGTGAAAAACAGTATAAAACATTGGCTTTGCTATGATCTATGAAATTATTTTTTAATATTTCTGTGTACCCTTAAGCAATTTAAAATCTATGAAGTAATACATTCTTTCATAGGAAACAATCACTGTGGTGATTATGAAACCTTAATTTTTATATTAAACAAAAGCATTAGGCTTTAGAGTTTATCAAGGCAACAAAATGAAATACGTAATTGCCTTGCAATATTATCCGCAAGTAATAAAATGTTTAGAGTTGACTTAACTGTTTTTAATAAAAGACATAGACTTTCAATCCATTACAGTCGAGGTGTGAATAGTGTACATTAACGCAGGTAAATGCTTTGGCTAAGAGCTCTCCGGTGAATTGCAATCAAAATTAAGACCTATAATTTAACAAGATAAAGTCACCTCTAACTCACTCTTTGTTAATTTCAAACAAGGGGAATTAAATGTCGTTACTAAAATTAGGCATTCTGGAATTATAACATTCTATTTGCGACATTTGTCAGTAGTATCAATTTAGTTGGTGTTGTATACAGTTATAGACTTTACCAATAAGAAAGAATTCTATTAAATAATTCTAGGATTTCATAAAATTTTCTCCATAAATGGAAAAACTCAGAGCTAACCCTCCAAATTGCGAATATATCTGAAATGAAGATAGTATCAAATATTTCCTTATGAAGTTGCTGTTTTCAATGTGATGTCCTAAAATGGGCTTTGACCACTTTCAGACTCTGTCTTTTAAATTTAATCATAAAGGTACAGACTACTTCATTGACTAAATGCAATTCAATATAATGCAAACTGAAAATATTAAAGTGAAAAACAATGACTTATCTATTGAATAAAAATACTTCAGTGAACAAAAAAGGAAAAATAAATTGACCACATCCACATTTTCAAAGTACAGTGTGAGTTTATGTTGGGATAAAGATATTGTGACCCATTCTGAGATGTCTCTTTAACTGTATCACAAGCTGGTGTTAAGCTGTTTTTTCTCTGTGAAATTTCCAAAATAGTTTACCTATAAAAATATAATTATGCTTTCTTTTAGGTTTTTCTATGATAAACATTGAGATAGTTTTAACTTTTTCTAGAAAATGAAGATAATTCACTGCAATAAGATGCTTGAACTTCATTGGGATTATAGGCCATGCCTTGGCATGTCAACTAATAAAATGCATTGCACTTAAAATTGAGCAATCGAAGACGTGTCTGTGGCATGGATAGATAAACCGTGGGATATATTATGACCCATATTTGGGGAATTCTAGACATTATGCATGTAAATATTTACATTTCAAATAACAAATGTGTTTACCTATAACATATAATTGTGTTAGCTAACTGAAGGAAGATGAAGATGGTTGGCATAAGTAGAATTATATCTGTTATGTATTTTAGTTGATTTTAACATAATCAAAAATAAGCAGAATTGGAAATTACCATAGATAATTCCCACATGTAATTCAAAGGCATAGTTCAAATTCTTGAAAACTCTGCTTGATGCAATGGGACGAGAACTGGATTGGGAGCCAAAAGACAAGGCTGAACTTGGCAGCCCTTTCACCTTCCTGTCGTTTGGGTCCCATTGTTTTATCTGTAAATTGAACACCAGGCTGGACCCTCTGGAAGGGCCTCTTCAGCTCTGACATTTCACAATCCTTTTAGTCTTTCCCTACAAGTCTTTATCTCCAACTTTCATATCCATTTCTCTTTCCTGGTAGGACTTCCGATAGTCAAATGGCTGAAATGGCCAAAGGAAGAGAGAAAGAAAAAAAAAGAAACTAGACAAGTTATTGTTGAATAAACAACCTTTGACAAAGCAAGGATTTACAGAAAACTTCCATGTTTTACAAAGACTTAAAAATATGTAATTATTTTTAAAAAATGTGCTAAATTTTTAAAAAGAGGGCAAAGTGATTACTGACAAATAAGTGCCCTTGAATGAACTTGGTGACCTTGACCCTTCGTACTATTGACATCGGCTGCAGGATACTTTGAATATGCTGGGGCACTCAGTGAAGATAAAAGCACATTAAAAAAGCAGAATATTATATGAGGAAAGGAATTAAAAATTAAAACATAAAATTGGTCAAGCCATAAAAATATAATTCAAAAAGTCCTATGAGGCATTCTGTCATGATTAACATAAAAAGTTGTAACATTTTCAATTAAAAAGGGAGATAATCCATTATAAAATGAAATGTAGGCCCCTCCACGTATTACTTCACATGGGTACTTCAGAGATCACCAGGAAGGCTTAGTTTAAACACTATTAGTCATGAAAGAATATTTTGGAATATCTCTATGTCACGTTCAAAATGTCAAATATAATTGTTGTCTATCACCGTTAATATATCATGTGTACTCAGCAAAGGAAATACAGTAACTATTCACTATAAACAATTATTTTGGGGGAGGGCTGGTAATTTTTTCTTCAGTATCTTGATATTTCAAACAAAAGCAGATTGTTTTACTTGCACTATATACCAAACTGACTATAAATAGTCGATATCTTATACTTCGTAATCAGAAAGACACTAATTTTGAGACATTCGAATTCCTCAAGGATTCACTTGCCTGTCATTTTTTTGTACTGATCATTCATAGTGTGCCTTATATAGAGTAAGTCCTCAATAAAAATGGAATGAAGTTTGTAAAGCCCTACTTTCCTTATTTTAGCTCCCACCAAAAACTGTTCCCAGCTTTATCATTGTGCCTTGGCAGCAGTTCTCAAAGTGAATTTTGTTAATAGGTATTACGTGAATGTGGCCAAATGGGTTAAATGGTGTTACATGTGTTCCTACCTGGTAGGAATTATCTGAAATATTAATATGTCAACCTACATTATGAATCTCAAGGGGAATAGATAGTAAGTTGCAACCCCAAATAGAACTGTTCTGGATCTCTCAGAATATCTTATTGGATTACAGCTTTGCAAAAATCACTTTGGGAACTTGGTTCTATATGCTTGATCTCCTTGGCCAATCATCCAAATTCCCCTTCATTCTAGTCCCAGTCCTTCTAGGTGCTCCCAACACAAGCCATCAAATATATAAAAAACACTGTCTAGTGTCTCCTTTGTTTACCAAACACACAATCCTTTCGAACCCAAGCTTATCTCCTTGATGGGGGCACAATATGCTAGACACATTCTAATGTGTTTCTCTCTTTTGCATTTCCAGGTATATAAGTTGCTCAGTAGTAAGCCCAAGGCATCGACCTGCATAGTATGTAGAAGGCATTAGAGCTGAGTCAGTAGAAATGAAAGAAAGGAAACAAGGAAGGGAGGTAGGGAGAAAAGAAAGGGTCAGTACTCAGATTTTGATGACCAAAATCCAATTTTTCAGTTAAGTCAACGGTCATGAAGGTCAGAATTGATAGAGGAAAGAATTGTTTAAAGTCTTATTTGCTTTCATGTAGTATATTGAGAGCCAAGCCTGGCTATTAGATCTTAGAATTTACTATTTACCAGAAGCAGAGAGAATTCAGGATATGTTGTAAAAAATGATAAAACACCATTCCAGAAGGACTGCGAGAAGAGAAAGCTGTGGAGGCAAGAGAAGCAGAGAAAAGCATCTTGACCTTCCCTCTCTATTTCAAAGTCCCAGCAGGCAGGTATGTTAGATTGGCAACAGGTAATGCTGAGGATAAACAGGCTTTTGACCTGCATCTGTTTGGGTTTTGGGGGAAGAGATTGTTTCAAAGGGTGCCTGGAACAACCTGGGAGGTCCAAACGGTTGGATGCAGTGACGGAACCTGTGGTCTCTACCACATCTAAGCTAACTGAGCTGCTTCTTGGAGACATCCCAAAGGTCTGCTGTGTCCCATCAGGAAGGTGGAGAAGGCAGCTCACAGTGCTGGCTGTGAACTCCTCAGCTCAAACTGTCCCTGCCTCCTGGCTCCAGGGTGATCATATGAATGGGGGGCCTACTGTGAGTTACCTTGACCCCAGGAGGACACGCTGAGCCCGGAGAGGCGAAACCACAGTTCACAGCAGCAGCCTGTATGTCACGGACAAACCTTGACACAACTCAGCCAGTGCACACAGGTGAACCAGCACAATACAAGAGGCAATGCCCCAAGTCCCCTCCGGCACCCAGCCATGCTGAGGGTGGCGGTTGGGGCAGAAAGAGCTGAGATTATCTGAGCCAGAACCTGTAAAGAGTTGAACTTTCCCCACTTATTTCGACTGTTTAAATTAGACCAGATTGAGATATGTTAATCAGCAAGTCTGGATTTCTCCCTACCTGGTACAATGAGAGTTCAAACAGATCAGATAAGTCCTAGAAAAATAAGCTAAATTTTCTCTGCTCTGTTAACAGTGTTCAAATTTTCAATGCTCCCCATTCTCCTAAGACACATGTTTTCTATACTGTGCTTCATAATCCATCTTGCATTGTTAACTATCTTTTTTTTTCTTTTTGGTGTTGCTATGTCTTATATCTACCCCTTCCCAGTAGTGTAGCTTCATGAGGATAAGGATACATTATATCTCTTATTATCAACACAGTACTAACACGTCACTAGAGCAAAGAGATTAATTACAATTCTTTTCATAATTCAGTCCAATTCTATACTTGACCATATTTGGATTATTTAATAGATACTATACAACAGAATGTACCTAGTATAACTAAAAATTTGATGTTGAAAAAGTATAGTATCTCTTACAGCACCACAACAAAATTTTCAAACAATGTAGAAATGAATGCTGTGCAACTATCACTCACGTAACATACAGTTAATTTTACCCAGCAGTGGAAATCCGGTGTCGTCATTATATGTTACAGACAGCTAGATCGGCGTTTTTAACAAGAAGCATAATGATATTTCAGATACATTCACTGGTAGGACCTCCAGTACATCTGATTTCAAAGTTGAAGATGTTCATTATAGAAGTAACATAATATAAATCATGAAACAAGTTAAAAATAGACTGTATCCCAAATAACAGATTTTCAAGTCTCTTTATAGTGAAAATCAAACTCAGCCACTTCTGCAGATTTAAGCTTTCTGAGTGGCTTACCTGAATAAAGTGAAAAGAATTTAAAAATAACAAAGGAAGATCTCACACCAAAATGGGGATACAGATTGGAACCAGAGCATCTGTATCGCTACTACGGCCTGAGTGAAAGGATAGAGTTAAACATTCTGTGTTTGTTCACTCTTGTTTTTCCCCCATCACAGGAGAGGTATAAATAAGTAGCCCCTGGCCTTTTCAAACCTACACTGCCATATTTCATTTATGGCATCCAATGAGGTCAAAAGGCAAAGAATAAAAACCTCCCAGCACGAGCTGACTTTGTCAATTTATGATGTGGTTCCCTATTCAGCCCATTGTTAAGCAAGCTGCTCAAATGATGTCTTGGTTCACACGTCTGTGGGTCTCTGATAGGCTTCAAAGTCTGGGGAATGGCCTATGCAAGTTGGAAATCTAACCTTCTTCACCCTTCCATCTTTCTGTCTCCTGTTTTCTGATCTTTTTAATCCAAAATCTTTAATAGAAAAATTCTGTCGCAGGACTGAAAACAGCATGGGGTCAAAATCCCAGCTAGGTTATTTAAAGCAACATCTACAGTCTTTTGAACGTTCAAGAGCAATTTAGTTGACCTCTGGGGGCTCTTCTTCAAACATGTTCTATTAAATACACATAAACATATTAAATAGAAGTAAAACATATTTTAAGTTCAGCTTATCAAGAGCCAAAAAGACAGATAAATCTAAATGTTTAAACAAAGACTCTTCAAGCAACAAACTAAATATATCTCAGATAAATTAATTAATGTAAGAGCAAGAGGTTTTAAACGAGAATGTGTAGGAGAGGATAACAGAATACGGCAGAACTAAATCCAATGTCTTTAAGGAACAACTATTTCTAACAAAACCAATAACCTGAACTAAAGAACCAATAAGATAATCAAGTACAT
The DNA here is from genome assembly GCF_041296235.1 of Equus asinus. Taxonomy (NCBI): domain Eukaryota; kingdom Metazoa; phylum Chordata; class Mammalia; order Perissodactyla; family Equidae; genus Equus; species Equus asinus. The sequence goes on along the minus strand of NC_091790.1, from coordinate 123,515,908 downwards.
GCTAGACACTGGGAGACTGAATTTCCTATATTCCACGCAAAAGACAATGTGGTCTAGCATTTTCCGTATCAGCTCAAAATGGAAGTCAACAATCATAAAAACAAAATAAAGCCATCAGATGTTGTGTATATTCTATTTAAATTTGATTTACAAATCAAACAACGCTTGTTTTGTCCCTGCTAGTCATTTCCCTTCTGAATTGCTTCTCAGCAAGTCTTTTAAAGGAGAAATCATGGCATCGACAACATACCTGGAAAAGCAACTACTCTCAATCACTAACCAACAGAAGGAAGGCTGTAAAATAATGTGCCTCTGTCAGTATCGCTAGAAAAGGTAGGAACATATCAGTTTCAGTAACTTAATAAAAATGTTACTGTAAAGTAGGACTTAGTCATCACATTGTGCACTCTGCAATGGACCATCTAATGGACCATTGGACCACCTAATAGCACACGGATCAAGTCACTGTGTTACTGGAGGAGGAGACCGGAGGGTTAAGGAGGTTCTTGGTAACAATAGAGCCAAAAGACTGGAGTAACAGAACACAAGTAGCCAAAACTTAAACAAAATGCCTCTATGTGAGGTCTTACATTTTATCAAAATCTGAATGGAGGGTATTAAAAAGACATCTGACAAAAGCAGAAAGAAGTTAAACAAAAAGGAGGAAAAGAAAATCCACATAAAAAGAATTTATGAAAGGCAAGTTTCCAGCAACACTTAATCAACTCTTGGGCCCTATTCTAGACTTGAGAACCAAGTACATTATGATATAGCGCCAAAGTAAGATCTCGGGGAAAAAATTTTAATCAAAAAAAGATTTAACACACACCACTATTTTCAATATAAAGCATGTCCAAAGGCTGCTTGTGCTTTCCGGTTTGCCTTTCGGTTCTCTCAGACAATTTTGAAGCAACACCACGTACCACGATAAAATAAACACTTACCACGCAAATCAACACTCCCTGAAGCAACGAAGAGAAAACACCACTTACCTAGGAAAAGAAGAAAGGAATACCGAGATTAAGAGGCTATCATCTAAAAACAAATTTCTCAAAAAATTAAAAATAGAAATACCATATGATCCAGCTATTCCATCTGAGTATTTATCCAAAGAACATGAAAGCAGTACTTCAAAAAGATTTATGCACCCCTAAGTTCATCGCAGCATTATTCACAATAGCCAAGATGTGGAAGCAACCCAAGTGCCCATCAATGGATGAGTGGATAAAGAAAATGTGGTGTATATATATATAGGTATACGTATATATATATATGTATATATACATATATACACACACACAATGGAACACTACTCAGCCATTAAAAAGACAAAATCATCCCATTTGCAACAATGTGGACGGACCTCGAGGGTATTATGTTAAGTGGAATAAATGAGACAGAGAAAGACAAACACTGTATGGTTTCACTCATATGTGGAAGATAAACAAACACATAGATATGGATAATAGATTGGTGGTTACCAGAGGGGAAGGTGGTGGGGGGAGGGCAAAAGGGGTAAAGAGGTACATGTGTACGGTGACAGATAAAAACTAGACTGTTGGTGGTGAACACGATGCAGTCTATACAGAAACTGAAATATAATAACGTACACCTGAAATTTACACAATGTTATAAGCCAATATGACCTCAATACAATAATATAAGAAATAAAGACAATTACAACATTTCTTAGATTATCCTAGTTCTTCTACTGCCAGTATTTTCTCAATGACCATCATTAAATTTTTAGAAGAAAACTAAGTTTTAATTTATTTATGGCATGAAAGGGGTTGTGCGAGAAGCGAGCAAGCCTTCAACAAGACAGCACCATGGTGCAAAATCTCCTGTGAGCTGATTTCGCCACAAGGCACGATTACACATAACCACAGGTAGGCCAACGGAGAAGAATGGTAACCAATTCGAAAGGATAAAAACACACTCTTTTGTTGTTATTTCTAAGAGGAGCAAAAGATTGTCAGAGAAGCAAGCATTGAGGGTGCTTTGCAAGGAATCTTCATCAGGGGAAGGCAGAGAGGATTGCCTTCATCAGAGCTCTACCCCCCCAGCTTGCAAAGCTAGATTTAGCCAGCAAGTTTGAGACTAATTCAAAGTTTTCTAGGAAGAAGTAATAATGATAGCTTGTTGACCCTCAAACCTCAGATTAGTGATCATGAAACACAGGTGTTTATGACTGTAGGTTAACTCTGCTCATAGGTATGTTTAAACGTCCAGTTATTCAAGGTGCAGAATGCTTATAATTTGTATGAACCTTCTAATTTCAGTAGCTAATTAGTTATAAAGTGAAAAAGCTTGGCTCTGTCGCCTCAGTTACACACCACAAAACAGAAGAAAACAGCATAGAAAGTATGGACTAGAAATTAAACTGTATTTAAAATTCATGGCAGCCATAGTCTCCAGTATATAAATATTATTTTCAATCTCAGTATTCTTATTTTAAATGCAGAATGGTCTTTCTTCTGAGTTCTTGCGTCTTGTGAAGGATGAGAATCTATACAGAAATAATGGAACATAGTTGGAAGTGATCTAGAAATAAAGATGAGGAAATGATTTACAGGCAAAAGTCACCTCTACCACTCCATGAAAAGGTCCTTAGTAGCTCCATTCATTTATTTATTCAAGAGATGTTTGTTGAATGTCTACTGGGTACAAAAGACTATGCTACGCAATATACGGAAATCAGACACGTACTTACAAAAAGCAATGTTGACGTCCCTAAGGAGTTCACAGTCAAGGAGGAAAAGGATGTGGGCACACATACCAGGATGGTAGAGGGGAACAGTGGGCACAGAGAGGTACAAATAAAATGCTGTCAGGAGGGTGGGCTGACCTGGGGTAGGGTGATGAGAGAGTTTCATGGAGAAAAGGTGGAGTGTACCCAGGGTGGGGTAAGATGTTGAAGAGAGGGATGTGAAGTCATTCCTGGGCCACATATGGTATGAGTATAGACAAAGCAAGATCCACCAAATAAACTACAGAGGGTCCAGTTGGTATCAATTTTAATTCACAAGTAGTGGGAGTGACAGGTCAAAGGGCAGTGGAAAGAGGGCCACGGCTGAGGGGTCCTGGAATGCCAGGCTGACTTCTTCCTGCTCTTACCTCCTGAGGGCAAGCTGGCCATGCAGGTGCCAAAATGCATTTCGTCACATACACTAGCTAGTGTGACAGCTGTGATGTGTCTTACTCTTCTTTTGCCTACCCATGGTGCCTAGCATGAGGGTGGGTACTCTAGAAACCGAATCACATTTATTTGTAGGGACATGATAGATTGGCATACATTTGCCCACTTTCTGTTGCTCACAGCACCAGGAGGAGGTGGGCTCACATTCCTGTTGTTTTCCACGCTGCACTGCTGTTGGGTTATCTCTTTCCATGTCCACGACAGCCACCTCATGTCACCCCTCTCTGATGTCACTTTATTCACCACCCTCTAGGGAGGCTCCCTACTTCTCTGAATGACATTCTCCCACATCCCTGATATCACTTCTAATGAATTCACCATCTTTGATAAAGAATTTTTTTTCTGTGACTTGGCCATATTTAATCCTTTTAAACAAGTTTTAAATGAGCATCTGATATGTATCTTTACATGGATAAGGAATCATTGCTAGCATACTCAACAGTCCTTCTGAATGGGAAAATGTATTAGTTTGGATCCTCTGAGAATCAGATGCCAAGACAGGATTAAACATGCAAGGATTTTGTTAGGGGAAATGCCTGTGAGAAAGGGTATGGAAGCCAAGGCTGGGAGGGCGGAGAGACTATGAGGCAAGTCCGACCCCAAGGGAAGGAGAGAGAGAGGGCAGCTTTTTAGACTGCAGTCTAAGCAAGATTTGGCAAAGCCACTGGGGATCCTTTAGCCTCTCCCAGGGAGGGGCGATCCTTGGTGTCCCATGCCCTGCACTGGGTCACTGGGGAGGAACAGGAGGCCTGGCCTGGGTGACGATCTCAAAGGGTAGCCCTGGCACCTTCTGTCAATCAGAAGGTTTACCAGGTATGTTCTCATGACCTCCAGGGAATCAGAAAACCAGGAAAAGAGAAAACCACTAGAGTTTGAGCCAGTGTGACTAGGAGGATGATATTCATCGAGATGAGTTCAGTTTTGCCATAAGCAGAGTGTGAGACACCAACTGTACATTCAGGGGAGCGGAAGGGGGCTGTGGGGTACAGGTGAGAGGCTGTAATTGAGATTTCTGAGTCCTCTGGAAAAGTGGCTTAGTTCCAGGAGGGTGGATGAGACTGTGAAGGGTCACAGTACAGCCAGAGAAAAGGAGAGACCCTTGTGAATGCCACACGCATGATAAAAAGGGAGAAGGAACCCAAACTAATGACGTTTTTGGAGGAGAGTGAGAGGCAGGAAGCTAGCTGGGGAGCGGGAGCCTGTCCTGGGAGCTCAGGGAGGAGGTTTTTTAGGAGCAGGGGCTGTCAGAGTTGACTATGCAGAGCCGTCGAGGAGGACGACTTGGAGGGAAGCAGTGGGTTTCCGTGGTTACAGGGACACGCGAGAAGGTGACTGAGGTGAACTCTGAGGCGCGTGAGGTCAGGACGTGGATCGGCAGGTACAGACACTACAGTTACGACTTTCCTGGCAACAAGCAGGAGAAACGCAGGAGTTAGGGGAGAGGAACCAACCTATATTCTGAGGAACAATATTTGGCATTTCAAATATGACATCTGAAAACTTACTGTCAGATAAAATGATGTTCTAGCAGATACAGTGTTTCTCAGCTCTGGAACTGTCTACAAAACATTCTAGCTATCTGTTCTGGGATTCACATTCTCTGGCAAGATGAAGCAATAGAAAGAAGCCTCAGGAATAATACAAGCATCATATACAGTATAGTTTTAAAGTTATGCTATTTACAATGACTGTGTCTTTCTCTTTCACGGGACAAGAGGATTTCTAACTCTAACTGCTTGACCTCACCATCTCTTCATTCTTTGGCCTAATTGGACATTCTTTCAGTAAGCCCCTTAACATGCCCACAGCTGTGGATGCAGACTTCCCACAGGGAGCTCTTGCCCAACAGCAGACAGAGCAATATCTGTCCATTGTGGAAGACACGGTGTCCCTGCAGCCACCGCACTGAGACTCAGATGCTCACACCTTGTGGGGCTTCCCCACACTCCCAGCCCCGCTTCTGCATCTCTGGGGATCACAAACAGGCTGCTGAGAAGGCAGGCAAAGCATTTAGTTACACTGATGTCCTGATGTCTAAAGACCAAGTCAGGGCCTGCCTGGTGGTACAGTGATTAAGTGCACATGTTCCGCTTTGGCAGCCTGGGGTTCACGGGTTCGGATCCCAGGTGTGGACATGGCACCACTTGGCAAGTCATGCTGTGGCAGGCGACCCACATATAAAGTAGAGGAAGATGGGCACGGATGTTAGCTCAGGGGCAGTCTTCCTCAGCAAAAAGAGGAGGATTAGCAGCAGATATTAGCTCAGGGCTAATCTTCTTCTTCTTCAAAAAAAATAAATAAATAAAAATAAAGACCAAGTCAGATAGGACATGCTATCATGTCTCATGTATGTGTGCCTCTGTTTTGCATCTCTTCAGAGAACCTGATGGTTAGAGCTAAACTGACACCCAGGAAATATTAATTCTCCCTAAATCAGAGAGCGTGTGAGCGCCAGAACTCGAGGCGGTTTCTTCCTGGTTCTCACTTCCTTCCTCCTGCAGTGTCTCAAATGGAATTCAATACTATCTACTGATAAATGTACCCATTTATAAAAACCACACATGCACACAATCGACACACAATCAATTTTAGTCTGAAATACCTTAAATTGGATTCCAAAGTACCATGTTTTGACCACTGCATTTTAGAAAAAATATTTTATTTTTGTAGATTTTTACTTATTTTTTTTTTGCCAGTCTTGTTAGAGACATTTTTCTTTCTTTTTTAAAAAAATTATTTTATTGAACTCTTATTGGATTATAACATATGTAAATTTCAGGTGTACATTATTATATATCAGTTTCTGTATAGACTGGGTCGTGCTCACCACCAATAGTCTAGTTTCTATATACCATGCTCATTGAGTTACTTTGTAACACAAAGGAAAACAACTGAAGAAAAACTACTGGAAGGATAAAACCTCCTACATAGGTTGTTTTCCTATTGTGATGTTCATCTTTTTCTTTTTGTTCAAAAGTGATAATTTTGTGTGAAATGAACAGATATAGTACATTGAAAATAATCAGACCTTATTTCAGTCCGAGTTATTAAATTGCTTGGGCTGTAAGCTGCAATGTGAGCTGACAAAGGCCTCAATGATATTAAACCCCGACCTACTGTTACACGTGCAGGCATCTTTGGAATTCCAATGCCAATGAGAGTTCCAGGGACATAGTGCCAGGCCCTCTGGAGGGAAATCTGCCAAAGCCCCTTTAACCACATGCCTGTAGGAATTTGTGCACCTAATTAAATGCACATACTAAGTAGTTAAACAGCAGAGTCACTGTTTATTCATATACGTATCACTGACTCACCAGATGGCATGTATTGGGGACCCAAACTGCCTGACGGTACGTTACACATCATTCAAAAAACACTACACACAGGTGGATGTTGTCTCTAATATTTGTATTCAATATAAATTATATGGATAAGATATAATGAAGAGGAAAATAACACACACAATAGTAAATTGGAGAAAAAGACTTTAAGATGTCTCAATCACTAAGCATTCAAGAAATACATGGTAGAAGTTGACTGAGCATTTGTTTTTAGAAGTCCTTTAAACATGTTATGGCATAATTTAATTAATCACACACTTTCTGAACCATAATGCCACCTTTGACCACAAGATGATGCAGCAAATACAATATTGGTGGTAAAGCAGAACATATGATGATTGCTGATACCACATAAATATTTCCTGATAGACTTTTCAGTTTCTAGAATTTTACCAAGATCAAAGTTCCTCTGTTTAGAACAACAGGTTGTGCCAGAGAAGATGCTTTGCAGCCCACATTTTCTTTCACAGCTGGACTAAGAGGGAACATACAGCAGGGTGGCTGGTGAACAAACGTTAAGGTGGCTTCAATTCCTGGTGTTCACGCCCTTGTAAAATGGCCTCCTCTTGAGTGTGATTGGGGCTTGTGATTTGCTTCTAACTCATAGGATATGACAAAGGTGAAGTTACTCTCTTGATTACATCGTGTTATATAAGACTCTGTCTTGCTACTAGTCTCTCTCTCTTTGTTGCTGGTTTTGAAGAAGCAAGCTGCCTTGAATCCTACAGCTGCAAGGAAACAAATTCTGCCAATGACTTACGAGAGCTTGGAAGTGGATCCTTCCCCAGCCAAGCCTCTGAGGAGAACTCAGCCCTGCCTAAGACCTTAATTACAATCTTATGAGATGGTAAAGGTATATTTTTTTTAAGCCTTCAAGTTTGTGGTAATTTGTTATGCAGCAGTAGATAACTAATACAGTTGCTTAACCAAACTATATTGGGAACTTAATCTATTCTCCACTCTGCTGCGAGATACAACTTTCTCAAGTTAAGTCTCAGAATATAGCCTATCCTCAAAAACCTCAGTGACTCTGTGTCTTTCAGGAAAGGGCAAGTCCATTTTTATGTCATTCAAGACCCCTCAGAGCCTGGTCTTCAGCCACACTTGGGCTTCTCTCTTACTATCCCACAGGATACCCCAGTCATACTGAACTACTTGCAATGTTGGGAATAGGCCTTTCTCTCTCTTAACTCCATACTTCACCTCTTGCATCTAATAGCTCTTTGTCATGCTTCAAGACTCTATTCAGACATCCTCTCCTTTTCAAAATCCAGAGTGGGCTCTCCCATAGCCGTGGTGCATGCCTTTTTCAGGTCATATTTACTGCAATGATCATGGTAGTAAGTCTCCCACACTAAACTTTAAATTTTGTAAGGACCAAAAAAACTTGCCCATTTTAGTCTTTAAATTCTCAACATCTCACACAGTGGAAGAACACAGTGGAAATAAATGTTGAATCAGTCATTTAATATTATGGCATAAGCATCGTTCTCTTTAAGCTATTACTCACGCCAACAATTATCATTTTCACAATGGAACTACTAACAGGATTCCACCTAATAAACTGATGAACTCTTTCTGGCCCACTCACTATAAATACTTGTAAATACAGGTTAAGCTTCTAAAAGCTTTGAAATGAGAAGATTTACAGGAAAACTCTAAGTATCAGTTACTGACTGTTGTATCCTCTACTAGAAATTGCCCTTGGAATCAGAGAACTGTCCTCCCATTTCTCCAGCACCCCACTGGCCTCTATATGGATGCAAAGGCCTGGGCCCCTTGCCTCAATTAGGACTACTCAAAAGAGCCTTCCCGGCTCCAGAATCCTATAGGAGTTCCCTGCAGGTCAGCTTTCCCTCTGCCCTATCTTCCCTTCCTTCTGAGGGCACTCCTCAAGGACATCTTCTGAACTCAACTCCCATCTCAGAATCTGTTTTCAGGAAACCCAGTTGAAGACAACGACCGTGGCTGAGAATGCAATTTTGAAAATCATTAAGCAATTTTTATACATTGTTTTCCACATGATGCTATATTGCTTGTGGCAAATCCGAACCTCAGGCTCCAATATGACTTGGCATCGTGCTGCTTCTGCCCAAGCCAGACAGAACTAGCTTCCTTAAAGAAGCCTTTCTGTTCAAATTCCAAGTTGTACAAGGTGCATGACTTAATCGGGCCCTGTGTGATGTGGTCCCTGTTTACCTTTCAAGTCTCATCTCTTGACACTGATGCTATCCTCTCACAAGCATACATCCTGTCCCCACCTGTGCTTCATCCACAGAGAACCTTTGTAGCTCCTAGGATGTGCCATGCTGTCTAGTCTCTGAGCTCTGCACGTGCTATTCCCTCTGCCTGTTCACCCCCTGCTGTCTGCCTGGCTGATTTCTACTCAACCTTTAGGACTCAGCTCAGAGAGCACTTCACTTGGGAATCCTTCCAGGTTCCCACAAGACTGAGTTAGTTCTTTCCTGAGGGATCCTATAACATAACATTCTTACTCCTATAGGAATATGTCCCAGTCTTGATACCTTTGGTAATAATTAATAGAACCCCATTTTAAACAAGGCAAGTTAAAAAATTATTGAAAAAAATGTGCTGGTGTATGTGATGGAACCCGAAGCAAAGCTGAACAACTATGCCTCAAGAAATGTGGCGATCAATTTGATGGCTGGGAAGCCATCAGGGAATAGGGCTACTGATTGCTCAGGCTCCCTCTCTTCCTCTCTTGGGAGTCTCTCAGTGCCTTGCTACTATTTCTCTTCTTACATCTTTCTCTCGAAGGCCAGATTTCTCTTTTAGGCATCTCCATGCCAGGCCAACTACCTGTCCTTTTCTGTCCCCCACCTCCTGTTTACCCAGTTCATGTAATTCACTCTGATATACCAGCATTTCTCAACCCCCAATTCTAAAAGACAAGAAGAGATTCTGATTGACCAGTTAGCATTGAGTACCCATTCCTGGGATAATCCCTATGGATAGGGGTCAGAGTCCTGTATTTTAACCTGGCTGTTGAGGCCCACCCCAAGGGTAGGGGGCTGGACTTAGACAAGGGAAGACAGGTCATTTGTTATCAACTGCATGGTTATCACACTGTCAATTAGTCAATCACTTCTATTAGTCTCCAAGCTCTATGAATGTACAGTCTGTATCTAAATTTCCACTGAGTGACTATATCTGATAGAGCAGTCAGCACAAAGCAGGTGCTCAATAAATACCACTTGAGTAAATGAAAAGTACCAGATCTTTTTCCTTTGATTAATACTGCTAGAAATAAAAATTCTTTGATTTAGCAATGAAGTATTAGGAACAAAATACTTCTCTTCCATAGTCTTCAAAACAACTAGCTAGAGAACTGAGAGACTAAAGCTTGGCTTAGCACAGATTGGTGATGAATATAACTGATTCACTCCTCCCCATCACATACTTCCTGTTTCCTAGAAGTTGAACACAAGTCGTAGGTTCATTGATGACTCAATCACCTCTTGAATTACAAAGAATTTTTACTTCACTTGAAGCTCTACTATTATTCATAAATGACTCAACTTAACCAGCCACGAATTTTCCCACTGAAAAATTCCCAACTGTTAAAGCGTCTTAGGGAACTTGAAGTACTAGCTCCTAGGAGGGCTGTATATGTTTAGGTATGCATATACACATTTTAAATCTTGGTTTAAAAACGAAGATTTACTCAAGTACCTGAGAGAAGTCCTAGGCAATTTCCAACTTGAAAAAAAAGATGCATGACAATATCAAACCTTCCTAAATCCATGATGGGAAGACATATTCTTCTATAGACCTTTGACTCACATAATCCTGCAATCAGGATAGGCTAGCTCTCTGGTTATTAGCAATATCACCTGATGCTTCCATGCGGAACTTCCTAAGATGATGCAGACTTTGGTTTGAACCACTCCACCGAGGTGCCATTCTTTCTCCTGCTGAGTCCTGCTTTATTACCACAAAATAATGATCAACTGTTCCTGTTCACAGTCTAAGGAAGTAACCTCTCCCTAAATCTTTTCTTGATGTCTTAGGACATCCTCAGCACAAGGCAAATCTACCTAGGGATGGCGCCTGAAAATCCTTGTCTAGTGACTTATTGGTCAGCCTACCCAAGTGAGCCTGGACCAGGAAACCTGCAGATGGCCCTATTTTAAGGATGAGTTAGGCTTGCACTGCTATAGGTCAGGTCAGCTTGCCTTGCTAGAGGATCTGAATTTCTTAATCTACATGATCTCTGGACTACACCTCTCAGTCAAGAAGAGTCCACATCCTGAAATGTGACTGATTGAATTTCAAAATAAAAGACAGCTAGAGGTTTTATTTTAAGGCTTTAAATAAAAGACCTGAAGTAATGCCCGATTATTTATTCTTTGTCTGATGGGGTAAACGGCAGAGACAAAGGTGGGTTGGTAGTATTACCTCTGTTGGTTGTTGAGGGTCGGCTATTGAGTTCCCAAGATCAAATGACTAGTAATTACAACTTCCAGTCTTTATCCATGCCCCTGGCAAGTAGGATCCAATTTTTGTTCACTCCATTGCTCTCTCTCTTTCTCCCCCAACCACCCCCCAACACACATACATATACATACAGAGCCTCTGTCGGTACCCATGTGGTCTGCTCTGAAGACTTGCACATCAGGATTGGTGGTAAGTTTAATAAAGGAAAAGTACTTTCCTAAGGCCCCAGGAATATATTGACCTAAATGAAAAATTCCTTCCAAACTCATTTTGGCATGGAATCTGGTAGTGCTGAGTGGAAGACGGAGGAATAAATTTCTTTTCTACCCTGGAGGTTGGAGCTTTCCTGTCTTTGCTTATGACGATTCTGCTGGAAAATCATCCCCTAATTTAACGTTTGCCATGACGGTCATGGTCAGACTAAGGAGGCTAAGTAGGCTAAGCAGGGTAAGATGATGGCTCAAGGGCCTTTCCAACTCCACCTTGGATACTTCTAAGAAAGATTTCTCTCCTATGTAGAGAAACTATGGTAACTGTGACTTTATCTGTTCTCTCTCCCAGCATCAGTAGGATTGACCATTCTGGTGCCTGATTTGACAAGGACTGTTGGTCAGCAAAGCAACTACAACACCAAGCAACGTAGGGAAAGAAAGTTGGAAGAGGCCACCAAAGGTTTTCAAATCTTATAACCTTCTTATTGGCTCTCCTGCCATCCCCCTTCTAAATTCCTCAATTCTGTGGCAAGACTTGAGTCTGGCCCCTGGAATTGCCAACGTGGTCAGATGCTGGGACATAGTTATCTTGGGTATGACTCTGGCATAGCATTAGGTAGACATCTGGGCAGTTTGTTTTCCCCTGGTTTACAAAGGACAACCAACTGCACATAATCCAGGAATGACTTGCCAAATTCATCCAGTTGGCACTGCAGCCCATTCTAGAACCATGACTTATGTTTTCCAATCCAATATCCTTTCCCTTTTAAAACATAATTTCACAAAAGGAGAATGGCTTAATATGCATTAGTTTTTTCTTAAAAAAAAACTTATTCATAAGAATGAAAATATTTAAAAATTCTGCTTCAAGAGACATAGTACCAAGAGGTCAATTTGTGTAATGTTAAGCATGAATTATATTCCGTAAGACGCAACCTTAACTATAGAATATGTTGGCTTAATTTTTCCCCTCCTACCTTTGCTTCACATTACCAGTCAAAGCCACAGCATCAAAGGTAAAGTTGCCTGTTAGCCACTTTTAAAACAATAATCCATGAGGCCTGGCCTGAAGCTTGGGTAGTCAGGCAGCACCACACTTACTAAAGGGGTAATTTGGCATGTATGTATGCTTATTTAATGCAAGAATGGATCAGCGTAGACCCAGTTGCTTAGAGTGTGGGTGTGTATGGCTTGCATTCTCAACCTGACTATTTGCAGAGAAGTGGCTTTCAGGTTATTCCCTCACATGCATGGAGAATAAGAATGAGAAGAGCCTACCTTTGGCTCATACTCTTTCTTAGACATAATTGATTATTTTTGTGTTAAATACTAACCTCAGTGTAGTAGTTTGAATAGTGGCCCCAAAAAGATATGTCCAAGTCTTCACTCCTGGTACCTGTGGACGTGATCTTATTTGGAAATAAGAACTTTGTAGATATAATTAAGATCTTGAGATAAGATTTTCCAAGATGTAGGATGGGCCCTAAATCCAATAGTTGGTGTCCTTGTAAGAGAAAGAATAGAGATATTTGAGACACACAGACACAACTCACAGGAGGAACCGTGAGAAGACAGACTTTGAGATTGGAGTGATGCATCTACAAGTCAAGGATAGCTGGAGCCACCAGAATCTAGGAGAGAGGCATGGAGCACAGTCTCTCTCAGAGGCTCCTTAAGGAACCAACCATGCTGATACCTTGATTTCAGACATCTAGCCTCTTGATCTACAAGAGAATAAATTTCTGCTGTTTTGAGTATCAAGTTGGTGATAATTTACCCTAGGTAACTAATGTATCCAGACACCACTTGATATCTCTGTCCCTGTTGATTTTCAAATCTACTCCACTCCACATTTCCTTTCTTTGCCTGTCACTATTCTTGAAGAAAGCTCTTTTTTTGATCTGACAAATAGAAATGGCAAGCAGTAGGATATATTGGAGTATATGAGGAAGCCATTTGGTGTAAACCTAATTCAGTCTGACTTTGTTTTTCCAAGAAGGCCTGACATGGCCATTGAGCATGCATTGTATATCTGCTAAGCATTTCCTATGGTAAGAGCAAATACCCTTAAGATAAAGGTGCAACTTACCCCCACATTGGCATTTCCTTAAGGATAAGCATCTCTTCCTAGACTAGAAACTGATTACTGGGCTCACCTGTGACCACCCAGCTCACCTGTGACCACCCAGCTCGAGACAACAGACCTGCCACCCTGCTGTGTCCACCAAGACAGCAGACCCACTACCTGCTGTGTCCATCAATTGCTGTGCCAACAGAGCAATCTCATGACTATTGTAAAAGGGACATTTCAATTATATGTGAAACATCCTCTTTGAGGGTATATAACTACTCTGTGCACCCCACTTCTTTGGTGCCCTTCCTGCCTTCGGACTATGGGCCTCACATTTTGGCTCAGAATAAACTCACCCAAATTTTCATTTATAGATTGGTTATGGATTATTTTCATCAACAGATCTTTCAACAGATGTTTCAAAAAATACTTACTAAAGACATATTTTAATGTCTTCCTAATGAGCTCACCACCCCAGGTCCCCTCTCTCCATAATTGGGACCAAACCCACTTACGGCCACAGGACTTCCACTCCTATGGTGCTCTTAAGGAGCTCTAATCTAATAGTTTGGCTTTAGGCTGGTCTATTGGGGACCCTGCTCTGGCCATCCTCCTTTTTTCCCCAGCCTGCTATTGAACCAGCCCCAGGTACCTCTCACCTTAGTAAGTACTTTCAGTCATGGAGCCCTAGCCTATTTTGCTAGATAATTAGAACCAAGTATGACTTGGCCCCTCCAGGACTACCACCTTGAACCCGAAAAGCTTGAAGAGGAGGCTTACCTGGAGCTGAGTATACATACCCTACTAGACTCAAAACCTACTAACAAACAAATCTTGTATGTGCTTTTGTCACCGACTAGTTACCCCGAGGAACTCAGGGGTGGGTTTGGATATTTTCACTTTTTCCAAATTGTTTTTTCCTTTCGTTATGTTAAAGAGATGCAGTCACCAACCACCGTGAAGCAGACCAAGCCTCACCATGAGAGCTACGCCTATGACCTTTGCCTTACTTTTAATGCTAAGATCTCTCCAGGAGGAGCTTGGGGCTTTTGACTGCAACCTGCAGTGTGTGTGGAAGCATGTTTTCCAACTCAGTGTGCGCAAGCGAATACCCACCTCTCCCTTTTGAATATTCATCCCCATCCCAAATAAATGTCCCTGCTTCCTATTGTTCAGGGAGCCATGACTCTGGAAATGATTCCTCATGGTCTCCTATTTGCCGCAAATATACTTTACTTTGTGAGACAACTGCTTCTGGTGGAGAGTCTGATTTAACTCGCCAGGAGGGAACCCACTTCGGTTTCGGTGACACTTTTACAGAAGAGAGGAGCTCTCCCTGCGGCACTAGTGGGGCTACTCTTGATTTCCCTGATCAGTTTGGGTAACAAAGGTTTTGCAGCGCAGTGTTCTTTCTCTCCCCCTCCTCCACTAACGTTTTTCAATGCAATATGCTTATAATACAAGGGGAACTGTGTCTCCCATCAGAATAAGAGTGGTGGAGGGGCAAGCTTCATTATAGGGTGCATTTTATGGGGCAGAAGTAAATCAGAGGCATATATTAGGAAGCGCCCAGGGGCACACCCATGGCAATGACCTTTAAAGGGCAGTAGTAAGTTACTTGACAGCATAACCAGCAAGTGAATGATCTCACTATGAAAGGTCACTCGCAACTAGAACAATATTTCCCGTTTCGGCACGTAATCCGGTACCCCTTGACACATTTCTCTTCCTCAGGATGATCTGATTCCTGTAGAAGAGACCAGATGCATATTCTTTTATTTGTGATGAATGTGCTCCATTTGGGTTCACGGTAATCCTGACACCTGTAGGCAGTGCTCGCTATTTTGTTGTTTTTAATGCTAGCTATTAAAAAGTGGCATTTGCATTACTCTGGGTTATTCTGAGATGCCACAGAATTTTAGATTCTTTGGAATCAAAAGGGGCCTCTGAAACACCTCAGTCTAATTCAGTCCTTTTACAAAGGAGGACACTGAGTTGGGAAGGAACAAAGACACCTGCCTGACGCTGCACAGCAAGGAAGGGCTAGACCTGGGCTCCCTACTCTCTGGCCTGCAGCAATTTCCACCCCGATGCAGCATTCACAGGTGTGGCAGCAAAGATTTAGCAGAGTGGATTAGCACTGCCCCACGTTTAAATTCCTGTGAAATTCACGGATAGGTGTCTCCTATAATCCAATTATCTCATACCTTTCTCTTACTTTGTTGCTTTCCCAGTGGATTCCTAAGACCCTGGCTTTGTTCTCCATGCAGATGCCATGTGCCATGTCTGGTAGGTCACCATTTTGTTTTCTAATCCAATTGCATGACTTCATGTTTGCAATCTCTACTCATTGTTCTGGTGTGTTAGACCATGACCATAGCTTGTCAAATCCCCTATCTCTGGTGACCATTGATGCTTCTCAATCCTCTGTCCTATGATGAGATTTTATCCACGCTGTTGGAAGAGAGGAAGTTAGCTGAAGCAAATGTGTAAACCATTGAGTGGCTGTGCATTTGGTCAAAGATGCTAATTTAAACTGAAAGGTCAAATATCATTAAGCTGGCTTGTTTTTTCGCCTACCCTCTTCCTCATAGGAAACGTAAAAAATTGATGGATTTCATTCTTCTTTTAATGTGTACTTTAAGATACTGATTTTGCATAATCACAATCATTTTCCTACAGAAATCAATTTCTTGCAGTTAAGAAAGGCAGGTGAGCCACTGAAGAGTTATTCAGATAATACTCAAGAGGCAAACCACTCCTTTTCCTTCCACCCCAGACTCTGCTTGGATGTGTATGGTGAACACTGAAACGAAGAGAAAACACTCTCTCTTTGGCTATTCAGTCATAAATGCAGCTGGTACAAGTGTGGCATGCTTCCCTCCCTCTGAGATTTAGCAACTCCTTAATTCCATCCCCTACCCCAACACACACACACACACTCTTTATTCTCTAAGCTCTGATATGCTCTATTTTCACTTCAAGAAGAAAGTAAAAGAACGGTGTAGGAGGGAAGATAATTTTAGTATTTGCCTGAGTTAAGGTATTATCTTTGAAATTGTTTACCAGGAAAAAGTAAAGTACCTCTAAATGACTTCTAATGACCTGCCTGTATGCCCTTCTGGGAGGTATTTGAACATTTGAGTCAAGCCAACTCCTCAGGTCCTCCAAGCCATGGCTGGGCCTCCTTGGATGTGAGTCAGGTTCAAGGTGGTCAGCAGGCACTCCCTGGCTTTCCCTCACCCGCTGATCTAGGACCTAGCTCGCTGCAAAGGACTCTGGTACCTGAGGGGTACTGTAGACATTCAATAAGCAATTTGCTATTTTCCTGTTCAACTTGAGGGGGAACTCAGGGGTCTGGAGGATTTGTGAGCTTGTTTTCTAGATGAAAGAGAATGCCTTTGGGGGGGTTGCCCTCACGGATGGCTGGCCCTCAGCTGCCATTGCCAGAAGTCAGATTGCCTAGGGCCTTTTGGGAGTGGCCCCTTTGTTTCTCCAAAGCTCTTCATGCCAAGCCCCTCAGCTCTAGAAAACCCCCTGCTTTCTGCTTTTGTGACGGAAGATTTGACAGAACTCATGCTCCCACCTTCTTGTCTTGGCCAATTCAAATAAAACCTTTCTCCATCTCCAAGCACCAATGTTTCAGTGTTTGGCTCACTGCATATCGGGCACATCATCTTGAGATTAAGAGATTTGGTATCACAAGTGTCCCTCTTCCATGGAGTAGTCTGGTGCAGGCTCTTGCTCTTTTCTATTAATGCCTCTGTACTTCAGTTTGCTTACTTGTAAAATAGGAATAACGCTTGTCTTGTCCTGTTCCACAAATTTGCTATATATAATGATAAAACGAGGAAGCAGAAAAGTGCTTTTAGCCTTCCAGAAGAAAGAGGCTAATTTAATGCTATTACACAAGAAAATATTACATCACAACATTTCTCTACTTCTTTATGTAAAATAGAAATGAAAGAGAGACGTGGAGGATTTCTTTGGAAAACATTCAGAACTCAGGAGAAAGTATTGCTTTAAGGTTTCTTTTCACTCAAAAACACCAAGAAAAATACTATGCTTATTGAACTGTATGTTTCTATGTGCTCTATCCCTACATGATTGCAGATTTTTGATATGCAAATTTCTATGATACCAAAGATCTAGACATTCTTCTCATTGATTGCACAGGCTTTTGTATTATAAAGGTAAATACATGGTAAAATTGCAATTCAAAGAAGAATGCTCTTATGGGAAAGAACAGACTGGTAGCATGTTGCCTTGCTTCGCAGCACAACAAACATTTTTACGACATTCTGCAAGTTCAGTATGAATTTATTGATGTTTGTCATTTCTTGTTCAGAAATACATGGCATCAAAGAGAGAAATGCATTTGTCAACATGATTCAAACAGCCCAAATGTTAATTCCTAGAATGTTCCTTTTGAAACTCAACTGTGTGGTTTAGAATGTAGCTAGAAAATTACTCTTAGGGACAGGATTGTCAGGCAAACCTTGAATTTGGATATGTATCCCAATGAACTGAGGTTTTGCAAAGAGAGGACAAAAATCTAGTAAATAATTTTGAAAAATGAGGGCAACACAAGTATAAATGCAAGGTACCTGTGCTTAAATGTGTTTGAGGCTTGGGGGCTGAATGAGGAGGGCGATATTATTTTAGCTGAGAAATAACAGAATTATCAGATCCTCTTTTCATCATCTTAACCCAGTATCCATGTCATTATCTCCACCATCATCACCACCACACATCATATTTTAAAAGGATAAGAAATAATAGAGAACTTATGATCACACTCTCTCACAAAGGAAACTCCTTTGCACCAGGAAGGTCAAAATGTTTCTCCAAGGGGCCAGCCCAGTGGTGCAGCAGTTAAGTTCGCATGTTCTGCTTCTTGGTGGCCCGGGGTTCACCAGTTCGGATCCCAGCTGTGGACATGGCACTGCTTGGCAAAAGCCATGCTGTGGTAGGTGTCCCATGTTTAAAGTAGAGGAAGACGGGCATAGATGTTAGCTCAGGGCCAGTCTTCCTCAGCAAAAAGAGGAGGATTGGCAATAGTTAGCTCAGGGCTAATCTTCCTCAAAAAAATAAAAAAGTTTCTCCAAAAGTCTCTTTTTAGAATGTTCTTCTTATAGCAGTGGAGGCGACATGGCCTTAGATCAGAGCTTCTCAGAGAGAACAGATACCACACCCCACGGCAGCTTTTGGAAATTTGTGAGGGCACTGTTTTTGCTTGTCAAAATGACAGGCAGTTTATGACATTCAGTGGGTAGACACCAACTCTTCTGCAGTGTGCAGGAGAGTTCCATACAATAAAGAGTTGTTTCTCACATGGCTTTTGAATCTTCTAGGGGACATTTATGTAGATGAAAACCAGCTTGTAATTACCTGAGCCCAGAATCCAACTCTGAAACACAGACACAAATGATCTTTGGCATGGTTTTAAGCTACACTGAATTTTCTAGGAATTCAAGTACTGTGTATAATAAAGGATTGCACTGGGGCCGGCCCAGTGATGCAGCGGTTAAGTTTGCGTGCTCCGTTTCAGTGGCCTGGGGTTCGCAGGTTTGGATCCTGGGTGCTGACCCACACACCGCTCATCAAGGCATGCTGTGGCAGCATCCCACACATAAAATAGAGGAAGACTGGCACAGACGTTGGCTCAGGGGCAATCTTCCTCACCTCCAAAAAATAAATAAATAAAGGATTGTACTTTTTTTCCCCTAATTTTTCACCAAGATTTGTTCACCGATTCAGAAAATCACATCAACAGGGGTAACCCCACTAGTGGTATATGAATTGCCAATGTAACCCAAGCGTATCAACCTGAATTTGTGCTGTCACATGTATGGAGATTCTACATAGCAGTAGTTGTCATATTTATTGATTTTACATACAGTTGTGAGCATCTGACATCAGTATGTCTTCAGTAAAGCTATATCATTTTATTATAATTTCTCTTTTCTTTCCTCATTACATTAAATTTTTTTAGATTGGCTCTAAAAATACATTTGTGTAAGTAAGTTTTATCATCTGAATTACATTTCAGGATAGGAAAGAGAAAATTAGAAAATATTTACATTACAAGAGTGTTGGCTTCGACAGCATTGAGACCCACTGGCATAAATGCAATGGTGCATTAGGAGACCTGATCTCCTCTGATCTTGGTCAACTGTGTGCCGTGCTGGAGAAGTCACGTTATCACCCGAGTCCACTCAATGGCAAGTGACGGGCTGCACTAGATCTCTTCCGATTTTAAACCTCAGCTCCCTGACTTTGACAGTACTTTGGGTTTGAGAATATTTAAACCCTTTAGAAAAATGAAAGCAGCTGAGCTAACTGGGCGAAGTCAGTATTTTGGGTCTGGTACAATGTATTGAACGTACTGGAGTGACTGCTCTAGAGAAGAACAACCGTGGTTAACCGGAAAGTCTGAGAACTCTCCGGCAGGATTCTATGGAGGAACAGTTGAGCATATATATTCTTTGTGCATCCACTGAAATTATGCAGCCATTGAAATCTTAGAAGGGAATTTTGAAAACATGGGAAATACTAATATGTTAAACAAAAATCAAGAATTAAAATTTTGAATTTGGAGGGAAAAATATGCCTTTAGAAACATAGGAGGCAATATCTTTGGGTATTAGAAGTCCTGATTTTTTTTTGTGCATGAGGAAGATTGGCCCTGAACTAACATCTATTGCCAATCTTCCTCTACTTTGTGTATGGGATGCGCCACAGCATGGCTTGATGAGTGGTGTGTAGGGCCGTGCCCAGGATCCAAACCTGCAAACCCTGGGCCACTGAAGTAGAGTGCGTGAACTTAACCACTATGCCACTGGGCTGGCCCTTTGAATTTTTTAATAAGGTATTATTTTCTCAATTTTACATAGTCTTTCTAATGAGCATTTATTACTTATTCAGGGGAAGCTAGTTAGTTAGTTTGGGCTGCTATAGCAGAATACCATAGACTGGGTAGCTAAAAAACCAGAAATTATTTCTCACAGTTCAGAAGCTGGGAAGGCCAAGATCAAGGTGCTAGCTGATTCAGTTCCTAGTGAGGGCCCCCTTCCTGGTTGGCAGATGGCCACCTTCTCACTGTATCCTTGCGTGGTAGAGACAGAGAGGAAGCAAGCTCTCTCATCTTTTCTTATGAGGCACTAATCCCATCCATGAAGGCTCCATCCTCAAGACCTAATCACCTCCCAAAGGTCCTACCCTAATACCATCCTCTTGGGCATTAGGATTTCAACCTATGAATTTTGCAGAGACACAGATATTCAGTCCATAACACTAGCTTTGTTCCCTGTTAAGTGGTATTTAATAAGAAAATTTTACTCGACAATTTTTTGTTGAACAATGTTACTAGCCTGAATAAATACAAGAAATTAAACATAGCCTCTCTTGATGGTTAGCCGATCATAAGGCCTCAAGGTCACGATTTTAAATATCATGGATCATCCTGAATTACAGATTTGAAAGGAGTAGGAGACAGGGTTGATTCTGTATTTACCCCAGCTCTTGTTTTAGAAGTTTAATTTTTTTAAAAAATAAAAGCATCTAACCTCAAACGTGGGTTTTATGGATTCATTTTGTTTTAGTTTGGTTTGGTTTGTTTATATATATTGAACTTGTCTATTTCTCATGAATAATGAATGCTGGAACGAAATGTGGGGCTCAAGTTAATAAAGAATTTAGTTGATTCTCTTTTTGAGCTGACTTAGATTTTAAATTTTCAGATCAGGTTTATGTTCTGAAAAGCACATGGCCCGTACATGATTACAGCTCATAAATGTCAAATAGTAGTAACGTGCTGAATTTTTATGACTTGGTTAAATTACATTAAATTAGAATTTTAGCCTCAGAGTACCCTACATACCTGCTCATTGCTGATGAACTGAAAATGCAGTAGTCACACTCTGATTATATTGAGATTCTCTTAGGCCTGAACTTCAGCCAAAAAGGCTAAAGTGCTCCTCTTGCTGAACCAGTGTTGGCTGTGATTAGCTCCCTAGTGGAAGTACGGTATGGTCCAGCTTCTCGGCTTAAAGCTGAGTAGGCAAACTCTTTTTTTCCCCCATCCCCCAGTTCCTACTGCCCCACCCCCACCCCCTTATACACTAAAACCACCTTGAGGGCAGAAAGTCACCAAATATCACAAGTATATGGAGAAGGGAAGCAACCAGCCTTTGAATCTTTGACCAGCCCCACTGGCTAAGATGACAGATATTTGTCCTGCATCTCTGCTCTAGGTACCTAGCCATTTCCTCAGTCACAGAGTAGAGAGGGCTGGGACCAACTTGACCATCTCCCAGGCCCCTGCAAGCTAGAAGAAAGCTTTGTGGGAGATTGGGTGTCTGGGCCAATGTGCCCAGCCCCTTCACTATTGATTGTGCCTCTAGTCCTTCCCACCAGTGGCCCAGGTGTCACCTACATTATTAAGTAAACTTAGAGCTCAACTTTGAGTGATCTGCAGTCCAAATACAATTCTGGAACCACACTATGTACTGAAACAGGGTACTACCTATATAACTAGCCCTGGGCATGAGATCATTAGTCCGTGAAAGCATCCTGACTAGTAATTACCTGTAAACCCCGAGTAGGTTTCTTAACCTCTCTGAATCTGCTGTCTCATCTTTAGGATGGTATTTATATCTGCCCCAAATTATAGCTGTGAAACCAAAATCTAAACCAAAAGCATTTTGTAAATTTTGAAGTGCTAAATTAATGTAAATTTACATTATTTCTTTTGCATTCATCCAAGTGCACAGGGCAGAACAAGGCCATGACATAGTCTCATTGATCACCTCAATATAATTATGATAATGACTGATCTTTTTTATTGACAAGCCCATCATTGCCTAAAATGGATTGGCAATGATGT
Organism: Equus asinus; assembly: GCF_041296235.1. NCBI lineage: Eukaryota > Metazoa > Chordata > Mammalia > Perissodactyla > Equidae > Equus > Equus asinus. The sequence goes on along the minus strand of NC_091790.1, from coordinate 123,493,740 downwards.
GATATTTACATAAAAATAACTAGCGCCATGCTAAAATTCATGGACACACAAATATAGTGGTAAAGATTATTTATTCAGCATATCAAGAATAGAATTATAAAGACACCCCATCCAGATTTGTACTTGTTATAAACACACATTCTGGAGCCTCTATTAGATCCAATTTATTTAACTTTGCATGTTGTTTTCCTTTAGTTGGAACACTGGTGGGCTCCATAAAAAATGTTTGAGACAGACGGTAACTCCAGTTGCTTCTCTATTGGTTTGTTTGCATGTTGGAATTTTTTTTTTATCATAGTTACTCTGCGATTTAACAGTAGGTGGCTAATGGAAATGTTATTCGCGGCAGTGGCAGACTAAATCAGTGGGAAATAAGGGGGTGGAGGGGGAGAGTTGGGGGAAAGAAAGAAATGTGTTTACACTTGAAGATGGCACATGAAACAGCTGGAGCCCTGAGCCCTTGACGCTGGGACTGGCATCTTCTTTAAAGAACTCATCTACATTATTACACGCTCCTTCACACTTAGAAATCTATTAATTTACAATTAGTTGTATTGATTTTCTAGTAGATTTGTAATTTCTGTAATAATTTACAGAGTACTGAAGAAATTAACTATGCCCCTTGGAAAGATAAGCATTACTGAAAAAATAGATCCCAGCATGAGTTATCGAACACATCATTGACTGTCTGGATCTTTAGCTTTAAATTCTATATGAATTACAGCAGAATTGATTGGAGATTTCCATTTTACTACGCTAGAAATACCCTTCCTCCTTCTTTCCCCACTCATGCCCATAATATTTCTTTAATTGAAATATGATTGACATACAATATCCTGTTAGTTTCAGGTACATCATCGTGATTCAATATTTATATATATTATGAAATGATCACCACGATAAGTCGTTACCATCTGTCGCCATACAAAGTTATTACAATGTTGTTGATTATATTCTCTACACTGTCCATTACATCCCCATGACTTATTTTATAGCTGGAACTGAGGTTTGGGATAAAGTGGGACCTACTTCTGTAGCTTGAACACAATCGTTGTGAGGTCTTGGAGAAGTCACATTATGGCCCTGAGTGCACTCAATGGAAAATGATGAGCTGGACCAGGCCTCTACAGTATCTTCCCATTTTAAACTTCACTCCATGACTTTGACACTAGTTTAGGCTTGAGAATATCTAATGCTTTTAAGAAGCAAAAACAGCTGAGCTAACTGCGACGGCTGCTGGGGTGACACCAAGCTGACATGGATTCCTACAAAATGGCTGTGGTCCAATACTGATGATTTCCTTGGCTCTTCTTTAGTAAGACTTGCCTGCTTCCTGTTGTTCTGGTTTCATTTTGTTTGCTTGTTTGGGTGTGTGTGTGGTTTAGTACTCTCCCTTTTATTTTAAAAATGTGTTCTCTGGTATAGTGATTGACCCAGGTTTGCAAAGCGCCAGGAGTGGTGACTTTCCTGCCTGATCGCAATTTCTTGCTAGCCTGTCTTTGCTTCTAAACTCTAAGCTCCATGAGGGCACTGGCTGTTTGATAGTATCTTATTCTAGACCAATGTCTGGTTCAGAATAACCACTCAATACATATGTGGTTAATGAATGAATTAAAGAAATATTGGAATGTCTAAAGGCCTCAATTGAAGCAACTCAGGTTGGAGATTTTTAAGAACGCTTTGCTTTTCCCTGTATTTGTAAAAAATTGTAGCAGAGATAATAACACAGTAGAGATTATACTTTTGGGGAATCTAAGCTGTGTTTTAGTCCTGAACAATTTTCTCATATTTTATGTCATTATCTAACATATTACTGACCACCTACGGTGTTTCTGTATTGTTCCTGAAAAAGAATTCTATTCGGAGACTGGAACGGAATACCACTTCACACACAGTAATGTTCTCCTTCCAGATGTTATGAAGCTAAATACACTTCTGATTCAGATACTCTTTTCTTATCTTTCTTGTTATTACCAGCATCAGCTCTTTGGAGTCTTGGTTCCAGGTCATTCTAATGGAAATTTGAAGGAAAATGTCGAACTTGACAGTCTTTTCAATTATATAGTATTAAATAATTGGCAAAAATGATTTTTAAGTTCAGTCAAATAGACGTTGAAAATTAAATCAAATTACAAGCAAGTAAATAGTTGGTGTAAAAGGGATTTAGTAAAAATCGTGTGTGATATTGACAAGAGCACTGGACAGGAGGCAGGTCCCTGGATTCTTGGCGTGTTCATGACCTTCACCAACCGCGAGTCTTCACAAAGGCATGTGATCTCTCTAGGCCTCAAAGGAGGACTGACGAAATAATCTTCTAAATTTCTTTTAGCTATAAATTTTTATGATTTTACATTCCTTGAAGGGTACTTATGAATATGAGGAAGAGAAGCCAACAGAATATGCAAACAAATTCCACTTTAAAAAACAAGACATAAGACTCAACTTAAAATGTACTCCACATGTATTCAGACAATCATCAATATGGTCAGGCCTTTCCAAAGGAAAAGTATTGGTTTCTTTTCCCCCAAAAGATCTAAAAGCAGGTATTTAATATGAAAGAGCAGTAACGTATGAATATTCTGAATGCTAATACCAACGAATGCTTGCTGTGCGCCAGGGTCATAAATCTCGCCCTTCTTCCCACCATAAATCAGCGGGGCATGTTGATGCTCACCGTCTTCTGATATTTGTTCCCGCTAGGCCTGGGAGAATTTAACTGCTGGCGCATGGTTACTCATTTCAAATTTTAAATAACGTCATGGCTCCAAAGTTATAACACATTCTAAAAGAACAAGTGGATCTCATTGTGACAAAAAAGATTCATGTGCTGAGCACAGCTCCTAGCCTTCCCTGCACATGAGGCCTCTGGATTTTTGGTGGGGCGGACACTTAGCTCAGTCAACACAAACCAGTAGCTCGTGGCTTCTTCAAGCTCTGTGCCTTTGCAGGGCTTTGCCTCCGTCAACGCGACAACGTAGTGATAAATGAGCAGCACTCCTTCCACTCAGCATTCACTGTAAGCAAGAGCCCTCCCTTTTCGGCTGTTGACTTATCATTTCATTATTGGTATGGAGGCATGAATTCCATTTTTTAATGGTGTGTAACTTATTACTGTATTTAATTATTTTGGTGCTCAAATGGTCCCATATCTCTACCCACAAGAATCCCCTTAATAGTTGGCTTCTGTGTCCTTGTGGTCATAGTTTTTTGCATTCTTTCAGTACCTACTTAACTTGCTAGCACAATGAGATGTTCCAGCTTCATCCTTTCTTGCCCTACCCTGCAATCACCCATTTCTCCAAGAGGCCCTGGTTGCTTTGAATAGGGAATAAAGATTAAAGATCAAGATCTGGGTGCTATGTGTGCTCATGGCTCAGGGGGTGTCTTTCAGTGATGTTGAGTGAGGAATATGTGCATGCATACACACACCTGCACACACACACATACAAGTACACACATATGTACACAAATGCATATATCCATGTACATGTGCACATATACATGTATGTGTGTATAGAGTTTTATATATATATATAAAATGTCAATACCTATCTATACATAAACAAAAAATATTTTAAAAGAAATTGTGAGTTCATGGGCAGGCCTGGTGGCTAAGTTCGTGTGCTCCGCTTCGGGGGCCCTGGGTTCACTGGTTCTAATCCCGGGTGTGGATCTACACACTGCTTGTCAAGCCATGCTGTGGTAGGTGTCCAACATATAGAGGAAGATGGGCATGGATGTTAGCTCAAGGCCAGTCTTCCTCAGCAAAAAAAGAGGAGGATTGGTGGTGGATGTTAGCTCAGGGCTAATCTTCATCAAGGAAAAAAAAAAGAAATTATGAATTCACATAAATACATCCAATTCCCATTCACCCCTAAAGGCTCTTTTCTACTTTCTCCATTTCATATTTGCATGATCCTTCTTCGTTATTTACTTATTTGAGTAATCCTATATTTAAAATTGTTTCAAAACTGCCTCACTATACTGCTAGAAAAATAATAGCACCAAACTTATTAAAGAGTTAAGGATGTGCTTGCAGTTCTTCCCTACCCCATCTGCCTGAGGATATGCAGTCAAATACTGTGTTCAGAAGTTGTGACTGGGATTCGTTCTTTCTTTTGTCCCTTGAGTGTGGTTGAGATATTCATCTAAAATATAATTGGGTTCACTTGTTTCAATTGCTTTCATTTTTAGCTTTTTCTAAACTTTCTCATCCTTAATGATTTAATTTTATTTTCTAAATACAGTCATGCATCCCTTAATGATGGGGATACGTTCTGAGAAATGTGGCGTTAGGCGATTTCGTCGCTGTGCGAACATCACAGATACTTACACAAACCTAGATGGTGTAGCCTACGACACACCCAGGCTACATGGTGCTAATCTCACGGTACCACTGCCGTACATGCTGTCCATCATTGACTAAAATGTCATTATGTGGCGCATGACTGAATGTAGAACAATAACATGCTTCTAGACGTTAAAACGATACAAAAAGGTATACTCAGAGAAGCGGTATACTTTACTGTATCATCTCCGTCCTGTCCCGTCCTCTCCCACACTTAAGGTTAACCAACTTCTTTTTTTCTGGTTTACCATTCCTGAGTTTCTTCTTTAAAGATAAGCGGAAATATGTATATTTAAAAAATTTCCCTTACTCCTTGTATAAAATGTGGCATATGCTCCTTTGTCCCTCACTGTTTTCACTTGACAATCTATCCTGAAAATCGCTCTATATCACTTCCTAGAGATCTTTCTCATACTTTTTCCCTGGTGCATAGTAATCCTGTGTGCTTATGTACCATAATTTATTTATTCACTCACTCTCTATGCTTGGACATCTAAGTAGTTTACAATATTGGCAATTACAAATACTGCTATAATGAATAATCTAGTGCATGTGTATTTTCTTATAATTGGAGGTGTATCTTCAGGGTAAATTCCTAAAAGTGGGTTTGCGGGGTTGAAGGGTAAAAGCCTAGATACCTAGAAATGGACCCAAGGTTATTTCGGTCCTTTTTATATTCTGCCTAATAGCTGTTAAAGGTTAAACAGGTCACTCACCCGATTTAGCCACGGCACACAGAGGGCATTCAGGAACTGTTTGTAAGTTGAGAGGGCTGGACTGGAAGATGTTTAGGAAATCTTCTGGTTGTAAATGATTGACGTGTTAAGGCTCCAGGCCTAAGTCCATTTATACATAAGTTCATTACAAAAAATGGCCTCCATTCTCCACCCCTTCCATATCCACGCCCTTTGCAGTATAACTTTGCAGTTTTTTCATCCGCTAAGGAGTGGAATTTCTTTCTCCATCCCTTGTCTTTGGGCTGGCCTTTTGACTGGCTCTGGCCAACAGAATTCAGGGGAAGTAGTGGTGCTCTGGTTCCTCGTCTAGGGCTCCAGTGGCCTTGCATGCCTCCACTCACTCTTGAAATCTTGTCACTGTCATGTGAAAAAGCCTAGCCTAGCCTGATGAATGACCAGAGACATGTGGCCCAGTTACGAACAACATCCTTCACCAGCCAGTTACCAGGCAGGTGAGTGAGGTCCTTCGGGATCAGCCAGGCTCCAACCAACACCACAGCTGACAGCTGATGCGCGGCTAGCCCATCAGAGATCAGCTGAGTCTGATGCAGATCAGCTACTCACCTGGCCCACAGATGCATGAACAATAACACATGATCATTATATTAGGGCACTAAGTTCTAGGGTGGTTTGTTACACAGCAATAGATAACTGATACAACAAAGGTCATGGCCTCACTTTGGAGATAGCTCTGTCAAGATCTCCTAGAATGTATAAATGGGTGATCTTGGCTGAAGGGAAAGGCATTCTAAGAAAGCTACTGGATTAGACAGGGAAGGGGCTGGCCAGAGATTGCTAAGGCATTTTGCCCCAGAGGTCTCAGGAGGACGGAGCATGGGTCCAAAATTTGGGTCCCGGTTTTGGCTTTGTCCTAAGCAGTGATGTGACAGAGACAAAGTCCCTGAACTGCTATGTTCTTGTGTATAAAATAGGGAGATGGGCGGAATCCCCAAAGTCGCATTCTACTCCGACCTGTCAACAGATGGGTTAATTTCATCCAGTCAAAGTTTGAGGCTCTGATGAGCCGCCCAGTGAATCTTGGCTTTTGAGGGCAGTGGATGGTAATAGGATAATGAGTCAGGCAAGGAAAGTTCTCCAAGCAATAAACATCTCTGCTAAAAAAACCATGTTGTTGCTGCGTGTATGGAGCCAAGCAGATAAGATAAGGTCCAATGGGAGCTTCCTACTCATTCTTTACAGGTATTTTGAGGAAAACAGGTCACAGTAAAACATTCCACAATTTTATCCCTTTGTAAGCATTTCTGTTCAGTTACTTGCAGGCCTTTAAAAAATAATTTTGCCCAGAGGTAACAGGCTTAAGTCAAAAATGGATAACATTCACCTAACTCGAAGGAGCTCGTGTAGTATTTGACAGAACATTCAATTCCAGAGAAAACATCACAAAGAGATTTATTCTGTTTTTGAAAATGTGACTAGCATCCCCAATTAGTACTGTCTGTCAAGAGGTATAAAAACATCCAGGTTTTATTTATATTCACCAGTGTGTTGAGCATCCTGATAATTGAAAATATCATTACGAAACATATTTGTAAAATTTCTGACTATTTCTCCAAAGAAAATATTACTGGGCCTTAATTATGAGCGATTTGTTGTGTTCTAGAAAGAAAATTTCTTTTCTTTTTTTTGGTAATTTTTGCACAGAGTGGATTTTGTTGTATGTATAGACCAGCAGTGCAAATCATCTGACATCACATAACTCTACTTCACTGTGTATGAGTCTGAAAGAGTCCCCAAACCTGGCTCATCTAATTAACACCCTAGACACATGTGCATCCAGAGGTTTTTTGGGTCATTTATAATATACACCCCTAGGCCAAGCAAAAGGAGCCTTACCTCTGGGTAACTCACTGTAGGAAATTTTCCCTTCCCCTTGCCATGATTCTGGGTTCTTCCTCAGTGGCATTTTCTACTGGGCAGTAGCCAGGGTCACGAAGGAAACGGCTGGGAAGTACTGAGGGCACTGGCACCCTTGGAGCGAACAGCAGGAGTGGAAACTGTGCTCCCTCCCTCTTTCTCTCTCTCTCAGACTTGTGCACTCTCTCCCTTCCCACTTCTTGCAGAAACGAAGATCAGCCGTTTTTGAGAGCCGGTGCAGTACGACCTCAGGAGGCAGGTCCCCTCAGAAATGCCACTTGCCGGAAGCCCCATAGGCTAGCTGTCGGGGGAAGGTGGTTACAGGACCGGCACCAAACATTGCCTGAGAACTCAGTGCCACCGGGTACCATTCACTACGGTGAGAAATCGATTCTTTCTCTTTAAGAGGATTATCTGTTACTTAAACGGGCTAAGTGTGGTAAGTGAGAACTTAAAAAATCTTATGGATCTCGCTCTTCCTTACCGGGCTGGCGAATGGTCCTTCAGGGATTGGATGATATTTTTCTGAAGTTCTATGAATGAAACAAAATTCTCCAAAACATTCTTCTTTGCTTTTCCACAAAATTGTCACCATAGAGCAAAACATTAAAGTGCTAAATGTGCTTAGATGGGGATAATGAACGCCCCTCACAACGTGCACTGGGTCCACACGGATGCCCGACAGAGTTCCTCTGACACCCCACCAACTGGCTTCCTCACCTTGGACTGAGACCTGTGTTCTAATTCAGCAGTGACAAACTTTTTCTGCAAAGAGCAAGACAGTAAATATTTGTCTTTGTCACAACTGCTCAACTCTTGTAGTTGTCACTGTAGCGCAGAAACAGACATAGATGAGATGTAAACGAATGAGGATGGCTGTTCCACCCTCAAGTTCCAATAAAACTTTATTTACAATGACAGATGGAACAAAAGAAAAGAGAAAAACAGAAAAAGACAGGTAGCCATATTTTGCCAATAGCTGTTCTAGCTCATTTCCCACCAAATAATTGTGTATTATTTAATTTCTTTGAATCTGTCTTCTCATAAGTCAGACAGGGATATGACAACTCTTCCACCCCATGGGTTTCACAGAGGCCACAGAAACATTTTCTAAAGCATGAAGCACCACACCAATGTCATGAGCTTTTCCTCTCAGCAAGATCAGCAATACTAACTTGGACCTAGTGCAGATTCTTCTAGAACTTCGGTTCACAAACGCAGCCTCCAAGTTCAAGTAAACACAGCTACAAACTGATGGGTTCCCCACCCCCCCCCCATCCATAGCAAGGCCTAGTTTAGATGGATGACTACTGCGGGCCTAGCCTGCATTCTGTATTGAAATTATACATTTCACTCTTGGAGCTGCTTCAGACACGTTTTGCAGTCATAATAGAAATATATTTCTCATGCTCAGCACTAGGGTTTGAATTAGGTAAACAAATCCCAGGATCCCTTCTGTAGGTTTTCCTGTCAATGACCCATTACCCACAATTTTCTCCTTTTTTTCAGAGTCTGCCTCTGTTGATTTCTCTCAAGATATACGCACATGTGTGTCTGTATAAATTTATATGAATACGTCTGCAACATATAGTTTTTCTCCTTCTCTGCCACGAAGTGGTGAAAGCCCACACAGAGACCCAATGATGCAGCTCATGACAGATTAACTTAACGGGCAATAAAGCAATCGTACATGGACACCATGTCAGCTTCGTTACTTGAGTCCTGCCAATTGAAGGAAAGGCAATAAAAAGAATCCCATTTGCTTCCTCTGTCATAAAATCACAATTCACAACCCGCAATGCGTGTAGCATGAGATTTCCACTGTCCCTGTGACACCCTTCTTGCCTTCCTGTTCTGTATCTGCTGGAGTCGGGCCTTTGCCAGCATCAGCCCAGGACATGGAGCCCACCCTGGGAAAAATTTATTATCAGAAACTTTGAAACAAGTAGCTGCTAAATGGAGGTTCAGTAATCAAGTCAAACTCAGCTGTCACCTGCTGCTCTGTTTTGCACTGCAAATGTAGGAATATAGAAACATTTTAAGCAGCTTAGGGGCAGAAATAATGGAAAACTAGTGATTTTGGTAATTTACATATTTATAGAGGCTGTGGAGATTTTACTCAGGAAACAATGAAGAAAACAGAGTTGTCAACGATCAAATGCTGCCTGACACGAAGAGCTAAAACCAGTAATTTACAGCTAAGCTCAGTTACACCTTTGAAATTACTGCAAAAGAAGAAAAATAAAACACCAAAAATGTGCCTTTTGGTTCAGGTTATCAGCTTTAAAGCTCTATAAAATAAACGCATCTGAGCATGTGACATTTCATACAGGTAGAAATACCATTACAGAGAATAACAGCATAGCTGAAAAACCAACTGTGCAAATGGATGATAAGGTTTCACATGCTGCTCTCTTGGGAATATCTGCATTTGTATGGCAACAAAGGCCTTCAGTCAAAGGAATAACTCTCTAATAGTGCAATCCATGGTACCACAGGCAGTGGAAAAGATTCCTCCCACCATATCCCATCCATGCTGGGTCCTGGGCCATGTCCTTACCCTGCTTCAGATCAGTCGGTGGCCACTGGCCATTTGCAGGCTCCATTCTCCCACATTATCTGTCCTAAAAGATAAATTAAACTTCCAAATCACCCACAAAACACAACACCCATGTGGACACAGGGAGAATCTCAGGGTAGATAAGATGGTGACACTTTTATTTCATACCCTGTAGCCTGTTTACAGGGCACTCCTTTAGCCTGGACAGCCATTGCCCATCCTGAATAAAACAAAGAAAGGAGGAGACAATATTGTCTCCTCCTACTATTCGACTTTATCCCTCACAATAGCACTATGAGATGGGTGTTATAATCTCCATTTTACACATGAAGGAAACTGGTTTGGGGAGTTTAGTGAACTTGACCATGAAGCCACAGTGGGTAATTGGTGATACTGGTAAATGGTGTTCAGGTCTGGTTCTCAATGCCATATTTGTTTGGCTCTGTCAGGACACCAGACTTCTACCCTTTTGGACAGGGGCTGTGTGTTTTAGCAATGTATAGGTGATCACCAAACTGGACTGCAGAACTATTTTCTCGATCCCAGGATTTGACTTATATATCTCTCTCCATAATAGTATGAATTGCAGGTTTATGGGAGGATAGCAACAATGATTATAAAATTAGGAAAGGGAGCCCTATAATAGAAACATTCTACTTTTGCAGGCCATTTGTATCAGATTCCATATAGCCCACCAACTTTCTCTTCCTGGACTCCGTGTCAATTAGTCATAGCTCTAACAGTTGGCATTTTAGCACATGAAAAGGCAAATACCTGCAGTGGGCTTTAATTGACTGACTGGCTGAACAACTAAATCACGATAAGGTTTTTCTTGTAAGATGGGAGTGGGGATGACAGCATCCAGATTGTGGAAGAAGGAAACAGAGAAGTGGGGAAAAGGCAAAGGAGAAAAAAAAAACAATGGAGAGCCATGTAGGGGTGGTGGGTGGGTCGGGGACCAGAGGGGAACTGGTTTTAGAGAGGCTGTGGGTACGCTCACCCACTTCCCTGACACCGTGGCCATATGCAAAGGTTTGGGTACAGAATGAGCCAAGCACTGAGGGAAGGTGCTGTGGGTGGGCATTTCCCCAATTCGGAGCCTCATTTTCAGCCAGTTCTCTTGAGCTGGATCCGCTTTGATCATCTGTTCAATTTTCTACCTGGCCCTACACATCAAGGAAAGCAAGCCTGCTCCTCACAGTCCTGTCCCCTGTATCCTCAGTGGGCCTGGGCGAGTCTGCATTCCCTGATCAAAGGACTGGCTCACGAGGAAGATGAAAAAATGCCCAGAGAGATCCAAGCAGAATTTTTAAATCTCTCTTAATCGCAAAGCATCCTCTCCCATTTTCTACCTACTTCCTACAAATTCCAGCAACATTTAAAGATAGTTTTCAATGGAAAACAAATAGAGGTTCAGCCAGAGGATTAGCCACAGGGCCAAAGGTGTTCAGCAGATTGGTTTCAAGATGCTCCAGAATTTCAATTGCTCGAGAGTGGACCAAGACATTGGTTGGACCCAGGATCTTAAATGGGAAATGGGCCCAATAGCAAGAGCGGAAGCTGACCCAGATGACTGGGTTCTTTCAGAGTGAAAGTGATTCCTGGACACCTGAAGTGTCAGGCAGGCCTGTGCTGAATCTGCAGCATGATCTGAACGAGAGTCTGGAGGTGGGCAGAGCAGGAGGCCCTATTCATTCGCCTTCTGTATTTCTGTATTTCTGTGAAGTCAGTGCCCCGTTTTAATGGAAAAGGAAGATCAATCAGAGGCAGGCAAACCTCAAGCATCAAAACGTTCTGTCCAGGCAGAGGGAACAGCTACCGGGATGCCTAATACAGGAGGGAACTTTGAAAAAACTATTAGTCAGGACAAAGCCACCTCAATCCTCAAATTTCAGCTGACAAGCCAAAGTACAAGCGCTTTAAATTTATTTCCACTGAAGTTAAGGCTATTCTCCTATGGAAAGTCAAAAGAAATCTGTTGTATCCATGTTGGAGCAAAGACTTACAAGGCTACCTATAGCAAGATTTTTCTGGATGTTTGCATTGCATGTTATTCGCTTTATTCCTAAGGTAAAGATTTTATGGAAGTTGGTAGGATTGTCTTCCACCTGATCGAGAGCCCTGATTCCCGATATCCTATCAAAAATGTCTGACCAATTATTCTACAAATTCTTTTTCCAGCAACAGTCTCTGCTGAATAAGCATACGGACAGGAGAGTCTTCAGGAATGATTCACAGCTCCAGGCACCTGTCAGCGGCCGTCACCAAGTGAATTTGTTTTTCGGCCCGGCCCTCTCCTTCCCTGAGCATCTTTAAGGGCTGTTCTCTTGGCCAGAGAGAGCCTCTGTAGAATCCTGGAGTGTAAACGCCAGAAGGGAGGAAGGGACAACAGCGGCCACTGAGTGGAACCCTCTCATTTCACCAGTGAAGAATGTATAGCCCAGAGGCGGATAAGAAAGAAGGTTTATCTTCACAAGAGCAAGTACAAATTCATTTTACATCTAATTTGCCGTCTGTGGATGAGCTCCAGGCTCTGCCAATGTTGGCAAAAGGCAGAAAAGAGGTGAAAGACAATCAAAATAGAGAGGAAAAGTATCAGCAGAGAAACACGTGTAACCACGGTGGCAAATTTCCATGTTTTCCTTTCTTCTTCATTAAAAGCATTCTCAAACCTCAGGCAATGTAGAAAAGGATGCCATATTGGTATTTCCCCAAGAAATACTTGAAGATAGGATTTACAAACTGTGCATGGCCAAACTAACTTTAATTTCTTGTCACGCATTCCAAAAGCATTTCCCGAGATCTCACTGTGTGCCAGGCCCTGGGATGTCAAGTGAGAAAAGGCCAGGCAGTGCCCTCAAATTGTTCATCCTCAAGTGAGTTTCACAAAATGGGCTTTGCAAGAGAACTCAGAGTAACTGTGATCCCTTTGGCCTAATGAGAGGTAAACCTCGGAAGATGGAAGGTCTCAGTGTGCGGTCAGGCCTAGCGAAAACTTATAAGAAAATTATCTTGTGGGCCCCTAAATTTTTGAAACTCATCTAAAAGTGGATATTTTTTTTTTGAGGAAGATTAGCCCTGAGCTAACATCTGCCAGAAATCCTCCTCTTTTTGCTGAGGAAGACTGGCCCTGAGCTAACATCCGTGCCCATCTTCCTCTACTTTATATGTGGGATGCCTGCCACAGCAAGGCTTGACAAGTGGTGCGTAGGTCCACACCCGGGATCTGAACTGGTGAACCCTGGGCCACCGAAGTGGAACGTGTGAATTTAACTGTTGCACCAGGCTGGTGAACCGGTGAACGCAGGCTGGCCCCCTAAAAGTTGATATTTACCATTCTTTAAATCAGTTAATTTCCTGGCACTCTCTGGTAGAAAATTAGAGGAGCTATGGTTTTAAATAAATGTAAGCTTTCATTTTCAACTTTGCCATTTTATAAATAACCAGGAAGTTATGTACTAAAACATGGACAATCTCTGGGCAGTGACTTTAGAGACCATTTTGTTTTCTCATTTTTCTTACCTGTATTTTCTAAAATTTCTGAAGTGAACACATGCTGCATTTGAAATGGTATAAAATAAACTCTATATTAAAGCCATTGTATTAGTTTTGAGTTATATGCTAATGGAGAATATATACATATAGGTTGATGCAAAAGGTTGGCCAAAATGGAAGAAATTCTTCCAAACTCAGAGTATCTGGAGTTAGATGATGACCAGAAGCAGGAGAAGCCACTCAGAGCCCTGAGCTCCTTAGCTTAGCCTGAGGAGACCGACAACGTGATGTGAGCAAGGAAGATGAGTCTGGGCAGCCAGGTGTGAGGTGAGTCACAGACTCTTGAGAAAAGGAGGCCCCAACATTGGTGAACAGCTAGCAGTTACTGCCACAGAAAGGATGAACCACAGGGATGAGATGGGTGGTAGAAGTTGGTTAAGCGGTTTCTCTGGGGAGCACAGTAACAATATGCAATGTGGAGAATGTATAGCAGTATTTCATAGAGTGTGCTTCATAAACAAAGAAATCTGGAAAGACGCCATACTATAGTACCATCTTGAAAATTCACAATGCCTATTCGTACACTGAATGATCTTAAAACTTTCATGAAAAATAAATCTAATATTTACAGAAATAGCTGCTTAAGCTTTCCAGCATTCCCCACACATATACGACAGCAAATCAAATTCCACTTTTGGGTCAGTCCACCATCTTGAAATGTGTGTTGTTAACAGATGCTACTGGCTGTTCATAGTTTCTGAATCTGTACTGAATAAGGTACATATTTAGCAAAAGCATGCGTTTCCTTAGTCCTCAATGTTACAGCCAGAAGATCTGCTTAGTGTGTTAGAACTGGACTAGGATGAGTTTTTATTTTGTTCTATCATAACCATAAGCAATAATCTTGAGGTAATCAATCAGATCAACTTTTTATGTCTTCTTTCCCCATCCATATAATGAGAGCCAAGATATTGACCTACCTTGTAATGCATTTTACAAAATCAACATAAAAGTTTATATTAACGTTATTAATCAAATTAGCAATGAAATGACTAATAAGTAATTAGCCATGGAACAGTGACTCCACTATAATTGTATGCTCAAGGATTTGCCACCTCTCTTGAAGGCCTGACCTCATGGAGGAAATACTTAACATTACTCCTCACCTTTTGATATTATAGATGGCAAATAAGGTCTGGCTTTAAAAAAATTATTTCTGGCAAATGAATCTTTGGAAGGCTTATAAAAACAGATGCTTCACAATTTAGCCAAAACTATTTATTAAGCTAATATTTTAAACTAGGGGAATCTAAAAAAGAATTCTGTACTGTTTCTGAATTCCAATAACATACAGGTGTACACATAATTATGATAAGAATCAGGATGTGATAAGAGGGCTACAGAAAATTTCTGAAAAGGGCAGACAGGGAGAGGATCAGAAAAAGTTTCAAGAAAAACATATTTAAGTTGCCTGTAGAAGAATGGTTAGAAATCCAGTGGATGCAGTAGAGATGGTGAATAAGCAAGGCAAGATCACAGGATATTTCCCACAATTAGAATCATATTAAGAGGAGAATTGTCTTTATTAGCATAATCATAGGTGATAGCTACAAGGAAACGGCCAACTTTTTAGATGAGTTTTCCCAAAGTGTTTGCAGATCATTTGTCTGGTGACAGGTTAATGTGGGTTCTGAGAAAAACAAGACTCCCATGGTCAAAAAGTAAGTTAGAGAAAGATTAGGTTAAATAAGGTTAAACATATTTCATTACTGTGTGCTACTCAGAGCACAAGGATATGCAAATGAGCTCTGTGAATCTCTAAGAGGGGGACGTAGAACAAAGAATTTCCCAAACATAAATCAAGGCCCAAACTTTCTCAGTAATGTTCATTCACATTATACCTACGGATGGTTTACACCTTAGCTGGATTTTGTAATGTTGCGTCGATATTTAACTATTTTTAAATGCAACAAATATCACATAAATGTAGTTTAGCTCTAACAAGTGTTTAGGGCCATCTCCAAGAGACGCTTGAGGTCATTTGGACAAGAATGTTTGATTTTTCTCTTGATCGCTACACTATTCAAGGCTTAGATGGAAAAATCACCATTAGGAAGCAATGTAATATCAGAAAAATATTCAGGCCTTATGCCACAAGAGGAGACTATTGATTTCTGAAGTAGAAACAATATTTGAGCCAATGAATAAAGAGTAGACAGGGCCATCTGGGATATAAAAAATAGCAAGTAACATGTAGGATCTGAGAGAGCCTTTGACAACTCAGAAGTAGACTGGCCTCGTGGGAACTGAGGAAATGGGTGAGGGATACGGGTAGCAGATTCCTAATGAAGCATAAGAAAATCAACATGAAGAAATGAATATGAAGCGTTATTTATCAATATTCTACCTACAAAGGGCACAGCAGGAAGTCATAGCGGTGCCTCCTCGTGCTGCCTATAGAATAAACGCTAAATAAATGAACCACCACGGCACAGCTTCTCTTCCCGTGGTCCAATTTCTGATTCCTTCCCACTCTTGCGGATGTCGATGCCAGTCCTCATCCCTTCAGTCCCAGAGACTTGGCAGATTTCTGCCTACTCTGAGTGTAATAGAAACTGTCACATCCGAATGTAATAGTGATCTACAAAGAAGTTATTTAATCCAGCATGGAAAAAACTACTTTAGAAAGAGCATATAGTCTCTTAATACGTTACGATGAACAGAAGCAGAATAATCTTAAGCAAAGGAGAAGACAACACCAGTTCTTATATGACCACATCAAACAGTCATTTTTGTGTCCTTTGAGAATGACACCTGATGAACTCTCTTATTTATAAAAGAATTTCTCGCCACTTATTTTTTCAATTAACTATCATACTTCTATATCATACTCCCATATATAGTAGATGTATATAGATGTATAAATCATCAGTTAGCTGACATTTACTGAGGACGTTCTATAAGCAAGGCACTATTCCAAGTTCTTTATGTATATAAACCTATTTAATCTCCATCTCATCCCTATAATGCCGGTGCTGTCATTATCCCATTTTAGAGATGAAGAAACTGAGGCCGAGATGGGAAGTGACTTGCTCAGAGTGATGTGGCTAATACTTGGTGAAGCCGTCATTTGAACCCTGACTGTCCACCTCCAGGTCCCACACTCTTAAGCTATGAATGTTATTTCTTCTGTGTGTATATGAATATGATTCCTTCACAAAAAGTAGGTTCTGTGCACTTAGACTGTACCGGAGCATTTAAATAAATTTAGTTATGTTTATGAAAAAATCCTTAGTTTTCTCTTCTATAATAGAGAAACTATATTAAGCAAAACATTCATAATAACTTTCCAAAAGACAGACTAATAATTTTTTCCTTTTGAAAATAATAATAAAAACATGACAAGTGGCATTTACATCTAATGGGGGGGGGGTCCCCTGGCCTCCTTCCTTCCTTAGATCTGCCAGCAGTAGGTCGGCTTGCGGTGTTTGAGTAGGCGAGTTGCCTTCCTTCAAAATGATATAGATAAGTCACACAATTAGAGAGAAAATTGAGAGAGTTTCTGTTTTTCCAGAATGATCGAGGTAATACTGCAATTCTTCATTTCCCTTTGGCAGATGACCTGCCGGCCACGCACCCATTAGCCTCCTTTCTCCTATCTCACCTGCTTCAACATCACGGTCCAGGGCAACGCTGTTCATTATGACGGCCGGTTTTACTACCACAGTGCTGCTCATTATGGATGACCTGTGTGCACACTTTTGCATCTCCAGCAAAATGACAAAAGACAAAATAGCAGAACTGGCTCATTTCCCAGTGAGCTCTTGCAAATTCCTTGCATGTTTCAGAGAATGTATCATGGCTGATAAACCTTTATCAACTCAACATCAGGGAAATAAACATAATCACGGTTTCATGCGAGACATTTTGGTGCACATAAGCAATGTGTCACAAGCCTTCCCTCTCCTTAGATCCGCCCCCTGTGGGGCCTGACAGGTGGGGTACACCCTCACTCTGGACTCGCTCTACGGCTGTTATCATTGTTCCCTGGTGCACAACTGTGCTGGCTCAAAACCAACCATACATTCTCGTTGGTGGAGCTCCTGGGGACTGTGGATTAGGGCTCAGCCCTCAAGACTTCGTGAGAACTGGATCTGTCCTAAAAGAGATGAAGTCCAACAAAATTATCAGGTAGACGCAAGTTTACTTATAGCATCTCCTGTCTACTTTCTTCTTTTTTGTTCCTTCTTTTTCCAGGATCCCTTCACTGACTTGCCTCCATGGGGCTTGGCACAACAGTCTGTCTCCCAACTCATCAAAAACTTCTATCCAGGAAGGCACCCAAATCAATAATTTTACAACTTGGTGTGAATAATTTACTGCTACCTAGGGTATGAGCTCTTCTATCTAATTGTGGAATACAAGCCTTATAGAAGAGGTTTTTGAAAGGAGCAATGTTCCCAGAACCCCTAAAATCATTCCACATACAGGGGTCACAGCTCAAATGCCTACAAAAGCTAGTCTGGTAGTGTAAATGAGTAGAGCAGACTGGAGTAAGATAAGAGGGAGTGGTGAGACTTGGGGCACTCTGGAGAACTCAGGTATTCTTTAAATATATGGCCATTGTTATCATGTTGTTTTTAGGTGCTGTCAAGTTGGCTCTGACTCTTGGAGACCCTACGAATCAGTGATGTCCACAGTCTCCTGCCCTCAACAGCCCTACTCAGCTTTTGTAAACTCAAGTCCATGTCTTCTTTCATGGATCAATCCATCTCATATTTGATTTTCCTCTTTTCCTGCTGCCTTCTACTTCTCCCAGCATTATTGTCTTTTCCAAAGCATCCTGCCTTCTCATGATGTGCCCCAAGTTGGACAGCCGCAGTTTTATCATTTTCACCTCTTGCAATAGTTCCTGCTTAATTTGCTCTAAAACCCACTTGTTCTTCTTTCTGGCAGCCTGGATATCCATAGAGCTCTCCTCCAACATCATATGTAAAATGAATCCATTTTCTTCCTGTCAGCCTCCTTCACTGCCCAACTTTCGCACCCTGTATAGTAACTGGGAATATGAGAGTGCGGATAATCTTGGCCTTGGTGTCTGATGAGATCTTCCTTACACTGATGGTCTCCCCTAATTCCTTCATTGCTGCCCCCTTCTCAGTCTTCTCCTGATTTCTTGTCTGTAGTCTTCAGTCAAAATGATGACTGAGCCAAGGTAAACAAAATCAGTAACAATTTCAGTATCTTCATCGTTTATGGTAAAGTTCTGTGGTCCTTCTGAAGTCATGATTTTTGTCTTCTTGATGCTCAAATTCAGTCCTGCATTGGCACTTTCTTCTTTCACTTTTGTCAAGTCGTTTCAAGTTGTTGTCATGCGAGAATATAATCTCAGCCTTGCCAGATAGGCCATCTTTTTCCATAGCAGTGGCAGATATGTCCTTTTACGTCAGTTCTTCTGATTTTTAAATGTTGGCAATCAATTGAAAATCTAAAAACACTCTGCAGGCCTTACAGAAACACACTGTGGGCCTGAGCTATCCCAAGGGCACGCAGTTTGAGACATTCACATTGGACAATCATCTCCTTCTATCTGGTCCTTAGCTCCAAGTCCTAGAACTCCTGCATATTTAGGTTGTGTATGGTGATAGCCCCAAATCTGACCTGGTCAGAGGTGATCATTAAGGCCTTTCATGAGGAGAATGCTTTATGGTTTTCAATGTACTGTTAACATACACTATCTTATTTGATTTCACAATCATCAATCAGCATGCTCCTTTTGTTGACTATATGGTGATATATTATTATCTGCTTGATTATGATTTTGTTGTTAGTGGCCTTAAGTCGATCCTGACACCTAGCGACCCTGTGTACAGCAGAGCAGAATCCTGCCTGGTCCTCTTGCGCCATCCTCTCACCTTCCAGTGCTGTAACAAACAATGTCTTGCTGTTATTCATAGGGTTTTTATGCACAATTTTTTTGGAAGTGGGTAGCCAGGTCCTTCCTCATAGTCTATCTTAGTCTGGAAGCTCTGCTGACATCTGTCCACCATGGGTGACCCTGCTGGTATTTGAAATCTCGGTGGCATAACTTTCAGCATCACAGTAACACATAGCCACCACAGTATGACAAATGACAGACAGATGACATGGTTCCCTGACCAGGAAACGAACCTGGGCCATGGAAGTGAGAGCACCGAATCTTAACCAATAGACCCCCGTGACTATGATTAAATATATGTATATATATGATACTATATGACTATCTGCTATAATGTAATATAGTGACAGCAAAGCTCTCTCCAAGTTCTTAAAGGTAAACTACGTAATTTACATACAATTAATATGAGCAGATTATGCAAAAAGAGACATTGGAGATAAAATATTTCCTAGGTCAGAAATAAAAAGAGAAACAAATTGGTTACAATCTAATAGTATGAAGAATTAACACACTAAGATTCTGCTCTTTTGGTAGTGGGGTCATTGGTGAGTTTGGTAGAAAGATTCTCATGTCAGAAAGGAAGTGTCCATCCTCTCTGGGGAAGACAGCACTCTGACTCAAACACAACCTGGCTTGTCCTGTCCTGGAGGTAGATAAATGAATTATTATCAGAAAATGAACCCACTGGTTTACCAGAGACCAGAATCTTCTCTCGTTATGATTCACTGCTCAGCGAGTAAACTTCTGATCATAACTTGGCATTTATTTAAATTTTCTAAAAGACGGTGGATGCATTGGCTGGAAGAAATGGGTATCTGGTCCCCTTGGCAGTCACATTTCCTGCTGTAAATTTATAAATTGGCAACAACGCATGTAAGTTAAAGTCCTAAGAGCATGCTTAGAGTTGGCCTCCGAGGGAGGGTCGGCTCTTAGAGTGCTGGCCAAAATCAAGATTCAGAGCCTCATAAGCCAAGGCGTAAGCCCTCAGCTGTGAGACACTCGTCAAAGTCAATGTCATCTTCTGAAGGCTCCTGACAGCCTGCTGGCTCGGACCTGCACACACCTCACCTTGTCACTTCTTTATAATCTAAATTCCCACTCGCTAGAGAAGAATCTAAGATGGAGGGGATTAGGTGATTTGCCACGAGCCACACAACTGGAAGGTCACTGAGCTGGGTCCTGACCCAGCTCTCTCTCCTCAGGCCAATTCTTTCCCACTACAACAGTTGTAGGCAGTCTACGGTGGCCCAGAACTGTGCAGGGACCTGAGGCCAGGATGCGGTTCAAGAAGCATCCCCACTGCCACCAAGGACACAGTTCAACGCCAAGTTGGACACAAGCCAAGCAGGTTACCTTTCTCTTTCTCTAGTTTGCATCTAAACCTGAAAGTGAAGCTTGCTTAATCAAGCGTGTGGAGCTGGGGCTATGATCTTTTTGAATGGTATTATTGAGATATAACTTATACACCCCAAAATTCACCCATTTTAAAATGTACAATCAAGCCATTTTTAGTATATTTACAGAGCATAATCTAATCTAATCTAATCTAATCTCATTTTAGAACTTTTTTTCTGCGTCAAAGAGAAAACTCATGCCTATTAGTAGCCACTCCTCGCCCCAACCCGACGTGCTTTTGTTTTCGTTTTGTTGTTAACATTTTTTTTATTATTCCAGAGACTTTTTAAAAAGAACACCCAAACTGTAATATTTGAGCCAAGAGAATCTTGACTACTCTTATTTCAATTTAAATAATACTATTTAAAAAATGCGCTTTGTCCCTCTTTCTGTTATTGGGTTCATTTTTGCATGTCCCCTCCCCACACCCACCGCTCCCCTGCACCAGCCAGAGCAGGCTGCTCCTGTCCTGTAGAGGCTCCTGCTAATCTCATGCTTCCCCTGGCTCATTCCCTTGGCCTCCAGGGCTCTGAGATCAGCCCCCGTTTCCATCACTTTCCTCCAAGTGCAGGTAGAACGGATTGCCCTGTCTCTGAGCTCCCACTAGCCCCGGCCCAGCATCCAGTCCCTATCTCAGGGCATTCCGGTCATTAAGTGAGTGAGGCCAGGGACCAGACCTGAGTCCTCTGCTCCCCTCCCCTCCCAGCAGCCACACACCGCACTCAGAAGTGATACAGATGGAATTGAATCAAAGGGCAAAGACACTAATGTAAACTATTTGGAGATTTCATAAAGAAACAGGAAAATAACAAAGTCCCCCAAAGGCGGCAGGTGCACAGTCTACCTGGGGAACACTGAATCGCAGAGAGGTCACAGAAAACCTGAATAAAACATTTTAAGATAAAATAGGTTTGCTGAAGCTCTGCCACGTGCAGCACACTCCCTCTTGCCTTCACTGATCAAATATTAGTGTGTAACGCCAGCCGTCTCTTTAAATCGCCCTGGCTTCAGAGTCCTGTTTTCCAGAACGCCCCTTGAAGTCAATATTTCCAGTCCAGGTTTCCCGGGACCAGCGTGGCTGATTCGGTATGGTGTCTGTGCCCACCTGGAAAGGCTTTATTCCTCTCAAATCCCACTGCTGTGGGGCCTTACAGGCAATCTGATTTCCTAATGTGGCCAAGGTCAGATCAGTGGAATTTGTCTTTGATATTCCATCTCCTACCACGAGGCGCCACACGCTTCTGTTATGATTTTGGGGTGTATGATTGGCAGCAAAGCCAAGCCAGGGTAACAGAATCAAACCCTTCACGACCCTCATTTGCTCAGCTTTACAGTATCTGGATGATGCCAGGGTTAAGAGAGGAGCAGCGGATGCGCCTGCAGTACTCTGTCTTGGGTGCCCCACTTCGCCTTGGAACGTCTCCCTCCCTCTGAATTCCTCCGGCAAATGTGTCAGCGCCTGATTCTGCTTCCATTTTCATTCTCATATTTCACTCTAGGAGCCTGATACATGGCTAGACCTGACAAGAATAAATTTATAAGGATGCCAGCTAGAGAAAGCCTTGAATATATTCTTGTTAAAGGTCCATGGGGGCAACAAAGAAATCATCCCTAACTCATTTTTGAGCACTGTAACAAGGGCATTTTCCAGGGGAGAAAAATCATGTTTTATTGTTGCACTTGTAACGTTCACAGCTGTTAAGGACTTTGCCACCTCTAATGACAAAACGTTAAGGAGAGCATTTCAGCATCTGCAAAGGAAGGCAGGGCTAGTGCTCCTCCTGCCAGCTGTAATTCTCACCAAACAAAATCAATTACTATGTATCTTGATGCTGGAGTTAGGCTATTGGTTTTTAATTAATCAAGTTCTGCAGCAATTCCTTCCCGCAAAATAATTTTTATTAATGAGAGGTGAGACGAGAAAACTCTATTTTGCCTTGAGCAGCCTGCTGATATGCTAATAATTCCTGTTGCTAAAATGCTAATGAGTCAAAATGGAATTCTCAAGGAGACAGAAGTGAGCATGGCGTTTGGAATCTGGAGACCCAGATATGAGTTCCTTCTTCGTCACTTACTGGCCAGGTGGCTTGGAAACAACAAGCCTCAGTTACTTCATTGGTAAATGGGCTTCTCTGCAAAAACTCAGATGCATATTAATATCCTCAGAGATAAACGGAGTTTGTTTTCGTAGTGTTTAATACGGAATTTCCTAAAGAATGCCTTAGAGGAAGCACAATACTGCTTAGCAAAATGTTTTCCCTCAACAGGTCTTGCAGACACACTGCTGGCATCTTTGAACAACAGCCTCTGGACAAGACTGAATCATTCAGGAACTGAGTGGATTTTGAGGTTATTTATCTGGTTGACCGAAGGAGTCAATATTAGAAATGGCGTGTTAGACACCCGAGAAAGAGAGTAAAAGTCCACTTGGGTGATGGATTCAATAAAGTACCGCCATGCAATGGAATACTATGCAGCCTTGGAAAATGATGTTTTAGAAGAATCTTTCATGACTTGGAGAAATATTCATGATATACACATTAATAAAAATGAGATCATTAACCAAAAATGCATTTTCATATAAATGAGTGTATGTAAATTTATGTCTAGAGAAAAGACTAGAAGCAGTCGTCATGGATTGAACGTTTGGGTCCCCTCAAAATTCATATGTTGAAACCCTAGCCCTCCCCTGATGTGGTGGTATTGGGAGGTGGGGCCTTTGGGAGGTAATTAGGATTAGGCGAGGTCATGAGGGTGGAGCCCCCATGGTGGGAGTAGTGCCCTTATAAGAGTCAGGAGAGAGCTTGCCTCCCCTCTCTGCTCTCCGCCATGTGAGGATACGAAGAGAAGTCCACAGTCTGCAATCCAGAAGGACCTCCCCACAACCTGACCATGCTGGCACCTTGATCTTGGACTTCCAGTCTCCAGAACTGTGAGCAACAAATTCCTGTTGTTTATAAGCCACCCAATCCATTGTACTTTGTTATAGTGGCCCAAACTGACTAAAACAGAAATACACTAAAATTACTTGTCTGCAAGTACAACAATGGGGACGACCTGCCCAAGAATAGTCTATCTTTAAAAATTCAATTTTAGATAACTATGAATTCAAGATGAATAGAGTTTATATTTAGCAACATAGATGCTAAAAAAATTAATGCACTCATAATCTGCTGAATAGAAGTATAAGTACAGAACAGATCAAGGATTAGCATCAATATATTCCCGGCTGCTGTGGTAGAAGAAAATGTGGTAGAAGCTATCACAGTTTAAGAGGAGGGTTGAAAAGATAGAGTTTATTTAGAGATGGAAGATCAACAAGCAGAATCCTGCTAGTGTGCCATCCAATCCTTATAACAGTCTTGTGTGTTCCAGCCTCTATTTTACGTTGATTTTTTTTGTGTTAGTTTAGATAATAATGACCGAGAGGAGCCAAGTCCAGTGATTACGGGCATGAGGTCTGGGCTCAGATTCTGGCTTCAAATTCTGGACCTGTAACTTACTAACTAAAGGACTTTGGACTAATTATGTAACTCCTCTAAGTCTTTGGTTTCCTCCTATGTAAAATGGGATAATCCCATTGCTTACCTCAGAGTGTGGATGTGAGGATGTAAAATGCTAATTACAGTTGCTAACACATACCGAGAACTTTTAAAATGTTAGTTATTATTATTAAAAAGTGCCAGTAATTGAAGTGGCATAAAGCATCTTTTGGAAGCTTAGAGAGGGGTATTATAGTTGTGGCAATCGATTAAAGAGAGTACTGGGAATAACTCCAATCTGGAGGAATTTAAAGATGTGTGAGTAGGTGGTGTGCGTCTCTAAGGACGGCCACCTCGGACCTGTCTCTGTGTGTTAGGGTGCCATCTCCCCCATCCTGTCTCTTATTCCAAATTCTCTGATATTTCCCTTTTTAATTAATATCTGACTGGAGCCATTCACTAAGAATGGAGTAGTACTGAGGCACTTGAGAGATGGGGAAAAGATGTCATTCAAAGAAGGGACCCAAACAAGACCTTTAGGGTGGCAGAACCTCAGATGTAAACTTAGATGTACAGGTCTCTAATCTGAACTTAGTGCAAACAGAATTCCGCCCCAGGAGTTTAATTCATGGTAAGTTAAACCAGTGAGGGCTTGGTTCATAAACCAAAATGTTAATTCATTTGCAATATATAATCCAAGTACCATCAGAAAATACACCTAGAAATTCACCATCAGTTGGTCAGGATATACTCTCCCTGATAGGAATGGCAGGTTTTGTTGTTGTTGTTGTTTGTTTCTTTGTTTTGTGAGGAAGATTGGCCCTGAGATAACATCTGTTGCCAATTTTCCTCTTTTTGCTCGAGGAAGATTGTCGTCGAGCTAACATCCACGAGAATCCTCTTCTATTTTACATGTGATGCTGCCACAGTGTGGCTTAACAAGCTGTGCTAGTTCTGTGCCTGGGATCCAAACCCATGAAACTTTGGTCACCAAAGCAGAGCGTGTGAACTTAACCATTACGCCTCTGGGCCAGACCCGGAAAGGCAATTTCTATAGTCAAAAGTTTGATTTCTGAAAACAGACTAAGAATGAAGGAGCTGTTGCCATGAAAGCTTTTCCTTTGTTGTGTCCTCTGCTGTTTTTCTAGCACTCCACTAGAACAGTGCCTGGCACAGTAACTGCTCAATAAATTGCTGTTGAGTTGAATAAAAGAATAAAAGAACAGAGGAAGGGAGGGAGGGAGGGAGGAAGGAGAAAAGGAAGGGAGGAAGGAGGAGGAGAGAGAGGTAGGGGAAGGGAGGGAGGATGGTGTCATTAAGGAAGGAGACCGGACTCCTCCATCACTGTCACCCTAAGGTTGGCCATTCAACATGATCAGACTTGCTGTCAAGTGCTCAGAGCATCCCCATCACTGGATAGGGCTGTTGCCCCAGTGACAAAATCTTGTTTAAATAGATATTCATTAGACACTCAGAATATGAAGGAGGTCTGAGCCAGGAGCAATGGGACATCACAGAAACCTTGCCTCTGTCCTTCCTATGCTCAGCATCTCTGCCCACAGGGCTCACACAATGTACTTCCGCTCTCCTATTAAACTCCAGATTTTTGTTGTTTTTATTTGGACTCCGTCACTGTGGAAAGCACTGCGTATTTACGACCGAAGAACTTTCATCTTAGATCTGGGAAGAAAGCTTAAACGAGTTCAGAAACGGATTTCTCACGTTCGAAACTAAATTTTCTTACATAGTTTTTATCATATTACCCGTCTGTCCTTAACAATCAGCTGAAGATTTGAAAGCCTCCGCTTTCCCTTATCCTCAAATGGAATTGCTTCTCTTGCACATTTAATCTCATCATTCTGTCCCGAATCCACATTCCACAAGTGAATAATGACTATCACGAAACCTGTAAAATTCTCTTACATTCCTCTAGATCCTACAGTGACCCAAAGCAGAGCACAGGTGTGTAAACCAACTGAAGAATTCCACATGACCTCCACCAGTCAGTTAGAAATCTCAAAACTGTACTTTTTTCTTTTCATTCTCCTTTTTACTTTCTTTTTCTTTCTCCTTTAGTTTGGGCTTCAGTTTTCGTATGTTTTAATTTTATAATTCCACAAATAGTACATAGACTATTGTAAGAATTCAAGCAATACAGAGGTTACACAGAGGATGAAAGTCTCGCTTTAGCCATCCCCCCCCCCCCCATTCCCAGAGGTAATCCTGGTTGACCATTACATTCACAGCTTTCACTCTTTTTTGAATGCTTTTACATCTTCATAAAAATACATACTCTCATATAGGAACATGTAAGGTTATTTTTGAAAACATAAATGAGATCTTAGTACACATATTTCTCTAATTTTTTTCATTTAACAATGCCAGTAGCTTTATAGTTTTCACCAGTATGACACGGTGCCCTGTGCCATTCTCAGTGGATGCTCATGTAGGTGGTTGCCATTTTTTTTGTTTCCTATTTTATTTATAGTGAATCCTTCTTTGAAAATTTCTATGCACATACGCAAATAGGTATAAATACAGGATGGCTGCTAGAACTAGAATTGTTAAGCCAAAGAGCATGTGCACCTAATGTTTAACAGAAATTGCTTCCCATCCCTCCCAAAAGGCTGTCCAAACATACTCTGCTCTCCAAGGTCTCTGTGCATCTTTATTCCCATGCATATGTGGCGACACAGGAATTTATTGATTTTTTATTATTTACTATCAGATACTTGGAAATAATTATACCTCATTTACATTTTCTTGGTGAGTAACTAGATCAAGTACAAATTCACATGTATTTTAGCCTTATATATTTCTTCTTCTGTGGATTTGAACATTATTATCTTGGATTATTATTTTTTCTTATTGATTTGTATTTTGTATATTTTCAATATTAATCTTTTTTTCTGCTACACTTATAACAAATATTTTTCCTCATTGCCTTTTATACTTGCTTATGAAGTTTTTTTTTTCTGGTTCAGAAAGTTAAAAAAAAAATTACATTATTAAGGGTACTCACACTATGATTGCCCTGGTTTCCTGCCTGGAGAGGGTTTCTAGGCATGGTGCAGAGAGGGGGCACCCAGGAAGGAGCTGGAGGGCCTCCTGAGTTGAGGTGACCAAGTTGGGAGTCCGAGGAGGCCAGTGTGGCTGTGGCTTGATAGCAGCATAGAGAGAGAACTCTAGAGATCTGCAGAGGCTTCCCCATGAGGATTCAGTTGAGTGCTGATCAACACATGGGTGGGAGGAAAAGATTTGAGGCCAAGGAAGGAACCAACCCAAAGGATTGGGTTGAATGAACAGTGCCCGGAGTCCACCCAGGGCCAGGGGGAGTGTGTCTCCAACAGCCAGATTAGAAAACCTCATAACCGGAGAGCATTGATTAAGATACAAAGAAGGGTCTTGCCTCAGTAATGAGGAAAAATCTTTCGACCCAAAGGGATCAAAGTGTTTTCAAGTAACTTAACTATTTGCAGAACAAAGCTCAAGAATATTACAGGAATACAAAAATCCAGCAACGAGTAAGGTAAAATGCAAAATGTCCGGCATCTAATAATTATACAGCATGCAAGAAGCAGGAAAATACAACCCTTAATGAGGAGAAAAATCAATCAATCAAAACTGACCCAGAAACAATACCTATTTTAGAATTAGTAGACGAGGACATTGAAGCACTTATTTCAACTGTGTTCAATATGTTTGAGAAGCTAGAGGAAAGATTCAATATGTTAAGTAGAGGTATAAAGGATATTTAAAAGATTCAAATAAAAAACTTATAAAGATGAAAAACAAATGTATGAGGTAAAAATACAGTGACTGGGATCAATGTCAGATTAGACACTGCTAAAGAAAAAGCAGTGAATATAAAAACACAGCAATAGAAATTGTTCCAAATTAAACAAATTGTGGGAGAAAAGCATACAGTATTGGTGGATGGAGGACCACCTCAAGTGATCAAATATACATGTAACTGGAATATACAAAGGAGAGGAGAGGGTGAGGGAATGACAAAATATTCAAAGGAAAAATGGCCAACACCTTTCCAAATATGGTGAAAACATTTGTAGTTTTATAGACCACAGATCCAAGGAGGTCAACAAACCACAAGTAAAAGAACTATGAAGAAAACTATACTAAGGCACCTCAGAATCAAATTGTGTAAAATCAGTGAAAAGAAAATCTTAAAAGTAGCCAGAGAAAAAAGATTATGTACTAAGGAACAAAGATAGGAATGACAGCAGATTTCTTATCAAAAACATGCAAGCTAAAAGACAGTGAAGCAACAACTTAAAAAGTACTGAGAGAATAATACCATCAACCTAAAATTCTTTATCTGGTGAAAGTATCTTTTAAAATTAAGGCTCAATGAGCATGTTTTTAGATACATAAAAGCTGAAAGAACTCATCACCAGCAGATCTGCACTATGAAAAATTTTCAAGTCCTTCAAGCAGAAGGAAAATAATAACAGAATGAAACTTTGACCCACACAAATGAATGAAGATTACTAGAGAAAATCGTTGTGACCTTGGGTTAGGCAGAGATTTTCTAGATACAATGCCAAAAGCATGATCCATAAAAGAAACAAAATTATACATCAAATTTCACCAAAATTAAGAACTTTTGTTCTTGGAAAGACCCAAGTAAGGGAATGAAAAGGCAATGCACAGACAGAAGACAACATTTGCAAATCACATATTGAATACAGGACTTAATCCAGAATCTATAGAAGCTCTCAAAAGTTGGTAATAAGAAAACAAAAACTCCAGTATAAAATGGGCAAAAGAATTTCAACAGACACTTCACTAAAGAAAATATACGGATGGAAAATGAGCACATGAAAAGATGCTCAACATCATTAGTCATCAGTGATATGCAAATTAAAATCACAAGGAGATATTACTATTTGCGTACTAGAAAGGCTACAACGAAAAAGACTGACCATACCCAGTGCTGGTGAGGAGGTGGAAGAGCTGAAGCTCATACACTGCTTGTGGGAATGTAAATATACAACCGTTCTGGAAAAGAGCTCAGCATTTTCTTAAAATTTAAACATACGCGTACCATATGACCCACTCACTCTGCTCCCAGGTACTCACCCCAGCGAAATGAAAGCATACGTTTATACAAAGACTTGTACATGAATGTTCACAGAACTCTATTTGTTATAGCCCCAAATGTTCATCAATAGGTGAAAGAAAACAAATTTTGGCATATCAATCTAATGAAATATTGTTCAACAATAAAAAAGAAATACACTATTAATATATACTCTCACATGAATGAATCTCAAAATAATTATCCCAAGTGAAAGAAGCAAGACAAAAAAAGTACATTTTAGATTTCTTGAAGACGTAAAAGATAGTGACAGAAAGCGGATCATGTCTGGTAATGAGGGGTGGGAGTGGGGAGGGGCAGAAGAAAGAGATTACAAAGGGCCCCAGGGAAACTTTTTTGGGGCTGCAATTATGTTTTTTTAATCTTTATTATTGTAGTGGTTTCATGGAGTATATATATATATGTTGGAATTTATCAAATTCACACTTTAAACACGCAGTTCATTGAATGTCAATAAATGTGTTCTAAATCATATCATTAAAAAACCTTAAACATTAAAAAAAAGTACTGGTGATAGATTCTATTAGCTATCTATTGCTGCCAGAAATTTAAAAGTTAGCAGTTTAAAACAGCACATACTTATTTTCTCACAGTTTATGTGGGTTAGGAGTATGGGCACGCCTTAGCTGGCTTCTCTGCACCAAGATCTCACTAGCTACAGTCGAGGTGTCAGCTGGGCTGCAGACTCATCTGGTGGCTCAGCTGGAGAAGCACCTGCTTCCAAGATCACTCAAGCAGTTGGCAGAACTCATTTCCTTGTAGCTGTAGGGCTGAGAGCTTTCGATCTTTTGCTGACTATTGGCTGGAGGTTTCCCTCAGCTTCTAGACGCCATTCACACTTCCCTGTCATGGGGCCCTTCCCATAGACAGCTTACAAAGTAGCAGTTTGCTCCTTCAAGGCCAGTAGAAGAGGGAGAGAGAATGAATCATAACATAATCCAGGAGCGGGTGGGTTAGTGGTTGAGATTCAGCCCTCACCTCGCAGCCCAAGCTCCCTGGGCTTCTTTCCCAGTCAGGGAACCATACCACCATTTACTGGTTGTCATGCTGTGGCAGCTGCATGTTGCATGTTGCTGGGATGTTGAAAGCTATGCCACTGATATTTCAGACACCAGCAGAATCACCCTTGGTGGACAG
This sequence comes from Equus asinus, assembly GCF_041296235.1. Lineage (NCBI taxonomy): Eukaryota > Metazoa > Chordata > Mammalia > Perissodactyla > Equidae > Equus > Equus asinus. The sequence goes on along the minus strand of NC_091790.1, from coordinate 123,463,654 downwards.
GTTTCAGCGGAGCTTCCAGTCTAAGACAGACTAGGAAGAAGGGACTGGCCATCCATTTCCAAAAAAATTGCCCATGAAAACCCTATGAATAGCAGTGGAGCATTGTTTGATACAGTGCTGGAAGGTGAGAGGATGGCACAAAAAGAGGGAGAGGGTTCTTCTGCTCTGTTGTCCACAGGGTTGCTAGGAGCCAGAATCCATTTGATGGCACTAACAACAAAACAAATCCAGGAATGACATCGCATCACTCTTGCCATATTCTGTTGATTTGAAGCCAGGCACAGGTCCTGCCCACACTCTAGGGGAGAGGATTACACAAAGGCATGAACATGAGGAAGGAGGAGGTCACCTTCGAGGCTGTGAGCCACATAGACATTCGCCTCTTAGTAACTTTCATAGAAAATTCTTCAAAATTTGGTTTTGTTTTTGATAGGCGCCCTTTATCAAGTTTTCTTTCTTTTTCTGAGTGTGCTTTGAGGGGTGTTTTGTTTTCTTTTGGGTTTGCGTGACTCTTTTTCATTTCATTGCTTTGTTCAGAATTTGGTATGGAATTACAACAAATGCAATTTTGGCATCTATAGAGAAGAGCATACGGATGTAATTTTTAAAATCTGTTAAGGTGGTGATGTTATTTCCAATACATTATATTGCAGTGAGTAACCAATGATGATTCATCGATGCATTCCTGGGAAATACCCTTTTCAATACATAGCTGGATTTAATTTGCAAGTATTTTATTTAAGACTTTTGAATCTAAATTCAGAAATAAGCTTGAACTGTAGCTTTAGTTTTATTTTATGGTACTTTATTCTGCTAGGCTAGCCTTAAAGAATGAGTTGGCAAGATTTCTAACATTTTCTCTTCTTTGGAATTATTTACGTAAAATAGGAATTATATGTTCTTTAAACATATAGAATTTCCCCATGAAACATCTAGGCTTTTTTGCTGCCCAAAACAAAAGCTGAGGACGTAAAAAGGGCCCTCTGGCCAGGCAGGCCCCATGATCATTGCTCCAAGGCGCTCCCCACTATCTGTGTTCGTTGTTCTTGAGCTTGGAGCATCTCTGTAAAATTCACCCTATCCCATATTTCATCCGAGCAGTATTGCTTTGTTTGGCTTTTTTTCACCATCTCTTTTTCTCTGTGGATCTAATCCTGTTGGCTTTTTAAATTGTTTGTAGTCCTCAGAATTTCTGGTTCCCTCATGGCACACTTTCTTGTTTACCACAAGGCTTAATTCCTACAAATTTTATTTTGTTATTTCAAAGACCTTGGGGGAAAACAGAAAACAAAGTATTTTCTTACGACGGCCATCTTGATCCAGCCTTATTTTATTTTTAAAGAACTAAGGGTTGGGTCAAAAGTAGATGATGAAATTTACTATTACGTGAGGGCTGTAAAACTTTGAATGTGTATCTGAACTTGCTTCAGATTTCCCGGGTTTATACAACACTGTATAAGCTGCCTTAGAATCCACCCGAGACATGAAGGTAATATTGACAGTGCAGAGAACTTTCAGGAAGGAATATATTGATAATTGGACTTATGCGATTAGTTGGCACAGTAAATGATTTTTAAAGCTTTTTAAAAAGTTATTCAAAGTTTCCTGAGTCTTAAGGATTAGATCCTGATTTGAAAGCAAGATCAGTAGCAGCATCGTGTAAGATGCTACCCTATTGTTACATAAAGCTATGGTGAATAAATTTAAGGTTTCTATTCCTTCCCAACATGACAATTCCCCAATCACGCAAATATTGTGACAGTTAAGTCATGCAGTCATATTCAGGTGGTGGTGTGCAATTCAATATTTGGCAGGTAACCCCAAATATTACAGAAGTAAGTTGAATCAGATCATTAGCGTTTGTATAATTAGCACACCTAATATAAAACAATTCAATTGAGATAAGATGGGCCAATCAAAAGCCAACCATATTATGAAGGAAATAAACATGAGATTGAAAGGTTTTTTTATTTATCTGATACGCTTTCCTTCTAGTTCAAAGTGAATGACTTCATAGCAACATCTCATATGCAGACTCAACAATTACCTGAGCTTTTGGAGTTTGAAATTAGTTCAGAATTGTTTGTGATAAATGGATTGTATTAATTATGGGAGGTATTATGACTCTGCAGGCAAGTAGCTAACTGGAATGTCCGTCTGGGGGACCTGAGTTTCAAAACGTTAAATCATAAGCCCTTCCTAAGACACTGCAACTGCAGATGTATCTGGAAATCCACTTGAGTCTAGTCCTTGCTCTCTGCCTCTTCCATAGCAAAGCGAAGTAGGAGCATCTTGGTGGATGCAAAGGAAGCACATCCCATGTTCACTGGTCTCCACCAGCCCTGGGACCACACCTGCTTACAGGTACTGGCCCCCTCTGGGGAATGGTAAGCTATCAGCTCTCTGCCAACGCTAGTCTTGGGCAAGACGCCCCTGCTCCTCCAGAAACTCAACACTCTGTGTTGTAAGTCAGGGTAAATTCTACTACTTCCTTTCCCAAGATGGCCAAAGGGAAGAAATGACTGGAAGAAAAAAAGGGACTGTAGAATTAAAGTGCTAAATATGTAATTGTGCCTAATAAAGGAACCATAAAGGAAAAGGAGGAGCTCCTAGACCAAAAACTTAGAACTGGTGGTTTGTGTGCATTTGAACTCTTAAGCAACAACCTTTAATTAATTTAGGGCATCTAATAAAGCAGATTTAATATGATAAACAGGAAAGAAGTCTTAACGGCTCTGAAATAGGAAGAGGCAAATATTCACACCCATTCCCACATTTCAGTGGCCTTTATTATTACATTTTCGTTGATGGTGCAATAAAATCAGAACCTCAAAACCTGTACCTTTGTCTTCACCCTAGAAACTGATTAATGTCAAAATGTCGCATCCTTTTCACTGTCACTAAACTAAACAGAGACCAGAAGCTAGTTATTTCTCTGACGGCTTTTAACGGTGCAAAAAGAAAAAACTGAATTAATTGATACCTTCATGATCGTTTAGATTTTCAAGTACCTGATTTTTACAAAGGCTACATAATCTCAGAGATTAAGGACAAAAAGAAAGGGGAATGATTTATAGAACAGTTGCTACGTAGGAAGAGCCCACTATACTCTGAAATGTAAAGCTGAGAGGAAAGGGGAGATGGTTTGAGGTTTTAGTCAATCCCATTTCTGAGCTGCTCATCTGTTTTGTTCCTGGGATGAAGTCTTTACAGCCTGTAAGTTTAGAGCATCATAATGCCAAATTACATGACTCAGATGTGCTCCAATCCACTCCGAGGGACAGCTCTGAAATAAAATTAGAAATGGCACACTAATCCTTAGCTTTTTATTATAATTTTATTTTATTTTTAAGTAGCACTTACATTATAACAAAATGCCCCTTGTGTCTGCTAGACTCCTGTATAAATGAAGTGGAAATTAGATACACAAGCGTGCATAGTACATTCAATCACGGAGAACCTTCATTCTTGTGTAAATTAAAATGATCCTCTGCACAGATGCAAAAGAACTCATCCAAGTAAAAACATTTACATGTAATTTACAGAATGTTTTCTCCCTTGGAAGCAATTGCTTCCCCCAGAATCATAAAAACCTACATTTTAAATGTTGACTAATGCTCAAAGACACTGAACCAAGCTAATAAACTGCAGAAATTGAAAGAGATCCAAATGGGAAAATGTAAAATAACCATATATTTTGATCTTCTCAGGAAATGTTTGTCTGACAGTAATTTTAGGTACTGTATTAAACAAATTACTTAAATTATAATTACTTGTCTTCTAAATTTTGTTTGCTAATAGGGCAAAACATATATACACAAGATCTGTATCTTTTAATGCGGATGTTCAAATTCTATGGTAAGTTTTTATTGTAAACATTTTTCTTGGCCCTCACCCTGGCAGGTCCATAATAATGGCTTACCTGACATTAGAGGGTCTGGTTTGCTGAATAAGAGCCGTATTGATACAATGAGTGGCTTTGCCAGTGTCACACAACAGTAACGACAAGTTAGAGCACGTACTATGACTGCTTACCACTATTTTTCTATTCCTTTGTTTATTGTTTGTAACTGACAAAGTTCCCAATGGGACTTTGTTGACTGGGGGAAATCATTTCACCTCCCTCTTCTTTATTCCTCACCTAGAAAATAAGGGTAATACATAGATACTTTTGGGTGTGGGTGTGAGAATAAACCAGATAATGTCTTGCTCCACACCTAGGAAAATATCAAATAATGACAGGGATAGAGAGTGGGATTAATTATATCTCAAGCTGAAGTAAATGAAAGCCATTGCACTGGGAAGGAAATCTAGCCCTGGGCTTTTGGCAGCTCAGGCGAAAAAGGAAATATGATAACGTTAAAGAGCTCTTACTATCTTATAAACAGAAGCATACCCTTTCATCAGAAGAAACACCCTCGTAGTTGACCGAACTCTTAAGAGGACTTTCTCACGTCTTTCTATGGGGCATTGACCAGCATAATGGATGGGACCCTCCAGAGCAGCTCTGTGCAATGCAATGGCATTCTTCACTTGCTCATTTCTCATATCAACCCCAGACCAGAGCCAAGAGCATCATGTTAAATTCGTAGCTCTGTGAAGACATTGCTGGGGGAGGCTGGAGCTACACATTCCAAGCCTGTAACTTTCTGGTGGTCAGACTTGACGAAACTGAGAAATTCCCCAGGAGCTGATGTTTCGGCAGGTTGCCGGGGCTGTTGCTCTCCGCTCCGATTTGATGGGAGCAGACGTTTCGGAATTGAGATGCAGAGCACAGGCAACAGCTATCGCGTGCTGCAGGAAAAGAACTCAGGTGGCTTAGGTCTCTGACAAGCGGGAGTCAAGGCTGACACTTTGCTATGAAAATCAAATGCGGGGGGATTCCACTGTGTGGAGGCATGCTGTGAGGTGACAGGTAGGCAGCGACTCTGGACTTTTGATTCTCCAGGATGCGGTATCATGTCCCCAGGGAAGATGTGACAAGGCCACTGAAGAGTGTGCAGTTCTGATGTACCACTTACCCACCTCTGCCACAGGGAACCTTGACGTGGGCCTTGGAGAAAGCTTAATTTTGAGTGAGGCAGCCTCTAAATGAACCTGCTGGAATGACTTAGCTGCCAACGTTACCCCCCGATAATGAAATGCCTTGCCCTGTTGGGTTGCTGTTTATCACTCTCCCTCCGAACGCTCAGAGTTCCTGCCAAAAACAAAAAAGATCTTAGTTCTCTCATAATTGCTACTGAGCTGTCATTTCTGAAAATAACTAACCATGGGTGCTATTGCTTGTTATGGCCACTCCTGGGTTGTGACAGTGGGATTGGGTCATCCATATGGAAAAGGGTGTTTATCATCGTATTTGCCATGGCAGGTGGATGTCTGCCTTGGTTCATCTAAAACCTGTGTCAAACTGTTCAAGGAGAAGTTTAAAAGGGAGCATAAATCTAGCCCACGTCCAGGGCATTCAGGCCTGCAGATTATCACCCTTGCAAAAGGAATAAGCCTGCGACAATGAGGTGTGTGAAGTTAAGGGTTATTTTAAAATCAGAAACATTTCTCCAGAAATCTAGTACAATTATACAAAGAATCTGACCAACATTTTGATTCCTACACTAGAATTGCCTTTAAAGAAGTGCCTGTTTAACTGGTGGGATGGCGGAAAGTACATAGGTGTCAAGTCTGCGCGGCAATGAAGAGATGCTAAGGGGGCAGCAGCTGGGGGAGAAGCTGCAGGTTATTCCAGGCAGGGCCCAGCCAGAGGTAGCAGGTTCCTAAGTGGGATTATCTGAGGCGTCCGGAGAAAGCTTCCAGCCCAAAGCCACATTCTTTAGAGGTTGTGAAAATCCTTTTACAAAGCAATTCTTTCCACTAAGCTTCATCCTCTTTCTGACCTTTGATATTAAAATGCTCAGGGAAGGCACAGTATATTAAGTCTCTACCAATTGAGTGTGGATGTGTTTATCAGATGTTTTCACCCAGGACAATAGAAGTGTGCAAATATAGAGGGGGCCAGAGTGTGTTTGTGTGCGTGTGTGTGCATGCGAGAGAGACAGAGACAGACACAGAGAGAGAGAGAGAAAGTCAGAGACAGAGAGAAAGATAGAGAGAAAGAGCTAGAGGAAGAGACATAGAAAGAGAGACAGAGAGAGAGACAGAAAGAAAGACAGAGAGATAGAAAGACAGAGTGAAAAACAGAAAGTGACACAGACAGTGAGAGAGACACACACTGACTAGTACTTGCAGAAGAAAAGCTACATGTGAAAAAATGGAAATAGACAAACGTGTTGGACCTTTACCTACCTAGACAACCTTGGACTAGTTACTTGACATCTGAGAATCTCATTTCCTTCCAGAGAAGATAGAAATAAAAACTCTTCTTCTTCAATCCATATTTCACAGGATTTTTGTGGAGATTACATAAGACAATTCATGTAAAACCCTTGGCCCATAGTTGACATTCTACAGGCATTCATTTTATTACCCATGTGGGTTCCCCACTTCATAATTTTGCTAAGAGCTGCCCTAGGAAGAAGCAGGAGGAAGAAGGTGATAAAAAGGTGGCTGGGTAAACCTGGGACGAGAGAAAATTCAGTTTTCTTCCCATTACTTCCTGTGCCGTGCAAGAGGAAAGAAATCACCTCTAGATGTCCAACACCATGGTGACAGCAAGCTAATTCATATTTACATACAACGTTTCATTGGGGAGTCAAATCCAGTTGGTTTCTAGGAGAACATGCTTATTTGCACACCATTATTCTTCAAACATTAGCTGAGAGCTAGCTGGTAAATGGTCCTTTAGGGTATGCTTTTAAAAAAACAATCCCCTATTGCTTTTCGTGCTCTGTTTTCCAAAGCCTCTGTTAATAACCGCATTTCGATCAGCTCTCTTAGTACAAATGAACCTCCCATCAAAACTCTAAGGGCAGCCCATGATATTATCTTTGCCAATTGAAATTCTCAAGGTGAAATACATATGTGCTGTAATTGGCACCTTTGAAACACCATTTTCCCATGGAAAGCTTTCAGAGTTGCTGCCAGCAAATGCAGCCTGGCAGGTCCCGAAAGGTGAGGCCTGAGCATGAACGCTTCATTACCAGCAGGGTTTTACCCAGGTGACAGAGTTTCAGCTATCTGTCAATCACGCCCATCCCTGGCCTCGCAGGAATCCAAAGGCACTAAGCTCGAGGCATCAGCCTGTGCAGATAAATAATTACCCTGGCTGAGCCACTTCACGGAAAGGCAAAATTCTGTACCAATATTGCTTGCCCAGAAGTGGCTGTGAAATTCGCAGGTTCTTCAGCAAGCACGGAGAACAGAGCAATGTGGATGGGGTAAGCACTACACGGTGCGTGGTGAGTCCCAATTTCAAACATTTTCTTTGTGGATCTGCAAATTCTTTAATTTCCATTACAGGAAAGTGGCTTCATCTGATATCACAGCAAAGAGTCAATACCCAAGCCCTTCCTTAAAATAATTCCATTCCAAAGTATTTTTGTGAGCCAAATGCTCAGCTGGATATTTGTGTCTCACTGATACTGGGTGATATACATCATACGAGAGAGATAGCTATGAGAGAGAGAGAGAAAGAGAGAAATTGATTTATTTTAAGGAATTGGCTCGTACTATTGTAGGGGCTGGCAATTCTGGAATCTGCAGGGCAGGCTGGCAGGCAGAAAACTAGAGAAGAGCTAATTTTGCAGTCTTGAGTCCAAAGGCAGACTGTAGTAGGCAGACTTCTTTCCTTCTCAGGGAACTTCAGTCTTTTCTCTTAAGGCCTTCAACTGATTAGATGAGGCCCACCCACAGTGTGGAGGGTAATCTGCCTTCCTTAAACTCTACTGATTGAAATGTTAATCACATCTAAAAATTCCTTCACAGCAACACATAGATTGGTATTTAACCAAACAACTGGGCATCATAGCCAAGCCAAGCTGGTACCTAAAATTAATCATGACACTTGTTAAAACAAATGTGCCAAATCCATTCTGACACTGGATTTCTGTCTTTCTTACATATAACCTCTTGTACCTCCATGCTTCTGTGCTTGCTAATTTGAAGTTGGTGTCTCCGTTGTAAGGTTGAACTAATAAGTTTAACATATACACAATTATGGCAAAATATACAAGGACCATCTTTACACCTGTAATTTATTTGATTACAGAATTTCAGTTTGGCTTCAGTTCTTAAGTTTTGATGGGTCTTAATTTTGAAGTTTTTCTTGACAGTTCAAAAAAATAGTATTCATAAGCTCATACTTTGTGCCAGGCATTGTGTACTACTTGGATTACCTTCTTTAATCCTCATAATAACTCTATACCAGAATCTATTAATACCCTTATTGGGATACCAGAGCAACTAGGAATGACTAGAACAACTAAGGCTTGGACAAAAAAATTAAAACAATTGCCCAAGGTCCCAATATTAAGTGATGGGTCTGGATTCAGCTGGAGCCTGTCTGCCTCCAAAATGCAGACTCTTAACCACTAAACTCCAGTGTCTGCCAAAGCTCTATTCCAAACAATGACGGATGGCCAGGTCAGCTGACTGTAATACAATGATGCTTATCACTGCAATTGATCTTTGCAAAGTCACTGACAGAGGCAATGTTTGGTTGAAACAGCTGCTTGATCACTCATAGTTGCTTACTCCAAACATTCTATTTTCTACCAGTGGTAGCAGAAATAAACGAAAATAAAAACTCCCCAAAAAGTGGTTTAAAGTAGCCTGGCCCCAAATAAAGACATCTCCATCCTCCCGCAAATCAGAGAGAGTTTTTTCTTTAGTAAAAACCAATATTTTTGTGCTCTGACAATGCGTCATACAGTGAACTGAAGGTAATAGAATTTATTTTCTTTTGTTTCCCCTCCTTTCATCTCGAATCAGTCAATATGTAGTAACAGAAGGATGTGTGTTGAATGAGGGACGTGATTCACCAGAGATTGTCAGCACTTGCTGAACTGAGAATCACAGGAAGTCTATTAAAATGCAGATTCCTGGGCCCCATCCCTCAAGATCATTTGTCTGGGCTGAGGAACCTACAATTTTTAGGAAGTACTTCTCTGTAAACATTCCCTGATACGTTTCTGGAAACAGTGCACTAGAGGCTAGTGACAGGCTTCCCCAAAATGAAACTCACAACGATGGAGTGAGAGACTCTGAAGACTCAGGGCCTCCTCAGGTCCTCCTATTCTTCCCCCAGGACTGGCGTAAGTCGTGGGGCTTGGTGCAAAATGAAAAGGCAGGAACCTTTGTTCAAAAATGACTAACAATTTCAAGATGGCGACTGCAGAGCATTCAACCAAGTGTGGGGCCCTTCTGACTTTGGGGCCTTCTGTGACTGTGCAAATCGAACACCGATAAAGGTGGTTGTTTCCTTCTTGTAGGGTTCTAGGGTTTAGGAGACTCAGATGACAAGAGATTGGAAGAGGAGAAGGCTGAGAAAGTACAAAGGAAAAAATCTGATATAGCTGCTTAACACCTGTAGGAAGGCTGAACCTGGATATACATGACAGACGCTTGGGGGGGAAAGGCCCTCACTCATAGACAGTAAAAGAGTTAAGGGACCACTTCTAGAGCACTGCTTTGATTGGTGCCCATCATTGTCTATTTTTAGTAACTAGAATTCTGCTGGGCTCAGGAAAACCTGGCATTCTCATCACATAGTTCATACTTCTCAAATGACGTTGTTTGGTTTTGAAAAAAAAAAAATAGTGCATGTCTTAACCCAGCATAAACCTGACGAGCATGAAATTAGTGGTTACATTTGAGAAGTTCATTTTTCTAACCACAGAAGAATTTTTAAATTATTTATTATAATTATCTTAAATAAAGAGATTTTAAAATTCGACTTCTAAATGCAAAGACAAACTTGAAAAGGTGAGCAAATGAACAATATGTGGTTAAAAAAAGAGTAACATGGAGGAAATAGGATAATTAAGAGAGTTCATCGCTTACCATTTGGGCATTTTCTCAGAGTAAAGTGACATAGGCCTTCCAGAAAACTCTCAACATGGCTTCACATAATAATCAGCCCTTTTTCAAAGTCTTGCCCAAATCCCACAGACAATATGAATCTGTCATTACAAACATGTACCATCATAAAAGATCACTGAAATCAAAGTAAAACCAAATGCTGAGTATTATCAAATTTGTTTTTGGGAAAAGTCCAAATGCTCATACTGACCCCCCCAACCCCCACCCTCCCCGCCCCCGACAAATTCTTGTTCAGCATCTTCTCAAGTACTAACGCCGTGAGTTCTGATTAAAGCACAGAGCCCCTCGGCCCAGATGAACTTTCTTAGCGTAATCACTTGTGCATCTTTCTTTACGGTCCAAATTAAGACATAAGGCCTTTCCTCAGCTGCTGACTTAACAGCAAGCAGGGATGAATAGCCGGCCGAGCGCCGGATCCCGCCGCCAGCTGTCCGGGGAGCGGGCTGTCCTGCGCGAACACTGACTGCCATTCCCACACGACATGCTTTTCAGTCCCTGCACAAAAGCTCCCATTTAATGTGGGCTGTAAAGCTAGCCTGACAATAAATACAAGAAAAGGTCATTTTAGATTGAACACAGCTTTTCAATAATAGGAATTATCTGATGCAACACATGGGCGTGTTCTTCTCTTACCCATGAGAGCTAGACGTTTGAGATCAATAACAGGATGAAGCAATCTAAGGTCTAATATGAAATGGGTAAAGACCTTAAGAGTCAGCTATGTAAAATTTGGTAATGACTAAACTATGGAGCCATGATTATGGTTAGTAAAGGAAAACAGAAGGCCATTTTTCCCATCCTAGGAAAAAGGCTTCTATTCTTGCTTAGCATCCTCCAAAGTTTTTTTTTTTTTTTTTTCTGAGGAAGACTGGCCCTGAGGTGACATCTGTGCCCATCTTCTATTTTGTACGTGGGACGTCACCACAGCATGGCCTGAGGAGCAGTGTGTAGGTTTCTGCCTGGGATTGAACCAATAAACCCTGAGCCACCGAAGTGGAGTGTGCAAATTCAACCATTAGCTACTGGGCTGGCCCCTGTCCAAAGCTTTTTGAGCAGTTAAATAAACATAAAATCTTGTTCACTAATAGCAGACAGGAGCACAGATAGATCTCCACTGTATATGCGGTACATTTTTTAAAAATGCAGTAACTTTTGATGACGTAATATAAAGCAATTCACTGATGATCCTGTCTTTCTTATATGTAAGCCTACTACTAATTTGGGGGTTTTGAAATTGCATCGGTAATGCATCGTAAATACTTCCTAACTTTCCAGAAGGTGTATAAGACATTAAAAGACTCTGCATGGAAACAGTTGCAGCTAGTTCAATTAATGAAGAAGTAAAGATAAATCTGATAGAAGAAAGTATTGAGTTTGTAATTACAGGGAAAGAAAGCCAAATTAAGTAGGTAGTCATTTTAACTCAGATACTTTAAAATTTCTCTAGTTATAAAATTAGAACCATTTAATAGAAAAATTTATACTTTTAATGGATTATCCATTATAATAACTAATAAATACTATCAGTATTAGTATAATATATACACAGAAAACCTTCCTACCTCATATGGATAATTTAAAGAATTTTATTTGTATGTCTTGGGTTATTCTTTATCTTCTTTGTATGAAACTCATATTACAATTAATAACAGCATTTTTTAAAAAAAAATCATAGACTATTGAAAAGCCAACTAACAAAATAGTAAGTGAAAATAGATACCACGTAAGTGCTTATTCATTCATTTATGCTTTCAATATGTAGCTGATTTTTAATAATATTTAAGGGTACAATTATTAAAGACAACGCTACTAAGGTATAGATCAGTTCAGTTAGTCAAACGCTTGTTGGTCATTCACTTGTCCCAGGCGCTATGTCTAGCCCTCAAGGTGATCACAGAAAAACACAAAGGAAAAGAAAAAAATGGGACACGTTCCCTGTCTTCAAGGAGCTATGGGACTTACTGAGGGAGCGGAATGTGAATTTTGAGTGAGTTCTTTTCAGTATGGCATCAGATTGCACTGCCCCGTCCATTTGTTCTCATCATTTAGCCCTCATGACTGTGGCCTGCACACAGTACCAGCTGGTTGAGTGTGCGCCACCAGAAAGGGATTTTCTTTATGCCTCGCCCATCAGGGACCATGACGTAGGCAAGTCCATGAGCACCAAGGTGGTCCCCAGGAATCCTCATTCCATACCCCACTGGGGAAAAGCAGCAGAGTGGCGTGGTCCTGCCATGGCTTCAGAGCCAGCTGCTGCCTCTTCCCAGCAGCGTGACCTTGAGACGGTAACCCAACCCTCTATGTGTTTCCTCATTTGTAAAATGAGGCTGATAACCCTCCCTTATTGGGATGCCATGAGGATCAAATTAGTTAATTCAGGTAAAGCACGGACCGTAGCGCCCAGCACATAAGGTGATCCCAAGAAGCACTGGCTACGACCGTTAACCAGAAATAAAGTCGTACATACTGGAAAACAGCTGAGGATTCTTTCAGTAGGTAAGACTACTTTCCCCTTGTTTTCTTAATTAGAGGCATTTGATGTCAGAGTTAAAATAACTTTACTTATATTTTTTATTTTTCTGAGGGCTAAATTTCCCTTTCTCTAATTACTTTGAGGAAAAACGGTTACAGATTTAATTCACTGCATTAGAAACAACTGGTTGGCATCTGGAAAATAAGATTTGGAGCTTGAGAGGAATTACGAGAGAAGAAAGTCTAAGGGAAACCTGGAACAAGTTGAGAGATTTTTGAATGATGTGATAATGTGTATCTTTTTCTCAATATTGCTGCCTCCCTGTGTCTCTCTAATAGGACAAAGAGGGGACAATATTCAGCAAAAACCATCCCTACAGAAAAGCTCAGGAGTAAAAATTTTCCTTTAGAATAAATTAATTTATGAACACCAGTGTCCACTGATTGTCCACGGGGAAGGAGAGGGGCTCAGGGTACCAGCACTGTGGGCGAGCAATAAGCCATTCTTCGTGCCCAAGGAACGAATTGTTATCATGCTGTTAATTTTGCTTTTCTGATCAATTGAATGGAAGGAGAAATAAAAATTCCTAACTTTTTTCACCTTTGTGTCGCTCCTTCTCCATTTCTTTTATTTTGAGGTGCTACTGGCTAATCTTTAAAACAAGGTTGCCTTCTAGAGATTCGTGTTGTCCTATTTTTTATTTCAGTGGGACAATTAGCCTTAAACAGCAGTCTAATAATGTCAAAGCTACAGTGGTGAATTGTATAGTTTTCACAGTTGCATTCTTAAGCCTAAATGTATTCCTTTTGAGATGACTAATTCCGAAAAAGAATACTACCAACTTGTGTCACTTAACGACAGAGATACATTCTGAGAAATGCATCATTAGGCGATTCTGTCGTTGTGCGAACATCACAGAGTGCCCTTACACAAACCTAGATGGTAGAGCCTCCCACACACCGAGGCTCTATGGCACTAGCTTTATGGGATTACCATCATACATGCGGTTGGCACTGATTGACATGTCATTATGAGGCGCATGACTGTACTTTTAAAGTCATTGTAACTCCAAAATCCTAGTTTATTTTTATGTGCTTTTCCCCCAGTTAAAGTAAAAAAATCCTACTGATTCTGTCAAGAAATGGAATTCTAACTAAATTATCTTAGTTTAACATAGTCAAAACTGTTTAGATTAGGTTTGTATTAGTGGTAACTTGGTCTGGGAAAACACTCCAGAGGATGTACGATGTCTCATTGGTTGTTTTTGTAGTAAAGCAAGTGATTATACCAGAACAACAGAGTCAAACGTTTCCTTTACAAACTCCACCATGGCTGGCAAGGCATCATATATGCAAATATTTCCACTGCCACCTCCATTCCCAAACCATATGGTTCCTGTTTTACAAAGGTGGACTTTGTCCTTGAAAGCAGGATGACCCAGTGGAGAAACTATGGCGAAGACTGTAATGCTGGATGGGCTCCTGCCTTCAGAGATGCCTTTACCCTCTCCCCCTCCCTCCTATTCTACACGCCCAGCACGGCCCCCTCTTCCTGCTCCCCTCTTTCTCTTCCCCTCACTTCCCCCTTTCTTTTGTTCTCCCTCACGTCTCACTTCCGCTCTGTCACCATCTGTGCACTTTGCTGGTTTTTCCTCATCTGAATTGCAGATTGCACTCTTGCATTCCAGTTAACAAATATTTATGGAATGCGCCTTGTGTTTTAGGAAATCGACATGAATAAGGCACTGACTCTGTCCTCGAGAACCTTAGAGTTGGCTGTAGGGAATCTTGTAAAAAAAAAAATCATGAAACCATATTAATAGCGAAAAAAAAAATTATAAATGCCAAAGAAGAGGCAAGGCAAATGAAGTACTTCTACAACCCAGAAAAGAACAACTTTCTGTCTTGGAGGTGGACAAAAATAAGGGAAGTCCTCGCCCCGCCCCCCCCCCCCCCCCCAATACTAAGCTGGTGCTTGCCAGGTGAGAAGGATTCTTCTGGCGTTTGCAATGAGCACCTAGCTTGTTTCTTTCTGGCACTGTAATCACCACATACCCTGGGGGTTTTGTATGTGTTACCTCGCTATCCCCACCATGGCTGGGACTGTAGTTCATTATCTTTGCTCATTCTGTCGGGCTGCACTGTCTAGTATGGTAGTTACCAGCCCCAATGAGCCATTGAGCACTTGAAAGATGGCTCGTCTGAGTTGAGATGTCTTGTAAGTGCAAAATACACACTGGATTTTGAAGACTTAGTATAAAAAATGTAAAATCTCATATTCAGAGTCCGTATATTGATTACACGTAGAAATAATAATAATTTGGCTATATTGCATTAAATATATATTATTGAAGCCAATTGTATCTTTCTTTTCGCTTTTTAAAATGTGGCTCCTAAAAATTTTAAATTACATGTGTGGCTTGCATTGCATTTCTTCTGGATAGTGTTCATCTAGATTCTCTCTGAGTGATTTGGTGACAAAGCTCTGTCCACTCATTGAGTATGTTGGTAATCAACTCCACTTTCTTCATCTGTTCAGGGGCTACTCAAGCGGGAAGCACTTCTGCTTCCAACCTAAGGGCATGTGTTGACCCAGCATGACTGCTGTTGGGAGCACGACCTGGGTCTGTATCCGTACGAACAAAACATCTCCCAACAGCCCTGGAGGAACTGCACAGCCTTGGGAGGAATGTCCTGCTAGAAAGCTGCAGGAATCCGGGCTCCAAGGGCCAGAGGCTGCTCTGTGCTGGGTCTGGCTATCAACATAAGAGGGGACCCTTTTATCTGCAAATTCGTCCCCCATTTAGAGTTTTCAGAAAGTGCTTATTTTTCCTTTGTAATTGACTCAGATATCATTCTTAAGCAGAGGATCAAATAGATTTTTCTTGGAGAAATTTCTAGGATGAAAAATGAAGTGAGCATTCCATTTTCCTTTGTTTACTTAAATGGTCACATCCTCCTGCTCAGTGCAAAGCCATCACCATCTGTTTTCTGTGATCTAATTACAAATGGGATAAGTTCTTAATTCCCCTTTCCATCATTTTCAGATCTATGACATGAAAATGCCTCTGCAAATACTTCCGGAGTCCTTATTTTTTGTCACGTCTTTGATACAACTTAGAGGGGCAAAGTTATTTGTTTGTGCAGAAATAAATTTCACTCTGAGGTGTTTACATGACAGAGACTGATACGCGTTTTCTATCAGTACTCTGCCTGCCTTCTCGATTTGTTTACTGCAGCCTATCTTAGGAAACCAGGAAGAAGTGTATTCAGCAGCAAGTTAAATGCTTTTGAGAATCGTGTAAATTTCTCATTCTGTTAAAAATAATTGTCATACACTTGAGAGTCTTCTAAGGCAAATGTTGCTGGATGTGTAACTTGGTTTCATATTTCCTGTACATCAGAGAGTGGCTTTTTTTTTTTTATCATATGATCCTCACCCTTTACCATCTGGGGAATTTGAACTCTATTTTTAGCCATTTCATGAGTTGCCAATTTAATGCATTTAAAGAGTGCAGAGCAGATGTCTAAAACATTGAAGGTAATTAATTAAGTCCCACAATTTCCAGACTACACAAAAACAATTTGCCATTGCCTGTAAAATGGTATAATTGAGTATTATAAATGTTTCCAGGCCAAGTCTTGCTATGATTTATTTAGTGCATCTGTCCTAATTAAAGACCTATTGGAAGATTAATGTCTCGTAACCTGACAAACTACTTTACTTAGTAACAAATTATCCATATAATGACCTCAAACTAAATTTATATAACCCAAGAAGCCATCTGAAAGAACTCACCAGCACACTTCGGTAGAAGGAATTTTCTCTGCATATTTACATTCATCTGCCCAATATTCTCTCAGCTTTGAACAGTTGTAAGCAAAAATCAATCTGTTCCAAAATAAGTCTTCTAATCATTTCTAGCTTTAGTCAACATCTTGTACAAAATATGTAATTCACACTCCCTCTAACCCCCTCACTACACCTGACATAACAAATTTGCACTAAAGACAAAGATAAGTAAATTTGTCATATTGAGTATATTGGCAATAATGAGGAATCTTTTTTCATTCTTATTCTAAACTTGTGCTTTTAAGATGAGATCACCCTGATTATTTTTCAAAATATGAGAGACGCCAAATATTCAGTCGACAATATCGTGGGCTGAATGATGGACACTGCCCTACCAAAGCTGGAGGGATCTCAGGGGATGGAAGTACAGTACTGAGGTCATTTAAACCCAAACTTAAAAGCAAACTAGATGGACCAATCCTGCTCTGGCATTAGGAATCTAATGGGCCTGCTACAGCTGTGATCTCCATGACACTGTCTAAAAAAAATCGATGGTGTGCCACACATCTGACTGGCAGTGGAAAGGGGTCCCTTGGCCTCTGCTGGTTGCATCTCATGAAATAAAGCTGAGAGGGGGAGAGGCAGGGTCAATAAGGCGAAAGCTTAATATCCTTCCTTTTGAAAAATGGAAATCATTCCCGCCCATCAAATGAACTGCCCTTATCATGAACTTCTTTAAAAGGCATTATACATATTATTTCTAAAGCATTAACAAAAATCTTCCCACCTCAGATGCACAGATTTTTCAATAAATCTGAAGAAGTCTCTCTCTCTCTCCATATATACATGTATATATGCACATATATACATACACATACATACATATATATGTATGTTCACTGGCTGCCCTATTTTAGAGCATAAAATATAAAAACATCATCAGAGTTAAGGAAAAAAATTTTTTAACTAGGTACATTAAAGTATGGTTAATTGGCTACAATTGTGAGAAAGTAAACAAGATCTGATTAGATACATAACATTAGCATGGGGCGGGATATATATATACATATATAGGAAAGAAATATTTGGCAAACTGCTTTACTGTCATAAGTCCAACAGCAGTTTGTTCATAAATTATAGTATACTCTTCACTGAACAGAGAGAGAAATATTCAGAAAGTTTTTCCAGCTTGGATCTTAGCATTTATAAAATCATTGTTGTTTAGCATTCTTTTTGTATGATTTTCTTTTCTACATAGACTTTCTCACACTGGAAAAAAATTCCTTTTCTTCTTTACAGTCCTGATTGAACCATATATTTAAAAATTTAAGTCATAAGCTTTTATAGGAAATAAGCTCAATAGGGTCAAATTGATGGAATGCTACTTTGCAGCTCCCTCTTTCTTCTTTTGTATCTACAGACTATTTGGTTCTTTAAAATGATTTTAGCCAGAGTCTACCGTGTGCAGATGTACAAAAGTACCTCTAGTTGCATATAATGGGCTTACTGACTTTTTTGCCAGATTGTGGAAAAAGGATAGTGAAATTGAGCAGGGAAAGGAGAGAGTTGAGTATTTTTTCATAATATTTGTTTTCAGAGTAACAATAGATTATTGTAGAAATTTGGAATCTAAGGAAAAGTATAAAGAAAAATAATAATACAAATTGTCCATGGACCCATCAACCAATGATAATCTTATTAGCATTTTGGTATGCTTTCACTTTTTTCTATGCATCCATTATGTAATGGAATCTCTGCTCATAGAGTCCTGTATCTTGCTGTTCTACTCCCATTACATTGGAAGCATGTTCCAGTCATCTTAGCTTTTGCCAGTCTGGAGAATGATAGCTTCTCATCATAACTGGATGTGTTGTTCGTGTAAAGCAGACAAAATGTGTCCTTCCCGTGTAATTAAGCTTCAGACTCCTCAGAAACAGAAATTCAAGAAACTAGCTCTAATCTACTCACTAAGATTTCTGCTGAGAAGCAGAACAAGTTGTAAATTGATCAACAGAAGACAAATGCGGCCGTGTATAGGTCTGGCTGTAGGTATATACATACTGTTGTATTCCTGCATTCTTGGAAGTGGTTGGTTAGAGAAAAAAAATCACATCTCACTAAGATACAATGATAGTTTAAAAAACAAATGTTACATGTGGAAGATAAACAAACAAACAAGTAGATATGGAGAACAGCTCTGTGGTTACCAGAGCGGAAGGGAGTGGGAGGGAGGGTGAAAAGGGTAAAAGGTACATGTATATGGTGATGGATGGAAACTAGATTTTCGGTGGTGAACACGATGCGGTCTACACAGAAGTCGAAATATAATGATGTCCACCTGAAATTTATATGATATTATCAACCAATGTGACCTCAATTAAAAAAACCTTCCATAAAGTAAATAGAATAACTGTTAAAAACCATACATTATATAAGTAAAAACCTGATTCTTTTAATTTAATAGCTATTAAAGGCATAAAAGTTTTATTAAGTATTTAATGAAAAATCAGATGTAGAACCCAATTGAAAAACAGCTTTAAAATGTATTATTATATCACACCTTCAGTTCAAGTGTGCTTTGGAAAATGTTTTTTATTAGACTAATAGGTTATCAATAGGCATAAATGCATTTACTGCTCAGAATTGACAATCAGATATTTACTCATCTGTTTAAAATTGGTTTTGTACTCAAAACTTAGTAGGTTTTGGCAAAACACAATGAAAGAGAGTTTTCTTGTTCTTTTGCCTTAGACTACCTCCTGAGAATAGACACTGAAGGTTCAGCCTTGCAAATATTCATAACAATTGTCCTCAGATGGCATCTAGGAGTCCCCAAGACAAACTCTGATTTGAAACATTTCAGAAAATATCAGGAAAACATACACACAAAAAGAGAACCTTTGAAGTATTCATTCATGCATTTATTAATTCACCCAACAATTATGAAATGTCAGGCCCTACAATGATGAAGCAGCTAAACTTAATGTAACAGGTAGGCAAAAATGCACGAATGTGTCTATGCAGCAGAAACGTTAAATGAATCCTAGGTTCAAACAATTGGGTGGCCTGATTCTGGGCCAATCAATCTTTCTTCTTTCTCTCTCCTCTCTGCTCTCTCTGTCTCTCTCTCTTTCACACACACATCTCTACATATACATATGCATGCATATACGGACACACGAAGGACGGTCTGTGTCTATAACGTATGATGACACTCAATACTCCACGGAAATAAGTCTCCACATACCTACTGTTGAGTCTCAACCTCAGTTCCCTCTAAAGCAAGAAGAAAGTGTGATGTAGGGAACACTGGCCTCAAAAGATGCCCTACAGAAAATGGTCCCCTGGTGAAATAAGTTTGGTAAGTAATATATTTTAATCCCATAGTGGAGATTTATAATACCTATTAGCATAGTAAAGATTCTCAAAGAACTCCTGCAATAAAGAAACCTATTTTTAAATTGTTTGCCTCAGAATGTTTTAACTTGGAAATATTTGTTCTGTTTACTATATGTTATCAACCATAGGGAGCAAGCAATGATACAGAGCACTCAGTACCCTGTGATTAGGACGTTTCAAATATTATGACTAAACGTGGAATGTGATAAGGTTCATAAAATATCCACCTTTCTCTCTAGGGCCCTTTGAGCTTATCTTATAAAAATTATATAACACAAACTGCAATGTAAAGTCTTCCCTTCACACACCAAAATAAATAAATTAATTAAATAAAGTAAGCGTGGACATCAGGCATTCCTCTGTTGCAACAAGATTCCTTCCCAGGTCTCTGATCTGACAGGTTTCACAAGAGGCCTGGTATTGCTCCTTTCATTCCTGGGGTCTCTGACGGTAACACGGCATTCTGTGACATTCCACAAACACTGCATGAAAAAGACGTCTCATTTTCAACACCTTTCTGGGGTGTTCTGTATGGAGCACCATTTGGCAATGGTAGGTTCACCAAGTGCATTTATTTCCTGACCAAATCTTTTCTTTATTTTTAGAATCTTCTTAACAGAAAATATAAAAAGGCTGTTAAAGCTAATTACACCCACTTCAAGGACACTTAGGGATCTACGCTTTCTCTTAAGATTTCTCAGGGAAATTGACCTTTTTATCCAAGTCCCTCTGCGTGAAAGACAAGCGGGATGCTCCCCAGGGCACAGGAATTCGAGCTACCCAAGACATGGAGGCGAAGATGATGTTTAGGCTCTTGGGTGGCGGGTCTCTGTGTAATCGCCTTGAAAAGAAGAAAGAAATCAAAGTGGAACACTGAAAAGAGACAGGGAAGCAGCCCCTCTTCCACCTTGCAAACACAAGTGCTTCAGTGACAAAGACCAAATAGCTGGTGGGTGTGGTTGGCGGCTGAGACAGTACAGTGACAGGTTAATAGTCAAAGGTAAGATCTTGGGTTGTATTTGGAATGATAACATATATGTTGCCTATAAATGTTGCATACAAAAAAAATGCCATAAAAGAGACAAAAGAGGGAAAAAGGAGGGAGGAAGAAGTTGCCCAGCTTAATCCTTAATTCCGTTTTACAGCTGTCTGATAAACAACCTTCTACTTAAGTTTTCGCTTTGGTGGCTTTTGCAGTAGGTAACAAAATCTTTTAGCTTTACAGCATAACTTGGGGCAGTATCATGGACTCCTTAAATGGCTAGCCCAGGTGTTCTGCAGCTTCTGTTATGAGTTTGAGTTGGTGCAGAGTTATCAGTCTTATAAATCAAGGCATAGTTATAACATACCAAAGGGGGGTTTTCATTTGGGGCAGCCCTGGCCCCCGCCAGTCCTTGTTTGCCAACGTGAATCATTCTGAAACAATATTCCTGAGGTTCTATGTAAACTTGGGCCTTCAAGTCCCAACACGAGCTTGGAGGACCTGATAAAGCACTGAAGATGCTCACTCTCTGAACTGACTGCCTCATATTTCAAGAAATATTGCTTCTAAAATTACAACCCTTTACCTGTGACACTGCTCCTCTAAGTGAATGATTTCTTCCTCCAAGTCCTTGTCAATAGGACCACTTTGTAAAGGGAAATCATTTAAAAATATGTTGGATCCCACAGTGACCTCTGCTTCCTCATCTGTACCCCTTGTTGTGGCCCCTAAGCTCACATCTCTTGTGCTTTCAGAAATAATCTTCTAAGCTAAGACTCATAGTCAAAACACCTTCAGGACAGTGGACAATTTCTATATCAGTAGTTTTAATTTAAATCAGACTGAAAACTCACCTCCAGAAAGCTCCTTTCTAGAGAACATATGCCACCTTTATGTAAAAATACAAAATCAGACAACTTCACCAAATGCAATTCCACATTTGAGATCTCCTAGAGGCTATCTCTAGAAGAGTGAGTAAAGGAGAGTAATGAATTTTGGTTACCATATAATTGTCTAATATTAACATACTTTCCACATGTGAGTTCTAGTTGATAAGATAAAAATGCTGCATTTATTTTAGGGTAAATTTTTCATATTGTTTGATACCAGGAAATAAATTCTGAATAATGAGGAAATGTTATTCCCTCAAATCGAGCTTTTCAAAATCCATCCCAGGTCCCAGGGTGCTAGTGAAACTTCTGGACGATTCTAGAATTCATCTCAGAGGTCAGAGAGGAGTGGTTGGAGCCTCTCACATCATGACAGTTCCTTTCATCTGAGTAGAAAGAACACATTTTTGGAAATCTGAAGAAATAAAACATAAGAAAGAGAACCAGTCTTAGCCAAGAGAACTGATACATTCTAGAGAGCTAGAAGTTGTCAGAGAAGAGGATTCCCAGGCAATATGGAAGTCTAAAGATTTAGTAGTGAAGTGGCCCGATGCGACAAGTTTTCATCCACACATCTGACAGGCATTAGAAACACGTTTTCAAGGGAGCAGCAGAAACAAAAGACAGTTTCCAACAGTCTACCCGATTCTCCAGAGTATTTGGACAGCCAAAAAATAATAACATTTTTTTAAAAAGAGCTAAATGGAACAACAAACAAGAAATTCCTCATCTTATCTCATTTGTCAGTCATGCATGGTGGCTTTGAGTGAACTTACTTTTCTGCACAATTTTTGTACAAAGGAAGGTAAAAACTCAGGAGGGCAAAGGACGCCCCCAGAGAATTCTTCGTGAGGATGCTTTCTGGCCCGAAACTGGACCTCTCCCTTTCTGAGCTGTCATCTCCATCACGAAGCGTGGAAATGTATCTATTTATGTGCAAGGCTATATGCTCAGCGGCTGCTCTCAGCTCAGAGTCACTGAATAACAGCTGCTGTCACAGAGCCAGGGAGGAATAGCTGCCCCAAGTTCATACAAGGCATCCCTTTAGAGATTACACTTCCGCAGATTTATTTTGGCATATTTTCCCTTGAGCTTCAAGGGTGGGTTCTAAAAGGAAGATCCGGGGACGGAAGTAGGCCTGAGGGAGGGAGGTCAGGCTGAAAACACAGGATAAAACCCTAATCACTTCTGCAGAAATTTTTCTTAATCCTACAAAAATCCACATTTCCTATTGACTGTTTTTCGGAAGTCTGCTAATATAAAAAGTATTCATGAGCCCTGAGCGTCGGGTTGAAAGTGAGAGCTGATGCAAATGAATTTGCCTTTTCTAGACAGATGCCCAGGCCGTAAGTGTGGGCAGACGTCCTGGGCCGTGACGTATGGGAAACCTGAGGCTCTGACCAGCCACGCAACTTTTGGAAATAAACAACATAGCAGCAGAATGGAGAAGGGGCTTTCTCTGTTCACCCCCAACTAGCTCCCACTGGAGCTGAAATGACAGAAAGATTAAGGCCTGGTTAATAGTGTCAGCTGGAAAGGCCAGTGATCCGATTTCTGCTTTACTATTGTTAACTGTTGACCCTGCAGCGGAGAGAGAAATCTTAACTTTTAGGTCATCATACAGATGTTTTCAGCAGTTCAACACTTACCCATATATTACTATTATCTCAATTTTTATTGCATATTTAGAAGGAAAAATATGAATCAATTTATTCAAACAATTCATCTTCTATTTTGAAATTAGATATTCATATGGAAGCTATCCTTACCAAAAAAAAGTCGTATTTAAGGTTTTGATAAAACAAGCTAATAACACATGGTGTGTGCTTTATTGAGGAAAGCAATCTTGAAGTCCTCTTACTGTTTGTGCTCCTATTAGAAGACACTGGTCCAAGCTTCTAGTATCTAAATGGTTAACTTCTTTTCCAGTTGGTCCCAAGTATGTATAGGGACATACCCAGCCTGAGGAATTATGGATTCTAAATCTATTGCTGGTAATTAGTGAAACCTTTACTAGTCAAAGATCCAGAAACTTCATTCAAATTCCGAGGATTTCAAAGTAAAGAATGATCCCTATGAATATCTCTGAATGAGTGTCTTAACATATTTGACCTGTTTAAAAATCTGCAATAGGATCAATAGTTAATGTTAAATAGAATCAATAATTAAGATACTGGTTGTCATGGCTAGAGCTGTTCCCCAAAAAAGACATGTTGAAATCCTAAACCCCATATCTATAAATGTGACTTTATTTGGAAATAGGGTCTCTGCAGGTATAATCAAGTTAAGCTGAGGTCATGCTAGATTAGAGTGGGCCCAATTCCAGTATCACCGGTGTTCTCATAAGGAGAGGAGAAACCAAAGAGAAGAGACACACAGGGAGAAGGCCATGCGACAGCAGAGGCAAAAATTAGACTGATGTGTCTACAAGTCAAGGAATGCCAAGGATTTCCGCCAACCACCAAAAACTAGGCGAGCACAGGGAAGGATCCTCCCCTGGAACCTTCAGAACGAGCCTGGCCCTGCTGACATCTTGATTTCAGACTTCTAGGCTCTAGGACTGTGAGACAATAACTTTCTGTCGTTTTAAGCCACGCAGTTTGTGATACTTGTGATGGCAGCTCTCCAGGAAACTAAAACCCAAGTTTAAGTATTATAAAGCAAGTATCATAATTATAGGAAATTAATTTTTTCATTTAGTGACTGATATAAGTAATGTCCACTGTATTTAAACATGGACAGACACAAGTTATTTTCTGACTTATGCTTGTGTAATTACCTTAAGCTGCAAAAAGTGAATGCCAGAGACAAATATTCAGCATTTTGATGAGAGGACTAAAAAAAAAAAAACTAGAACAAGAACTAATAAACCATGAAAACAGACAGCAGAATTTAGACGCATCCCTAATGAAGAAAATGCTTTGAAGAGTGTTGTGTTATTCATTAATTATCAACATTGGTTCTGTCATTGGCTAGCTATTAGTGAAACCCAAAAGTAAATGAATATTTATAAAGTTTATCGCAAAATTGGCTAACTGTTTTATCTTTCGGCCACAAATGCGTTGCCTAATCACATGTCAAAGTACGAAGGAAAGCCGACAAGCTTTCATCATCTCTGTGTCATCTTTCCTTACAAGCAGCCTTCTCCAAATCCACAGGCATTAGTATCTAACAGAGCTATGCAAGAGAACTTTCATCCATCATCTCTCCATAAGGAACTTGATGTTAAAAAAATTTTTTTTGCCTCTCTTTTTGTTTCCTCATTATAGGCATGGCCAAATGCTTCAAACCAATGTGGAAAGAAAGCAAGACAGAAAATTCAACCTTTACCATGACAGGAGTGTCCAGAGGAAATGTGGTAAATCATGTTCCATGTGTGCATTATGGTTTAGAGAGCTGGTGGAAACAGAAAAGGCAGCTGAATTCTCACTTCCAATGGGACAGTGTTCAGAGCTGAGAGCGCACCAGGTGTGATGTGATCCTTCCATCCATGACCCCCACCTGTGCCTTCAGCTCAGGTGGCAGATTAGAGCACGAGGGAGGTCCCACATGGGGACTTGGAAACACTCTTGTTGGAATGCACATCTCCATAGGTCATGAGCATCCACGCTACCGGACAATTCCCACAAACACAAAGGTCTTTCCTCACAAGTCATCGTCACAGTGAGGCACTCCCTGGTCCCCAGCAGAAAATATAACCTCTCTGCCCAAAGTTTCAATCCCCTTTCTCTGCCTTTTCCTCCCTTCTTTAGGTATATCTACATACTAAATATTTTACTTATGTTGTTTATTGTCTTTCCTCTACTAGAATGTAAATTTCAAGAGGGCCTTTTACTCCATGGATCATGGCTCTGTTCTCGAAGAACAATGTCCAGCACTTGGCAGACACTCAATAAGCACTTGTTGTATAAATGAACTACAGAGGAAGAGACCTGTGCTTGCTTTCATTGTTAAGTGTGAGAAGGTTTTAGTGGGTTTAACTAACCAAAATTTACAAGACAGAACGAGTAGAGTTCTCGCTTATGCTTATATAATTCCAAGGCCTGATGGGGGAGTTCAGTGAGGAAGCAGTAGACAGTTGACCTCTGCTGATGGGTGACTGCTCTCTAGGACACCAATCAAGCATTTATCATCAATTGTACACTATAAGCATTTATCATTTTTGAGAATTGATTATCTCCAATTGCCAAAGCCAGTTTGCTTAATTATTTTTGAAGCATTTACCAGTGTACAATATCTAAGGACCTCATAAATCAACCAGAGGAAGATTAGGTGTCTTCAGTGCCCCTAAACTAACACAAATTGCTCAAAGAGGACAGAGGAATAAAACTCAAATTAAATAATTCTTACTAAAAGTTTCAAACATAGCAACCTAACAAGATGCATAGGAACAGAAATAAATGTTTGAATAAGGCCCGAGAGCTATACTAGCACCTAAGGGATTGAATTGCAAATTCTAATCTGATCTATCAACAAATTGTTGCTAATTGATCAATGGCAACTTGACCAGGCAGGATTGATCAAGTTCATTTAGGAAATTTCGGTATAGTAAACTACCATATGAAACCATCGCCACAATCAAGGTAAGGAACATACTCTTCACCTCAAAAGTTTCACCACGTCCCTTTGTAATCTCTCCCTCCTGCCCCTTCCCATCCACCACTACCACATCACACCCAGGCCCCAGTAACTACTGATTTATTTCCTTTCACAAGTTTAATTTGCATTTTCTAGAATTTCATATAAATGAAATTGTACAATACGTTCACATCTGTGTCTTGTAGGCTTCTTCCACACACCATAATTATTTCAAAACTCATCCACGTTACTGCAGGTATCAATAGTTCATTCCTTTGTATTACTGAGTAGTATTCCACTGTACAGCTATACTGCATTTTGTTTACCTGTTCATCTGTTGGTGGATATTTGGGCTGTTTCCAGGTTTTGGTTATTACAAATAAAACTTCTATGAACATCAATGTACAATTCTTGCATAAGCTTTCAATTTCTTTTGGATAAATACCTTGAAGTGGGATGGATGGATCATATGGTAGATGTATTTTTAACTTTTTAAACAAACTGCCAGACTGTTTATCCAAAGAGGTCATATTGCATTGAATGTATAGACAAATCTGGGGAGAACTGGTATTTTAACAATATTGAGTCTGATTCATGAGAACCATTTATTTTCCTACTTGTTTAGGTCTTTATTTTCTCGCAGCAATGTTTTGAAGTTTTCAGTGTACAGGTCTTGCACAACTTTTTTTTAGATTTATCCCTAAGTATTTCAGGTTTTATGCAACTTTAGGTAATATTTTATATAATTTCAATTTTCAATTATCATTGCTAGTATATATACATACACAGTAGAGTATTTTATATTGATCTCTAATCTTGTAACCTTGCTAACCTCATTTAGTATTTCTGGTCGTTATTTTATAGATTCCATCAAATATTCTATATAGATGATTATCCCGTTTGTGAATAAAGACAGTTTTACTTCTTCCTTTCCAATCTGAATTGTTTGTTTGTTTGCTCCAGCGGTATTGTACTGGCTAGAACCTTTAGTAAAGGTTGACTAGAAGTGATAAGAACAGACATCCTTGTCTTGTTCCTGATCTTAGAGGAAAAGCATTCAATTTTTTATCACTAAGTATACTGTTAGTTGTTATTTTGTAGATACCCTTTTTTCAAGTTGAGGATGTTCTATTTCTAGATATCCCAGAGTTTTTAAAATCAAGAATTTATATTTTATCAAATGCTTTTTCTGCATCTATTGAGATGATCATATGGTTTTTCTGTTTTAGTTTGCTAATATGTTGAATTACATCAATTAATTGTGACTTGTTAAACCAACCTTGCATTCCAGAGATAAACACCATTGATCATGATGTGTTATCATTTCACAATATTATTGGAATCCATTTGCTAAATTTTTGTTTAGAATTTTTGCCTCTATGTTCATGAAGAATAACGGTCTATAGTTTTGTTGTATTCTCTTCAGTTTTGGTATCAGGGTCACTTTGGCCTCATAGAATGAGTTGAGAAGTAATTCCCAGTCATCAATTTCCTGGAAGAGTTTATGTAGAATCAGTGAAATTTCTTCCTTAACTGTTTGATAATTCACTGGTGAAGTGGGGACTGGAGTTTTCTTTGTGGGAATGTTTTAATCACAAGTTTAATTTCTTCAGTAGATATAGGGCTGTTCAAGTTATTTATTTCCTCTCAGGTGAGCTTTAGTAGTGTGTACCTTTCAAGAAATTTGTCCGTTTCATCTAAGTCAGTGATTCTCAACAGAGGGCAATATTACTCCCTCTCCAGCTGTGGGGCATTTGGCAATGTCTAGAGATATTTTTGATTGTTACAACTGGGAGGCAGGATATGGTACTGACCTCTAGCGGGTAAAGACCAGGGATGCTGCTAAATAATCTATGATCCAAAGGACAGCCTTCACAACAAAGAATTATCTGGCTCAAAATGTCACTATTGTTGAGGTTGAGTAACCTTCATCTATGTTAGGAATTTATTGGCATAAAGTTGTTAATAATATTCCCTCATTATCTTTTTAATACCTTTAGGAACTATAGTGATGTCACTTTTCTCATTCTTAATATTGGTAATTTGTGCCTTCTTTTTTTTCCACTGATCTATTTGGTTAGAAGTTGATCAATTTTATTGATCTTTTCAAAGAAACGGCTATGCCTTCACTGATTTTCTCTTTTGTTTTATTATTTTCAGTTTCATTGATTCCCACACTGATTTATTTCCTTGTTTCTACTTACTTTTTGTTTCATTACTCTTATTGTTCTAGTGTTTTTTTTTAAGGAAGAAGCTGAAGTCATTAATTGGAGATCATTCTTGTTTTCTAATATAGACATTTAGTGTAATAAAATTTGCCTTACACACTGCTTTAACAGCAGCCAATGCATTTTGAGATACTGTGTTTTCATTTTCATTAAGTTCAAATGTTTTCTAATTTCCATTTTGATTAATTCTTTGACTCATAGCTTATTTAGAAGTGTTATTTCATTTCTAAATATTTGAGGATTTTCCACAGATCTTTCTGTTATTGATTTATAATTTAATTCCTTTGTCATCAGAGAACATACCTTATATCACCAACTCTTTTTAAATTTACTGAGATTCAGTTTATGTCCAAGAATATGGCATACTTTTAGAATGTTCTGTGCACATTTGAAAAGAATGTGTATTCTGCTTTTATAGGGTAGAGTGTTCTGTAAATGCCAATTAGATCAAGTTGTTCAATAGTGTTGTTCAAATCCTCTATATCTTTACTGATTTTCTGTCAACTTGTTCCATCAGTTATTGAGAGTGAGATATTGAAATCTGACTATAATTCTGAATCAATCAATTCAATTTTAATTCATGTATTTTGAAGCTTTGTTATTTGGTGCATAAATACTACAATTTGTATATCCTCTTGATGAATTGACCCCTTTACCATTGTAAATTGCACTCTTTATCCCTGGTATTAGTCTTTGTTCTGAAATCTACTTTGTCTGATATTAATGTAGGCATTCAGCTTTCTTTTTGTTAGAGTTGGCACTGTAGATCTTTTTTCCATCTTTTTACTTTTTCTGGGTATACATTTCAAGTATGTTTCTTGTGGGCAGTATTCAGTTGAGTTGTGCTTTTTTATCCAATCTGAGAATCTCTGCTTTTAAATTTGAGTGTTTAGACCATTTTTATTTAATGTGATTATTGATATGATAAGCAGAAGTCTTCTGATTTTGTTTTGTGGGGGAGGGGGGGTGTCCAGATCTATCCATGTGAACCGAAAGGCATTCTAATATTTGCCATTTAACCTATGAGTTGGGACTAACTTTGAATATTCTCTAGTCCAATGCCTTATTTGATGCTTGAAACTCTACCATAACATTTTCACCAAGTTAATCCTCTGAATTAAAAACAAAGGTAATGAAAAAATGTATTGGCAAGAGATATCATTTCAGTTATATGAAAGTATATTTCCTTTTGGGATGTGCCCTTTTGGCCT
Organism: Equus asinus; assembly: GCF_041296235.1. Taxonomy (NCBI): domain Eukaryota; kingdom Metazoa; phylum Chordata; class Mammalia; order Perissodactyla; family Equidae; genus Equus; species Equus asinus. The sequence continues at coordinate 123,434,111 of NC_091790.1, read as the reverse complement.
AATTCTGCCTTCTGAGAAGTCATAGAGTTTTCTAACGAAAGTCCTTTGTAGATATTTGAAGACATGTTCTTGTCCTAAATCTTGTCTTCTCTAAGCAAAACATTTCTTCAGTGGTTCTGACAGCAGGCGCATCTATTGATTAGTTTATTGATTCAAAGGTATTGAGAAAACACTGAATTTTTTTTAAAAAGGACACTTGGTACTAAATGCTGTCTTTGTTTTGTTATAATTCTTCTCTGCTTTCTTTAGTATCAAGAAATTAATTGTTATAATTCTTGTGAATCAAGGATATTATTTTTATCTTCTGAGCACAGAATCAGCAGGATATTTGTAGTCACTATTGATAACATTTTAAATCTGTACAAGAAGTTGTGATGATCCAAGTTATAATGGAGGTCAGTTTGGGCAATTATCTCTCACCTGAATGATGTGAACTCCTGCCAATTTCAAAGTTCTCACACTCTAACACATCCTCCGTGCTGCAGAGTTTTCCTTCTTAAACAAAGGTCAGCTTGTACCACATTTACTACTTAAAAATGTTAAGATATAGTGGTTCTTCACATATGTTAAGATATAGTGATTCCAGTTGAGTAAAATTCAACTCCCCAATATAGCTTTGCAGGCTCTTCTTTGCTGTGTGGTGCTGACCACGCCTTCCTGTCTCCTCTGGTTCTTCCTTTCCCACCTCCCCAAGAGCAGATGGTCTAGTCCTACCAAGGTTGCTTGCCTGTCAAACCTCCTCATCTCATATAGTTGCCCCCATTCCTCCACTCCCGGGAAACTCGTACAGTCTGTTTGGGTCTATCTCAAATGTCACACACCCTGTGAAGCTCTCATACCCTTCCCTCAGACTCAGGCCTCCTGATTTTCAACTGGGGCTACACATTACAATCACCTGGAGAGGTTTTTAAAAATACCAATGTCTAGACCAGTTAAATCAGAGTAATGCCTGGTGTATAGCAGGTCCTTAAGGAATATTTTAAAGCAACTAACCAATTCAATAAAATGAGAATAGAAAACCGAAAGGCAATAATGGAATGTAGCTTAAGAACATCTAGAATAGTTTTGATATGTACTAGTACTGTTCGATTCTGACAGTAAGGGCTGTTAATGGCAATAGGATACTGTTAGTTATTCAATTTAAAGGCATTATTACATGGAAAAATTCATTAATCATGATGAAGCATTTTATCCACATGCAGCGTTAACTAAAAGATCAGTCATTGGGATAGATATCTCAGAAAGCAATGTTCTCTTTTTTATTGAAGTATAACTGACATACAACATTATAATAGTTTCCTGGGTACAACATAGTGATTTGACATTTGTGTACACTATGAACTGATCTAGTTACCATCTGTCACCATATGAAGCTAATACAGTATTATTTACTGTATTCCCCAAGCTATACATTACATCCCCATAACTTATTTATTTTATAACTGGAAGTTTGTGCCTCTGGATTCCCTTCACTCATTCCCCCCTCCCAAACGTCCTCTACCTTCTGGCAACCAGCACTCTGTTCTCTGTATCTATGAGTCTGGGTTTGTTTTGTTTTGTTTGTTTTATTTTCTAGATTCTACTTATAAGTGAAATCATGTGGTATTTGTTTTTCTCTGTCTGACTGGAAATTAATGAATAAAGCTTTTGGAAGGAGATGTTAATTGCTATGTAAAAAAAAAAATTTTTCTCACACTCTTCAAAAGGTAATTCACCAAAAGAGAAAAAAAATATTATCCAGATAAAACTGATACATTTTAGATCTTTGCTGTTTCTATTACTTTAATAATCCTTTGAAAATGTAATGCAACTACCTTCTACGCCTGATCAGATTGGGGATATAACTTAACTGATTTACTTATTTGATGGTGTACAAGAATTATCCCAAAGGTGCCTCAAGCTTGATATTTATTTAGTCCTTTGCTGTGGCTCACAGGTTCGTATTCTGGATTTCACTTTCAAAGGAGCCGAAAGTGGCTGACATGGGATACCTACATTGTTCTCACCCTACATTGTTCACAGGGCCTTCCCTCTCTTCCTCGAGAAGCAGTTTTTTCTTAGAATTCCTGTGGCAGGGACCCAAGTGACAGTGCTATTACTGAGACTTAGAAGAAAGAAGCCATGAGAGAAATTTGCTGTACCAGGACATCGATATAGCTGGTTGGCTTGAACAGATTTGACCTGTCAGAGAGCATTGCTTCAAATTTGTCTGTTCTTTAGAAGAACACTGAAGGAGACATCAGAATCTGTATGATCTAACAAAGCTTGAATTAAACTTTAGGATATAGATTCTGTTTTCTTCTATACTGATTCTGGACCAGTGAACCAGAAATGAGTTACTTTTTTTAATGTAGAAGAGATGAGAAAGATGGGGGAATGTTTTAAGGGTGTATGAGAAATAAATGTGAATGCTGTACATAACTCATGCTTTTAAATATTTATAACAAATTAATTAAGAAGTTGGCTGTAATTTAATGCAAATGAATGGATGACGGGAGTGGGGAGGGGAAAAGAGTTAACAGAAAACAGCACTGTGTTGGTTCAAGAGGGTAATCTTTGCTCATCTTTGTCAAGAAATTGGTTGTCTTCATTGCTCATGGTGAGTACGGCTCTTCTGTTACCTATCATACTGATAAAATCACTAGGAGAATTAACATACAGTATAAAGCAATTTTTTGTGGATATCTTTTCAATTAAAATTGGAAAGACCTAAACTATTATTTTTAAAACTGCTATTGCATTATGCATCAACTTGCATATAATCAATTCAGTCTCAATGGTAACACTCCCAGCTTTAATCATCTTCTCTTTAGAGAGAAAGTCACATTACTGGAAATATGGGTATCAAGAATTTGTAGAAGAAATTAAACATATATTCATAATACAGTACGTAGGTACTCAAGAAATATCACATAATTATTCTAAGGTCTTCAAATACTTTTCAGTCTGCCTGAATAGAAAGATACCAATACTATTAATTGGCCACATTTTAAAAGATGATCAATACTTATTGATATTATTATTTATTGCATTAACTTTAAATATAGAACTCTATATACACGAAATGTTACTTCAAATGTAACTCAATATACACATATATACATATATAGCTCCATATGCACAACATGTTACAGTTGAAGTAACATACCATGTATATGGGTATGGTGTATACATCATATACATATGGTGGATATGTAAGTATATCTGGATGATGTATTCAAAGAACATTCTATATGCCAGATAAACGAATATTTGCAGATCAAGAAATGTTGAGGATATTTATGAACTATAAAACTGGTATTAAGTTTTTCTTCAAATGGCAGTTCTTTGCAAAACAAATGCTAGTAAACATAAAAGTACTTGCAAATTTATTTTTGGAGATTTACAATAATAGAAAAAAATATTTTGACCAGTAATTGTATTTTGGACTATAAGCAATTGTCGGGTTTTGTCCTGAAGAGTATAACATATTTGAGTATAACTATAGTATGATTCAGAAAAACATTTGTATATTGACACGCAACATTTTATTTCCTAATACAATTTTAAAGAAATTTCTGGGATACAAAAATCTGACTTTTATTTTTCATTAACATTTTATTGGGATACCCAAACCAATGGGGTCTATTGAATGGCATCTGCTCCCAGATTTGGGGCAGGCTGGCCTGATTTTATTTAATTACCTATCAGTACTCTCTGGGTGGTGAAAATACTCTCAAAAATGTAAGTATGAACATCCGTTAAGCAGTGTGGTACCAACATCACACAATACTAATGGTACTAAGATATGAGCCTTGATTGTTACTTCTAAGTAAATCAAGACACTTGCATATGAGCCATCCTTAGGAGAAAAGAGTACATATTTCTTTGAGAAGCGGAAGAAAAAAGCCGTAGCACAAGCAGTGAAAGAAATGAGCCTCCTTGATAAATTTGGAATATTTACTAATATTCTGAAATATCAGAGGACATAAAAAACATCATTTTAAAAACAATGCCCTCAAAATTAGACAGCACTTTGCCTCTTTCTGATTGTATCTGGCACATCAACTGCACCTGTGAATTTTTTTCTCAATATTTGAGAAATTATCTTTTGACGTAAATTCCTTGATTGTGGCTGGAAATATTGGAACAATACCCAGCAGTGTTGAACCAAGAGCAGATGGGAAATAATTACCTGGAGGTTGGTTATGAAAAAATTAAGTGGCAAGAGTTGAGCTCAAAATGCAGAACATTAGCATTTCTAATTCTCTGGGATTTACTGCATGATTCCATTCACAAGCTTGCACCTTGAAGTTTTATACTTTCTAAATAATACTTATCTTTCAGAGATGATTCAGAGAAATAGTTTGATTCAGAACACAGCACAACCTTATAATAATTAAAACCAACAAAACACTCAATCTAGATTGGATAACTGACATGTTATTTTTATTTTCCTTAGGGTGAAAGTGTCTCCTTGCTGAGAATATACTACTGTAGTATTTTTGATAACATTATTGAAATATTAACCTCCTATAATTAAAGAGTTCTTTTAAAAAAGCTCTCACACGGAATTTTATTTCCTCTAGTAAAAATAATAGAAATTTAATTTTAGATATAGGCCTCTGCTGGTTAATTTAAAAACCAGTTAATTTTCATCTCTAGCAAGGCCTAGATTTTCTAAATTTATCATACAATTTTTTTTAACTAGGCTTTATTTGACATCCATAATAAATAGTCTTGGTGTGTTATCATTTAATTAACTCATAATAAGGACACTCTGTATCACATTGTCCTTTCAAAGCCAGAGAACCAGAAAGCTTGCTGGGTTTGTATACATATGTTTTGTCAAGACTCCAGAATAATTCAAATAGCGTTCATGATCCTGTTAGCCATTTTGAGTTTTTATATAAAAATAAAGAAATGCAAAGGAAAGTTTAAACAAACCATAAGCATACATAGTCAAGAAGCCAAACGTATCAGACTGCTCTTAAGTCATACTATTGGCTTTCTCTTATTTTTCATCACAACACATCTTAGTTGACCAAAAGAATGTCACTCTTATCTTCAAACAAATGCCTTTGTCCCTATGTGCCAGAACCCAACTAAAACTTGAATACAGCTGCATGTAGACATTGTCTTCAAATGCTCTACAGCATACCAAATACGTAACTCTTTGTCTAGATTGACCCCCACCTCCAGTCAAGCCCTACCCCAGGCTGAACAAAACCCTTAGGTGACAGGCAGAGTCCTTTTGTAGGACTCTACTGATGGTGATTGGGCACAAGCTTTCAGCACCGTAGGCACATACAGAGTTTTGAAGCTTTCTTTCACACAATGAGGCTTGCCTTGAAGTAATTTGGACTAGAGTGCATAGATCAGCAATAATCCAACATTAGTGCTAAATGAGGACATAAAACATAACACTCAAAATCCATTAAGTGCGGTAGCACCAACATAACACAATACTAACAGTACTAAGACGTGCCCTCAAGTGTTACTTCCACATAAATCAAAACCCTTGTGTATGAGCCATCCTTAGGAGAAAAAAGCATATTTCTTTTAGAAGCAGAAGGAAAAAATCCTTGCATAATCAGTGAACAACATGAGCCTCCTTGATAAATTTGGAATATTTACTAATATTCTGAAATACCCAGAGGAAATAAAAGACATCATTGTTAAAACAATGCCCTCAAAATTAGACAGCACTTTGTCTTTTTTCTGATTCCATCTGACACATCAACTGCACCTGTGAATTTTTGCCCCCAAGTTTTAGAAATTATCTTTTGATATAAATGGAAAGGTTTTTTGATTAATAGATCATTTGCTTGTGGTAGATGACTAAAACCCAGAATTATAAAAAATTCATCAGGCAGAAACAAGGAAATTTATTTTCAACTACTGTACCTTTGATTCATCCGAAGCAACCATCACAGAGAACTCCAGGTTATCTTATCTCAGAAGGGGTTGGCAAACGATGACCAGTTTCTGAGCTTCCACAACAGAGTTGAGTAGTGGTGACAGAGACTTGTTGGCGTGCAAAGCCTCAATATTTACTGTCAAGCTCTTTCCAGAAAGACTTTGCCAATCCCTGGTCTAAAGGATTCAGAGCTAGGCAAGATTTCTGACTTTGTATGAGAAAACAATTCAAACCTAAACACCTAAGGGAATTTATGCGTGCTGTGCAGAAAAGGCATGACCTCAAAAAGGAAAATGCCATTGGGCCATGTTAAAGCGCTACCGCTGATCTAACTGTGAACTAGATTGGTTGAAGCTGCATCATGTCCTCACAACGTGTGGGAATTTATGTTTGGAACACTGTGCCTACAGCAATGTAAGTGGACAGCGGGTGCTTTATCATGACACTACCGAGCTACGTCTGTATTAACTTGATAGGCAAATAGGGTTTGGTGGTTAAGAACTTGGATTCCACAGCTAGACAGTTCAAGTTCCATCTCTACCATTTATTAGCCATATTTGTAACTATGGGTCCTCTAGGACCAGTTCAACTAACTCCTCCCTATCAACAGAGTAATTAAGAGTGGTTTTTCAGGAACTGAGAAAGGACCCCTTGTCCAGTTCAGGCCAGTTGAGACCACCAGCCCATTGACTGAACCTGTGCAAATGCCTGATAAGTGACCCTTTTGATGTCAAGGAGTTGAAAATTCTACACTCAGATCATACTAACACCACCATTCTGTGAACATACAGCCTATGAAGAGCTGTAAAGATTGATTACACTTGCACAGATCATCAATTACCTGACTTCTCCTCACCTCCAATCATCTATCTCCACACTTCAGGCTTCCCTACCCTTCATCCCATTAATTGTGCCCTAAGCCCTGGATCGGGAAGACAGATCTGAGAGTTCAGGCCTCCTGTCTCTTTGCAGACTGATCTTGCAATAAAGCTTTATTTTCTCAAAAGCTGATGCTGTAATAATTGGCTGTTTATATGCATTGCACAAGAGAACTCCAACTTTGTGTGGTAACAAAGTATGTTAGATGAGTTTGTTGACCTTTGAGTTCCCCATATGTAAAATGAGGATATTGAAAATAACAGGACCTTCCTCACTGGGATGCTTCGAGGATTAAGGAAATTAAATGTGTGAAGTGCTTAACAGAGTGTCTGGCATGTGACATATGTACGGTAAACATTAGCTTCCACTGTCATCTTAACTCAAAGCTTTGAGAGAGCCAAGATGCATAGCTTCAGGATGGGGGGCTCTGAACTGTCACAGACTTCAGGATTCTGAAAAATTAAGTATGGAAGTAACTTTAGATCTGGTCCACCCCCTTCATTTTCTAGATGAGGAAACTGAGGCAGATGGGCAATGATTTGCTGAGCTTCTGCTGTAGGGCTCTAGGTTTTATAGTGTAAATGCTCTTCAATATAAGATACTCTTTCCTAGATTTTCTTATTTCCCCCCAAGTCCATCTGTGGTGGAATTTCATCAAGCATATTCTCTATCCTGGAAACAAATTTTTAAACATCGAAAGTTATCTTATGGAAAAATAAAATAATTTTATGGAGAAAAAGGGAATAGTAGATACTAAAGGGATCAAGCAAAGATCTGCCTGCTTTCCTCTGTCTCATGGAGATTCAGTAAAAACTGATGGTGTGATTTTCCTCCAGAAATCAAAAGACTGAAGACTCCAATACTCTTGTCCAGGTAAAGTGTTTTTGATCTCATATTTTTCTTGCAAAACAGAGAGTTTTAAGATCGATCTCTTATATTTAGGAGTCTATGTTGGCCACCAACTGTTGAAACTTGGCATCAGTAATCTATTTTACTAAGACAGTAACACTGAGGTTGCTTTTAAATTTTTTTTAATAGAAGACACTTCTCACTGCATGTTTAAAAATCTTGTAATAGACTAAACCTATTGTGTTCTGAGCAATAATGCACGTGCTGCGTTTCAAGCAGAAGCATTTCCTGCTTAGAGTTAACTGCTTCTTCTGAAAGGAGAGCACTTGAATTAGAAGGTTCTGGAGCTATTCTTACCTAGAAATTATACGTAAACCTTTCTAATAAATAGGGAGATTTTTCCTTGAGGGAAGAAAGGGATGAAGGAAGAAAGAAAAGAAGGAAGAAGGAAGAAAGGAAGAGAGGGAGGAGGCAGGCAAGCCTCGGGGTTCAAGCCCCAGTAGGCAACCCAGTGCTCAAGAATGAGCTTGTCTTTGCTTTTCTGTATGTGGCTAGCAAGAGGATAATTTTGCTTTGAGCAAAAAAACTTATTCAACTCCTTGATTCCCACCATGACTTATAATAAGAGTCCATTTATAATAGGGGTTTATAGCAAGAACTCTTTTTTTTTAAATTCATTTATTTATTTTTTTTTGAGGAAGATTAGTCCTGAGCTAACATCTGCTGCCAATCCTTCTCTTTTTGCTGAGGAAGACTTGCCCTTAGCTAACATCCATGCCCATCTTCCTCTACTTTATATGTGGGACACCTACCACAGCATGGCTTGCGAAGTGGTGCCATGTGAGCACCCGGGATCTGAACTGCCAACCCCGGGCTGGCCCCTATAGCAAGAATTCTTAATCTTTATTTTTTGTGCCATGGACCACCTTGGTAATCTGACAATGCCCATTCTAAGCATAATGCTTTTGTTGAGTTTTGACTTTTTAAAAGTCTGTCTATTTTGAAATAACTCTAGATCCCCAGGAAGACAGGAGGTTGTAAAGATATGTACAGGGAAGTCTGCATACCCTTTAAGTGACCTCCCCCAATGTTAGCATCTACAATACAAAAATCAGGATATTGACATTGCTACAATCTGCAGAGTTTATTCCGATTTCACTAGTTATAGATGCGCTCATTCATGTTGCATGTATGGGCATAATTCTATGCAATTTTATCAAATATATGTCTTCATGTAATGACTACCACAATCAAGATGCAGAATTGTTTATCACCACAAAGCTCTCTCATGCTACTCCTTTATAGCCCCGCCCCCCAAATCCCTAGCCCTTGGAAGTCACTAATCCATTCTCCATTTCTATCATTTTTATTTTGAAAATGTTGTATAAATGCCATTGTATGTTGTATGACCTTTTAAAAGTGGCTTTTTTCATTTAGTATAATTCCCTTAGGTCCATCCATGTTCTTGTGTGTATCAACAGTTTGCTCCTTTTTATTGCTACGTAGTATTCCATGGTGTGGATGTACCATAGTTTGTTTAACCATCCTCCTTTCGAAGGACATCTGGGCTATTTTCAGGCGTGGCTATTGCAAATAAAGCTGCTATGAACATTGGTGCACAAGTGTTTATATGAACAGAGATTTTATATAAACAAAGGTTTTCATTTCTCTAAGGCAAATGCTTAAAATTGCTGAGTATATGGTGAGTGCTTGTTTAGTTTGATAAGAAATTGATGAACTATTTTCCAGAGCAGCTGAACAGTTTACATTCCCACCAGCAGTGTATGAGTAATCCAGTTTCTCCCCATCCTGGCCAGCATTTGGTGTTATCACTAGTTTTTCGGTCATTCCGCTAGGTGTGTAGTGGTATCTCACTGTGGTTTTCGTTTGCATTTCTCTGAGGGCTAACGATGTTGGGCATATTCTTAAGTGCTTATCGGCTATCTGTATATAGTCTTTGGTGAAATTTCTTGTCATGGATTTTGCCCATTTTTAATTGAATCATTTGTTTTGAGAGTTCTTTATATATTCTAGATACAAGTCCTTTGTCACACATGAAGTTTACAAATATTTTCTCCCAGCCTTGGTTGTCTTTCATCGTCTTAACCTAACGTTTTTCATAGAGCAAAATTTTTTAATTGTGAGTGATTCAATTTACCAATTTTTCCTTTTATAGAGTATGCTTTTGGTGTCAAGTCTAAATTCTTTACCTAACCTTAGGTCCTGAAGATTTTCTTCTTTTTCCTAAATATTTTATAGTTTTAGATTTTACATTTAAGTCTGTCACCCATTTTGAATTAATTTTTATATAAGGTTTATGTTGAGGTTCTTGTTTTTTGGCTATGGACATCTAATTGCTCCAGGGCCATTGCTGCAAAGCCTATCAGAATAATGTTTTTGAAAGCATAAAATACATAGGATTAAAAATTAAACCAATTTCGTTGAAATGCAATCATCAAAATGTTTTTAAAACAAACATTTTGTGACATTTTAACACATTAAATAACATCTGAGAAAACTGTAACTATCCTTAATTCAAACAGTGATGAGCACAAAAACCTATTTCAAGATATGTGCAACAGCTAAAATTTGATGAAAATCTATGTGATTTCTATTGGTCTCAAAGTCAAAGGTACTGCTAATACTACTGTGCTTAGCTGCCTACATTTATAATCAAAATAAATTTTAAATTTCTGTCTGATGTCACTGGAAATAAAGATGCATTTTTGCCCCCATCCACCTTCAAGGACCCCAGGTTAAGAACACCTGATTTAGAAGAAGGAAGAGATTTCCTTTGCATGGTTCTAGAGATGGTAAAGCTAGGATCAACTGGTAGACACTACAGGATGAGTTCTTTCACTTAAATCATAAAAGGGAATTAGGACAATTAGCTGTCTGTAAACGCTCCTTCGCTGCCTGGTAAGGAAATATATTTCCTTTCTGGAAAATTTCCTAACAGCTTGGGAGAGTACTCACCAGGAACACAATGGGGAGGGTTGTAAGGGACAATGGCTCAGACACCTTTCTACGAGCCAGGAGAGAAAGGGTGTTAGCTCCGTGTACTTCCGGATTTAGTTCTAGACACCACAGTCTCAACCAGACCAACAGGAAAATCACTGCCCGAGGAGCCTAATCCTGAGTTGCCCACCCAAAGGTGTTTGAAAGTGGTTGTTAATTTTTCCTCCCTGTTTTCTAAAGCATTGTATAGATTGCTGACTGGCCAACATCGGGGAACGGTGCCATTTTGATTATTACATGTAAATTAATCTACTGAAAGAAGAAAGCACAAGCGTTTAGTGGGACAAGGGTGTTCTTATTTTGACAGCGTTTTAGTTATGGGTTCAAGAGTAATTACTGGAATAAATCATCAATAGGTGGTGGCAATATTGATTTTGTGTCAGCCCCTGAGTAAACTATAACCCAGCCTTGGTCTGGAGCCATGTTTGTTGTCTTTTGTGCTGTATTTTTGAACCGCTGTCCAAAAAAAGGCTTTAGCTTCCACATGAAATTGCCTACGGAGCTGCTTTTCCCAGGAAACCTCGCTGCCCAAGTCACCTCTCCGTCACCAGCTCTCACCCTGAACAATCTCCTGGGACCATTTTACCGCACTCTCTTAACTAGTGTGAAATGCTAATACGGATTGCTGTGATTTCCCAACAAAGCGAGAGGAAAATGTGATTACTGGTCACAGGGTTTCATATTAGCACTTGCTTCTGCTAATTTAAAAATAGGTTGGACTGCAGGAAAACCAATTTCCTCCCTTAACGTTAGTTTGTTCTGCTGTTCTTTGTTTAATAAATATCTTCTGGGCCCAAACTCATGTGAATAGGAAAAAAGAGACCTGAGTTCTCATTCTATTAGATGCAAACTCAAAATCGAGCCTGATTTAATATCGTTGAAGCCCACTTTGAACTTGATCTTTAAACCAAAATAAAACAACTTTCATGGTTTTATTTATTTCTCTTTTGCTGGCTGGCTCAGATAAAAAATCTTTGATGTCCCGAGTTTATGAAGGGTGAGTCAGGTAACTTTGAATGGCGGAGCACTGACTTAGAGTAATCTAACCTTAAATAAACTCAGATTAAATAGTTTTTGTTTCATACCAAGAAATGCTTCTCCAGATGATAACAAAAGGCAGATAATGAAGGAAAACACATAATCAAAGCTTCTACATTTGCAGAATCACAAATTTCCTCTCATTTCATTATCTCTTCAATTTTGATGAGGACTATTTATGTGTGTATCCTAGAATAATTTTTCCCATTCCTCTTTAATTGTGCTATGTATTTTGAATAAACATTTTTGACTTTTCTAGTTCAAAATCCAGATTCCTTTCCAATTTTTCAACTATTATTGTGCCTCTGTTGATACATGTGCATAAAGCTCTCTTTCTTCACAGCTCTGTGATCCCTCCTCGTCAATCATAAACGACTCATTTTCTCCATTTCCCTTGCATTTACCTCTTCTCATCTCCAGGATTTTCAGAGCATCAAAGAAAACTTACAATAAATATTAATAATGATTTCATTTTGGCATTTGTGCACCATTTCATATTTTACTAAACTGTCATTATCTCACTTGAGAGAGGCATCATCTATGTTTTACCAACAAGGAAACAGTTTCAAGAAATTACGTTACCCACCCAAGATCACACATTTCTCAACAGTGGAGATAATACTTGAATTCTTAGTTTCTACTCCACATCCTTCACTCTTCTGCTACATACTTCCTCTTAAGGGCTCTTTAATTATAAATGTTTTCCAAGTTTCTTCAACTCTTTTATCCTTCCTGTTGAGTTCTTCTCTTTCTTCTGCCTATATCCTGTGTCTTTCTTCCCAAGTCTAATCGTCTATGGTTAGGTTGCCAGGAGCATAGTTGGTTCTCAGAGACAAATTTCCATACAACACATGGACATGCATGTTTGAACCCCTGTCTAGAATAATGCTGTAAGAATAATTGCCCTTTGTGCCGGCCCTGTGGCCGAGTGGTTGGGTTCGCACACTCTGCTTCGGCAGCCCAGGGTTTTGCAGGTTCGGATCCTGGGCGCAGACATGGCACCGCTCATCAAGCCATGCTGAGGTGGCATCCCACACGCCACAACTAGAAGGACCCACAACTAAAATATACAACTATGTACTGGGGGGCTTTGGGGAGAAGAAGGAAAAGTAAAATCTTGAAAAAAAACAAAAGGAAAAAGTATTATTGCCCTTGTTACATATGTTCTATGCAAACTCACCTAAAAGATTTTATGTTTTAACCCAGCACGGTGCCTTGCACATAGTACACATTCAATAAATATTTGTAGAATGAATCAGTGAGTATACATTAGAAATCTCTGACATGCCTTCTCTAGGGGTGTCAGGCTAATGTAAATGTGAGCGGAAATCTCAGCAAATGTCACAGCCTATAAATAATCACTTGGTCTATCAGTGCGGGGAATTTACATATACAGACGTTTCCTTTGATGAATGTTAAACCTCATGGTGGAAAGGAACGCGTATTTAGAAAAATTAAACATCAGAATACATACAGTGGAAAAACATGGGCTTTGGATCAAAGGCGTGGCTTCCCGTCTCAGCTCAGCCATTTACTCCAGACAAGTTACTGAATACTTCTGAGCTTGTTTCTTCATTTTAAAAACAGGCTTAATAACATCTCTCTCCCATGGTTATTGTGAGGATTGAATGAGATAATGCCTGCCTGGTGCCTTTTGACACATAATAGGCACTTTAGAAATGTCACTTCTACCCTTTATTCTCATAAGTCGGGAGGGTCATCTTCAAGTTTGACTTTTTAAGAATTTACAAACCATTGAATTGATCTGCGATATCAAATTCTCTATAAACATATCACAAATTTGGAAACTTAAAAAATGTTATTTTAAAGATTTATTTTGGGACACTGATGCCTCTTAAACTGTGATCTGGGCAGAAATGGGACTCTGTTCAATTGAAATCTTTTGACATACATTGGAGACAATGAAAAAAGAATACAGCATGGTCCCTTTTATCAGGAGTTCAGTCTAGAGAGGTGAGGGACACCCATGTGAGCATTGAAATACCAACAAGCAGATAAGTGGCCGTATAGGAGTATGGGTGGGGTGGGATAGAATTCCAAGGTGGAAGCCACTAAGGTTGGGAGAATTGCAGATGGTCTCAGAGGTTGTAACATTGAGCTACTCTAGAAATTCATTTAGACTTTTTCTACCTGCATAAAAATGTTGGAAGTAAATATCAAACAGTGTGATTTATTCCAGGCCCTAGGATGGTCTTGCCTTTGACTTGAAATGTTCAGTGGCTGCCCTGACTTCTTGCATGTGCTTCTTTCTGTAGCCTCATTGCGTGTACGATGACCCTACTTTGACACAACCCCTGTCGATAGGTGAAGGCCTGCTGCTTGCTTTCTTTACCCACCCTTAGCGAATGTGGCTTACAAGTCCTAGTTTAATAAGGTTTACCTTTCAACCCTGACCCTGGATGAATCTCATCAACCTGTCATCTACCCCTGAGATATGTCAACTCAGAGATAGTAGCACAGATCCAAGGCTACAGAGCTCTCATTCCTTCAGAGTCAGCTTGACTGAAGTAACTCAGGAAAACAGCATCAAGGGAAAAGAAGTTGAGAGCGCACAGCTATTGCTTAATGATAATACTAGAAACAATAACAATAACAGGAGGAGGAGGCTGTGCTTAGTGTCTACTATGTCGTAGGCAATATCCTATGGACATTTGAATACATACTTCTCGTTAAATTCTTACAACACCATGAGAGAGTATTATCACCCCATTTCACAGATGAGAAAGCTTGGTCCAGAGGCAGGGCCAAGAATTAAACACAAAAGTCTGTCTGATCCCAAGATCCATGTGCTTAGGTCTTAACTGTGATATTTTCTGCCTCGAGGTTCTTGCCCAACCTCCACCTTCATTCTGCTATTTTATTTTCTGGTATTTGTCATAATCTTTCAATGGCTAATTGATATGCTTTTCTTAACAGCTCCATAGTTTTGAGGCTTTCCTCTTCCACAGTTGTTGAAATTTATTGGTTTGCACTTCCAGTCACTGAAATTTCTCCTCCAAGACCCTCTGTACTTGAGTTCCTAAATTCCCTTTTAGTCTGTTAAGTGAAGCAAGCACTGCCTTAACAATCCATATATTTCGATAATTAAATACCCCATATTGAAAATGGTCCACTATACTGTGAGCATCTTGAAGTCAATGACTAGGAGAAAGGGGAGTAAGGAAGAAGAAAGGTTGAAATCACTGAGGAGATATGAGGGTTCTGTCACTTTGGTTCATCCCAATAGCCTAATGTCCCCCCTGTGTTTAGAGATGTCATTGACTCGTGTTTGAGTGGAGTATTTTAGTTCTTAGCATGGTCTATCAGTTGAGATGTTTCCAAATGCATTCAAAAGCAAACCCTACTCAAAGAGTTAGGTTCATAAAACAGGAAAGTCTAGAGGTAGGGGTAATTCTGAGTCAACCACTCAATGATGTTACCAGGGACCCAGTTTACTTCCATGTCTCCCTTCTATTTTTCGTAGGGTCAGCTTCATCCTAATGCTGGCTTCCATCATGGAAGCAAAGGTGATTGTAGCAGTTCTATGTGTCAATCTACATATCACACAGTCTCGAAGAGGACAGAACATTTCTTCCAGCAATATCCTCAGAAGTCTTTAGAATTCTTCTTTCCTCTATGTCTCACTGATCTAAATTGGGTCATATATCCTTTCTTAAACCAATCACTATCTAGACTGGCCAAGGAATTCCATCAGCTGATTGGCTTAAGTTTGGGTTATCTGAACCAATCACTATGGTGAGGAGAATCAGATTGTCCTGATTGGTTTAGGCTAACATGTGCCCACCCCTTAGCTGAGGCTGACGTCTTTTCCCAGAAACCATGAGCTTCGAGGCCGATGTATATAGAAAAGAGTAAGAGGCAAGTGAACATTGGGTAGACCGTCAACAATCAACAGTGTCCACTTACATAAAAGGAAATAAAGTAACCACCAGAATGTAAGAACATACTTATTGGATCAATACTTTCGGTAACACTGAAGGGCGAGTGTACCTCTGGGAAGAGCATATTAACCCTCTCAGCATGTCTGTGGGTAAATCATTGTGTTATATGGTTTTTATATGTGTAGTCCGATTCTCTGAGGTTTTTTAGATTAAATTCTCTCTATTTCTCTTTTGGGTTCTTCCTAGCGATTGGCAGCCAAAGTCATTATTAACAAAGGAATCTCTTTATATAAACTTCATTTTTTATTTGAAAGCAGTTGTCATTCACTCATTTGACAAATATTTTTGAGCACCTCCTGTGTACAGGATATTATGCTAGGGCCATGAGGGATACATAGAAAAGATACAGTGACTGAGTGTTAAGGGCTTACCATCTAGTAGCGTTGAGAAGACATGTTTTTAAATAATGGATTTAAAGCAGGATTGGTGCACGCTTAATGTAAGTACAAAGAACTCTAAAAGTCTAGATGTAGACAGATAATTTCTAGCCATATATACTAGGCAAGAATTTGGGATGGTAATCTTTTTGAATCTGCACACCAACCAATTAAAACACTCATCAGGAAGTGAGCTATTTAGTCTAATCTGGCCGAAGGGATAAGCTTGATGAGAAATTTTGAATTTAGCCTTCTTTGAAAGTAGTGTGTAGGGAGGAATGTATATGAAGTAGTTACAGTGAGTGCGTTTATTAGTCAGGCTCCAACTAGGAAAACAGAAACCATTCTTTGTATTTAAAAAGAGTAAATTTGGGGGGCTGGCCCCATGGCCGAGTGGTTAAGTTCGCGCGCTCCGCTGCAGGCGGCCCAGTGTTTTGTTGGTTCAAATCCTGGGCGTGGACATGGCACTGCTCATCAAACCACGCTGAGGCAGCGTCCCACATGCCACAACTAGAAGGACCCACAACGAAGAAGATACAACTATGTACCGGGGGGCTTTGGGGAGAAAAAGGAAAAAAATAAAAATAAAAAGAGTAAATTTGGTACAAAGACATGTTTACATGGGTAGTGAAAGAGCTGAGAAGCAGAACATGGACAGTAATGCAACCTGCAGATAGGCACAACGGGAGGCTACCAGTACCTTCAGGAGAGAAGGATGGAGGGCAGATGTGGGCTAAGAGAGACCAGAAGCCTGTGTCACCCAGCAAAATCAGGAAACTTAGAGGACCTATTTAGAAGGAACTGGAGCCCAGGAGAAGATGCAACTCCTCCTGGAGATCCTATCTGAGGCAAGAGATGGGGAAGAAATACCCCAGCTTCTTCCTCTCCCTCCCCAGTCTCACTGCAATGCCTCCTCTTCCACTGGCCCAATCCTGCCAGAATCCAGGGGATATGGGGGACTGATGGGATCAGCCACTTGTGATATGGAGCAGAGCAGGGAAAAGTTGGGAAGTGGAGGAATAGACCTCAGAGTAAACAAGCCCAGGAAAGGCAGGTTGGAACGTGTAGAGTGCCACCGTCTCTGCCAATAGTGCCCTATCTGAAAGGTGAGGCGACCCAGTGGATCTAAAAAGGGCGAAGGCAGAGATGGCTCCTCATGTTTAGACATTGCATATGTGGGTTGGGTTAAGGTAGAGATGAGCTGAAGAAAAAGGCCCCCAGTAATTATTTAAATGAAGTAGCAACTGAGAAAGTAGTTTACCCCTCTGAGAGAACGGACGTCACCAGGGGAGAGCACGGAGTTAGAGGAGAAGCCTGATATCTTCTCGAAGAAACCAGTGAGTCAGTGGTCCAAACATCACAGTCGTTACACACTTTCCTATCCTCCCAACTTTAACTAGAGTGATTTTTCATTTCTGTGTCAAAATATAAAAGCATCTACTACATACATTTAATTGCATATTTAAGGAGTCAGGTTACATGAAGTTTCCATGTTGGAGTTTCCTACTGGGTCAAACCAATGACGACATTTCTCATTTAGAGCACAATCTCAGATCCCCAAGCAGCTTTTCTGGCCTGGCCAGAGAGCACAAGTTTTTAAATACAGCTGGAAAATCAAGCACAGTCCAAAAGGCCAAATTGTATTGTCTAATTCTGGCTATATTTCATAAAAATGAATACCATAAATACAGTGGTGAGAATGGAATAGGACAACAGCAGATGATGTAATGTCTATAAGATAACCCAAGGGAATACAAGTGAGTTCACGTATCAGTGTCCGAATCGCAGCCATCTAACAGCTGTGTGCCTTCTCATCCTTGTCCTCGCCTAATCACTCAGAAACCTTCTTTATTTCTCACCACTCTGGTGATTTTGAGCCTCATCCCAAAGATTAGTCTATTTCAACAGATTCTTTCAAATGACTGAATGCTTCCTATAGCATCTTCAGAGAAGATTAATACTGCTTCAAAACAATAACACTGGTTTTGGGGATGACTGTAACTACGTAATAATAGATCAGTCACGTGACCGCACACCCATCTCTCCTCTCATGTCAGTAAAACAAAGAGAAATAAAAAAGGAGCCTTTTCCATGTAGACTTCATATGCTATAACTCATATGAAATGAAACCCCTATTTATTCATCTCTTTTAGTAGCATGCATTTGTAAGTTGCCTGCTCTGTGGTTTATAAATTATTTTAAACTCTTACGCTACTGCTCCAAAATATAAATGCATGTGTTAATATTGTAGACTAGGACTCTGCTGCTGATAATACAGGGAAAATTTAACTAGCTTATAAATGTTAAAATGTAAAAGCAGAGGAAGTCCTGCCATTCATCTTCTCTGCAATATTCAGACATTCATGAAATTGAAAGTTAATGTACCAGGGACTTTCATTATCTGACCCATTCCATCCTATCTATTAGAATCTCAAAGCACTGGAGACAGAGGACCAATATGTCACCAACACAGGACTGGAAAGGTCACAAAAACGAAGCATCAATAAAGTACTACTTCTGAATTAAATTTCACAGTACTCAGCAGAAAATATGTTCCATGGACTAAGAGTGTTTGTAAGAATGGAACTGATAGCTAGACACAAGTTGAAGAAAGTACAAAAGCATTTCTTGATTTTAGAAAACTATGTTAAGGCTATATATATATATATATACATACACAGAAAAAGGTACGGTTTCATGTGCCCAACGCGAAAGAAAAAAGAATTCTGATTGGGAACTACAGCAAAGTGCACAGTCATCAAATTCACTAGCAAACAATGGAGTCCTGTTAAACAACCCTTTTTTTCATCCCTTAAACATTTAGTAGAATACTACATAGGATGGAAAATCAATGTAGTTTTCAATACCTTTCCATAAATCATAGTCTAATGTATACATTAGGCAGTGTATCATGGTCCTGGCTGTTTTTTACTGTCTGAGATATGTAATCTTAATTCACTTCCAAAAATTAATTCACCCAAATCCATGACTTCTCTTAGCTCTCCAAATTTTGAATAATTCTGAATTCTCAATTATTCAATAAGTATATTTTTGAGATTTGCTGTCAATATGGTAATCATAACTAGGTGCCATGAAGATGAAGAGATAAGTCTTAAATGGGGCTTTCATTTAAATTAGCTGCAGGTACAGGAAAATGTGTACAGGCTAGAGAAAAACAGCACAGGCTGAGGGGCCAATGAGTCATACAATTAAAGGGGTAGGAGGTCCCAAGAGGGGACAACTACCAAGGCCTGAAGGGATGGATTGTCAACCAGTGGTTCCCAGCAACATCCTTTCAAAGGATTTGAGGGACTGGCATTGAGTAGCTATATTTTCAAAAAATTAAAAACAACAATGCTGCTATTTAAAATCCTTATTACTTTATTTGTAAAAAGGGCATTTTAACACCAAAAATTTGAGAGAACATTATCTGAGAATAAAAATTACCCGATAAATTGAGCTGACTGACTAGATCACTACATTATTATAAGGTTTTCTTTTATTCGGGGGAAAATTCTTTGCAGACTAGGATTTGGGCGCCTTTGGTTAACTCTAAATGTTAAGTGTTACTATGACACAGAAGTGATACGAGACAGTATTCCCATCCACACGAGCTTATGGTCCAGGGAAAAAATGCAATGTATATTGATGTGATAAAGTAATTAGGTAGTGAAAAGTATTCATTATGGAGTATACTACATAGAAAAGTAGTTAGAGTGATGACAGAGTGGAGTGATCGAGATCTGGGATGAGGTGTGGCTTAGCTGGAGAAGAGGAGGGAGGGGACATTTGAGCAGAAGGGGGATCAGCAGTCAATGGTAGGCTGGAAAGGATAAAGAAATGGGGTTGTCGTATGCCAACTATACTTCAATTGAAATAACTAAACAGAACAACTCTAATATTTTAAAACATATTATTCCACTCTACATAAATTTATACTATGGTACTTGGAAAAAAAAGAGATGAATGGAGTTCGTGATCAGGAGACTGGACAGATTACAGCATGGTTTTATGTTGTGGAATATTGGAGGAATTCTCTTAAATGCATTTTTGTCAATAAAATCAATCAGAATTAAGGACACAGAAAAAGACAAGGAAATTCACATCTTTGTTTATGGCTCTGCCAATGAAGGAGACAAATATCAGTTTAGATAATAATATAAGTAAAATTAAATAGGAACACTCACTTCTGTCCCTAATATCTTAAAAGAGAATTTGGTAAGCATTACATTTAAAAAATATAACTCTCTTAAGAAAGGGAGAAAATATTATGATAAAATGAAATTTACTTTTATATTGAAATTATTTTTATAAGTCCCACAGGCATTTATCAGCCAATAACTTTTATTCCATGTATTGCATTTTTCTTCTCTTCTTGACATGACTGAGTTATTTTCTACCTTCCTTGTTTTTTCCACCATATCACACAATTCGACTTAAAATATTCCAGTAGTAGGACATTGACTAGACAGCTGAGATTCCACTAAAAAAAATAGAATATAACTTCTTGAAAAATGTGGCATAATATCATTTCTTCTAGGTTTTAATAAAATAAGAGATTAAAATTATGATTCTTTGAAATACAGGAAGAAATAGCCTGATATTCTACCAAAAGAACAGGCTGTTGCTTCAACAGTCCAAATGTCACTGATTCCTTAAATATCTTGGTCTATTAAATTTAAAAAATCTCTTGGCTGAAAAATTTCAGAGTGTGCATTTAACAATTGTTGTCATAAGTGATCGCCATTCCTTTCCAGATCACTCTTAGGTAGGTAGCCGTCTACAGACTCTCTGAACCATCCACCAAGTTTCCCCTCAACCAGCCTTGGGAAGGAAGATCTTGTAAGACACTTTAAAAATAACTCTTTCTCTCTTTCCCTGCACACAGAGCTGCCACGTTCCCTAAGCCTACGGGTCTGTTTTAAATTCAAGCGGAATCCGGGGATCTTGACAGAAAGGACCCCAGAGAGGGCTTGTCCAATTGACCACAGAGAATCCAATAAGTCTTTTCATCTCAAGCCATAAGATGCTATGTTGGGAGGAAAAGAGAAAAGCAGGAGTAAAGGGAATGCTAACAGCTGAGCAGGTTTAGGGTGAAAAAGTCTCTTTCTTCCTTTTTTGCTCCTCATCACTCACACATGCTCAAATTTACCACTAAAACTTTAAAATGAAGGTGTGGTAATAAGCAACCCAAATGGATAGAGAAGTTAGAGCTTGACGATTTGGCCTACCTTTCATCAGATTTGGAGTATTTGATATATTTTTTTCCATATTAAATGTCTTATTTTATTTTTTACGATTAAAAGCATTTGTATTCAACTTTGACTTCTTTTGTGACTTATGGCTGTTTATGTAAAGATGAGGTATTTCAGTCAGATCTAGAAACTTTAACTTCATCCTCACACCAGAACAAAAAAGGAGGTTTTCTACATGAACTTCTATTCCCCCTGCCTGTGCCAGAGGGGAAAGCTTTTGTGTTGGTAACATGTATATAACTCTGTACTTAAATAATTCTCTGGTTTGTAGGCTGTAGATTCCTTTGAGAAAAGTGCATTGGAAAGGTCAAAAGAGGTAACAATAGGAGAAAAAAATACCTGCCTGGCAAGAACCTATTTAAGGCGTTTCTTGTTACTATTCTCAGTGACTGCTATTATGGTTTAATTAGATCTCCTTGACAAAATTCATTACAGAAAATCCTGGCTTTGTGAAGAAATAATAAACTCAGTTCATTCATGACCTATTAGTTATTCTGCTTTTAGGGAACTAGAATGTTTTCCTCTTTCTTTTTCCTTTTCTAGAAGACGTGAATGAAATGTAGCAAGTAGCCAAAGGTGAGCAAATGAAAGCAGCTGGTGAGGAAATCAACAAAGGTCAACAATCCGCCCGTTTTTCATGACATCACCCTCCCCCTAATGAGAAAGAAGTGTAAATGGAAAGAGCTTCTTGGGCAGGAGCAGAATATGAGACCCTACAAACTCTCCTGTATCCTTTCTCTCCATCCCGATTGCCACTGTTGCAAATTTGAGCCCTCCTTTTTTTCTCTCCCATATTAACAAATCACTTCTAAACTAACAGCTCCCTTCGACCTCACTCTCCATCCAGTTCTGGAATGAGCCTCCTTAAATGCAAATTTCATTTTATTTATCTCAGGCTTAAAACTCTTCAGTGGTGTCCCATTACCTATGAAATAATAAACCCATTTATAACAAAGTAATGAAGGCTCCCCATTTTCTGGCATCTATGTAGATCGCCAATCTTATTATGCTTCATCTCTCCTTTCTGGCACAGCTCACCCTCCCCCAAAGTTCTAGCTGCCCAGATAGAACCATCCTCAGCTGCTCGGAATGAGGACCTCCAAGGCAGTTTCACACCTCTGAGCATTAAGACATGCAGCGGCCTTTACCTGAAGTGTCCACATCTCCATCCTCATCCACCTGGAGAACATGTGGAAATCACAGGGTTCTTGAAAATGTTGCCCTAATGATCTACATATACATACATTACATAAATATACATATTCATGTATCTGTGTATATGTATATAGGTGTATGTACACACCCATGGACTTTGGTGCCAAATTATCATCTACTAGATTTTAGCAAAAATTTCAGAAAAAAATTATGAGAGAATTTGCCACTCCCCCTCTTATGTATAATTGTGAGATTGAGAACAGAAATACAACTATGCCATGCGTTAATTCCATTCCTTGTGAATTAGAAGACCACTGGTCCATCTTAGACTAACACTCTCTCCAGAGGGTAGAGTCTGAGAGCCACATGTTTCCCTTCCCCCTTCTCAGGTCACACACAGAAAACTGCTGGGTGCAGGGGCCCAAACAATCAACCTATTACATTTACCCCGTTGAGTTTGAGTTTTACATGTCTGCTGTATTTGAACTCTGAGAGTAATTAACCCCATTAGTGAACTCCTTCATATGTGGAGCAGTACTTTCTTTTGGCCTAAACTCACCTCTCTCAAGTTGCAAGGAAAGTTTTTTGTAATAATGGGCCAGGCTTGGATGAACAAATTCGTGTTCATCATATTCATATTCCTTACAGGTTTTAGACTTTGACCATAGCTCCCTCGGTCTTCGTATTTAAAGGGCCAAAGACTTGATGGTTTAATCTGTCCTCCTCTGGCATACCTGGCACGCCCCTATTCCCTTGGGCGATCTTGCTGAGGTTATGATATTTTTCTTTCTTCAGTTTCCCTGGACTTGAGGGTCTGCAGCTTCCCTTGAATTTAATGTCCAGTGACCAAAACTGCGCTAAACCTCCCAAGTGTTACCAAACCCTGTTGTTTTGGGCAAGGGCAGGGCTGTGGTTTGTATTGGGTTACCAGCGTACCCACTGATTCAAACTTTAGGAAAAGAAACGGCCCAGTCCCTTTCCAGGACTGACGAAACAATTCAATTCAACTCAAGAAACAGTGATTGAGCAATGGCCATGAGCTCAACACTCTCATAACTGTTAAACAATAGCTAAAAGCCATCATTTTATAAGCTTAGCACAGATTGGGGCATAGAATGTAAGAGCAGTGCTGGGCAGGATTTAGGAAATCAGCAGTTCCAATAGTTTTCAAACTTTTTATAATCCAGCAAGTATTTTCTTCAAATGAAAGCTCATTAGAATGCTCAGCAAACCAAAGTTGAGCTGATCTCCTTGAAGTAGCTGTTCTGGGGACAAAAAGGCTCCCTGTGAGTCTTCTCCACTATATTTACACACACATTCACAGAACACAGAGTTTTAAAAACTGGGCTCAGGCCTCATCATTTAATTTAATTTACAGAAAGGCAACTGAGGCGATGGATTCAAGGTTCTGGGTGAGTCAGAAGACCAAGACTGTCTCTCTCCTGATCTAGCACACACTCCCCTACGGTTCTGGTATTTTCCTCTCATTGAAATTGACCTACAATTTTTTTTGCCCATGTCTTGTAATGGCATTCCTCTAGAATGACTTCTTGAGTTTTTCACTTCACTATGCCCCTATTTCCCGTTCCTCCCTCTATCCTTCCCTCCTTGCTTCTCTTCTTTCCTTCCTCCTTCCCTTCCTCCCTTCTTTATAAATAAATGTGTTTTTCTTACCTCCTTGTATTTGTTTAACTTTCCAAGTCCTTAAGTTGGCAGAAGCTTGACCTCACGCTTCGAAGTTATGCTTCCAACTCGATCAGGCCAATCGATCTCTATTTGCACTCTGAGCTAATTTGTCCTGAATGCATTCAGAATGCATTTACTTGTTCTAATTCCTTTAACCCACCTCATTTTCCTACATTCCTTCCCCTGATCAAGGAAGATGATCTGATTAGGGTTTCTGCTGAAAGCAGCCCTGTGGTCTCTACAAGTCCCTTTGATACCCTTGTGGGTAGAGCATGATTGGCATTAATAATAATCCCCATTCAGCTCCTTTGTAGGCCGTGAGCAGCTGCTGAGGCTGCTGCAAAATCCATTGCTGCTTCTTTTGAGACCTGCCAAAAAATAGCAACATGCCAGCATACCTGGCAGCAATAAGAGCACGGACCTGATGGATGAGGATGCTCATGGAGCCACAATAACACAACCATGATAACCCCGATTGTCTGTTGTAGGGCCACAGTGCACTCTGCCACGTGACCTTCATTATGACTGTAATATGACACAAATGAATGACAAGCAAAGAAAGATCTTGGGCCACTTTAATTTAGTAGTTGTCCATTTTTTTTATGCTGAAAGTAAATATAAGAGACAGACTAGACATTGGATCAAAAACATGAAAACTAATTCTTATCCATCCTCATGATGTTTTGTTATTGGAGCCCATGACCCTCTTTGGAGTAAAGTACATGGTGAGGAAGTTGAAGAGCCATTAGCAGACTATTCTATAGCATCAGAGGCTCCCAGGATGGATCCTGTCCTTTCAAACAGAGCCTGTTAAGGTTGGCCAGACATTAGTTACACGTCTTTTCCTTACAGCTCTGCATTATCCAAAATGATCATTCTAGTCATGCCAGCCGTGGAGGATTACTTCCCCACACTCCAGCAGGAGGGTCAAATGAAGGCAGGATGGAGAGACAGTGAAAAGGGACCAGAAATTGCTCTAATTTCCTAATCCAGTGCATTGTGACTACTAAGCTCGGTAGGAAGACATTCACTGAAGCAAGAACAACACTGCTGCCCACCGTGGAGTCACGTGTATTTCTAATACGCACATCAACGATAGTGATATCACGACTATCAACGCACACATTTAAAAGAGACTTGTGGCATATTCTGCTCAAGTTCTATGTTCCCTGAACAAAAATGTTGCCATGGAAACCTCCACCATAAGGCAGGTGTAGTTCTGCAAAGGACTGTGGGCTACGAAATCAGGTTCCCATGGCAACATTTTTGTTCAAAGCCTGAAGAATCTTAAATACACGTGCCAATACTTATTATTACCCAGCAGGATACACAGGTGGGATTAATAAAGTTCAATATTTGCTCAACTAAAAGTTGTAATCATGGTAAAAATAAATGACTTAGAACCAGTTCCTAAGGATCACTTGTATAAACAAAGTTTAGCGTTGTAACACTATTTCCACTTGAATAAGTAAATATATGTGAAGTATTAATAGATTCTTTTCTTTCATTAAATTCATGAGGCAGAGAAATCTTCACAAAAATTATGGGATTTTTAAATTTGAAGTATATGTTCAATGCATAATTCACTGATGAGATTAAACACTCAAATTTACCAAAGGAAATTAAGATCACATACTCACCTGGAAAAGAACCAATTCTGGTGACCAAACAGCTAAAGGAAAAAAATGTCAGTTTGATTCATCTACGTTATGTGAGCTCATGCTAATAAAAGGCGCCAGTTGGGATATTTATGATAATTGCCATTTCCAGAGCCTCAAAACATCCATATAAATATGCCGAGAACCAAATTAAGAAATGCTTTTCCCTTTATCTTTTACAAATAATCCCTAAAGTAATCATCATTCATTACAATAATATATTTCAGAAAACGTATAAAGAAGATACACTTCAAAAGGCAAAGAAGTCATCATATGGAGATGCTTAAGTTTTTAGAAGGAGAACTTATTCTTCATTATCATTTCACATGTTCTAGCGCTATAAAACTTCAAAATAAAATTGATGAACGCTAGATTGCACACTCTATGAGGTCAGAGACTATGTTTGGTTTTGCTCTGCACAGTGCCCAGAACACACTAAACATCCAATAATTATATATTGAATGTATGTATCCAGAGAACATGAAATCAATAGTTCAAAAAGATATATGCAGCCTTTTGTTCATCATGGCATTATTCACAATAGCCAAGATGTGGAAGCAACTCAAGTGCCCATCAACAGATGAATGGGTAAAGAAGATGTGGTATATATATATATACAATGGAATACTACTCAGCCATTAAAAGGACAAAATCATGCCATTTGTGACAACATGGATGGAACTTAAGGGTATTATGCTAAGCAAAATAAGTCAGAGAAGACAAATGCTGTATGATTTCATTCATATGTGGAAGATAAACAAACACATGGATAAGGAAAGCAGATTGGTGGCTACCAGAGGGGAAGGGGGTGAAAGGGTGGGTGAAAGGGGTAAAGGGGCACACATGTACAGTGATGGATGCAAACTAGACTATTAGTGGTGAACATGACGCAGTCTACACAGAAACTGAGATATAATAATGTACGCCTGAAATTACACAATGCTATGAGCCAATATGACCTCAATAAAACAATTTTTTAAAATATGTATTGAATGAATGAGTGAAACATGTTATCAATTTGGGTAACAAAGAATCTTAGGTTACCAATGGTGTCTTTCACAGAATTATATAAATAAAATTCAGGTGATTCAATGAAATTTTCCACAAGTTCACATCTTAAATTTAGTAAGGCATTATCATCCTTTTTGATTGTTTTGTAATTAGCATTGGCTCCCGAAACTTTAGCAAGTTTTCCTCCTTTTTGGTTAATGATCTCCAATCAAACATATAAATGCACAGGGAGAGCTAAGCACATAAAGAAACCCCAGGGATCTTTTTATAAAGAATCCATTTTTTTAAACGCAATTAACCAATTTCTAGTTTACCTGTTTGGTGAGTTATCTTTTCCTATATTCGGTTTTTTTAGAATGGCACATCTGTCAACACTTGTATATTGAACTCTGATCTTATCTTTTAAAATTTTTAAACCAAATTTCACAGAATTTCTCATTGTTCCCCAAAGATGCCGAAAATTTAAAGGCCTGGAATGTGACCACAGTTATCAAACTCATTTCCAAAATTTCGTGCATTAGAATTATATTCTGGGGGCTGGCCCCGTTGCCAAGTGGTTAAGTTCGCGCTCTCCGCTTCAGCAGCCCAAGGTTTTGCAGGTTCGGATCCTGGGTGCGGACATGGCACTGCTCATCAGGCCACGCTGAGGCGGCGTCCCACATGCCACAACTAGCAGGACCCACAACTAAAAATATACAACTATGTACTGGGGAGATTTGGGGAGAAAAAGCAGGAAAAAAAAAAAAAGAAGATTGGCAACAGGTGCCAATCTTTAAAAAAAAAAAAAAGAATTAAATTCTGAAGGGAGATCACTGTATCATAACTTTCCAAAGCAACATGTCAGCTGCAGCTTAAAGGCATAGAATTTAAAAACTAGAAGACATCTCCGAGGTGCCCAGTGCGTCACCGTGTCTAAGTGTGGAAGGTGGCCAGGCTCTGAGCGCCATGGAAATCCATCCGGCTCTGAGGTTGGGCTGTAGCCCCATCCAAGCGTCCCTGCTCAACCAAAAGACCTCGGGCAAGTCACGGTCCCCTCTGACCCTAAACTCTCTCTTGCAATTTAAAATAGAAATAAAGCAACCTTTAATGCAGAGGGGTTTTGTGAGCAGCAAATGAGATGTGTGTTAAAGCACACCAGGGAATTCTATTTTTTTACCTCTAAATATATAAATGTAAGCTATTGTTGGAATTATCGTTGTTTTATTCAAAGTCCCTAAATAGTAACTATTTACTATTTTCAGAGTTCCCATGATTTTTAAAAAATAGCATTTAGCAGTCTGCCTCCATCCATTTCTCTACAGCATCAAGTTCCATCCTGCTAGTGCTTAATGATTTTCCAAATGGTAGGGATCCAAGTCTTCAACTTCTATTGCTGTCATTGAAATCCTAAAGAGTTATGACTTTATTTCGAGAAGTCCTGTTTTGTTTTGTTAATCTACTGGAGTTGAACTCCAACAGTACAAAAGAGTTATGGCAATTCCAATAGTTAATTTTAGGAATCTCCTAAGCCCTGGGAAAATTTGGGTCTGGGACAATATAATGCTCTTAGAGAAATAGTTAGGAGGATTAAAAGTCTCCCAAAGTTTATTATGGGTAAATACTTCTGGTACTTTTCAGAAATCCACCAAAAGACCACGAACTTGTTAAAAAAAATTCCAGTAGCTTTATTATTTACATCAACTCCGAGAAAAAATAGCAAAAATATAAACAAATCAAGCACATAAGGAAATAGACAAACGATTATTTAAGGAATCTTCTAAATCAAGCCACATTGATGGTTCTTCATTTATTCGCCCACTTAAACTACATTTATTGCAATGCTTCTCACATCGTGGGGGAGAGAAGATGGGAAGTGTAATTATTGGTTTTGCAAATCCTATGAAAAATTCAAAATTATGCTTCACCTGGATGACTCCTTACAACCAAGAGTTGACACATAAATAAAATTAGCTCAAGTTTTCCCAGAGAAAACTCATGGGAGAATGAAACCTCACTTGGTGGCATAAGCAAGAAGAATGCAGAAACCTTGCTGTGGCCATGAGTTCCATACTCGTGTCATGAGCAGACATATCGACCTTATATAGTGCATTTACTGTAGGTATAGATGTGAACATGCAAGGAAGAATTTTCCGCATATGGTATTTTAAAAAAATGAATGTTGCATTCTGAGCTGTTTTGTTACGTTAATCAGCTTTTCAATACAAATGGCGATTTAAATTCATGTTGACTGTTCAAAGAAAAATAACCAAGACAATGATGACAACTCAAACAATGGTCCATCATACTCAAAATCCTAAGACTCAAATTAGCAAGAAAAAAATAGGTGCAAACAGATTTTTTTAAAATTCTCAGGCATGAAACCAGTTTCATCAAACATCACCTCTCACGTTATACTAACATTGTTAGTACCAGTTGTATTGATCCCATAAATTGGTGGCATTTAATACGTACATTTAATTTGCTCTTCTGTTTAAGAGCTTTGTATGTAGGAGTTCATATTTAGTTTCAGATTTGCAAATGTAGAAATAGGTACAAATAGACAATATTAGAAAATGCATTTTTGCATCAACCCTGAAGACTCTCAATTTTTTTCTTTTTTAACTTTGAAAGGTGTACTTCTATTACTTCATTCTGAAAAACATCTAGATGTTGCGCCAGACCCGAGGGATGCAAACATGTAAAACATCTGGAGGGACCCTCCTCTGGAGGAGTGTCTGGTCTGGAGATAGAGGAGAGAAATCAGTTACATCTATAGACACATCCATGTAAAAGACGATGTGATGTGAAAAAAGTGGGAGTCTAGAAGAGGGCGAGACTAAAATGTTTTTCAATTTTGGAGCAACTAAATGAACAAAATAAATTACCGATTTTAAGCTATTAACAAGTAGACTGCAGGGTAACTTTCCCAATCATCGTCTGTTTTACTAGAAAACTAAAGTGAAAATTGCAATCTGTCCGCTGTGGAACATACTGGAGCACGATCTCAGACTGATTACAGACTTGTCGAATCGTATCAGCATCGATTTATGAGGCAGAGCCTGCAGCCTGTCAGTGTGGGGCCGCTTCTGAGACGCGGCTCGCAGGCTCTGGTATGTGATCCTGGGACAATCCTCCGTGAGCTTTTGTGTGTCCCATCAGGTTGCTGTTGGGACCCTTCAGAGGTTTCTGCAGAACCGTTTTGGGGGCAAAGTGGTGGAGGGGGTACTTGTAGGACGGTGGGATTCTTCACTGAGCTAAAATGCTGTCTAGGGCATGAAAATTATCCAACAACTGCCTAGGTTATACAATTTTATTCCTAATCTTACAAAGACATCTACTGAAACAAAAAGTAAGTTTATAAGATTATGTATTACTTTTTGCATTATGGGAAAATCATAGGAAATAAACATTTTAGATCAAAATGAGAAAATCTTTCCAGACTAGAATGGTATGATTAAGTCATATTATTTTGCATCTGTTGCTTAAGAGAAATTTGGTTCATTCACTCAATCATTCATTCATTAATACCTATTTACTGAGTTCTACCATGTGCCAGGCACTATACTGAGCCACACAACATGGCATTAGCTGATAATTATAACTTTAACAAAACTGAGTACATTAAAAAAAAGGAAAATCCTGTTGCTGGACCCGTGGAATAGGGGTTAAGTTCACGTGCTCCGCTTCGGCAGCCTAGGGTTCGCTGGTTCAGATCCCGGATGGGCACCTATGTACCACTTGTCAAGCCATGCTGTGGAGGTGTCCCACATATAAAATAAAGGAAGATGGGCACAGATGTGAGCTCAGGGCCAGTCTTCCTCAGCAAAAAGAGGAGGATTGGCAGCAGATGTTAGCTCAGGGCTAATCTTCATCAAAAAAAAAGGAAAATCCTAAAACCAAGATGAGGTACTTTATTTACAGAAATCTCTTGTGCTTTCTGAATAAATTAAATGATGCACACACTTCATCAGATTTTCGTCTGACAAAAGGAGTCATGGGGGTGACCCCAAAACAACACTATTATGAAGCATTGCAATTTCAGCCTCCTCTTTCAGGAAACATTTCTTTCTTTTGACCTTTGCACCAGCTGAGTGACAGAACTCCTTCGTACGGTGTGCGGGTCAGACATCTCTAACGCTGCACAAATGCCATTCAGGAGAAAACACGCGCTTGCCCAACTTGATTACATGGAAATTGGTTTTGTACAATAGAAGCCTTTTTGTTCAGCTCGCTATGGCCTCCCACGGTGTAACTTTCTTTACAGAGCTAATAGGCTAGGGATGGATTTTGAATTTCACACACATACACAAAAGCCTCATTACCATTTACATTTGTGCATGGCTAACAAAAATGAGTGGGAGCTACCTCAAATCATTAGAGGCGAAAAATGAAATTGAACTGAGGTGAGGAAAGCCTGTTTTCTTAAAGCCCATTTAGTAAGGATTAACGTTAATTACACTAGGATATTCCAACCCATAAATAATAATTGTGCTTTGTTTTTTCAGATGATCAGAAAAGTCGGTATGATCCTTGTTTCTTTTTAAAGTTTCAATATTGGATGCTAGTTTGTCAAAGATTCGTTTCTAATAAAGAAGTCTGAACTTGAAGTGTTGATTTTAATTAGAAATGAAGCAAATAGTTTTCAGGCAGGAGAATAAGAAAGAATGAAGGTAAAGAAAGAGAGATAGAAAAACTATACATGCACTTAATTTCTCCAACTGTAGGCAGTGAAGAAATTCCTACTCACTCTCAGCGGTCCAGAGGCCTCCCCATGCCACCTCCACAGACCTGAGATGCTGCTGCCTTGCTCATGTCTTCTGTCCTCTCCATTCAAATTCCATGCTCCTGGTCCCCTCAGCTTTCCTGCTCCCGCTTCTTCTCCTCACCCACGTGCCAGAGTGTACCTGCCTCTGGATGTGTGGCAGTAAGAGAGAAAGAGAGGAAGTCCTGGGAATTATGACTATGGGAATTATGGAATTACAGGAGGGACACGCCAGCCGACATCCTACCTCCTCTGAGCTGCCTCTGTTTCTCAGGTCCTCTCCTCATCCACTTTGCCCCCAACTCTCACAACTTATATGCCAGTCTTCTTAAATGCCATTCACTGTCTCAGCTCTCGGGCTTGGGCCCAACAGGTACAGATCTGGGAAGTCCCTTGCCAAGGGCCAGGCGCCAGCTGGAATTGTGTCCCAGCTCCCCAAATTGGGAAGGGTGGGACAGAGATTCACAAATGTAAGTTATCTTTCTTTATTGTTAGGACGCTGCTTCACACGCAAGTGGTTGCCCTTTGTTAAAATTCACCTGGAATTTGTAAACTCTTTCTCTTTTGCCCCATTCCTGCAGTTTTGTCTGTATCATTTGCAGTGAGTAAGCAAGAAAAGAATGTATTGAGGACCCAGATAGAAGTAGGTGAATCTGACAGTGAAGACATCAAACTGACCATGCAGGATGGAAGGGTTGCAAGAGGTAACTGGAACTTGCTGGTGTCACAGTCCTACATCCAGATTCTGGATTATAACCAAGATCCTAACTTCATCAGTGATGGGACATGCTGCTCCCTCTCTCTAGGCCAGAGACAGGTCCAGGCAGGTGGACGTTGGTCCTGGAGGCTGAAGGGGCACGCATATGTTTATCACAAAATTTACCCACTATTTTTCATTTTCCTGGATACTGAAAAGAATGATGGATGGTTGGAGGAAGGGTACCTGGAAGCACTTTCCAGATTAAGCACAGTGGGGTTTGTGTTAGTTGTCTTTTACGACTCTTCATGAGGGGTGTTTGGGGCTTTCCAATCCAGCACACTAAAATTGTGTTTTAATTATTGAGGTATAATTAACACACAATAACTGCACCTATTTAAAGTATATAATTTGTTAAAATACACAAGTTTTGCACATGTATGTGCCTGTGAAACCATCACCACAATGAAGATAGTGAGCATATGCATCAACTCCAAAATTTTCCTCATGGCGCTTTGCCCAGACACTACAATTTTGAGCATTATTTTAATGGAAGAAACCATTAGCTTCATCCTCCAAAATGCACCACAGGCTATAGCATCACTTCCATTCCATCTGACATTACCCTCCACTGGAAGTCTCTAGAACTCAAGCTTCTAACGGTCCAAGTCTCCAAATGGTTTGGCTTATTCCATTAAAGAGATGTGTGTGCATGAGTGTGTGTGTTCACATACATATGTACACACCCTCACAATACACCTTATCTAATGTGATATGCACTAGAAGTAGTGTTTCTTCAAAAAACATGCCATCCTTTTTACTAAAGCAAAATTTGGGAATGATTTCTTTGTACTGAAATGTCTTTTCTTTTGCCCATATGGAACCAACTTTCTGGCACAACCTGGTTACAGGCTTAGAAACTAGATTACCGGAACTTCAACTAGCCATTCGGATTAGTATGCAAAATAGTCAACTTCATGGAGTTGGAAGGACACAAACAGAGGCAAAACAATTAGCTTCCCTAACCCTTGCTGTGTGAAAATTGAATGATAACACTCACGACAGGGGTGTCGAGCTCTGTGAACTGGTCGTGCGGATGCTGCTGTCCATGCAGTTCCTGGACACCACACAAAAACCAGGCTCACGTGGAGGTTAAAATGACTCAACCGAACGAATAATTGTTTTCTGGGTAGCATCTTTCTACAAACCATACAACTAAGGTTTAGTAAAAAGAAGTTTCCGTCTTTCTGTATTTCTTAGAGTGACTTTTCCGGAATAACAAGTAGCATGAACTTAGCTAATAGAAAAGACTATTTCTTGAGAAAGAAGACACTGTGGTGCGTGTCAGAGGCCACTAACTTTAGGAAGAAACCTCTTCCCTTGCCACAAGGCAACTGGAAGGAGCATCAATCAATCAATATTTGCTGGGATCAGATGTAGCCATTTTCCGTCACTACTGCAGTTGTCAGATTTATAAAATAAACAGTTTGCTGGGATCTGAAATGAAATATTTTCTATTGCTACTGTATGCACAACCTCACACAATATTGGACCATTCACTTGCTCCATAAATATGTATTGAACTTCTACTGTGTTCAAGGCATTGTGAATATGAATGTGACACAATATGGCTCTCAAGGAGTTTACATCATGGGAGAAATGCATATGGCACTCAAGGGAACATTTAACCATGACGAAGATGAAAGAAAAGTCTGGCAGGAAGTCTGGAGCAAAGGTTTTCAGATCTAAGAAAATGAGGGATGAACTAGGCAAGGTTTCCATTTTAATCAAACACTCTCTCTTTGTAAGCTGATCAGACCTCCTTTATTAGACCTGTTAGGTGTCCTTGCCTATTTTTGTCTACATATCTCTTTCCTGAACTAGCCTAGAGACTCTTTGAGGCCATAGATGAACTTATCTTTTATATCTTGGTCTGAGCATACAGTAGATGCTCTTGCTGTTGCTGAATGAACAGAACAGAGTGGAAACGATATCGTCTTCAATGCATGACTTTCAGGTCAGCCTGGTCCTAGAAGATTGCCTCCTAGGGATGGTTAGCAGCATCCCCACTGTCCTTTCCTGAGGGAGGACTTAGTTCAACTAGCTATTGCCACAATTTACTCCCTATAGGAAAAAATACTTTTCCTGTCTATAAAATGAATGTAGCTTCATTGTATACAGTTTAGCAAACACACAGAAAATCACAAAAAATAAATTATTGTCTTTTGTAATCCTTTGCTCAAAGATAACCAAAGCCAAGATTCTGGCCCATTTTCTTGCCTTTTGTATGTGATAATATTACCTAGGTACTCTGTATATATTTAATATTTTATATTCAGTATATATTCTGTACACATTTAATATTATAATACCACTTCTCTCTCTATATATATATAGTAGTAGTAAAATATTATATATGTGATATATATATACGTATAGTTAATATTTTGCTTATTTATTCCTCTTTCTAACACATTTGTTTTGGGGGTTTTTTCATGAGGAAGATTGTCCCTGAGCTAACACCTGTGCCAATCTTCCTCCATTTTGTATGTGGGTCACTGCCACAGCATGGCTTGATGAGCAGTGTGTAGGTCCATGCCCAGGATCTGAACCCGTGAACCCAGGGCCACTGAAGCAGAGTGTGCAAACCTAACCACTACACCACTGGGCTGGCCTGTCTAACATGTTTTTATTAGTATAGTCTCAGAAACAAGAAGGTCATACCAAGTTTGAGTTCCAGAAGGAGCTTGTTCACCTTTAATCTATTATCCAAGTATTCATATTTTTCAATCATCTCTTTTTGAACAGAATTGAAGCTAGATTAAATACTCTGCTACTGGTTCTATTTTGAGGATAAATCATGTGTCACTGACCTGAGATATTCAGTCCCTACCTAACCCTTGGGAGGGAGCCCATGTCACCAAGATGACAATAATACCATCTGTGACATTTTCAACAAAGATCAAGCCCCTGGTCCCTAATAGACACAGAGCACTAAAAAGAAATAAGGGAGCTTAGGAAAGCTCCAAAATGCTTTGTTAAAAGATAGAGTTATTAAGTAAACAAAGTATTAGAGCCTGTCATTCCCCTCCCATCCTTTAAAACCCTCCAAGCCTTTTGTGCTTCCGGTCTCTTTCTAGATTCATTTCCCTGTGAGGTCTGCCTCAGCCATCACCCCCATGCAAAGCCTTTCTTGATCCCCATTGCTATTTAAGATAGAGTTGAATACTCCCTCCTTGGTGGCCTTACTATTCTTATACTTGCTTTTACCACCATGCCATGGACACCAGGACACACCAATTTGATTCTGTCTTTCTCCCACTCTCCAACAATTATGTCTCAGAAGGATGATATTTTCACGTTTATTTTTATATTCCTATCATCCAGCTTAGCACCTGGCTCACAGTAGGCACAATTAATGTTTGTTGAGCAAATGGCTGACTGCATGAGGTCTGAAAGGGTAGAGGAGAGTTGGGAAGGCAGAAGTGGACATGGGGAGCCCACTGCATGGTCAGACTCACTGACCTTCAAGAATGGTCACTTTAATGACCCCTGGCATGAGGCCTTGCCTTAATACCTCACTGGGGGATCTCGACACAAGCAAAAATTTTCTTAACATTCTTCTAAGTCAGTATGAGTCACCAGAGCTGGCCTCTCAGATAGGCCCTTAACCCCCATCATCCTTCTCAATGCAAAGGCTGACACCTCTTTTCTGTGACTCTCCTGAGCAGGGGATCGTGTACTTCCCCATTTCCCCCTGAATCCTGAGAATTTGGGGAAAACATTTAGGGCCTCACTTCTTGCCAACTACAACTCCCTCTGGCCTATTCGCTGCTAAACATTGAAATCTTCAGAGCAAGTCTCACCAGAAAAAAGGAGCCAAAAGAAATTTGCATAGCAAAGGTACACATATCATTTTAGGCATGCAAATTATTGTTTTTAGAAGAATAAAAGGCTGTAAATATTTTGAGAAGTGGGTCCCTAGTGCCTCTTAAGTATTCTACACTACACTGTGTGCTTCATAATTACGTAATATATAGAATACCAGCTGCTTTGAATGGTGCTCTGGGGTGCAGATGCTATCGGAAAGCTCTCCTCCCCCAGTGAGAGCCATAATCAAGCAAGCGACATGTACAGCCAGATCCAATTGACATTGAGTTGCTGGATTTTAACACACTTTAAAACAGATGTTTAGTCTGTGTGGCGTGGTTGCAGAGGAACATACTTTTGCCTAAAAAAATAGAGTCCTGCGAAGTTGTAAACCTATAAATTGTATTAATATTCATCATCTCATTAACAACTGTCTAAAGGGAGACCTACGCTGCATTTGGATATATGTGAATATACTTAATATTACATATTTAAATATTTATATCTTTGCATGCAAATACACACATACATTTAGTTAAAAGACAACACCCTAGATGCTTTTTTTCAACTATGACAAGGAACAGAGACACATGTGAGCTTCTGGAGAAAAGAATAAAAGCATTCTAATGCTTTCCATTGGGCCCCTTGCCTGATAGAATTGTAGCATCTTTTCGAAATCTTTATAAAGGGATAGGTTAATTACTTATAGTCTTAAAAATCCCCTTCCCAGTTGTATATACCCCCAAAATATGACCTATGTAAGAACTTGGTCTATGAAGAGAAAAATGATAAGGCAAGGACATCTGACTTCTCCTTCTAGGATTTCACACATGGCCAAGCCCAACACGGAAATGGTAATTTAACAAAATGCTTTAAAGAGAGAGAGAGAGAAGAAATTGAAAGTCTTACAGCCTTCACAATTAAAATTTGGGCAAGGATCTGCAACCATAAGCTTCCCCTTGGAAATCACTGGTATTGAGTTCAAAGAGTTACTTCTGCAATTTCTTTTAGAAAAATGGGAAACTGCAGCCAGCCCCAAAGGAGAGAGCAAAAGGACTATTGTTTCTTTCAGAAGAAAATGAGTTTTATTCATGCAACTCAATGGAGCAAGTCACTTAGAGCTTAATTTGGCTAACGTCGCCTCAAGACGTAAGATTGGAGCCAGCCTGTATCATAGTCCAGCTCTGTAACTTACTAGGCGTGTGATCTTAAGCAGGTTACCTGACCTTTCTGAGCCTCAGTTTTCTCATCTATCAAAGGTTGACAATACTTATCTTGAAGATACACATTGTGAGACAGCTCTTGCATCTTAACGGGAAAAAAACCCAGAGGCAAGTCCATCACTACAATTTCTCAAATGGGTAGTCACAAAATATTTTAGTAATCAACCAGTTGGTACGCCTGGACTGCACACTATCTGCGATTTCAATTTTATTTGAGTTTGAGTAGAAAAATGTACTTTGGAGAAGATTGAGACTAAGCGAACAATTTGCAGAAGGTTAAAGTAATTCCTGGGAATGCAAACTTTGCAGGCATTTGCTTGTGCCTTTCTCTACCTCCTTATCTGCCCGTGTCTTGTGCAAAAGTCCATGTCCTGACTTCAATTTAACTCATGCAGAAAAATCTGACTATTTGAAAATATCTCGCAAAGCACAGAGAAGCTGTGTTTACCCATTGATTTAGTGGTGTTGTTCTTGAAGTTCTAATAATTAGTAGTCTTCCATGGTGTTAACAGTGATAACTATTCGTTAATAGTGATGAGAATATTGCAGATTTATTTATGTTCTACTGCCAATACCAGATACCAGTGGTGTGAAGACAATCATATTAAGAGGTAATGAGAGGCCAATGAGAGGCCAGAGGAATAAAAAATTGTTTTGGATAGAAATATCTCATGGTTTAATTTCTCAGCATTCTTTTAGCTGCCATACACATCCATAACATATATCCTATCATAGTTACGTTAAATTGAGCCCTACATTTCCTCTTATCTAAAAACAATCATCTCACAACCTTGTTTCTCAGTCAACAAATATTTATTTAGTGCTTGTGATAAGCCAGTCTCTCTTTCTTTTCCTCTTCACAGAGAACTTTCATGAACCCATGAGCTCTGTCAGAGCAAACTGCAGCCTCATGGGCTGGGACCCACCTGCAGACATGCTTTGTTTGATTTAGACAGGGCTTTTAAAAATTTGAGCCAACATTTTTAAATGTGCAAATTTCACGTCAACAAAGAAAAAATTAGTTTGTTTCTTTTGAAAAATCAAAACCGCTAGCAACACAGGGCTCACATTCCCATATGGCGACCACTGAGTAGGGCTGAAATAGGGCACGGGCACTTCCACTCACTGTACCCCACATCCCCCATACACAGAGTCACATACCCTTGCACACACGCTCACACACTGCTGTGCGCACCCTTTTCAAAGGCTGACCCTCTGAGACTGGAAGTTTCCACCCCTCTTCTATATAACCACTAGAATCTTTTCCCCCAACACTCATTCCTTACTTGCCACAGCACTTCTGCCTCAATCACAGAACAGGTAATTTGTTCTCAAAGGAAATTTGATCCTAATTGTCAAATCTCATGACCAGCCCAACTGGTCCTTCTCTTCCTTCTCAGCCTCTCCGAGTTATTTGAATCCATTAACCAACCCTGCTTTCTGGACTCATCCTCTGCCGTGGGCTTCTCGGCTGTCTCTCCCTTGGGTCTCACCTCACCTCCCTTCTGACCTCCTTGTTCTCTCTGGGCATCACTGCTGGTTACTCTACTCCACTCTCTCCATGGAATGACATCCTTTATCCTTTCTCCAGTTCCGACAACTACATCAGCCTGAACAACTTCTGGATTTCTATCTCCAGTTAAGATTTCCATCCTGGAAAGGAGGTCTGTTTGTTGCGTGTCCCCACACAGATGGCACTTGGAACTCAAGATGTCAAGTGTGAACTCATTAGCAATCCCTGCAGCTTATGCTGGAGTTTTCCAGATCTTCATTATCACTACACAACCCTTCCAGTTATTCATTCCACGATCTAAAACTCTGGTTTGGTCTTTCTGCCTTGTGACAACTCCCTCCTCCACCTCCACCGGATCCAGGCAATTCTGTCATCCAAATGACCCTTCTGTTTCCCTCCCCTGCCTCTCTCAGGGCCATTGGCAGAGAAAAGGCCTCATCAGCCCCTCTGTGTACTCCAGGGCAAAGAGCTTCCGTTTGTGTCCCTGAAAGCTGTTCTCTTCCTCTAAGTTCCATCCTGCGTAGGAACAGGAGACAATTATTCCTAAGGCACTGTTGATCGTCTGTTCTGTTCCATGTGGCCTAACAAAAAGTTCCAAATGCCTTAGCCTGAGGCAAATGTAAGGATGTGGCCCCAACCTCCCCTTTTTCCTTTTCTTCTCCTGCACCGTTTCATGCCGCAAAGAAACTAAACTCTAGACTTTCCCTGTTTTCCAAGCTTTCCTGCACTATACTTTTATTTGCATTATTTCCTTGATTAAGAATGGAGTGTTCCCTCGGTTAGCAGATAGTTAAGTTTTGCCAATCCTTCAAGCTTCAGTTAAAATATTACCTCCCTGAAACCTCTGGTACATTCAAGTGGAAATAATCTCTCATTCTATTATTACTCTACTACCACATAACATTTATTAAGTACCTGCTATATGCCAGTCATTGTACTTACAACAGTGGCATCTTGTTGTTAGTGCCATCCAGTCAATTCCGACTCCTAGCGACCCTGTGGCCAGCAGAGCGGGACCCCGCCTGGTATTTTTACACTATCCTCTCACCTTCCAGGGATGTTCTGCTGCTATTCATAGGGTTTTCATGGCCAATTTGTTCAGTGTGGCCAGGTCCTTTGTCCTAGTCTGCCTTGGTCTGGAAGCCCCACTGAAACCTGTCCACCGTGGGTGACCCTGCTGGTATTTGAAATCCTGGGGTCATAGCTTGCAGCATCCCAGGAGCATGCAGCCGCCACAGTATAACAACCAACAGGCCGGTGGTGTGGCTCCCTGACCAGGTTCTTAACCACTAGACCACTGGGGCTGGCAACAATCTCATACGGTGAGTATTATTACTGTCTCAGTTTTAGAGATGAGAAAAGAGGTTTAGAGAAGTTAAATAACTTGCCCAGTGTTGCACAGCCAGCAACACAGCACATTATTATTTCCTCTTTCATGGCATTTAACAGGTTTGACTTGGTACTTTGTATATTTGAATTGTTTCCTCTATCAGATACAAGCTCTTTGAGGTGAAGGAGGATGTCATATATGACATATTGTATTATATCCACAGCACCGAGCACATGGCATGCACCCCACTGATATTTATTAAATTAATGAATGATATTAATTAATTTTCCTGTGCCAGAATTTTCTCTTCTGTAAAATGTGGATAACACCAGTCCCTTCCCTGTGTCCTCTTGTTAGGATTAAATGAGTAAATTGAGTAGAGACCCCAGAACAGTGCCTGTACATAGTCTGTGCTGCCTAAACGTGAGTCAGGCTAAGAGCTCTCGTGTTGATCGTTGTCTATCTGTGCCTCTTAAACAGCCAAGATGAAAATGCTAGCCCTAAGAGGAGAAACAGTTCGGCTTTAGGCTGGCCTCCTCCATTCCTTCCATAGCTTTGCTCCCACTTTTATTTGCTGACTCAATTTCTTCTGCAGGTGACTTGGAATCATTGTCTTCCCCAGGAGGTACTCAGGACCATCTCATCATCATGCAGTCCCAACGGAGTGGGGCTAGGCCAGCATCACACCCCAGTGCTCCCAGGCCATGGACTCCTGAGGGCCAGGCAGGACCTACAGAAATTACGATTTCACCAGTCTTTCTGGAAGACACATGAGATATCTCCTAATAGAACCAGATTCATGGCATTCTCAGAAGAAATGGTAAAGATACTGACATTAATGTCTCTGAAATTCATAGAAACGCATAAATACAATAAAAATTTACTATGTAATTATAACTAATGAAGAAGTAGGAATTAATAATTACATTAAAATTACTATCTTAGTAGTGATAAAATCTTTCCAGAAAAAATATATATCCTAACACCTCTCTTTCTGTAAAAAGCCACATATA
Source organism: Equus asinus (assembly GCF_041296235.1). Taxonomy (NCBI): domain Eukaryota; kingdom Metazoa; phylum Chordata; class Mammalia; order Perissodactyla; family Equidae; genus Equus; species Equus asinus. The sequence goes on along the minus strand of NC_091790.1, from coordinate 123,392,937 downwards.
TATTAACATATTCAGGCACCAAAAATGGTTACATACGGATACTAGTTTCAAGTTTTCATTTAATCATTTAATGGACATTTGCCAATAAATGCTACAGCTAGACATTGCTAGGAACCAGGGACACAAAGATGAATAATTAAAAGTCCTTATACTCAAGAAATATACCCAGTTTTTCTCAATGGGGGATGATTTTGTCCTCAGGGGACATCCGGCAGTGTCTGGAGACATGTTTAGCTGTCATGTCTGGATGTAGGGGAGGAGTTGGTGCCACTGGCATCTAGTTAGTGAGGGCCAGAGATGCTGCTAAGCATTCTACAATGTCCAGGACAGCCCTCCACAACAAAGAACGAGCTGGCCCCAAACATCAATGGCGTCAAGGTTAAGAAACCCTGAGATAGACTTACGGTGCTAAAAACATATTCCTGAGAAACCGAATCCAAGACTGGAAGTGAAATGAACATCTACACAGCCACATGCAATAGAAGAAATGAAGGACATTGTTCCACGTTTAGTTTTCTGTTATTTTGCTCAATAATCGGTAAATTCTCTGAATCTATTACTTCCATACTTTATTAATTGCATCTGAAAATCAACTTTCCCTGAGTTTCCCTCCCACCAAGTGACATGGGCTTCACAAACCCTGTTTCACTGATGCCCATGGCTCAAGGGCAGAGCCGTGTGGTACATTGTCCACAATGGTGGTTCCTCTGTGAGGTGTGCTCCTCGCTTCAGCTGGGGAGGGCATGGGGCCACCATGCCCAGGCTACAGCAGCTGGCTATCTGTAATCTGTCCCAAAACTGACTTTCTGGATGAGATCTAAATTTCCATGTGAAAGAAAAGCACTGTGATTTTCAGATTCTCCAAACAACATCTGCTATAGAAAAATGAACACAAAAATAATGTAAATAGAACACATAAAATGAGAACCTCATTTTGACAAACGGCAAGAAAAGATAAGCATGGTCTCCAGGACAGATCAGTGATTCTGGTAATAAATGCCTGTTTTACTACAAGACGTTAAATTCTATTTTTTCCCATAACTTACTACCCATGCAATCCAAGATCCATTAAATTAAATCCTAACATCGTAAACTTTGCTTCTGTCATTTACAAATATATAACAGGATTATTTGAAGGAATTCTCATCTTCTTTCCAAAGGACTGCTTAATACGAGTCATTTGGGCTTTGGTTTAGGCCACATATGTTCTAAATGGAACAGGATCATTTTGTCACCACTGCCATCCCTGTGTCTGTGAATCCGTGGTTTTGTCTTCAAACTGCTGGCTTCCACAGAGCTGCTTCAAGCCAGGAGATGAATTGAATTTCATATATAGCTGATAAAATAACATTAAAAGAACTACTATCATTCAATATTGTATACATTCACTTCATTTATTTTAAACTGGAAAGTAAAATAGTTCAAGTTTGGCTTAAAAATAAATTTTAAACAAGCCATTTTCCTAACAGACCTAATCCTAGAGATATGAAGTTAATTCTGATAATACTTTGGAAATTAGATAGTCATGTGTCACTTAACGACAGGGACACATTGTGAGAAATGCATCCTTAGGCAATTTTGTCGTTGTATAAACACCATAGAGTGTCCTTATACAAACCTAGATGGTATAGCCTACTATACACCTAGGCTCTATGGTACTAATCTTATGGGATGCTGTCATATATGTGGTCTGTTGTTGATGGAAACGTTGTTACGCGGCACATGACAGCATGATACCCTCTTACTTGTAGCTATGTGACAAGCTAAGACTCAGCCATGTAGAGGCCATCGAAAATACAGGACCATATTAATGACCATGGTTGCTACATGGTTGGCCCCCAATAGATGGATGCCTCCTGCCTTCCATGGAATGACCCGTCTCCACTACGATGCCATTCTCCAAAGAATGAAGCCAAATCGTTGGCTGGCATCTCATTTTGGCCTCTCAAGAGAAATGCCTTCTATTTCAGAAAACACTCAAGGTGGCAGAGGAGAAATTGAGAATTACATTTTTATTTCTATTTTCCCACTTGCATATTGCTATTTCACCAAAATATGACAGAAGCATTATCACAATGAACTATTATCTGAGAGAAGCCACGTGTGTCTGGTGTCTAGCCAAGTGCTGTGTTATGGAAGTCAACAGACTAAGTTCTACAGTCTAATGATTTAGAAGTAGCTTGAATACACATGCTTTTATGCAAATACATGTATAATGGAAAGGAAAATTAGCCCTAGATAGAGATGCAAGTAAAATGTAAAAGAGTGTCTAAATTAGGATGTCTAAGGTTGTAGCAGTCCTCAACATCTTACCCACAAGAAAGATGGATAATTTAAAACTTATCTCCACTTCAGTAATAGTATGTCTAATTATGGAGGTGGGACAAATTATCCCCTTTTTTGTTTTTGTGAGGAAGATTGGCCCTGAGCTAACATCTGTTGCCAATCTTCCTCTTTTTGCCTGAGGAAGATTTTCTCTGAGCTAACATCTGTGCCCATCTTCCTCTATTTTGTATGCAGGATGCCGCCACAGCATGGCTTGAGGAGTGGTCTGTAGGTCTGTGCCTAGGATCCAAATCTGTGAACCCCGGGCCACCAAAGCAGAATGCACGAACTTAACCACTACACCACCAGGCCGGCCCCAAATTATTATCCCATTTTTAATGCAGTACTGTGTGGTGAAAAGAGCAAAGTTTTTTTAGCCAAACTGAGCACTAGTTCACTAAATTCTAAAACAAAGTGCTAACATTCTCTGAGTCTGGTTTTCCTCCTCTGCAAGTTCCTTTCTATACCTGTCTGCTCAATTTGCCATAATAAAATCCCATAAACTAGGGGGCTTAAACAGAAACTTACTTCTCACAGTTCTGGAGGCTGGGAAGTCCTAGATCGAGGTGCCAGCCAATTACATTCCTGAAAGCTCTCTTCCTAGCTTGCGAAGGCTGCCTTCTGTCTGTGTCCTCTCTGAGGTGGAAGGCCCCACCCTCATGACCTCATCTAAACCTAATCACCTCCCAAAGGCCCCATCTCCAAACACCATCCCATCAGGGGTTGGGGCTTCAACATATGAATTTTGGGGGAGGGGATACAGTTCAGTCCATGGCACTCTCAACGTTGCTGAGTCTACTGCACAGGGCTTGGCAGGGAAGGTCTCAAAAACTGGACAAAGTAGGGTATGTATGCAAAAAACACTAAGAGCAAGGAAACAGGGAAAAGAAGATTTGGGCCAGAAGCCAACATTCAACTAGAAGGATCTAGTTAAGAGGTGAAAGTTGGGCAAACACTTAGAAATGATGAAACATGCCTGTACTAGAGGTCAGAGCCCAGCAGGGTGCTGAGTCCCAGCAAGCAGGTGGGAGTAGGTTCCCAAAGTCGAGCACTGAGTCAGAGGCACATGGCACCACAACCAAGGCAGCTCCTAACTCTATTTTATTTTTACTCTGACAGGCACAAACGTTGAGGGCTGAAGTGGTAGCAAATGAATTTTCATGAATGTGTGTGTGGGTTGGGTAGGCTCATTTTTAATGTTTTCTCTTTAATGAATAAGAAGCAGTCTATGTAGCCCTGGTGTCTGTCCCTACATTGGAGTGCCTTTCTCTTCACGTCCCTAACTGTCAGTCTAGCTGCATTTATAATCTTGCCCAAGGCTGTCTGGTTGGCATAAACATACTCCACTGATTCCACCAGCAGACTGAGAGGCCCAGGAAGGACCAGTGTGTTGACACCATTACTCTGACTGTCCTTTGTGGATGAGGTCCATACCACGCACTGCCTGCGGCTCTGCCTGGATCCTCCTCTTGGCTGCTATCACACCCCCACCAACAGATGGTTTCCTGCTTGCTGTGGTCCCCAGGTCAACCCTCTGGCTACACTGGTGCAGCTGATCATAAGGATGAAACCGAGGCTGAGAGATATGCTACCCAATAGTACTGTAGGCCTATGCTTTGCCTTGCAAATTCCAGAACTTTAAATGGATTTGGTACCTTATATCTGTTACCTCCTCCCATTGAAGGTACTCTTCCATCTTAACTCAGCAGATTGTGAGTACTCCTTCAGTATTTTTCTTTAATTTTGATCTCTTTGCACTATACCTGGTAAGAAATTCCTAAAAGTGTCTAATCAAGAGTCTTCCTTAGTTTCTGTTGCATTACAGCTTTTACTCTGCCTCGCTGAGCTTATTGAAAGGAGGCTCCTGTATTTCCAGTTGTGTATTGTGTGTGTCTTCAGGATCTAATATAGAGCTGGACACACAAGTTCAAGGTTCAAGAAATGTTTGTGGGCTTGACATAATACATTGATTTCAAGATTTTTTTCTCTTATTTTTCTCTTTACCACTCCCATTATTATCACCCAACTTTCCCTATACTGGGTCTGTTCAAGTCAATTAATTGTTTTCATTTCAATAAAGGAAGTTAGATTTCCGTTCCTATAACTTAACATAATGAATGGAACTTAGTAACATCAGTTGTATGTAAACATAGCTAAGATCAGGTAGGGCAATGGGTGACATCGAAAAAGGCACCCACTGTTGATGTTCATACTGGAAATGGAAGGTCCTGTGCTTGCACATTGGTATTTACAAGCTGCTACTGTTCATACTTAATGCATCTGACTGGTAATTAATATTACCAGAAGCACATATATAAAAGAAAATCCCTCTTAATAAACATCACACAAGTAGACACTAAAGATGTTACATTGATATAAATGGTGTAGAAAATGCTAAAATGCCATGGAATTGACTCTCCTTTGCAATAAGCACCACCTGAAGGGATAAAAGGGAGAGACTGCTAAGAGTATGGTTAAACTCCACTATCGTCTATGTTTTAGTCCCTTTAAGATAGCAAGTACTTTATTTAATTTTCTCCGTCTACTCTTGGAAAGACTATTTGAACTCACCATAGGTAGTTACTGAATACATCTTTTTAATCTCAGCTTCGTGTTTATAATAATTCTTTCTTTTTCATTTTGCTCTAATCACATATGCCATTCAAGGTCTAGAATTTTATAGAGACATAACAGCAGTTATTTATATGCTGGGAGCAATCCATTTTTTGAACAGCTGGTAAAGCAGCTTAATGTCTCAGCCAATCATTTTAAGCTCTAAAAAATTCCACATTCTATGAGCTGTTCAAGAGTAACCTCATAATGCTACTCAGCCCGGGAAACACGACATCCCCTCTTTCTTTCTCTTTTTTGATTTTTGAGTTTTCAGTTGAGCTTTAAACTAGTTTATTACTGTCTGACAGATAATTTACAGTGGGAGATCAAAATTAGGAAAATTCAACTTTGATGCTAGATTGGCAGTAAAACATTTGTTTATTCAACAAACAATTATTATAGACCTTCTTCATATGTTAAGGACTGGAGAAAGGAAGATAAGGAAGATAAGGAAGAAAGGAAGATAAGGAAGACAGTCTGTTCTGGAGGAGCTCCAATGAGGAGACAGAAATATATAAACACGTCTTCAAAATAATAAATGAGGAATGTGAGGATGGACCCATGACCAACACGCTGTGGCCAAACAGAGCTATGGGTGATGCTCCACCCGGAGGCACTCAGGAAAAGCTTCCCTAAGGACGTGACGCTTGAGTAGGAACTTGACTGATGAAGAGTCTGCAAGTCGGAAAGAACAGGAGCTTCAGAAGGAGCCATGAGAACATAGGATGGAGGTGTAAAGGGACAGAAGGAGTGCGTATGGAGGGTGGGTGACTAGGGCTGAGGCAGAAGACAATTTGGGTAACAAAGGCTAGAGGCAGACTCTAAGGCAGTGTGTACAGTGGACACATATTTGGGCTCTGGAGTCCGACAACATAGGTTCAAATCCTGACTGTGTGACTTGCTGGCTATGTGTCTTTGGGCAAGCCGCTTAACAAATCCATGAACTGTCTCATTCGTATCGTGGAGGTGAGTAACTGCACTCACTTCATGGTTGTGACAAAGACTGCATGGCATTATAAATGCAAAACATGCAGTCTAGCACATTTTAAGGTTACTTTCATTTTAAATGTTATTATATGCCTTGAGGCATGGGCATGTGAACAGTAGGAGCTGATGAAGGTTTTTCATCAAGTGAGTAGTATAAACATAATGGAGTTTTAGAAAGATAAGCCTTTTATATGAAGAGAGATAGAGGAAAGAACAGACCAGAGGCAGAGACATTGGAAAGGACACCAATGCAATGTCTAGGTAAAAGAAGATGATGGCCAAACATAGTAAGCACAAGTGTAAAGGAATGAATTAAAGATATGTTTTGCAAGTGGAATGATCAGAACCTTCTAAATGATTGAATTTGATAGAAAAAAGTTAGATATGTGTGAGCATCAATGAAGAAATATATACAACCAACATAACAATTTATATGGTAGCTTATTCATATATATATACACACATATAAGACACACACACACAAAGGAGGATGAAAAGTCTCAGATTGCATAGAGAAAAGAAGTATTTAGAATATGCTTATTTGTCAACATTTACTTGTTTATTTATTGAAGTACAATCTATACACAGTGAAATGCACAAATCTTGCATTTTGCCTAGTTTGATGAGTTTTAGCAAATGCTTATGTTTGTGTCATACATGTCCAGTCAAGATATGGACACCCCCAGAAAATTCCTTCACGCCTTTTCCTAGACAAATGATGCCCCCCAAAAAAGAGACAATCATTGTCATGATATCTATAAAAACTGAGTCTGTTACCTGCTCTAGAACTTTGTGTACATGGAATCTTACCGTATGTACACATTTGTGTCTGGTTTCTTGCACTCAGCATGTTTTTGAGATTCTTTCCTTGTGTTGTGTGTGCTAGTAGTTAATTTCTTTTTACTGTTTAAAAAGTATTGCATGGGGGCCAGACCAGTGGCATAGTGGTTAAGTTCATGCTCTTCGCTTCAGCAGCCTGGGGTTTACAGGTTTGGATCCCAAGTGCAGACCTAGCACCATTTGTCAAGCCACGCTGTGGTGGGGTCCCACATAAAACAGAGGAAGATTGGCACAGATGTTAACTCAACAACAGTCTTTCTCAAGCAACAAGAGGAAGACTGGCAACAGATGCTAGCTCAGGGACAATCTTCCTCAGACACACACCCAGAAAGTATTTCATTGTATGAATATGCTATAATTTATTTATCCATTCTCTATTTGATAGATATTTGAATTATTTTCAGTTTACTATCAATAACATTGCTATGAAGACTCTTACACAAGTCTTTTGTGGGCATATGTTCTCCTTTTTTCTTGGGTGAGTGATAGAGCAGATGGATGCTGTTTAATATTATAAGAAACTGCCAAACTGTTTTCCAAATTGGCTGTATTATGTTATACTCCCGTGGGCAATTTATGAGAGTTCCAGTGGCTCCACATCTTTGTCAACATTTGGTGTTATTAGTCTTTTAAATTTTGGCCATGCTAGTGTTTATATAATGGTATTCATTTTTGGTTTATTTTGTAGTCCTTTCATGATGAATAATGTTGAGCACTTTTGTGTGTGATTACTGACCATTTGTATATTTTCCTTTTGCTGAATTTCTATTCAGGTATTCTGATCATTTTAATTTTTCAAAAATCAGGCATTTTGCCTTTATACAATGAGATTATAGGAATTATTTATAGATTGTAGATATGAATCTTTTGGCAATTATACATATGGTAAACATTTTCTCCTCTGTGTGAAACTTTTTCTCTGTGTGGCATGCCTATTAATTTCTTAACTGCATCCACTAATGAACAGAAGTGTTCTATTTTAATAAAAAGAAACCTATCATTTTTTTCTGTGATGATTAATATTTACATGTCCTAGGAAATCTGCATTTCCCAAGTTAAGAACATAACCTCCTTTGTTTTCTTCTAGAAGCTTTATAGTTATAGCTTTTCTGTTTAGGCTTATGATTCATCTCAAATTAATTTTTATGTATAATATGAGGTTGGGGTCAAGGTTCATTTTTTCCATATGGATACCTAGTGAGGCCAACACCATTGATTGAAAGGACTTTACTTTCTCCATTGAAGTTGTTACTTTGCTAAAAATTAATTGACCATGTGTGTATGGGTTCAAGTCTGGCTTCTCTATCTTGTTTTATTGATTTGTTGATCTGTTCTAAAGCCATTACCACAGGCTCTTCTCTCTTGGGCCCCATTTCCCTGAGATGCAGTTTAGAAAATCCAGGTAGAAAGCTGGGGTGCATGTGGAGTTTTCCTTCTCACAAGGATTACATCCCTGTGCTACTGTTGTCCAGTGTCTGAAACAGTTGGTTCATATGGAATCCCAGCACTGACCACTCCAGGCCAAGGTCAGCCCGAAGGTCAGCCTCACCACTTTGGAGAAGCTTTCTTTACTTTCCCCTCCATCCACACCAGCACTGCCCAACACACACCCCATCTGGTGCCAGGTCTCCTTTCAATGGTTCTTGTGTTGGTTCCAGTTTTTACCTCTGTCATGGCTCCTAATAAAAGGTTTTGAACCTCTGTTTTTGTTTTTGTTTCCACCACTGAGGGTGAACTCCCCTAAATATTTGTCTTTGTGTACCCAGTCCCAGCAGACTGACGGACCCAAGTAGAAGGAACTCAAAATATAGCCGTTAAATGAGTGAGTAAAGTCACTGAAATGATCTAATAGTGATAAAATTAGGATTGCATAAAATAAAAGACATCTCTTTGCCCTGCACTGTCCAGCTTGTCAGGATTTTTAATGATGATGGAATACATGAACAATATTAACACTTGTACTATATCAAGCTTCATTTTAGACGCTATCTAAAGGAGCACGGGCTTCTCCCTAATAATAAGGTTAAAAACAGAGCCATTCTCTAATCTCAATGACACATAAATGAAAGACACTGTAGTCCCATGAAATTTAATATTCAAATCAATTAATTAAATAAATTTAGTTATAAGCATTTTTATATTTCCCTATTAATAAAATAAATTCTAATTCAATCAGATAAAAATCTGGTTAAGAGAATGTTTTTCTTTCATTTTATGAAAATAAAGATTATTACAAAAATGCATATATTTTACTTATAAATTGTAACTCATTAATAGGTTATAAACATTATTTATGCATTTGATACATTGTGAGGACTATCAGTATTATTAATGCTATTTTTAAAACACTAATAACTCATAGGCATTTAAAACTAAACATTAAACCACTAACAATGTTATTTCAAATAATTACTCTGACAAAAATCTATTTAGATCTCTTAAAAATAAAACAACGTGACACATAGTACGTATTAATTCTTTTTATAATGAGTCACATTACAAGAGATTTCTGGTGTATGGTAAATACTTCTTTATGATATAGACTATATCAATTATCTAGTGGTACCACTCCATGTGGGTCTTACCTTTCCAGAAAGGAGCTCTAACAGTTCATCTTCCCACCTTCACTGATCTGGCTGCTCTTGGTGTTAGTGTCAGCATGAAAGACAAATACCAAGTGAACCCAAACTGACCTGTTGCAAAGGTGGATCTTTGCAGGCTCTAATACCTAAGGACCCTGGAGGAAATCTTGTACATCTGTCCTTTATAGGTTATTCTGTGGCCCGTGGGCATGCAACTTTTATGCTTCTTACGTCTTACCCTACATAAACATATCATACAAATTCGAACTGTCCAACATTCAATAAAGAAATCCATAAAAGTGCTCCATATTCATTTCATAACTTTATCATATTTAAAAGTATGCATTTATATAGTCACAAAGTTGTGCTTTTAATAAAAATTTAATACTTTCTCAAAATCCACTAGCTTTAATATTACAAAAGTTTAATGTATCCTAGGGTGAAATTAAATGTGTTTATATGGCAGTAGGGCTTTTTATATAATGCATTATTGTGTTTTAAAAGTGTATGAGCTTAAACAATACTTAAAGAAATGATAAATCTTGTACCCAACTGTTATGTGAGGTTAAACTCTGCACAAGGTTTTTTTTTTTTAATGAGAAAATGGACTAACTATAAGAATAAGTAACATTTATTGAGTGCTTTTCAAGCTTGAAGCATATTTAATTATTACTGGCTCTCTAATTTAACTCTCTCAACAATCCTGGGGGTAGATATTATAATCATTATATCGTGACATGTTTATCAAAGAAAAATAGGAGGATTAAGGATTAATAGGAGGATTAAATATTCAAATGTATGCATTCAAATAAGTGTTATCCATTATACAAAACATCTGGGGAGGACAAATACATTTGCAACTGCTCAAATATTTAGAGGGTGAATATCTTCACAGTAGAGGCAAATTTTTAAGAATGGATTTGAATCTTTGAAACAGTAAACGACTGGGGCCTGGCCCTGTGGTGCAGTGGTTGCGTTTGTGTGCTCCGCTTTGGTGGCCCAGGGTTCACAGGTTCAGATCCCAGGTGCAGACCTACACACCGCTCAGCAAGCCATGCTGTGGTGGTGTCCCACATACAAAATAGAGGAAGACTGGCATAGATGTTAGCTTGGTGACAATCTTCCTCAAGCAAAAAGAGGAAGATTGGCAACAGATGTTAGCTCAGGGCCAATCTTTCTCACCAAAGAAAAAAAAGAAATTGTAAACAATTGCTGAGAGCCAAGTATAATAATTGAGGAAAAGGATCATGACCAGTAGGCTATTTTGTAGATATCAACAAACTGACTCTAAAATTTACATGGAAAGGCAAAGGAACTAGAATAACCAACACAATATTGAAGAATAACAAAGTTGGAGGCTTCACACTTGAAATCCAATTTCAAGATTTACTGTAAAGCTACAGTAATCAAGACAGTGTGGTGTTGGTGAAAGAACAGACATGGAACAGAAGGGAGAGCCCAAAAATAGACCTACAGAAATACAGTCAATGTTTTTGGTTTTTTTGGGCACAAAATATAAGTATTCAACATTTTCAAAAAGAATGAAAAATAAAATGGAAACAACACAAATAGTCACCCCTAAATTTTTTCCCTGACATTTTTTGCTATTTTCCATCCATAGAATGAAATAGCACTCAGCTCTTAAAAAGAGATAGATCTATGAAAACTAGTATGGAGACTGGCTATAAATGTATACGTATCTGTGTGGATACACATTTATTTTAATTAACTGAACTCCATACTTTATTCGGATTCCCTTGATTTGACCTTTGACCTAATGTCCATTTTCTGTTCCAGGATCCCAGTGTAAATGTAATAGACAAGAAGGTTACAAATAAGCAAGGAGAAAAGGTTAGAATGATCCATATGATAATGGATTAAAGTTGCAGACGTTACTTACAAACCCATGTTTAGCTTCATATGGATTCATATGCATATAGATAGAAATATTTATACCTATTTGTTTATATACCGATTCCTATACACATATATACCTTTTTTTTTTTGCTTTGTCAGCTGAACGGGCCTAGAAACAGCAATGCTCCAATAGCAACAAGCACACTTCATGTCCAGCTCTCAGTTTCTAATTCTATTCTCCAATAAAAAGATTCAGGGCTCCCTGGAGAAATGGATGATTCTAGGACTGGGACAGGAAATATACAAGATGAGTCTACTGCAGCTTGTAGTGCCAGGAAGTAAGAAAGCGGTGGAAAACAACAACCATCATGGGGGTTCGTCAAAGGGCAAAAGGAGCCAACTGAAAGCAATCGCAATGGTCAAAGTTGGAATAATTTGAATAAGAAAAGAAAGTAGTATTGAACTATAACTCAATGTTTAAAACAAATATCTGTGAGTCCATACTGATAAAAATAAAAGAATGAATAAACAAATAAACAGAGGAAGAAAAGACAAATCTCCCATGCAAAGAATTTCAGATAACTTATGTAGATGATCCATCCTCATAAAAGCACAGCTTATCTTCCCAGTCCTTAAGCGTGGGCTGTGGGTAGTGACTTCCATTCAAAGAGCACAGATGGGAAGCGGGAGAGAGAGTGACTTTACAGTGGAGAAAGCGGACAAACATTTTCTCAGCCTGGTGATCAAGGTCAACATCAACAATGATGAGTCATGTTGATAGTGTGTACCTTTGACAGAATATGATGAAAATAAACTTCACCTCTGCGGTCTTTATTCCCAAAGCCCATAACCCTGGTCAACTCATGAGAAAGACATTAGACAAATCCCAGTTCAAAGACATTTTACGAAACACCTGACCAGTCCTCCTCAAAACTGCTAAGGTCATCAAAACAAGGCAAGTCTGAGAACTTTCACAGCCAAGAGGAGCATAAGGACACGTGAGGACTAAGTGGGATGTGGTGGCCTGGATGGGATCCTGGGACAGAAATAGGACATTCGGTCAAAATCAAAGAAATCTGAAGAAAGTATAGACGTCAATGTTAATAATAAGGATCGATATTTGTTCATTAATTGTAATAAATGTACCAAAACATGTAAGATATTAACAATGGGGAAAACTGGGTGGGGCACATAGGGGACAGAACTTTTTTCAGTAAATCTAAAAGTATTCTAAAGTTAAAAGTTTATTTTAAAAATCATCTCCCTAAAAATTAACTCTCAAAAATAAAAAAAAATCCACTATCTGGGGAGAAAAGTATGACTAAGAAGAGTGTTTATAAAGTTATAACACTCCTCTGTGTCTATGGTGGTGATTTGTAATTGGTCCTGAATCCCAATTTATCAAAGAAATCACTTTTGCAACCTAATGGCAGCGTTCTTGCACCTCCATTAGTCAAGTGCTAATATTCATGTAGTACTTAATGTCTGCTAGAACGGTTCTAAAAATGTCACACACGTTCTTAACCACTATGCTACACCATCTCTTGCAAGTGACTACCTTGAATGGGAAAATCTTATTTTGAAAGTATATACACAGACTCTTATCCCAAAAAGGCTAGACTCCTATAGGTATGAGCACTGGCATGTTTCTATATTTTTAAAAAAAGCCTTTTTATTTTATAGCCACAGTAAAAAATACCTAGAGTCCTTAAGAAAAAGAAATTAAAAATATTTCATTATTAATTGTATAGCCAACTTCCATTTGTCTCTCAATATACTATTCGAGGTTTATGCATATGATGGTTTATTCAAGAAAGTAATATGCCGAACTCTTCAGTAATATCCTCTTGTAGCATTTCTGTTTACATTTTATTAGTACTGTAAAGTATTTCCAGTTAGCACCAGCTTTCAAAATACTTTAGGTAGCCTTATTTATAAGTGCAATATACTTAAAGATCCATAAGGTTGTGTCTCAACATAAACATTTCACACTAAATAATTTGGAAACAAAAGACTAAGAAATGTAAACCTTCAGGGCAGACATCTGTCAGTTCAGTGTCTGTTGTTTCCAATAAACCCACCCATGCAACTCTGATTCCTTAATCAAATAGAGAGCTCAGCTGTTTGGGTTGACATCCAAGCAGACTTTTTCAAATTATTGTCCCACATTAAAAGAAAAGCCTTATTAGTCATTCACCCAGTCTGTAACCCTTGATGTAAACCAAATTTATTCCTCTTTGATAGCTGATAAAGAAGCACAAAAGAGACCTGTAAATGGTCAAACGAGTCTTAATTCTATGTAACTAATGATAGTGCACTTAACTCATACAGCCTTTACAATAAAAATGTTATGTTCAACAAGGACACAATGATGCACAACCGTGCAACCAAAATGCCAATGCATCCTTTCCAAATCTCTCTTTGGAGGGGGTACTCTGTGCTTGACCAAGCAGAGCAAAAAAATGTCGTGCGCTGGACAGAAGCAAGTATAAGGCTTTCAGAGATTTCTCTCACGACAACAATTCATCTTAATACAAACTGGTCACAACAGCTACTGCAGAAAATTGCCCTCTGTGTGCTGGCAACGTGGGATGCCATCGTTACTGACAAGACTGAGAAACCCGTCAATGACAATTCAGGACTCCGACCAGTTGTGGTATCCAAGTGCAATCTAAGTGGATATTTTAGGGCTCTATTTGTGAATCTCAATTCATGTCCACTGGTCCTTGACTTCCATGAAAATTCAATGCAATAAAGGCTTCAGCTCAACTGAATTCAATTTCAGAAATCATCAAAAAGTAAGATTTATAAAGTAATTTTTAGAAATTCCTTTGACTATCCTAGGTGAGAGAAAGACACTTGGAAGAGCCAGCATCTGCCTATTTCAGAGGCACTGTCCTCCATCATGGAGGACATCTTCTATTTCAAGTTAACGAGGCTTAATTCCATTTCCATGGGCTATTGGCAAGAATAAATTAGCCACTTCAATGAGACCTTTCTGTAACAAAACCCTTTATGAGTGGAGCCCACACCACAAATTTTAGGTCCTGTCTGTGGATGTACAAATAAATCTATCAGGATAATTTTTGAAGGTTATTTGCTTAACGTAACATCACAACTTCTGGCTAAATTCCTTATCCTTGTAGACTTCCATCATAAACTATTTTTCTCCTCCAATGCACTTTAATGAAATCACTTAATTCTGTATGCAAGGTATTTAACCAAGACGAAAGGCAAATATCCTTGCAAATGTTTTAAATGTTGAGAACTCAAAAGTTTAAGAAATCGATAGGATTTCAGAGTGTGGTTTGTCGTTTGTTGGACTTCAACTACAAGTCAAACATACCAGAATGTTCCTGTCCAGGTGATGTCAAAGACAAGACTCCTCACTCCCACTTTCTGCTTTAGAAGAGCTTAAAAAAGAGTGAATGACGTCAAAATAAATTAGAAAAACATTGGCAGCGTATGGACAGCATCAAAATGAGCCCAATTCACGTAATTTAGGACAAGTGAATGAAACCATGTCAACCATATGTTAATAGTCTGCTGGTCTCTGCACCTGAGAAAATTTTCCACATGAGCCCCTCTCCTTTAGCAAATTTAAAGCCAAGGCAAATATACATACTTTGCCTGATGAAATTCAGAAATGACAATTTTGCTGCAAGGTCTCTTAACTAGGTATGCATGATGTATTCCAAAGCACTGAGAATATTCATCTAAATTTACCACAAGGGAGACTATGAGCTTACATTCGCCTCACAAAATGAAGTTTTGACTTCCAGATGAATAAATTAGATTGCAGATCACCATATTCATCCATATGGAAATAACATAATACAAGCTTCCAATTTTAAAAAATGTTTAGTGTTTTTCAAGGATAACAGATTACTATGGAATGTTTGCAATTAAATAAACAAAAACATTGGCAATAATAGTAAATGAAAACCACATATTTCAAACTTTAGTTGATGTAAATGTCATAAGGCTATCTAAATCTGCTAAAACAATAGGCAGATACTTGGGGAATATGTTAAAAACAAGGAAGCTAGAGATGAATAGGCTTAGAAGACATTTTACAGAACCCAAATATCTTAGATTCCTGAAGTCGAAACTCCAAAGTAAACAGAAAATGTGAAAAAGTGAGCACACTTTCCTGCTGAAATTACAGACGCAATTTAATAAGCTGGAGGGGGATGAACGAGAGTCGATAAGCAGCCAGACTACACATATCCACATCGCCATCATTGCAAGAACCACCAGGAGAATTCTGCACAGTACAGACCACAATCATGTGGCTAATTCAAGAAGCAATTTTTATATTTAATTCTTAACTTAGAAATTAGGAATTTGTCAAAAGTCATTATCTGGCAGGAATAAAAAGTTAACAATCTCTTGAGACCTTCCTGTAATAGCATAGTTAATAACCAGGGCCTTTCTTTTCATTATTTTTGAGTTAGTATCCCAAGAAGTATTTTAAACACTAGCATTTATACATTTGTTCATTGTACTCATCAAGCACTCCCTCAGATGTCGCCACTCTATTTACATATCCAATTTTACGTAAGAGTGTGGACATAGCTATACGACATACGCACACTTCTGAAATTATCCTTCCCATTAAATTCTCAATATCAAAGGAAAGTCTGGGCTTGGGTGTTGACCAAGAAAGTTCATGCCTGGGGAATGTCAAAATCAAAGCTGAGGGATTTGGCTGGGATGGCCAGGACCTGAAGATTAGACGTGTGAGAGTCTAGCAGGGAAATCAGGTTAATGTCAACAACCCAGGAAGAGGTGGTCCCCACCAAAGGTGAACTAAGCGACGGGGCCCTGGTGGAAGGCAGCGCGGGGGTGGGGGAGGGGGCGCGTCCCAGAGGTCGGGGGAGTGCCAGAGGTTGGCGAAGTGCAGTGTTTGGGACATGAAGAGCTGGGAAATGGAGCTTATGACAGTGAGAAGGACTTCTAGGACAGGATTCCAGTTCTGGAAGGAAGTGAAGCAGGTAAAGAAGGCAGGTCTCTGGCACAGGGGGCCCAACAGTTACCTTCTCTAACTGGAAGCCAGCATGATTCCAGGAGAGTGAGGCATGGAGCAGAAGCTTTAATATTTGGGGCTATTTTGGTGGGAGGAAGGATGGTCAATGTATTCGTACTTCTTTTTAAGAAATAGGTAGAAATAACCAGAGCATATGGATGCAACAAGGGATCCTTAATTTTCAAATAATTTGGGGCAATAAATCTAATCTACTTTAGCAATTCAAAATAGCAAAAATAGCAAATAGAAAAAACACAAGGCTGACTTAAAATTTAGGGTTATTTGAATGAAAACAACTAGTTAAAAGGGAAACTTTCCCTATTTTTATGACCTTAATTTTAGAAGAAGTGTGTAATCACACATACAGTACAGTGTGTTGTGGCTGGAGCCATTGACTTTAAATACAGGCTGTGATTTGCTTGATTTAATAAAGTTCAGGGGAAAAAAAATCTTGATTTCCATTACCAATTTCCTTTGCTCTATAAAAGGAAAGCCACCGTCTCATTCTAAGCTTTGTATTTGTTGGAAAGAATTTCGCTTGTGACTAGTTATCACTAGCATTAGACGGCATCATTTGTATTGTCTCCAAGGAAAAATTCAGGGCATTACCTCTGAAATTCAATTCACTGCAATAATTGCTGCATTTGCAAATTTACCAGGGAGCTTAATGTAAAATATATCAATAAAGTTAGTGGAGTCTGGCAGTAAACAAACATATATTCAGATGTCACTGGGGTTAATAAGAAAATTTGCAGTTTGTATGGGAAACAAAACAAATTATAAGACCGTGCTGTTTGGGCAGATAACTCAGCAAAAAGCCACAAGTGGGTCAGAACCACTTTTTACACGTGTTGTATGAAATGATCATGAAAGCAGAGAGAGTATATGTGCAGAATGTTAAATTATTCTCATGTCATTTAACCCGTCACAGTTAAACATCACGTAAGGAGATACCAGCCATCTGTGCCTTCTCTGGGCTAGCAAAGAAATCGAACATCTTTTAGTTTAGAAACAATTCTCTCCCAATTTAAGAAAGTTAATTCTGCTTCAAATGGAAATACCTTTAAAATAATTTTTCCCTTCTAGTACCACGTTTGCAGGGGTGGGTGCTGGCTCTGAAAGTACTCAGGGAAGTCAAGGAGAGGAAAATGAGAGCAGTAGGATGGAAATGAGTGCTGTTCTCATCCATGCCACCAGACCACACAGTCCCCTTCTCTGGAAACTGGACAGCCGTGATGGGCGCTCCCCACTCTGTTACTGTAAGGCAGGCATGGGGAAGGCGCTCAAATCAGAATTTTATTTCAGGTTCTATCTCTTAATCTATTAATACGCTGTCAATAGCATTTATTTAGTGGCCCAATAGAGACAATTTGGCAATTCCTAACTTTTTTTCTAGGAAGAACATGAGGAAAAATATACCTCTGTAAAAACAAATTCCTCATAATTAAATCTCATTATAAGCTAACCAGAAAGTGAAATGGGGAAATGCTATGATTATTTTTAAAATTGAAAATTTCACAAAGGAGTGGATTTTAAGATAATGTTTAATGTGCTTCGAGGTTCAGTGCTGTTGATCTTCTTGCATATCATTAATGTTGATATTTTTAATATCAACAGTGGATATTACAGCCAGATCCTGAGAATTTTCCAATTTTAGAATCTCGCATGTAGAGTATAAGATTTAATAACTGCTATCAAGTAATGTTTGGATCAAACAAAACATTGTAATTGCTATTATGTTTATTGGCCCAAACAAAGAAAACCAAAAGTCATGTGAAGATATGTACTATATATAAACTGGAAATCACAGATACACTGTAAAATGAAAAGTCCCCAGTATTGCAAGAACTAAATGCTCTTTAATGTTGCTGTTATTTTAGTGTACAATTAAGGATAAAGGACTCCATATTTTAGACTTCAATTACTTACAACAAATTCATCTTCCCAAATAATCATCTAGGGCAAAACAGTTCTAGCACTTCCTAGGTTAAAGGAAGGCAAGAACACAATGGCAGCATATTGCTAGAACATGATTGTTTATTTAATGCTAGTTCAGAATTCATCAGGAAGGGACTATTTGCTGGATCAAGATTTTAAGTTTTGAATAAAAAGCTTCTTCATGAAATGGTCTAATACCTTTCAGGCTGTCTTTCCTAAACCCCAGGAAGTCATGGCATGTGATTTTTAAACAAAGCTTTTGCTCTCTGCCATTAATCCTTTCTGAGTAAGCAAATAAGTAATCCTTTTAATCGCCAGGGCTGATACACCCTATTGGCGAAACCTCAGAGAGTCCCCTGCCGATTGCAGGAGAGTCATTTGCACGGCCAGGGAGAAGCGCAGGATAAACATCTCCATATAGGATGTCATGGCTGAATTAAAAAGCACGGTGCTAGGAGCAGAGATGGATTATTATTTTATTGCATTATAATCCACGGCATCATTAACTTGGACGGCATGTTCATATGCTCATACCCTTCTCTCAAGCTTCACTTGTGTGCAGATAATTGGCACCCATTTATAGGGGCTGTATGAGAATGAAGAGAGAATATATCTGAACACAACTTTTAAGCATGAAATACTGTGGCTGCCATAAAGTGTTGGAACTTTGTCACATTCTCTAAGTGGAGCCATTTAAATTAATCTTTTTCAACCTTTAGGCCAAGTGCTGAACATATTTATTTTCTTTGACCTCCTTCAACGTGTGACTTCTGGCCATTTATTCCTTTTAGTTGAGTTTTTTTTTTTTCTTATCTCAAAGAGCTCGGTAGGATTTTATAAAATAGAATTATTAAACTTGAATGCACTGCATTCAATGGCTCTTAGAGCCATTTTTTAAAAAGGCATACATATGCTTTAGCAATCAAATGAAAACCTACTTCCACCGCATGTCGTCTTCATTTCATACTATCCTTCTACTCATCGTGAAAGATAAAAAACAATGACAAAACATTCTCTTGTTCTTCCTTTTTGGTATCATAGGAGGCTAAACATCATTATCATCATCATCATTATCATCACCGCCACCATCATCATGGCTAATATTTATAGAACATATATTAATTGGCAGGCACTGGTTCCAAGCTGTGTGTGTACATAAATTTATATATATATCAGTGTTTATATAGTATGTATACATACTTAAACTATGTGTATTATATATAAATCATAATAAATATAATATGTTGATTAATGTTATATATATAAATATAATATATATATAAATTTTTTTAATCCTAACAATAATTCTGGGACAGTGCCTCTATTATTAGCCCTATTTATTTAAGGTTATTTAGATTAATCTAAATACATCATCAGAAGCTTTCGGATGGAGTTCAATTATGATGTAGATAGATTTAAATAAAACAAGGAATTTTGCTCTTAAAGTCTCACAGGCAACTTCAAATTTAAGGCACAGGACACAAGTGATTTTCATTGACTAAAATTAGGAGAATTAAAAGAATTAAAAAACTATGAACACATTGAGTGCATATATTGCGTGTGTGTCTCTTTTTCTGTTGGCTGCCCAGCCTCATTTAAATTGTATTTTTCCGTTTCACTGAATTTGAATAATGTGGTTTTTTTTATAGTTAATAAAAGCTAAAAATATTTCATGAAAAGCAATGAAGTATCCGAAGGGCATTTGAGTAAAAGGATGAGCATGTTAGGCTGAGCAAGGTCTCAAGGCCCATTAAAATAGGTCATCAAGTTTTGAAAAGTTCAAAAAACAAATTGTATTTTTCCCTGAATAGCTTTCCACTCTTTAAAAGGAACTTATTATTATATGAAAAGTTAATTATTTTTAAATTTTAGTAGAAAATATTTCATTCTAGGAAAGAAGAAATTAGAATCCATCTGGATAAAAGATTTTCCATTTCTTTGATTTACAGAATTCAATAATTCCTCAAAAATTACTGATTCACAATGCTTTCTTTTTGAAAAATTGATCAATGTTTGACTCACAGAATATTTCTTTACGGGCTTTTAAACTTTAAAAATATAATTCAAGAATTAAGTTATAAATTGATGGGAATTCTGAGAGAATCTATACACAAGGATATGTGTGGTCCAAAAAAAGTAAAATTGAATGAGATAAAGCATGCAAAAATGACTGGCTCCATGTCCACCTTGGTAGCTGAAATAGCAGGGACTCAAAAGTTTAGTTAGTTTGACCTGAATAAGGCTTAAAGTATGTTTTTATCTTTTCTATTATTCTTTTATTTTATGACAAACGTATGAATAAAGACTCATAATAATAACCACCGATATCTGTATTATAATTTACAATCCACTTACATACGATTGTAGGTGTCCTCCATGGGGACAGGAAGAGCATACGTCCTTATATTCTCTTTGCTACTAACAGGAAAGTAATTCACAGGGTCTCAAAAATGAATTCCCCAAAGAAATCCAGAACCTGGGCCCACAGGTAACCGCTTCACTGTATCATGCTATTTCTCCACGAGGAACCAAGAAAAAGTATAATTCTCCTTTGCATAAAATATTGGATACCTTCATTCAGCAATTTTTAGTATATATCTACTAAATAGAAAGCAAGACTTTAGACATTGAGGAGAACGCAGAGCTGCCCAAGGCATTGTTCTGCCTTCAAGGAGCTCAAAATTTAACAGAATCTCTAACCCTAAGTACATTTTTGAAATTCTGTGGTTATAACAGTACATCATTATTTATTATTCATATGCCATCAAAGTCATTTTTAAAACCATTTTAATGCATTTCATATTATAATAGCAGTATTTTGCTCTCTCTTACTCAAGATAAAATTCTTAATGAACTAACAGCAGTTTAAGAGAAAAGTGACTGAGGGGCTGGCTTGGTGGTGTAGCCGTTAAGTTCACCCTCTCTGCTTCAGTGGCATGGGGTTCGCAGGTTCAGATCTTGGGTGCAGACCTACACACTGCACCATCAAGCAACGCTGTGGTGGCGTCCCATGTAAAGTAGAGGAAGACTGGCACATTTGTTGGCTCAGTGGCAGTCTTCCTCAAGTAAAAAGAAGATTGGTGACAGATGTTAGCTCAGGGCCAATCTTCCTCACACTCAAAAAAGAAAAATGACTGTATGGGGAGGGCTTCAACAAAGGAGGATTCTGTGAAACTTAAAGTAGCTACAGCGAAATCATGCATGTTTATTATAGCACCACTAGCTGATCAGTTTGTTTAATATCCTTTCTTTTAGAAGGAAAGTGTTTAACATGGCAGAGACATTTTCAGCTCAAATAGACATATTTTGGTCACATGATGGGTAGGATTAATTTGAAAAATCCATTTTCCCTGAAAAAATCGAGGGAAGTTTACTACTTCTGATTGCCTCATATGTAAAATCTTGATGTCACTGCTTCCTCGGGGGCAGATACCATATCTTCCGCTTCCTCGCCAATCATCTGTTCAACACCTATGTATCGAATCAGCACTATTCCAGGCACTGGGGGATCAGCAGGACATGAACCAGACAATTTCCTGCCCCCACACTGGTGCAGGGACACAGCTGAAACAAATATCTCTGATGTCAAGCGCTGTGAAGAGCGAGGCAGGATAAGGAGATAGAGAGTGTTGGGGTAGGAGCAATTTTATATGCAGAAGTCCTCTCTGGGCAGATAGCATTTGAACAGAGACCAGACCAAAGTTTTGGGTATATTTTGAAAGTAGAGCCAACAGAATTTGTTGGTGGTACAGGGGGCAAGGAAAAGAGAAGAGTAAAGGATGAATCCGAGGTTTGGGGCCCGAGAAACTGGTAGAATGGAGATGCCATTGCCAGCTGTGGGAGTCAAGGAGGAGCAGGGTCCTGGCTGGTAGGGGATGGGGACCTTGGAACTGGACAAAAGCTTGGACATTTTATTGTTGAGATGCCTATTGACTATCCAAGTAAAAATATGCACTATGCAATGGCACATATGAACCTATGTTTAGGGGGGTTGCAATGGGGCCAGCAATGTACATCCGCGTGTCTGTGGTATTCAGTCAGGAGGCTGGAGGAAATTGCCAAAGGGGTGGAAGAAAACAGTAAAGGGAAGAGACACGAAGATCAAGTCCTCAGGTGCTTGACAAATTTGGAAAAGATAGAACCAACAACAATGACATAGCACTTCACACCCTAGGTTGGTTGTTATAAAACAAAATGAAAATAACATGTGCTAGTGAAGATAGGGAGAAATTGGAACCCTTGCACTGGTGCAGCAGCCATTGTGGAAAACAGTTTAGTGTTTTCTCAGAAAATTAACATAGAATTACTATGTGATCCAGCAATTCCACTTTTGGGTATAGACCCAAAAAAGAATTGATAACAGGGACTCAAACTGATATTTGTACATCCATGCTTATAGCAGCATTATTCACAATCACCAAAAGGTGGAAACAATCCAGATGCCCATCAACAGATGAATGAATAAACAAAATGTGGCATATACATACAATGGAATATTATTCAGTCACAAAATGGAGTTAAGTTCTGATATATGCTACAACATTGATGAATCTTGAAAACATTACGCTGAGTGAAATAACCCAGAATTAAAAGGACAAATATTGTATGATTCCACTTATGTGGGGCATCTAGAATAACAAATTCATAGAGTCAGAAAATGGAATAAAGGATTCCCAGAGGCTAGAGGAGAGGAGAATGGAAGGTTATGGCTTAATGGTTACAGTTTCTATTCTGGGTGATGCAAATATTTGTTAGTAGATAGTGGTAATGGTTACACAACATTGTGAACGTACTTAATGCCACTGAATTGTACACTTAAAATGGTAAACATGGGGGCTGCCCGGTGGCATAGTGGTTACATCTGTGGGCACTGCTGAGTTCACCAGTTTGGATCCTGGGTGTGGACCTATGCACTGCTCATCAAGCCATGCTGTGACAGGCTTTCCACATATAAAATAGAGGAAGATGGGCACGAATGTTAGCTCAGGGCCAATCTTCCTCAGCAAAAAAGAGGAGGATTGGCAGCAGATGTTAGCTCATAGCTAATCTTCCAGATAAAGAAAAAAGGTTAACATGGCAAATTTCATGTTATGCATATTTTACCACAATAAAAAAATTAAAAAGAAAGATAGAAGCAACAGAAGAGACTGAGAAGGAGGGGCTAATGAGGCAGGCAGAGAACCAAGAAAGAGTAGAGGCCAAGCAAAGACAGTGTTTCATAAAGAAGGAAATAATCATAAGGATTTAGGCTACTGGGAGGCCAACAGGATGACCGAGAAATTATGGCAGAAGTGGGTGGGCAGTTCATGAAAGCTTATATTATTAACCTAATTAAAATAGTCCTTGTCCTTGAAACTTTCATTCAATTTCCACTAACCAATGTTATCAGCATAAATGTTGGCATTGTTGGGGCAGGGTCTGAGCCAGAACTGCAGAGTAACAGAAAGTGCAAGAGAGAAATAAGAGAGAGAGACACAGTCAGAAAGGCTCGAGCGCAGACACCGTTTTTACTGGGCCTAACATTAATGCTTTTATTCCTTGACCTCAAAAGTATGAAATTAATCGATTTTAAAAGAAAATAGGGGACAGGGTGCTGATTGAAACTAATCAATCAAGTTGGGAGGTGATTAATAGCACGCGCTGCAGGCGTATCTACAATGCAGGTTGAGAAGTGGTCGTTTTATAGTTCATTACATATCTGTGTGATGTTATTTATTGTTTACTTAAGCAATCGCAGTTGAAGCGCAGGCCAATTCCTGGGAATTAATGACCCACTGGGAGAGTCCATTACCTCTGGACATTAACCCCAGTCAGTTCACAGTTTTTCCAGGAAAATCCCTTTGAAGAATTATTTGTTCTCCGTCCCTTGTCACCACATTTAAAAACAACATTTAAAATACTCCCTTTGTGTAAAGTCATTGAACTATACTAGCGGTTTTTTGAAAGCAATAGTTTCTTTAAGATAAGACGGGTAAAAAGTCTATAAAATCCACTTCTTGAAGGCCTGTCTGAGTTTATTCTACTGTAGACAACAACCTACAGAATATAAGAGAAAAGTGAGTCAAAATTCACTTCAAGATGTTTCAATGGCCCTAGTTCTGAAACTCATATTTTAATTTATTTTCAGCGTTTGAAGACTCTCAAATATCTCCGAACCAGAGCTTAAAGCATGAAGGAGCTCACAATTCTAGTACTTTCTCTTGATAAGAGAACAAGAGAAAAAATAAAGGAAATGTTAACAAAAAGAATTAATGTGATTAAAATACCAGCCCGATTATGAGGAGCCGTCTGTAAGCAGTCAGAAGATCGGCCTGAAGGCTGAAATCGTCCTTAGTGGCTTATGTCTATAAAACCAAAATTCTGCCTTCCCATTACATTTTCCAAAACAATAAACAACCAATATTTACTGAGGAAGGCATAACCCGGATCACGACCAAGACAAGGGTCCAGAGAATGTGAAAGCTGGACGGAGCCTCAGTCATCCTTCAGGAGAGGTAGCGTCACTTGCTTAAGGACAAAGAGAATTCAAGTCTTCCCTATGTCTACTCTAAAGTTATTTTTAGTCTAGCTTTGCTGATGCCATTTAATAATAATAACAGTAATAATAATCAAATATATGTACTTTCTATGTACCAAGCATTCTTCTAAGAATTTACCACATACCGACTTGTTTAATGCTCACCACCACACTGTGATCTGTTATTATCAGATATGTTACTATCCCCACTCCACAGAGGAGGAATACTGAGGCACAGAGATGTTGAGCAACTTCCGAAAGGCTACCTCGCTGGTAAATGGCAGAATTAACGTCTGGAACCTTGGCCACTGGGCTCCAGAGCCTGTGCCCTTAACCACCATGCAATGGGAACCAAGGATGAAATTATCTGTGCTCTATTTCCAGCACCTCTTCTCACATTTAAAAAAAATCAACCAGCTCCAGCCCTGATGGCCTAGTGGTTAAAGTTTGGTGCTCACTGCTTTGGGGTCTGGGTTCTCTTCCTGGTCCCCGAACCACACCACCTGTCTGACAGTTGCCGTGCTTGGCACCGGCTCACATAGAAGAACTAGACGGACTGACAACTAGGATATACAATGATGCACTGGGGCTTGGGGGAGGAAAAAAAAAGGAAGAAGATTGGCAACAGATGTTAGCTCAGAGAAAATCTTTCCCTGCAAAAAAAAAAAAAAAGGAAAAAAATTAACCAACACTTGTATTATGCTTATTACGTGTTCTAAGTGTCTTCTAAATATCAACTCACTGGTCCTCATACCAACCCCGTGAAATGTTCTTATCACCATCTCCAATTTATAGATGAAGAAACTGAAGCAGAGAGAGGTTAAGTAATGTGACCTAGCTCACACAGCTGGGAATCTTTTTTTTTTTTTGAGGAAGAGTGGCCCTGAGCTAACATCTGTGCCCATCTTCCTCTATTTCGTATGTGGGACGCCTGCCACTGCATGGGTTGATGAGCGGTGCATATGTCTGTGCCCGGGATCCAAATCTGTGAACCCTGCACCGCCGAAGTGGAGCATTCGAATCCAACCACTAGGCAACCCCCTTGGCAGGCCCTACAGCCAGGAAGCCTCACAGAGCTGGGACGTGCACTCAGCCTGGCTCCAGAGCAGGTATCCTTTCAGGACACACTGCTGTCTCTTCCTCAAAGTCCCAAACACTCAAGCCAATGACTCTTCTATCAGAATCCTCTGTCTTCCTTCTTCCATTGGCTCCTGATGTCCCTTAGGCACCTCATCACCCCCACACAAAAGGAGGAAAAGAGTACAGAGGCATTTCCAGACCACTCCAGTATATTGAATCAATTTCCACTGAATTCACGTGTATTTATTTATAGAGTTGTTGGGGAGAGGTGAGTTAAGATGAGGGGAGAGACAGGAGAGGTGCCAGGGACAGAGAAAGTGAGAAGAGAAAAGGAACACTGATGGCTTGGGTTCAAATTCCAGCTATGATAAGAATAGTTAACAGTTATTTATTAAAACCTTACCTTAATAAGCTTAGCCTGGCTGTATAAATTTTATACTCATGTAGATTATTGCAGGTGATTTTCATGACAAATGACAGTTTTGGGGTAGATCTCATTTGTGTTCCTATTTCACAGATGAGAGAATTGAACCTTAGAGAGGTTAATTAACTCGCCAAGGTCCCACAGCTTGAAAGTGACAGAGTCAGGATTTGAACCCAGCTCGTCTGGCTCTAGAGTCTGTGATCTCTACCACTGTACACTGGCCTCCTAGAGACCCAGTCAAGGCTCAGGTCTGCCCACTGCGCCTGAGAACTACTGACTGACGTGTGTAAGCCTAACATAATACATGTCCGGGGCCGGCTCCGCGGCTGAGTGGTTAAGTTTGTGGGCTCCGCTGTGGCAGCCCAGGGTTTCGCTGGTTCGGATCCTGGGTGCGGACATGGCACCGCTCATCAGGCCACGTTGAGGCGGCATCCCACATGCCGCATCTAGAGGGACCCGCAACTATAAAATACAGCTATGTACTCGGGGGATTTGGGGAGAAGCAGAAAGAAAGAAAAAAAAAAAGAAGTTTGGCAACAGTTGTTAGCTCACGTGCCAAAAAAACCCAAAAAACCAAAAAAAACAAACAAAAAACATAATACATGTCCTTCCCAAGGACCGCCTCCCACCTCTAATTCTACTTTTGACATATACCAAGAGGTGTCCCTGGGCTTGTTTAAGGACTTTATTTTGGGCTCTCTCCCATGATCTCAAGGTTTCAGGGAAGTGAAAGGAATCATGAGCGTTGGTTGTTCCCATGCATGTGCCAATGTTATTTTAAATTGTGTTATGTTTAAGTTGTGTTGGGGGAACGTAGTTTGGTTCAAACTCAAGGGTAAAATTGCAGGAAACATGATAAAAAATTGACTTTCATTAAGTCCTTATCGTCTACTCGGCATTTCATACATATTATCTCATTCACTTCTCCCAACTCTTCTACTTTCTTCTCTTTACAGATGACAGAACTATGATTCAGAGACAAAGTGACTTCTCCAAGTGTGTACCATCTATGTCTGATGGAGCTGGTTCTCAAACCTAGCCCTTCTTTCTGGAAATTTACATATAAGGGTATAAGATGAAGTTAAAACTTAATGGGCCTGTTGAGAACTGAGAAATGGATCACAAATACAATTTATCAACATTTATAGAGTGTGTATCCCAATATTTCCACATATAGCATCCATCAGGCAAGAATGCATTTCTGAGCCTGCAACGCAGCAACTGAGGGATACTGAAAAGCCATAAAAGGAGAGAGCCCTTGGGATAATGGTGGAAAATGGACCGTGGATGAGAGCCCTGGGATCTCAGTCCATTTCACCTCCAGACAACCGCCACGTGACTTGGTGGTCCTCCTTGTGAGATCCACGCTATGTGTGAACATCCTTCCATCCCAGCAAGTCCAAACATAGCATGCTGAGCACTCAATACTTACTTACTGCCTGAATCATGTGTTTCCAAGACAACTTCTCGCTTAGACACCATTATGGGCTGAATTGTGTCCCCTCAAGTTCATATGTTGAAACCCTAACTCCCAGTACCTCAGAATGTAACTACATTTGGAGACAGGGCCTTTAGAGAGGTGATTAAGTTACACTGAGGCCATTAGAGTGGGTTCTAATCCAGTCTGACTGGTGTCCTCATAAGAAGAGGGAATTTGGACACACAAAGAGACACCAGGGATGTGCGTGCACAGAGGAAAGACCATGTGAAGACACAGAGAGAAGGCGGCCAGCTGCGAGCCAAAGAGAGGGCCTCAGAAGAAATCAAGCTTGATGACACCTTGATCTTGGACTTCCAGTCTCCAGAACTGTGTGAAAATAAGTGTCTATTGCTTAACCCACTCAGTCTGTGATATTCTGTTACGGCAGTCCTTGCAGACTAACAGAGACACCAAATTTAATAGTCTCCAAATCAGCTTTTAATGTTTTTCTAAGCACTTAAGTGTGAAATATTTACAAATACTTTGATATGTCACCATCTAGGATGAAGATTCTTTCCCATCCTTTCTTGAAGTTCTGAGCATCTCATTTGTCCACCTGACTTCTAAAACTTCTAGGGGTGCCTCCTGTTTCATTTGATGTACACTCACTTTTCCCCTCGGGAAGATTTTTAAATTAAATACCTTCCTAAGTCATCTGGAGTATTCCCAAATACTGTACTTGACATTGGAATGCAAATTGCAAGTGAATATTTAGTAGCAGAGCCCACATTCCGGAACTCAATTACAGTCTTGTGCAGGAGAAGGAAAGGAGACTGATGAAGTCTGACACACATTATGAAAGAAGATTGGACTTAAGTTCATATATATATATATATATATATATTTTTTTTTTTTTTGGTGATAAAAGAGTATCTCATCTTTTCAGAACAAAACTTTGAAGCATCTAATCAAATTTAGTTCCTTTCAACAAATGTCTATTGAGCATTTAATATGTGCTAGGGGCAGGCATATGACATTTTAATGTAGCTGTTGTGACATTGGGGGCATTTGGATTATGCAAATTTGAGTTGACCCTGAAGTCATTTTTGTGTGTGTGTGTGTGTTTTTTCTCTGTGTTTATTTTATTTTATTTTTTTCAATTTTTTTTATTGAGTAATTGATAGGTTACAATCTTGTGAAATTTCAGTTGTACATTAATGTTTGTCAGTCATGTTGTAGGTGCACCACTTCACCCTTTGTGCCCACCCCCCACCCCACCTTTCCCCTGGTATCCACTAAACTGTTCTTGGTCCATAGTTTTAAATTCCTCATATGAGTGGAGTCATACACAGATTATCTTTCTCTTGCTGCCTTATTTCACTTAACATAATTCTCTCAAGGTCCATCCATGTTATTGCAAATGGAATGATTTTGTTCTGTTTTGCAGCTGAGTAGTATTCCATTGCATATATGTACCACGTCTTCTTTATCCATTCGTCTGTTGCTGGACACTTAGGTTGCTTCCACGTCTTGGCTATTGTAAACAGTGCTGCAATAAACATTGGGGTGCACAGGACTTTTGGGATTGCTGAGGAAGTCATTTTAATTAGAAATAAAATACTGCATTTTTTAAAAAATCAAGTAACGTTTGCAGTAGAGATTCAATCTCTTATCTTTCCTTTTTGATGAACACAAGGGTGAGGAGGAGGACACCAGTGACGCAGAGATAGGGTGGAGTTGGGTGTGGAACCAACATCTGGAAAGGGTGCAGCTCAGGGTTCCTGTCAGACTTGGTTTTCCACTTAGTATTTGGTGATGAGAAACTTTGAATTTTGACTCAACCCTGTCAAAACAAACCAAATCAAAATGCTCCCTTGAGGCCTGGCCCAATGTTATCCTGGAGATACAGCAATGAATAACACTGACCCTACTACTAAGACACTGGAAATCTGAAACATATAGTCTCTACTTGAATCCGCTCAATTGACGGCCACAAATTCCCTTCAAATTGGAATAGCAAAAAAGGAAGAGACAGAGGAAGAAAGTTGAGGTACTTTACAAGCTATGATTACCAGAACCTTCATCACTTTTTACAGCCAGGTTAGAGTGCAGCTGCTTTGGGAAAAGGGACGGAAGTGAGGGGGAGGACAGGGAATGGAACCACAATGACAGCCACAGGAGGCTCTACCAGGCAGTAGGCTGTGTCACCCTGGGCATACCCACTGCTCATCTGGAAGTCAGAAAATTGTAGCAAGAGCATTTAGACCACCAAGAGCATCCTTGAGAGCCAACGCTGACATATTTAGAGAAATGTTTTCACCCAGTTGCCACAAACAGCAGCCTTCAGGCCTCAACCTACCATTTTTCACCCCTTTTAGGGGCCGTGAGCACCGTTCAGAAATCCGGATTTAGCCTCAAAGCATTTACATGGTAAAGGGCATAGAAACAAACAGTTAATAAATTTCCCCACAGGAAACAGCTGCTATTTTTAAATAATTTTAGAATTTTAGAAAGGCCATTCTCTCCATTCTACAAGTCTGTCTTGACTTTCAAATGTCTGAGGATTTATGGTCTACATTTTTATAGTCTCTGTTGAATGGTGTTAACTTCACCAGTGATCACTAACGAATTGTTCGCATCGTTTCCTTTGGTTAAGATGCATACTAGTTCCTAAAGCTTGAACACCTCCTCCTAGCCCACTGAGTTGTCTGAGAGCTGAAATTTGTGCTCTAAAAGAAGTTTATTTCTTAAGATGCATTGCAAAATAAACATTCAAAGGCCTATAATAATTATTTTTAAAAATATAAAGCAAATTATCTTAGAATTGACATTGAGTCTCTTAATGTTCTCTTATAAATCTACTCCATTCATAAAAATGATGAACAAAACCCAAAACTCTCAATAAATTGGATTTTTAAAAATCTTAGTGACAGCCCCATTTCATATCAGATTTAGGATTAACATTACCCAAAGAATGGTGTACAAAATCATCTTGGTTTTATGGTTAACTCAATTATTGGCAAAGAGTCAGATTTCCTGATTTGCACTCTCATCACTTAAATCACGCTGATACTCATAAATTAGTATGAACCTAAGGCAGAAATTGTCCCTGTGAGTGGCTCTATGACTCAGATCCTTAATCTCTTTCCCTCTGTGGGAAAGTAGATACACTTTTACTGCACAGACCTCAATCTAAACCAAGACTAGATCTTCAAAAAACACCTTAAAGTACAGTCAACACTAATGCAAGACAGCAGGGACCAAGATAACCCCAAAAGGCAGCTAATCCAAAATGTGTTTAGCTTTAGCTAAATGGAGATTTAAAATGATAAACTAGGAGCTGATCTGATCATAATCCCCAGCTTCATACCCAAGCATTTCTGTTTCAATCTTAAAATCATCCCTTGCTTCCAGCTAAGAAACTAAAGTAAAGCCAGTAAGCATTTAGCCTATTCCCGAGGAGCATATCATTGCACAGCTAAAATGAAGGACGCTGATCAATGACCCCAGGTGTTAGTTACTGTGAGGGTTTTTGGTCCTCACATGTCATAGGATTCACCCACACTCTAGGCTGTTTCAAACTCTCACTACAATTTACTCTTCTGTGATGTTTTAAGCAGACTGAAGGCAGGGAAACTATAATTTCCATTTCCAATTGGAAGTGAGAAAGATGAAGAAAATGGATACATTATTGGCCAATAGCAAAACAGGATCCTCACTTCTGGCCAAATGGGACAAACTCATCCTAACTCCGTAACCTCCTCAGGCAGAAAATACAGAGCTAAGCATGACAAATGGAAATTCTGCAGTGGTAAGTGAAAGCCTGTTAATACACCCAACTGCATACGCATTATCATTCAGACCTTGGGAACAATTTACTAGCCTAAACCTTAAAAGCTTATGGTGATGCTTTCTCCTAACAGAGAAAAATAAACATGTACCAGTTATTATAATTTATTAATCTTGTTTTCCCTTCCAAAAGTAAGGCAGCAGAGGACAGTGACATTACACCTGATTCCATTATCACTGAATAATAAAGTTACTTCATGTGTGTGTCTGGGAGAGAAGATGAGTGGGAGAAATCAAGCACAGGCAAAATGAATAATTTAATTAAATGCCTAAACAAACAAATTTTATACACTGATGTCTATATTCAAGGAGGAAGAGGAAGACTGGAAATAAGAGACGAGGAATTGAAATGTAGGAAATTGATGGTATTTAAATGAAATAATGGAGTTTTATTCTCGAGAAGCAGCCTGGGAGCACTTGATCTATTGTGACCTTGCTTTTTTTTCAGACTAATATGTAATACGGCTAACACTTAGCTCTTGCAAGGGCCAGACACGGTCTCTGCGTTATGTGTCTGAGTTCACGTCATCCTTCCGGGGACTCAGTGAGGCAGGTCGTATGCATTGTTCTACCTCCTTTACAACGGTAGGCTTGGAGGCACAGCACATTTAAGTGACTGGCCCCAAATGACCCACCTAGGAAGTTGTGAAATCCGGATTAGAACACAGACGATCTGTCTCTGTGACTCTTCATTCACTTCCAAGGACGGTCCCTTCTCAGCTACTTCATTTGGAACAAGATGGAGCATTTCTGTGCATGCACGATACAGGATCTTTCTACCACTGTTGATCACTAACATGAACAGAGCACCATGATGGAAAATAAGGTGAAAAAAGTTTACAGCTTCTCAATGGTGTTTAGCATCAAGTACAAGGAGACCGATTTGGTGAAAGGCCATGTGGGTCACTGACTAATTGTCATGCGATTTTTGTTTTAAGCCGATGAGTACTGGGAGATGGGAATGCTTAGAGAAAACATGGTGGATAAGAACCCAAGGGCTGCTGTCAGAGTGGAAATCAAACACTAGCTTTGACTGTGACCATTTACCAGCTTTGACCATGACCGACAGATTTAATTCTCTGAGTTCTGGTTCTATTTCAGTAAAATGGGGATAATAACACCCACTCCACAGGGCTAATGGGGCGAATAGCTAAGATAATATAGTAAAATCATTTAGTACAGTGCTTGGAACACAGCAAGAGCTCAATTTATCATTATAGTTATTATTATTACTATCACTATTCTTCTTTGAACATCCATCAAGGTTGAATAAGCTAAAGGTATTGGTATACCTAGGTGATATATACTACCAACAAAAATAGAATTATATTTAATATTTTGCTTCTATAAGTGAATAAAATTTACTTCTTAATTTAAAGTTAATTTTATCAATGTTATATGTGCACATAGCTAAAACCAGTTAGCACTAATGGCTTATAACAAAAAGAACCTTACTGTCCTCAACTATGCCCACCTCACTTTGCCAGTTCTAAATATCTTAGCTGTTTCCTGCCACTTACCTCCATTTTTGTAAATAATATGCTTATACTTCTATTTTTGGTTTGTTTGTTTGTTTTCCTCCCCAAAGCCCCAGTGCATGGTTGCATATCCTAGTTGTAGGTCCTTGTTGTTCTTCTGTGTGAGCCACCACCACAGCATGACAACTGACAGAGGGGTGGTGTGGTTCCGCGACTGGGAAATGAACCTGGGCTGCTGAAGCATGAGAGTGCCAAACTTTCACCAGTAGACCACCAGCGTTGGATCTATCCTTCTGTTTTTAATTTATCAATTTTAGATAGTAAATGCCACATGTGCCACCCCAGCCCCTCTTGTAGGACTGAGGCACTCATTCCCCTAGCTGCTGGGAATGCTGGTGACTGATGACTCTCAGCTGAGCGTCTCTGAGACTAGCGCTCAGTTGTAAAGAGCCACAATGCTCAAGGTCAAGACTCCTCCTGTCTTAGCGTGAGCTGTTATAACAAAAATACCATAGACCTTGTGGCTTAAACAACAGACATTGATTTCTCACTGTCCAAGATCAAGGTGCCAGCAGATTCAGTTCCTGGCGAGAGCTGTCTTCCTTTCTTGCACATGGCCACCTTCTTACTGTATCCTCACACTGTGGAGACAGAGAGCTCTCGTGTCTCTTCCTCTTTCTATAGCAGCATTAACTCCTTCATGAGGGTCTGTCCTCATTTCCTTATCTCCCAAAGATCCTCCCTCCAAATACCATCGAATTGGGGATTACGGCCTTAACATATGAATTTGGGTGGGACACAAACATTCAGTCTGTAGCACTCCCTTGCAGCTGCCTACTTCCAATGATGGGTGCATTCTGAGGGTATAATGGCCTGGCTCCCCTGAATTAAGGCAGCACCATTCTAAGGGGGTCATCTCAGCTCCAGAGCAAGATCTTTGTAGTGACTGCATTACCATCGCAATTCAACTCCTCCCTGTGGCCCATCCTGCTTCTTTCAGTCCTTCACAAGTGTTGATCCCAAGGACACGCTTCAATAAACTGCCTGCACACAGTATGTTTCCCAGGAAACTTCACTAAGCCGTTGTAGACTTGCTGTCATGGTAGTCAGTCTAACACAGGCACACACCTCCCTTCCTCTAATCCTCTCAATGTGGTTATACCGCAACTTTTCATTAAATCCATAGTCACTGTTTACATCACTATGACAGTAAAACACTACTCATTGCAGAGCCCAAGAGCATCCCATGACTACCATTCCTTTCTCATATAAATTTTATTTTGTCTTGGAATTAAAGCTGTTGTTTGTTCATCTACTTAGTTTCTATGAAGTTTTCTCTACTCTCTCACAATGCGTCAATGGGTCTGTCAAATGCTTCTCAATACATTTTGCAAATCTCATACACAAAAAATATTCTAGCACCTCTATTTGGTTCTTGAATACTTTGCTCCTGTAGCCCTCCACTTTCCTGCTCCAATATGTACTCACTGCTCTGTACAGATTCATCCTGACAATTCCTTTTAGCATTCTTGTATGTCAGACCTTCTATTTCACAAATCCTACGTATTCATCTGTCATGGCTTATTCCTTTGTTTTGCTGGAGTCTATTCTCCAGTAGCTTCCTCTACAAAAGTATGCATGGGAGGTATATTTGGGGAGTCCATTCACATCTATTATTCTTCACTCATATGTGATTGACAGTTTGCTTGGGCAAAAAATTCCTGGTTGAAAATCACTTTTTCTCTGAATTTTCAAGTTTTCCCTATCCAGTGTTATTAGTGAAATGTCCACAGCCATTCTGATCCTCTCTCCTTTGGTATGAATGACTAATTTTCTCTCAAAGTTTAAGATAACTTTGTTCCTGGTGTTCTGAAATATTGCAAAGATGTGTTTTGGGTTAGCCTTTTTTAATTCATTGATCTGGGTGCCTGGTGGACCTGTTTAATCTGGGTTACTGTGTTCTTTTGTTCTAGAAAATTCTTCTTTATTATTTCTTTGATAATTTTCTCCCCATTGTTTCCTCCCACTGCTCAGGAATTCCTTACATGGAGATAATGGACTTCTTAGATTGATCTTATAATTTTATTTTCTTTTTCTCACCTGTCTTTTTTAAATTTTTTTTAATTAATTAATTTTCAGATGTACATCATAATATAGTTTGAATTCTGTGTAGATTACATCATGTTCACCACCTGAAAACCACCTGTCTTTTTTCCCTACTTTCCGGAAGAGTTCCTTCATTACTCTACGTTTCAACCTTTTTTCTTTTGATTACCACATTTTTCATTTTCAAATACCTTCTTGGTCTCTGTTTCTCAAAGCTTCCTGTTCTTGTTTTACAGACACAGTCTTCAGATATCTGTGGATATGGTCTTTTTCCTTAAGTTTTCCTCTGATCCTTGCAAAACTCTGTTTTCTCCAGGTTTCTACTTTCTCTCAATTTGAGGTTTTCCTAAAATTTGGGTGATCCTTGATTTTTTTTCCTAATATTTACAATCGAGGCCTTTCTTTATCTTTGGGGCTCACTTCACCATCAGCTGGTGTCCCTGAGTTTCTCCAGAGAAAAGAGCTCCAGTTTCCTCGAAGGAGGATGAGTTTGGGGAGAAGATCTGATTTACGTCTTTTGTGTAGAAACCTTTCCACCAAGGCTGCTCTTCTCAGCCCCATGCCTCACCTCCATCTTTGAAAATACCTGGTATCCCTAGGTGGCGTTCGAAGGAGCATGGCTCATTCCTTGGTGATACTGTCCTCTGCAGGCTTGGTGGGAATTTCCTCTGTTCTTCAGAAGTCAATTACCATCTGCCTTCTTGCTTCAGCAATGTTTGTTAAAATATCTTCCCACTGTTGCTTTCTCTGTAGTCTCTCTGTCCTTGTGGATTAATATCTTTTTGGTTCTCTTGGTGCACTTTAGCTGGGTTTGGGGAGGGGAAAAAATGCATACATGGGCATACTGTCATTTTTAAGTAGAAGCCCTGTAATACATTTTATTTCCAAATATGCATTTGTCAGTTCACATGCCATATAATGAAGTAAGAATAGTTTTTAACACAATAATTTATCCTTTCCATTAAAGTCGTCTTTCAATAAACTTTGAGAAGACGGTTCACTCAAGGTGCAAAACCAACAAAGGGGAGTTTGCACTTTAAAGATAGAAAAAAAGGGGAACCCCCCCCAAGTTTTCAAAGGAACTTAGTTTTCAAAGAGTCATAGCTTTATCGTAAAACTCAATACAATTTTAAAAAATGTGTCCAGAGCCACTTAGTAAAAGTATGTAGGCAAAAATATACAATTGTATGTTTGCACAGAGCAGTCAAGCTTAGACATGGAATCTTGACATGTATTGTTCCTATCATGCAAATCTCTCCAGAGAGATGAGCTTCTAAACCAGAAATGCTATCGTTCAGTGCAATCTTAGTGGCAGCAATTAGAACGATGATTTCAAACCATTATGCATCCAAAGAGAAGGCAAGAGTCCAATCTCAACATCAAAGGCAATCAGCAAATAATTGAATGGACATGGTTACATGATTAAATTGTATCATGTACAAGATGCGCAAACAGAAAATAAGAAATGAGGCCATGTGATAAAATAGAGGCTTTCTTTTAAAATTATGCTCAAAATATTTGCTCTGTGATTTTATATATAAGAAGAAATGGGTGAGAGAGAAATTGAAAGGACTGAAGAATTTGAGATGTGTGTGGGACATTCAAGTCATTTCCGGTAGAGTTACTACTCTGCTGGGTGTAATGACTTCTATAAATTATTGAAACTTCCAGACTTGTAGTAATGATTTGGTAATAAGTCCAAATGCATTGGGGCATCAGAGAACATCAAAACATTACACTGAGTGTTAAATGTTATCGTCTGGTCCAGAAATTATTTCAGTAAATAACATCTGGTGAAAATAATTATCCTGCCTTTAAGTTGCAAAATGATGAGATATTTTGGAGAAGATTAAATGCAAACTTCATATTTATTTATTATAAGAATTCAAGAATAATCTTAAAAGTAAAAGTGGAATGCTATTACATGTGCTATGATTAAGGGCAGATCCATCTCTGGCTTCCGGCTTGCCAGGTTTATGTCTTCGT
The DNA here is from genome assembly GCF_041296235.1 of Equus asinus. Classification (NCBI taxonomy): domain Eukaryota; kingdom Metazoa; phylum Chordata; class Mammalia; order Perissodactyla; family Equidae; genus Equus; species Equus asinus. The sequence goes on along the minus strand of NC_091790.1, from coordinate 123,355,906 downwards.
TTTACTGCACTGGTATGAAGCCTGATCTGAGAGCTCAGATAATACGTATACTATGGAACTTGGGATATTTACAATCAGAAATTTGCAGCTTCATCTATAAACACCAGTTAACATACCCGAGTTATTTATGACACATGCTCCTAGTTTGCATTCTATACTAGAATTACATTTTCTCACACTTAAAGCAATCTGCCAAGTTGGGACCTAGGGGCCCTCTTTTGGATAAAAGTAGTCAAATAAACATCATTCAAAAACAAAATAAAGTACTCTGTGTGTTTGAGTGTGTATGAGGGTGTGTTTGAAAGTGTGTGTATGTGTCTACACGTGTACGCAAGTGTGTGTGCGTACCAAGAATGAGGGTGAAACACATAGAGCACTCATTTCAGGTGAAAATGTAAATGTATGCCGCAAATCTCAGCAATCATGCTAAATAATATTTTAATAGAATATTTTAAAAATCAATATTAATGCAAAAAAAAATCTATGTGCTACAACTAAAGGTAAAGAATCCCAGATGGGATCCTGGAACAAAAAAAAACGACATTAGGTAAAAACTAAAGAAATGTAAATAAAGAATGGACTTTAGCTAATTAAAAAAAAAAAATCCACAGTGAACTACATGTCAAAATTTTAAATAAAGACAATCTGTATCTCTGATTTTCATTTTTGCATCAAACTCCAATATAGCTTGGCATGGCACTGGTGTGTGCTTAAATGCCTCTACTTTTCAAGGCTTTTTTATTTTGTTCTATGTTCAAAATAAACAAAAAGGCAGTCAGATGATGACTAATATCTATGTGATATCAAAGTTACTAAATCCTACCAACGAATACTATTATTTATCTAAATAGTTTGTAAATTCCTCAGCTACAGGCCCAGTTCCTAGAAAACAGGAAGTATATTCTACTGTACCCATCATATTAACTAAAACTTCAATACTTTACGTGAACTATTAAATATTTTGACTGATACGTGTTGGGGGAGTGAAGCAGTCAACCAGGAATAAAGAGCCCTGAGTGCTGTTCTGGTTCTGCCACTGTCCAGGGCCCAGTGTTTAATCTCGCTGAGCCTCAAGGATCTCGTCTGTTCAATTCGTTGAATTAAAGATCCACCACTCCAAAAGTTCACGGATTTGTGATTTGTTTATTTATTTTTTTCAGCTAGGAACAATTAATTAAGGAAACCATATTCAACAAAATATTACAACATAAATACCAATAAAATAATTGGTTTTCCTATGGTTATTCATTTGATATCATCAAAAACGGGATTCGAGGATGTAGATTATTACAGAATCCATGCGTTTTTAGTGGGCCAAAAGCTGAACATTGGATTGGGGCTACAAATTGGGAGATCTTGAGAGATCTCAATACCAATTCCAACAGCTGAAATGGACAGAAACACTCCTGGCTTCCCAAATTCATACTATCAGTGGAAATTTCTATTGAAAGTGTAAAAAGATAGTTATTTGATTATTAAGTAGTCCATAGAAGCCTACTTTTAAACTTGTGATTGATTTTACACACATAGTCTTAGAATCAAACACATTTACAACAATTATTCTATGAGAAAAAGTACTTAAAGTTCTAAAACCACCATAAAAGTTTATAATATAACCACTATTATATAATAACTACATTGTAATTCAATATAGGTGATTTTCTAGAAAGAAATCTATACTGTTTTGTAAAGTGTTACAAGAATTGTACTTCTTTATCCACTCAAAATCATATCTTGTTTTATATGCTCAGGTCTCTTATTTAAGTTTCTCTAGTAATGTCATATTTAAGCCATAAAATTGTCATTTGTGGATTTCATGATGTAACAAAATAAATGACAATCTATCACAACACCCAATTCTAACAAGCAAGTTCATTACATTTAAAAAAGTTAATAGTTAACATAATATGCAATAGGATGCTTTAGACTCTCAGGGTATGTATTACGCTTGAGTATTTTGTGGAAATGAGAGAAACTAAAGTTAAAATTAAGTAAAACGTTTGAGTCGAAGAGTATTTCTTTAAATGAAGGTTACTTCCTTACAAAGTTACAAAATAAAAGTTCTAAAGGATTTTATTTGGAGAATTGTTCAGAAATTATTTACAACTAGAATTGTTTAATGAAAACTACCAAAGGGATTTTAAATGCATTTCATGTTTTTCCTGCGGGTAGGATAAATTTTTTTTGCACTTTATTTGAAGTCAAAGTAATTTATTTGTCAAATCATCTCTGCGCCTTCCCCAAACAAAATGGTAAATATATCTCTGCCTCACTAAAAAAGAATTTCTTTCCACAAATTCTGATTGAATAAAGGCAAATAGAAGGTTACAGAAATTATGAAGGATGTAGGTCAATGGAGAAGTTTGAACAAGGCAAACATAGCAGTGTATGCAGAGCCAGACACTCACGAATCATTCTAGATACTGATGTACTTACACTGTCCCGTTTACCTACATTCATGTGACTTTGTAAATAGTGAAAAACAATCACTTAAATTCAACATGCGTGTTTTCGATACTGTAAAGTGAACTCCACTCTTTGTGTGTTTTCCCATTTACAGTTCAGCCTTAAAAGAGAGAAGCCATGCTAAGTAATTTGTATGGTACTTAAAATGGCAGCTGCTTAGTTCCTTGCTCTAGAGAGCCAAAACTGATGGCTCTGCTTCAAGTAGGTTTCCTGAATTCGTTAATTCCTTTCATAACATGTTTTTTAAAAGTTACTACGTTACCAAATTTGATGTCTTTTTCCAAGACAGTCAAACAATAACCCAATAAATCCGAGAAGCCTTTGGATTGTTGTGGCAGTTCTAGTTATGCTGTGCTTTTCTATAAAGCTATTATTAAGAGACATCCAAAGATAGACCTTAACTGTCCACTGCTACTAGACAGATGGTAGTGGAAGGGAGACCTGTCATTTAAATGAGTCACCATTTTCATCAATATGCTCATTGGTTACCAAGCAAAGCTAAGCTACATGTGAGTCATTATTTTCTGGCCTAGGATGTGAAGAATGACCCATTAATCTACATAGCTAGACATCTAGTTCTTTTTGCTAACTCTGGACGTTTACCTGAAAAGCTGAACTGTGTCATTCACAATCAAGCTATGCAGAAAGATTAGATATAGTCCTGTTCATGTTTCTGCAATTCTGAGCTATATTTGACCCATACATACAGAAGGAAGAGAACAGAAATTGAGTTTTCCATGAGGTTGTACTCCATTCAAGAAGAGTGATGCTTTGAGAATCCACATAGTCCATGTAGTATGAAAAAAAATGAAATTGCATTTGAGTTTGGTTTTTCAAACTCCATTTGTGTCTTGGTCCTAAAGAAAGATCATACTGAGGTCTTAGAAATAATCCATACAGAATACACTGATTGCTCCATTTTGAAAACGTACTGCCAAATGCTGACTTCCCTTCATTGACTACAGATAATTCCCCCATTACTCCTGCCTTAGAAACCTAGACTTTGAGAAAGAGTAGTGTATTCTGAGAGTTGGCAGTTTGTATCTTTGGTAAAAAATGAAAAAACAAATGCATATGCACACACACACACAACACTTGCCAACAAAGACAACAGCCTCTTCTTTTGATGTATTAATGCTATCACACCATTGTCAACACCAGACTAGAGTTACTGGCCAAAAAGAATATATCCTGGCCTGCACCGAGACACAGCTGCAATTCAGTTGGCCATGCTAGGCCCCATCTGTAAGAGTTGGATGCTTGGTGACACTGGCCATTCTGAAGCCTATATAAAGAAGCCTGAGAAAGCTAGGCAGACAGATGGTAAAGCAATACAATAATGAAGAAAATTTAGCTGATGTTGATGCTTATTTTGCCTTCCAAGAGGATGCTGCAACTCCCAAATAACACTCCATAATGGGGCATCTATCACTCATAGACACGCAAACATTTGTGCTCAACCACAAAATATCAGTTAAGGTGGTCATAAATTTCACCATATGTAAACAGAACACAACATTCAGCTAATATGACAATTAGCAATACAAATTGCATACAGAAATTATCAAGCGATGCCAATTATTGGCTTAGCCCATCCTCTTTCTTTTCTTAAGCAGATTTTTGGTGGTGTTGTTTGTGTTGTTATTTTTTCCTGCTGTGAGATTTAGTCTAAGTGGAACTAAAGGTATTACAATAATGGGTTACATCAAACGCAGATCAAACATCCGTATGGCCCTCTCTCTCAGGGTACTCCAGGAGGAGGGAAGGAATATTGGAGGAACTGAAGGCAGGCCAGCACGCTGGGGGAAGGTTGCACGCGGGCAGTCAGTCATTTAAGGGGTTGAATATAATCCTAACTGCCACAGGAAGGCACTGATGGATTTGACTGGGGGGCTGTCATGACTCCATTTACATTTTAAGGCTATCCTTCTACTTGGTGGGTGGAGAACAGATTGGAGGTGACTAAGAAAGGCAACAGGAGGAAAGGAGGTTAGGAAATGGTAGCATTTTACCACAAAACGAACAGTCCAGTTTGGGGCTGATATATCAAAACATTTGCAACACAGCTAATAGGACAGAGGGAAAGGATGGCACCAGCTTGGCTATTGGCTCTCCCTGGCATGCCTCACTTCTTTATGAAGTTGCTTTTTGTGCCTTAAATCTCAGTGCCATTATGATTTATGACTGCATGAAATCTTTTAAATTAAGATTTGTTTGATTGTCTGTTTCTATTAAGGTGACCATAATAGCAATTTCCCTTTTTCCAAACAAATGTTTTGCAGGGCGCTGGAGCTCAGCGTCTGTGTATGGATCATGACAGTGATTAATTTCTGTCGCTAAATTCTTTATTTTCTATAACTAATTTAAGATAGCTGCCACTTTTTAATAACTAAAGGATATAAATCCAGTAGGGTATTTTTCTTAGGTAATTGATATAACATCTTCATATTAGTGACTATAAATTACGGCTCTGTTACCCCATTCTGTCACCCAGCAAAGCTGCTCAAAGTACGTATATCCAGGCTGCCACTGTGCAGTGGTGCATACAATTTCTCCTCAACTAAACAACAAATCACAGAGCCAAACACTGTCTAAACCAATAATTTAGTTAGGATTTCATTCAGTCGAATGAAAACCTCAGTGGTTTTGCAATGCTGCTTGGTTTGGTAATGTTTTTAAAGATTAGCATTTACCAAGTTAAAGAAGCCACACTCTAGGTAGAAAAATATTGGGGCTTTAAAGGGGGAGACCATTCACCTATTTCATTTTACCAAAAAATTGCATTTCCCAAATTTCCCTGTCAGTAAATAGGGAAATAAAATTTCTCAAAATTTCTGAAGACTGAAACATGTCTAACTCTGACGAGTAATTTCTTCTAAGTGGAAGAAATTCTTCCCAATGGATTCAAACGCCACTTCCTGAAAGACACATCTACAGACATCAATGACTCTTTGACAGAATCTCTTGCTATGATGTAAAATGCAGCAGAAAACTGAAGTACCAGAATTGATGCCAAATGTATAAATGATTTTTGGATTATACTGGTATTGGCTTATATGTAACATAATTCTGTCCCTTAACCAAATAATGTGTGTGGCGGGGGAGGGGGGAGTTCTAAACCACTCAGAGAGAATGGGGACATCTGTGAGTATTTATACCCATAAAAACATGTCAGGACATTCTTAGATCAAGGAATCCCAGCTGCAAATGAATGAGGATCCCTGATATGATGCTATGAACCTCTCTCAGCCATTGGCAGCAAGGACACCCCTATAGTAGCATCCTGAATACTCATATACAACTGTAATTGATTACATTTAAGTTCATGTGATTCGTAGTTAAATGATGACTGCATGTTTATGCAAAGTGTCTCCATAAAGAAATGAGACTAATTTTCTTCTTGACTAGCTTGTGGAAGCAGTAGAGCAATCATAAGGCAGCAAGAATGTTATGGAAACATGTTTCAACGAGCAGCGGCACTATTTCCAAGTCCAGCCAGTGAACTATCATTTGCTCACAGCTGCACTGAATATTGCTTTATGTCAGAACAAAAATGGGTGATCACTTACAGCAAAAAATTAGTTGAGTTCTGTGTGATAATTCTTCACTATATCCACTTGACTTGCTAAAATAAGCTTCTCGGAATGAAAGAGCGTTGCAAGTCACAATTTTAGTGCCAATAAAGTTTTTTTAAAGGTTGTGGAAGATGTTTATGTTGGTACGCAAGATGTTTATCTGGTCAGTTTCTGGGATTCATTCATAAAAGTGTTTAAAATGTCAAAGATTTTGTTTATTTAATTAAGACATAAATGGTGGCTAAGAGTTTACATTTAAACAAAGAAGAAATAACCATAAAATATTAGGGCTGAAAAGGATATTAATGGTCATTCAGTCCAGCCTCCTCTTTACAGATAAGAAAACTAAGACCAAAATCCAATAACTGCTAAATGGTAGAATTAAAACTAATTTAACTTGTTCTGAAAGGAATCATGTCATGGGAAAAGTTTCTGGAAAGATTATGCTGTATACGTTAGGTGACAAACAACAAAATATTAAGATAGGTCATTTTCTTTTGTTTTCAGAAAAGAGTAGGTTAAAACCTAATTTTAAAAATTTTAAATAATTTTTACTATAACCTAGATACAAAATCTTCAACATCCTTACTGGAAAACTCCAGCTTCCCCAAGATCCAAAAGGTACATGTATCAAAATTATAGTTGAACACCAAGATTTCTTTCTTGATACCTGGTTTTGTTGAAGCAGCAAGTCCTGATACCTACATAGGCTGCATATTGTACCACAGGGCCCAAATCAGTTTTAAATTGTCAAAATCTTAGACCTATCTCAACACTTAAGGAATTGTGTATGACACAAATACATTGGCTTATACCAGTGATTATTTTCTTTATTACGATAATTCTTTGGCTCAAAACATGGTTTTTGTTTTATCCAAACCTGATGTTAATCTCTCTGAGCACAGATTTGATTCACCAGACTTGGCTCCAAATGATGTTTGATTATTTCCAAAATCCTGGCAAATGACATACATTATCCTCATTTGAGAATGATCACAAATGGCACATAGTTTCCGAAACTGTCCTGAGAAACGGTCCCTTTATTAGACAAAGTTGTATTATCTGCTTAAGGAGACTACTTTGAAATGGGAAGCATTCATTGGGCAAGGTGAAAAAATGTTGATTTTAGAACTAAGTCAGTGATATATATTTTATAGTTAAATACCTTTTTTTATGTTAGCCCCATTTCTACAGTTTAATGATGAACTCTGAAGCATTGCATCTCCTTTAAAGCTCCCTATGGTCCCTGGAAAAATTGGGTGCTCTGTCGACAGCCTGCATTCTGCGAGGGTCACTGACACAATGACCTTAAACTCCTCCAGGTTAAAGTCTGTCCCCAAAGTCTGGAACTGCATGTAACTGATATTCGGAGTGGGAAAGCTGATGCTCCAATACCGCTGAGCCCAGCAGGCCTCCTGCACGACGGGCAGGGAGGGTAATGCTGCACTACACAGTCAGAAGATACGGTTTGACTCTCATTCTTTAACAGAAAATTCATTCCATCTTGGAGAAGCAGTTTTCTGCATTTTCCCATTTTTGGGGGGAAAGAAAAAGACATAAAATTTAGAAGATCGGTGGCTGTGGATGCCATATATTAATGCTTTTATGCCAAAGATTGCTTTCTTACTCCATAGCCATACTCTTGAACATTGAGAGTATTGGGCTAATGAGAGCCCAAAAGCTAAAACTACAGAGAGGGGTGTGTGTGTGTGTGTGTGTGAATTTTCCATTCAATCCATGTTTATGATGTGATAAGCACAGTGCTAGGTCCAGATAAATTCCCCTACTCCCAACCAGAGCCTGCGTCCATCAACACATTTCCCCATGCATGCATGTTTACATCCTGCTGCAGCAAAGGAAAGAAGCGATGACTTTCTGAATGTCAGAATCAACGCTGATAAGAGTGTTAATGTTTAAGCAAATGCATTGACTGTTGTGTTTCTTTTTCAAAGTTAAATCGGTCCTACTCCCTGTAAAATCAAATGAAACAAGCATCACATTCCATTCGGTTATGTTCTGACAGTTTACTGCTGTAGGGCAGAAAGGCAAAAATAAATGCAGTCACCCACAAATTGCTTCCAATTGTCTGAGAACTCCTTAAGTACACAGTAAGTAGCTCTAAAAGCAGAAATCTGGATTCCAAACAAATTCCAACATGATTCAAATTGCCTCTTCACATATTTCTTTTGGGAAATGTTTAAGTGCTGAGGTCTCCTCTAGCTGGTATAGCTTCCTGTGTTCATTCTCATCTTTTTTTTTTTCTATTTTGAGGAAGATTAGCCCTGAGCTAACTGATGACAATCCTCCTCTTTTTGCTGAGGAAAACTGGCCCTCAGCTAACATCTATGCCCATCTTCCTCTACTTTATATGTGGGATGCCTACCACAGCATGGCCTGCCAAGCAGTGTCATGTCCGCACCTGGGATCCGAACCGGTGAACTCCGGGCCGGCTGAAGTGGAACGTGCGAACTTAGCTGCTGCACTACCGGGCCAGCCCCTCATTCTCATCATAACTGAGCCCGCCATGAGGTCAGATCTCACTGATGTGTCACCAGAGGACCCTCTATGGTGTCATCCTCAGTGCCAGTATATGTAAATATGATACAATTTCAGGGAAATGTGACATAATTAGAGGCTATCATTATGCAGCCCTCTGTGAGCCTTAATTTGCATGTTTCCAATAAAAGTACACAGCTCACAGTTCGCACACACAAGCTGTCACTTTTTCAATACTATAATTATTACTTGCAAGCCTTGAAAAATCTATCAATTCCAGAAAAGGACTTGAGAGAGATTACCACAAATGATGATGGAATCATGAACCTTTCTTCCTGCTGTCCAAAAATTTCCATCATGGCAATATATTGAAAATCTCATAAGTATATAAGTAACGGATAAAAATTTATATTATTAGGCTTAAACTTCAGGAGCTAAAGAAAAAGAAAACTTAAAAAGATTGAAAACTAATATCACAGTGAAACATGATTGCATTATTTGAGGCTTGGTATCTCACTCTTTTCTGTGTTTTCAATTAAGGTACTAGTTTGTTTTAAAACTCAGAGTGATATGGGTAGGATTATACACTTACCAGAAGGGCGTTAAAGAGATCATAAATCTAGACTTCAAGAACAAGGTGTTTAGATCCTCAGTTTTACCACAGAAATAGAAGGAGTAATACAGAGATATATCTTTGTACTACAAATATATTTTATTCTATTATATCAAAAAATTAAAGTATAGAGTCAAAGATGTAGCTGGTTTTAAAGTTATGATATAATGCAACAACAAAATCCAATCCATTGATATTTAACATGCACTCATAGATTCTATGGCTATTTATTACTTTCTATTACATTACCTGATTTTTGTGAAGTTATTTATGCACCCTCTTCTATTTATTATGTAAATATGTATTTACATTTACTGGAAGTCAGTTCAGAACGTTTCTGGAAAAAATGAACATGCACAAAAGTATTATCCTTTAATCCAAAGAAAAAGAAAAAAGAAAAGTCTTGTTCATTTCTCCCCAGCTAATGGGGAGTTAATTTCTCCCCAGCAGGACCTTAATTCTTTTGCACGTAGTCCAGGGCCAGGCCAAGTCATGTGTTTAGTGGCATCTGGTTTGATCAGGCTCTGTATGGGGGTTAATAAGACCATCTCTTTTACGATATAAACTCCTGAAAATCAAAAATTTTCTCCAAACTCGTTAAGAATTGTGAGCCTTCGGCATGCATTAATTATAACCATCACTGACTGACCATATTTGGTGGTTTCAGTAATTCTTTTGGAGCCCTGTTATAAACTCTTAATTAATCTTGATCATTCATTCATTCAGCAAGTATTTGTTGAGGCTTACTACCGACCAGGAATTGTTCTAGGTGCTGAGGATTCAACACGAAACATTCCAACCAAATATGAACAACCCCTACAATTTGGTGCTTATGTTCTAGTAGGGAGACAGATGGAGAAAAAAACGCTATAAGTAAATAAAGTATATAACATGATAAATTGGTGAGAATAAATGGAAAAACAATAAAGCAGGAAAGAAGGACAGGGAGTATTGTGGGAAAAGAGGGAGTTGCAATTTTAAGTCCAACGGATAAAGAAGCCCTCATCAAAAAACAACATTTAATAAAACACCTGAAGGATCTCAGGTGAAGAGCTTTCTAAACAGAGGAAACAGCAGGTGCAAAGGCCCTGAGATGGGAACAAGCCTGTTGTGTTCTAGGAACACAAAGGAGGTCAGTGAGTTGGAGCAGAGATATGGCCCCCTGCCCGGCAGCAGCAGCATCACCTGAAAGTTTGTCGGAAATGCAAATTCTCAGACCTATTTTGTCATAAACTGGGGCTGCAGGGGTGAAACGGGGTTCAGCCGTCCGTGTTTTCACAACCCCCTCCCTTCCCCATTATTGTGACCCACACCAAAGTGTAAGAACCTGGTCTGAAGCCAAGTGAGTAAGAGGACAGATATTAGCAGATGAAGTCAGAGAAGTAATGGTCCTTGCAATTTTACCCTGAGGGAGATGGGAAGTCAGAAGACGCAAATCGCTAGAACAAAAATAAATAAATAAACAAATTAAACAAACAAATGAATAAGAAAAGAAAAGTTACTAGGATAAATTGATAACATAACAACTCAAGACTGGGAATATGGAGTCAATAAATGACATATGTTGTTTTCAAGAAATTTAGTCTCGCATTTGCATTTTTTTAACCAAGATGCACACTCTGAATTACTCTGTTATTTAAAGCAGATTGCATATACAATCCATGCATATACATGGAAGGCCTACCTCACCTGATATCTATCTTCCGAGTTCTAACAAGCCATCATTTTGCTTAAAAAAACTCTACTCCTCAACATGTTCAAATGTAGACTCTAAACAGGAAGAGACCGCGTTTTCTATTAACTCTGTTGGACACTGCTACGGACTGAATATTTCTGTCCCCTCAAAATTCATATGTTGAAATCCTAACCCTCACAATGACGTTATTACGAGGTGGGGCCTTTGGGAGGTGATTAGGTCATGAGAACAGAGCCCTCACAAATGAGATGATAGCTCTTATAAGAGGGATCTCAGAAAGATCGCTTGCCCCTTCCTTCTGTGTGAGGACACAGAGAAAAGATGCCAGCTGTGAACTAGGAAGCAGGTCCAGACACTGAATCTGCTGGCACCTTGATCTTGGGCTTCCCAGCCTCCAGAACTGTGAGAAAGAAATTTCTGGTGTTTATAAGCCACTCAGTCTGTGGTATTTTGTTACAGCAGCCCAAACAGACTAAGACAAATACAAAATTTTACGTCTCCTCTGATGGGAAAGCATCCAGATATGCCGATAATGTTAATGTATTTTATTTTATTCCATATAATGAGCCAGTTTCTGTTTAGTGAGAAATGTAAAGGGCAATGAGTACATCAGGAATAAGGAGGAAAGAAAAGGATAAATTTATCAAAAGCCTGAGTGACAACAATTTGCACAGTAAAGACAACAAGGAGGTTTGATGTAAGAAAACTCTGATTTAATTGCTGTTGTATATATACACTTAGAGACACACGTACACACAGTTTAGTAAGAGAACAGAAAAATCACTTTTCTATTTTGGGGGATTACAACTTTCCTTGTATTAATCATGGCGCATGGTTATGAGCATCATGCCAAGATGCTCTAGTCACTCTTTTCCACCTTTCATTTTCAGGGTCAATACAGTCCTTTGAATACCGTTCAAGGTGCCTCTGGCTTCTTTGTCATTCATGGCTATCGTCACTTTTTTACCTGTCCTATTAAATTAAGCAGTTTGGCATAAATTGCCTGAAACATACTCAAACTCATTCATTCATTCAACTTCTATTACTAAAAACTTACAATATGCCATAAGGTTCTTCATCCCCAATAAGATTCCTCGGTACATTTATAGTACTGTTTCTATTAATACAAATTATTGACTAACAGACACAATTTGTTGTCAAAAACTTGGTTACTGAAGAAAGTTACAACACAGAAGCAGAAGAGATGCATCTCAGGATGTCAGCAATTGGAGGTTATTAGCATGAAAATATCATTAAACGTCATTAACTCAAATGCAGCTGAGACAGATAGAAGGCTCTTAGCCTTTAAATCAACTACAGTCAATACAGGGAAAGTAGCTTAGTAGCTCCCATTGACTTAATTGTACTGCCAGATCAAATGACTGATTATCTGGGCCATCCAGGGTGGTTCTGTCCTGGCTGAACGCTTCATATGTGAAATTCATAATAATGAATCACTGGCCATTTGTACCAACTCTGGAATTTGTTTTTCCAGGGAATTGTTGCCTGTTGATGCTCCATGGACTTTACCGCCTGGTGGAGATGAGAAGCAGCATGATGCTGCCATCATCTCTCCTTTCCTTGCTTTCCTTTCTTCCTTCCCCTTTTCATCAACTCTTTCTTCTTTGCAAGTCAAACAAGCTATGGCTCCACTGTCAAACCAGGAGAGGGAGCAAGGACGTGAAGGAGGGTGATAGCCGTTCTCTACTCTTTTCCCAGATAAACTTTCTCCATTTGATAGGCCTTGCAAATAATAATGATAAAATAAACACTTATGTAGCGCTTACCATCCAGGCGCTGCTTCCACTGTACAGCTGAGGAAACTGAGACTCAGAGAGTTTATATAATTTGCCCAAGGTCACACAGCTAGTCGGTGGTAGAAGCTCGTTCTAATTCAAACTATCTGAGCTCTTGAACAACGAAGACACCCCATCCCACCTCCTCAACCACGCACGCGCAAGGAGACTGGTTTCCTTGAGTGATTTTATACCTCTTTCCCCATCACGTGGTGGACTCCATTTCAAAGGCTCCGCATAACCAGACTTGATAACAGATAAACGTGCACTTTTTGAACACTTACTGTGGTGGGAATAGAACACTCCTAAGTAAATGTCAAATTCAACTGAGTTGGGGAGAAACTATGACCTGAGGATTCAGGTATTAAAAGGACAAAGAGCTTTTGCCCTCTGGATATTAAGAACAACTCATCTGTTGTGTTTAAATCAGAAGAGGCCAGAATTGTTCCCAGGGAGAGAAATATTTTCCAAAATCCGAGCATTTGTCCTTTGATCTTTGTGTACTCAGGAAAGACAAAAACAACTATACTTTTGAAAACTTAGTGGCTATTTGAAAACGATTGAAAATAGTCTTAAAAGGAAAATATAAGAGGATAATCTCCAAGGCAAAATAATGAAAAGTACATGCTGCCAGAGTTAACATTAAGCTATACTGCATTATGCAATGCATTAAGCTATATGAACGTTGTTTTACAAAGGATTCAATTAAATCAATACTCACTGATAACCAACCCAGTAGTTACAGAAATACACAGATGAATAAAACAGAGTTCCTATCTTCAAATGGCTTATAGAGATAAGATAGGTTTAAAAATCATCACAATAAAAGGCAAAAACACCGCTAGAGTGGTATAAACCAAGATTTAGAAGAAGAGATCATAGTCAATGGGTGAAGTCAAAAAAGATTCTCTGCGTATCCCAGCTTCCCCATTTAATTGGTCAGCAATCCCACTGCCTTTATCCCCTGCACAGCATCCCTCCCCTCCACGTGCACGGCCAGTCCCTCAGGAGAGGCCTTGACCACTTCTGGCCTGGACCACTGTGGACTTCAGACTCACAGAACTCCCAGACACCCTCTTCACTGCTGCCATGAGATCCCTGCGGTAGCACTTCCCTAAAAGGACAGAAAAGAAAACCTCTCTTCTCCTCATATTCAAATATTGTAAGACAGTGCACATAAGGATTCTTTTCTTCAAGCTAAACATCCCTGACTCATTCAACTACTTCATGAATTATAATTTCCAGACTTTACATCATCTTCGGTGTGTGCATCCCTCTAAAATATTGGTACCCAGAGCAGGGCAGATTTTTCTTTTGGCATGATAGTCAATAGGCTGTGAGTGTCACTACTATACGCTGTCCATATGGATCAATGGAGAGGGTGTGTTACACGAGCCACGGAGATCCTGGTAGACTCATGAGTGTCGCAGTCCCATGACCTGGTCTGGTGACCCCATCATAAAGGACACGAGCCTAATTTTGGGTGGCTTATTCTTGGTGAATCCATGCTGCTCCTAGTGATCCCCACTTTATGTTCTTGATGCTGAGGAAAATGTACTAGTCCTTGATTCCAGGTTACCACTGTGAAACTACTAGTTTCTGAAATTCCACCTTTGCCCAGTTTTGCTGCACTAGAAGCCTTCTGAGATTTTCCATCACACTTTCTTAAAGACATCCGACTAGCTCTTTCAGTATCTTTTGACCTCATTTGACTAAATTTATGCCTCCTCTCATATCTTGGGCTTCCACTTTTAACCATGATTGTCAGTATTTTCAGACTAAAGATTATTCTACTCGATCAGGTAAGGAAAGCCAAACAGAAAGTGAATACCACAAAACCCCATAATGTGAACACTGAAGGCCTTAGAAATAATCTAGCCTGTGTGGGTGTAATCAGCACACAACAGAGCAAAAATGTCCCAGGCAATTTACCTGTGTGTTTTACTCATGCATCACAGCCATCCTCTGAATAGAGAAATCTGAGGTCTGAAAGAGTCTGCGTGGCCCAGGAGACCACCACTAATTTTTCACCAAACTCAGAAAAGGAAGGAGGGAGCAGAAGTCATGAAGGCAGCCAGGAAGGACACATGCCTAAGCGCTCATTCTGTGCTGAGCACTGAGGAGACAAAGACAAGTGTGTTTCCTCGTCTGAGCCCTTCTAGGGTCTTACGGTTTCCAGATCACTCATCATTGAGACGATCGAGTGAAATAGGTACCAAAATAGCAATTTTTACACGTGAAGAAACTGAAGCTCAGATAAAGAAAGCAATTTGCCCAAAGGCACGCAGGTAGTGTATGAGCTTTTCACGACGACCCACCTGCCTCTGGAAGTCACTAGTGGGTCTCAAGGTGGATGTCACCTACATGCAGTACACCTAGACAGCGAGCACCTTGCTGAAAACACCATTTGTGAGGGTGGTACTTGCCTGTCTCATCCACTCTGGACAGTTCTCAGGAAGGGTCTGTTCCATTTTAGGCATCTATCTCCTCAGGAAGATAGACTGCTTAAGAGCACAGAGTGAGTGCACGTTATTATCTGCTAAATGGGTATCATAGGTGGACCTACCTCATGGAGTCGTCTCAAAGATTAAATGAGATAACTCATCTAAAGCTCTCTGTAAATGGCAGATATTACTATTAACAGTAATAACTCTGAGAACAGTTTTTCCGCTAAAGACTTCTTCCCTTCTTTTTTCTGTTTAAAATATTTCTTATTATGGAAAATTTCAAACATGTATAAAAGTAGAAACAATGTACAATGAACCTTCACGTACTAATCTCCCAGCTGCGATATTTATCAACTGTCCAACAATCTTATTTCGTGTGTATTTCTACACACACACGATTATTTTGAATCAAGCTCCAGATATCTGTAAATTTCATCTGTAAATATTTGTGTGTGTATCGCTAAAAGGTAGGGACTCTAAAAAAAAACACAACCGCAATACCATTATCACACTTAAAATTTTAACAATAATTCCTTAATATTATCAAATACACAATTGATGTCTATTATTTCTCTACTCTACAATTTTTTGTTACAGTTCAGTTAGATTATCATCCAAATAAGGTCCATACCTTGTGATTATTATGTGTCTTAGATTCTCTTAACCCCCAGCTTTCCCTTTTTCCTATCTTTTTTTTTCCCTCGTAATTTTTTGTTGAAGAAACTCAGTCATTTGTTTCATTTGATATAATTTCCCACAGAATCCTGTGAGCTATATAAAAAGCCCTTCTCTCTCAGTATAAGCAATCCTACTTTCCTCTCTCCATCTCAAGGATGATTTTCCACTCATTATAATTATAACAATCATTTTTGTCAATTATACAAAAAATTTGCCTGTGAAATAGCTATAATGATTTTACTTAAACACTTAGCACTTGTGATGTGTCAGTAACTGTTCTAATTTCTTCACAAATATTAGTTCATTTAATTACCATAATATGTCCTTATCCCCTTTTTACAGATGAAATGTCTAAAGCTCGGGGAGGTTAAGGAACTTTCCTAAGACCACATAGCTAGTAAACAGGTAGATAGATTTATTTAAAAACTAAGGTTGGGGGAATAGTAAATGTTCACTTAATGTAACCATTTTTCATAGTCAGAGTTGCATATTTCAGAAGGCACTAGGCCTGAGTTTTGATTCTGACTATTCCACATATTAGTTGTGTGTCTCTAAACAGGGTCCTCACGCTCTCTGATTTCTTGATGCACAATGAACATCAAAAACAAGAGTTTTTCTCCAGTAATCAGGTATGAACATTATATATGAACCAACAAATATTTACTAAGTTGGGACTTTGAATCACAACTAAAATGCTTGGTAAGAACTCATTGCAGGATGAGTTAATTAAAGGGATACCATTATCATCTGATGAAATATTGTTTAATATAGAGATGAAAAGGAAGACAATGAATATCAATTATAATTATATGCATTTGCTTAAAAAATTATGGAATTTTAGATGAGAAATTTTCTATTTAATATGGCTAATAAAAACAATCTATAGCATGTGAATACTTAGGAGTAAGTTAAATAGACTGGATTAAAGTTAAATCATAACCCCAAATTCAAGTATACACTTATTATTGATCTTATCGAGCTTGGGTGTTAGCATTCCCAGAACAATTATTTCTAATAAATTGAAGTGTGTGCTCAGATTACTTTCATAAATTGATGGATTGTCACAATAATGGGATATATGGCGCTCTTCAAAAATCCCCTTTAAATTTAGTTTTACAGTAATATAGCAATTTAGAGAATAATGGTTTTCTTGTCTCTCTACATTTCAAGATTTTTTTCAAATGCACTTTCACAGATAAGAGCACCAACAGAATGATATCCTCTACTAAAAACAAGTCAAATTGGTCAAGCTCATTTGATTTTTTCTACTTCTACTTTTTTTAAGGAAAATCATAAATAAGAACTTAATTCCTACTTGAAGAGGGAAAGTCATTTTTAGTTGCTCATCTGTCCTTTAAAAAAACGTGCAGAGGCGTTTGGGAAGAAACCTCATTATCTTGATCTTCTGGAAGCCTTTCTTACATCCTAGCGACCGACTGTCCGACTTCATTAGCTCCTACTGGATGGTGCATTCCCCCTTCAGCCCACTTAAACGGGAGAGGCAGAATGCTTTCTTCAGAGTCAATCTAGATGCTTTCTCAGATAAATAAGGACGAAGAACACTGAAAGCCCATTATAGCTCCACCATGAGGAAGGAAATGTTTTCCTGCTGTGATTTTTGTTAGTTTGTTTGCATCTGACAATAATTTTATATATCATAGGAACTGCATGGTTTGTATATTATACAGGAATAGCCCCAAGAGAGTTTCCTTAAAATATGCAGGTCACGTGAAAATTATTATTGGTTGTACGTGACTGAGAACCATTTCAATTCAACAGTTAAAAATCAAAAACACCTCAACTGATCCAGAGGCCTATAGCAGACAACTTCTACTGCGCTTGGATGGAAGGAAGCACACGCACGCACACACGCATGTATATGCATGCACACACATACACACATAAGTGCACACACTCAGGAATGGACAGGGCAGAAGTTGGTTCCGGCCAGAAGAAACCAACGTGTAGCTTCTTCATCGGACCACTACCATTTTATCGTTATTGTATTTTTTGCCTGGATAAAATTGCCTTTCTTTAGAATTTAAAGGATATCTATTAAACAAAAAGGCCACAATCACTGACCAGAATCTTCTCTTAACTTTTATGTATTTCAAACTATGTTTTCAGACTTTGCATTTTGAATGTAAGCTGCAAACTACAATTGGGAAGGTCTTTCACTTGTTTTTCATGTGAACACATACAGTTGTGTGTCACTTAATGACAGGGATACATTCTGAGAAATCCGCTGTTAGGTGATTTAATCATTGTACAAACATCCTGGAGGGCACTTACACAAACATAGATGGTATAGCCGACTACACACCTAGGCTGAATGGTGCTAATATTAAGAGACCCCCGTTGTATATGGAATCCGCCATTGACCGGAACATCATTACGTGGCACACGACTGTGCACATATACATACCAGAAATAGATTTGCAGGATCTAGTTTTGAGGAACCTAATATATAAACTTGTAGATCTCTTCAAATAAATGCCAACATGATGAGCTTTGAAAATATAAAAGAACAGAGGAGGAAAGAAGCAGAGACACATGTATGTACGCACACGGAAGAGTTGTGTTTTGCGGTAAAGCAATGCTCTCAGGTTGGGACCATACTAAATATCTGTTTCTTCACATACTCAGGGTTCTTACTCAACCATTTCCCCTTCTGCGCAGTTATAATGAGAGGCCGTGTGCTGCCCAGACCCCCAGTAATGGCTCATGGGTCACATGCCAATAATACGTGAGCCTTTATTGCTAAGAGCAAAAACACTAGTCATTTAAAACCACCGTCCAAAGAAAAGCACAATTTCTGTTTGCCTTTCTATGTTAATACTTATATAATGTGTTTTGAAAATAGATACATTTCAACAATTCAGAGTACCCTAGTCCTAATAAAATCAACATGTTACACATTGAAGTCATTGCTCGATTCAGTCATTGCTCAGACCCCTGCAAACAATATGAAATCCAAGAAAACTTTGAACAATTATCTAGTTAAAAGCTTTGGAAGCTTCGTTATCAAAGACTCCTAGGGTAGCAGAGAATGCAAACATCCTGGGAGGGGGGTCTGGTCCTAAGGGGTCTCATTTGTTACCAGCTTCAGGAAGGAGGCCAGCATATCAACCTGGGGACTTTGCACATTCTGCAGACCCCAACACAGGAACGTGTTTCCCCTGGAGTGCCCCCACTTGGGTTTCTCAAACCTCTGGTTTGAAAAGTAGGGTCCCATCTCTTTGCCTCTCGGAGCTCCAATATCCATAGGTCTTACAATAAAATCAGGACTTTGACTCAACTCATGATTCCCTCGTTTCTTCAAGAAGCATCTGAGGCAGAATACCAGAGACATCATTGTATGGTGAATGCTTGAATGTGCCCCTGAAAAAACAAATCTCCCATTTTTCAAAGTAAAGAACACCCTTAATTTTGAAAGCCAGGCCACGCACCATCTAAGGTGATGTCAGGCTTCTCGCGGTAATACCACCTGCTGCGACCGTTAGCTGGGCACCATCAAGATGCAGCACCAGCCTAATGTCAACAAAGCCTTGTGTGTGTCTTAAAAACAAAGAAATTAGGCCAAAATCCCTATGTAGCCAGGTCCCAACCACATTAGGCGATTCATTTGATCTTATTTACTTACTCACAAACGTCTGCTTCTTTTGTTACAAAAATCAACTAACTGTTTAGAAAAAGTGAGCATTTTAAGAATCACCTAGTTCCTCCTGCTTTCATCTGATAAAACATTCTGAAGCAAGGTCTAAATTCCAGAAGGAGAAAGTCACAATATGCCAGGTTAGGCCCGTGTGAGTCTGTAACTTTGGAATTCAAAATGTGAGCTGAATCCTCCGGAAGGGGGAGAGTGGAGGCTCATATCTTAATTAAAAAGAAGTTCTCTCTTTTACCTAAAATGAAACTTCTCCTTACATTTGAATCCCAAGGGTTGATAAGTTCCAGTGGAATTCAGATCCAAGATAAATAATGAAACGCAGTGGGAAATCAATCAAATACAATCTAAAGCTCATTTGGTCTGGTGTTATTTTCAGAAAGACACTTTAATATCAAATGGAGACCTTTTTCCAAAATACCCCTGTGTGGGGTTCTCATCCCTAGATATTTGGAGGGGAGGGGGGATTACCCAGTTTTTCTGATCTACATCCCTGGATAGAGGCCTCTGAGCTGGCACCTACTTGTTTTAAAGAGGTAGCAAGGCACACGAAAAAATCGATAGCTTAAAATAAAGCAAATAATAATGTAATAAACATAAACACTTTTAACTAATATAAATGATGGATAATACAAATAACTTAAAATAATGTATCCAAATGAATGTAAATAACAATTTACAAGAATAATTTAAATTACAAGAATGATTTAAATTATTCTTTATCCAAAATGACTCCCCATTGATTTGCTTCGTAAATCTGTTTCTTCCTACTTCCAGGAAAGAGAAAGACTGTCCTAAAAATTTCTGTCCATTGACCTAAGGAACTGATATACTACTTATAGGATATTAAGTCAGTAGCCGTTCGAATATTCTTCGGCAAAAAAATAAAACAAGGATCTAGGGTTTGAGCAGAGCAGCATCACTGATGTTTGGGATTCACGCATGTTGGACCAGGCATGAGGAAAACAGAACCAGAGACTCTGAACTGCCGTGGACAAAGGGAAATCCGTTCCGATTACTCTGATGCTTTTCCCCCAAACACTTGCCCGTGGACAGGCAGATCTTTTAGACAGTCAGATCTCCCGAAGAATCCACTGAGGGCCTCAGTTTGCCCTGCAAATAGGCCTGATGCTGTTTGTCATTCTCCAGAGGCCTAAACAGCAGGTGGCGCAGGCTGAGTCCTGCCCACGGTGGGTGGCTGTGGTCCGCCTTTCGTAGTATATAAAAGAAAAGATTTTGAATTATTTCCCAGAAATTTAAAATCAAGAGCTTTCAAGTGTGAATATCCCAATTAATGGCTTCTCTTTAAAAATTGGAAGTCATCCCAACTCTGGGCAGTCTGCCGCAGTCCGGGGTGTCCAGACAGGCCCCTGGCTCAGGTTAGGGTTTTTCAACCCTGGACTGCTTCACTCATCGGCACACCTTGTCTGAACCTTGTGGACAGTGACTATGTAAAACCCGCAGGCGGAGGTTTGGATATGTTTTTCAGGCCATTATGGACATTATTCCATCCTCTGCTATGGAAATGCTCATTACTACAATACCTCTTAAGAAACGTAAAATCTTGAGAATAGCAAGCACATGAAAAACTCTCAAAAGGTGTCAGCTGCTATTACATCATATCAACTCCCCTCTCTCTCCATTCTCCTTAGCTTGTACCGTTCGTTTCTCTGTGGTTTTTTCTCTTCTGGAGATTAGATTAGGAAATACCAGGGTCCTGGCTTGTGCATCACACATAAACACACACATTCATATGTACATGTAATAGAGGGAGAATTTGAAATATGTCTATGTATGCATATAATAGGATGAGAGGGAAGAGGTTGGCTGGGAGAATTGGCTTGTTGATTCATCCCACTTTATTTCAGCTGGGGGGGCCAAAAAGCCCAACTCTAGCGCCAGTCCGTCTTTGTTCCCTTTCCAAACCTCTCTCTTGCGTACTTTAAACCGCCTCTCCAGGATTACTCTTATTTTAAAACTTCAGACATTTACTGAAACAAGTAACTTAGATTCCTCCCTGGCCTGAAAGAAGGAGCTGCTCTTATTAGATGTGCCATAAGACAAACATCGCCTTCAGTATTCCGGCAAAATGCCACATAATGGAGGCCAAAATATGCTCCAAAGAAAGGTCAACACATCTTATTACAGTCAGCCTGCGATCGCACGGGACGGCGGGGATTAAATTCACAACTCCAATAACCAGTGAGCCAATTACTTCTCGAAGGGAGTGGCATGATAATACCTAGAGCGTAAAAAAAGGAAATGAAGTTTAATTAAGTGTCGCCCAGTGAAATCTTCCTGGAAGAGCACAGTGAAGGAGGAAAACAGAAGTCCAGCCTGCCCGAGGATGGGAGGGACATGCTGCCAAGCATATACGATTCTGACCAGAAAAAAAGGATGTGTATTTATTATACATGATATACATGACATATTATAATACATATGTAATAAATAACATCATATGACAAATATAAGACACATATGTATTCCAAAGTTAACCTAACTACAAATTAACCTTCTCATTTTTTTATCTTAACTGAAGTATTGATTTGTCCAGTCTTTTTTGATAACACTACAATATTCATAGAGAAGAATCAAAATCCAGATAGGACTGATGTGCCTTTTGTAGTTAACATGAATAAATGTAAATACTTTCAAACACACCTGTTGTATTTATCAGCTGGCCATATAAAATCAATGGGTTTAAGAATAGGCACCAGATGAAAAATTTGTACCTTCAATTGAGACACGATGAGTTAAGAAAGAAAAATGAGGCACAAAAGAGAAACTCAATTTTTCTGCTAAATATTAAGACACAGGCTTAAAGATTAGTTTTTTGAATATAATACTCTTAGGTTTCCCTTGGTACAAAATGCAACAAATGTGGTCTCTCTTTCTGAAATGGCCTTGTGAGTTATCATCCTTAATGCTCAAACTCATCAAAATGTGCTCTCAAGAAAGATTACATCAGGGCTGGCCTGGTGGCGTAGTGGTTGAGTTCTCATGCTCTGCTTTAGTGGCCTGGGGTTTGTGGGTTTGGATCCCGGAAACAGACCTACACACCGCTCATCAGGTCATGCTGTGGTGGCATCCCACATGCAAAATAGAGGAAGACTGGCATAGGTGTTAGCTCAGAGCCAGTCTTCCTTGAAAGAAAGAAAGAAAGAAAGGAAGGAAGGAAGGAAGGACGGAAGAAAGAAAGAAAGAAAAAGAAAGATTACATCAATAATCCATACATGTACGTGTTAATCCATTTCCCTGTGTCCATGTACGTTCATGTATAGACTCTCCTGAGTTACACTGCACTTGGTAGCCATTCAATGAATGCAAATTGTATAAATTCTCTGCCATTATGGGAAATAAGACTTGTCCCATCATTTGTGATATTTCAAACATTTCAGATCAAGTTAAGGAAGTAACTTTGTGGTGAAATTTTCAATCATTATCTTAAATGAGTCAATTAAAGAACGTAAAATGGCAATGATTTATTTAGCACTTAGTATAATTATGATACTAATAATAGAAAACACTTACATACCATTTACTTTGTGCCAGGCATTAAGAACCTTACACATGTCGACACATTTAGTCTGTACAACAATACTTCATGAGTTAATAATCACATTATCTTCATTTTACTGATTAGAAAACTGAGATACTGGGATGCTACATATGACTCGTCTGCTGTCACACTGCTGGATGGTGGCAGAGCCAGGATTTGAAGGAACACCGTCTGCCTCCAGAGGCTCTTAACTGTGTGCCAAGTATGACAGTAGAACCTTGTGAGGGTTAATTTTATGTGTCAACTTGATTGGGCTGTGGGGCACCCAGATATTTAGTTAAACATTGTTTTGGGTGAGTCTGTGAGAATCTTTCTGGATGAAATTAACATTTGAAATGGTAGACTGAGTAAAGCAGATTGCCATCGCCATTGTGGGTGGGCCTCATCTCCTCTGCGGAGGGCCGAAAAAGAACAAAAGGGCTGAGTAAGACAGAATCCTCTCTCAGCCCATCTTTGAGCTGGGACATCAGTCTTCTCTTGCTTTTGAACTTGGACTGGAGCTTACATCATCAATTCTCCTGGTTCCCAGGCCTTTGGACTGAGGCTGCAACCATACCATCAGCTTCACTGGGTCTCCAGCCTGCCTACTGTCGATCTTGGGATTTCTCAGCCTCTGTAAATGCATGAACCAATCCTTATAATGAATCTCTTTTTCTATATCTCGTATTGGTTCTGTTTCTTTGAAGAACTCAGATTAATACAGACCTTAATGTATATGATCTCACTTAATCTTCACAGCTACCCGACTAGAGAAACAATATTCATCCCATTTTTGTAGATAAGGAAATAGATCCCAAAATGATGTCCAAGGTTGCACTGCTAGGAAGCAGGTTTTGAAGCCAAGTCTAAATCCAGAGTCCACACACTTTCTACATAATTGTAGTACCTCTCTAAACATATGGAATCAGATGAGAAAGTTTCAGGCTAAAAGAAAACATCACGGGGCTGGCCCCATGGCCGAGTGGTTAAGTTTGTGCACTCCACTTTGGTGGCACAGGGCTCACCAGTTCGGATCCTGGGTGTGGACCTACACACCGCTCATCACACCATGCTGTGGTGGCGTCCCACGTAGAAGAACTAGAAGGACTCACATCTAGGATACACAACTATGTATAGGGACTTTGGGGAGGAAAAAAGGAAGATTGGCAACAGATGTTAGCTCAGGGCCAACCTTCAAAAGAAAAAAAAACTTTTAAAGAAAACATCAACTACCTGGTCCTTCTAGGAAATACACCAATTCCATGGTAGAGACCCATTGGTCAGCTCTATAGGCAAGTGCACACCTTGACACTCCAGTGAACTCCCCTTTAAATGGAAAAGAATAAGTAAACTTGTAAAACAAACTATAAAATAGACTATACAACCTTTGAAACTTTTAAAACTTCATACTATCCCTTAAATTTTAATTAAATCAGTGATCTATCAATCAATCATATTTAGCACTTCTAGTTCTTGTTCAGGAATCTCACCATCTCCACCTCGATTACAGATCCTTTCTCTCTCCCTTGAGGCTGAGAGATCACAGATAAAATTCATTAGAAATACTTAAGGCTTTTAGATGAGTTCTCAGACTTACAGTGAGCAGTAAGAGAGATCAGGCATTCTTTCACACACACACACACAAAGTAGTTATTTCTGATAATAATCAAAAGCTACAACAAAAAGCCCTCTTCTAACATCCTATGCCATTATAATAGCTGTCTTTTACAACTAAATACCAAGCAATCAAAAAAATGTTAATTAGTACTCAGCATTTACTATTCATAGAGACAGGCCATCATCTGTTAATTATCAGACCAATAGCAGAGTATTGATCACAATTTGTCAACTTGGAAATAATTGAAACCAGTAAAAGAATAGAATCTTTCGGTAAACAATAGGCCTTCATTTCAGAAACGCTTAGCCAGCTCTTCTTTTACACATTATCCTCTTCATCAATAAATGCTTTTCAGATAATTGTCTCTCTCTTGTTTGTGCTGTTTTTTTAAAACAAAAATTGTGTGGTTTAGTGAGAACGTATTAGGCACATATATCATTTTGGCAGCATAATACCAACTCATGACGGAATTAAGAGAGTCAATGCTTAGCAGAAGTAATAAATCGGGGCTTCTTAAGAGCTTGCACCTCGAAATACTGTTAAATTTGCTTTTCATTCATTAAAAAAGTTTACTGAGTGCCAACAATGTGCTTTCTAGATATGGATTCAATTATTCAAATATACGCTTTTATAGTCCAAGTCTTAATGTCCATTGCAAAGATACATAAAGCAGCCATCTTCACAGAAATAGGCAAAACCCATTATTTGCTCTGTCTTAAGACTCTTTAGTCAATGTAAGAGCAGCTTTCAATCTAAAGGAAAAAATAGATTCTATTGGATCACTGAACTTAAAACACAGTCCTTAACATATTACCCCTCCTTCACGAATCATTTCTTAAAAACTCTTACAATAATTTCGCAAGGAAATGCAACATGTATGGACTAACGCCACTTAAAGCCTGGATTTCTGGACAAACTCGCTCTAATACAAATACCTGTCGCCATGCCTCTTAGAGCTCCAGGTAGCCCAATGTAAAGATTTTTATGTCCCAAGGAAAATTTTACACCATAGGGAAAAAATAAAGTTTTCATTGTAAATATAAAAGTTAATATTGAAATGCCGAATTTTGCCTAATTTCTGGGCCTATTTTGCACGGAGGAAGGAGGGCAAGGACAAGTTCAACTTTCAAGGAACTAGAAACTAACTCAAGTTGCTGATAATTGACGTTGTCCCAGGGAGTGAGGGCCCTTTTCCAGTGGGAACAGGCCAAACGTTTTAACTCTGCAGAATCTCGGCGGCTCATCTTAAAATTGGCTTTAAAACAGGTTTTCTGCGATAACAATATGTGCCCATTTTCTGCCTGAAGAATTCCCATTGTAAATCCCACAACAACATGAATCATAATGGCAATTCTGACATAACATTAACTAGAGCAAGGCTTGGATAAGAGAGGAGAGAATAAAATAATTGCAGTGGTTATCAAAGTTCTACCTGGAGAATTGGACGGCTAAATGGATAGCACCTTGACCTTTCACCCCTGAGACTGTGGCTGGATTCCAGTCCTGACTCGAGTGACTAAAAAATCATTCTGACCACTGAGGTGAGAAAGACCCAAAGTGAAATTAGAATGAGGGTCTCAGGCCAGTTGTTTCAGTGTGCATTTCCAAATCACAAAACCACAGCAAACGAGTACTTTCTGAGAAGACACACACAAAACCCAGGCTTCTAGAAAAAAGGAAAAGGGTGAAAAGCACAAACTAATATTAATGAACTGTGAATTCCACAAATACACTACCAAGTAAACTCTTGATACAAAGCAGATATACATTAAAAAAAGAAGAAACAGCCTTTGGTTATTTAATCATCGACATCCTTTCAAATTCTATATTGTTAAGTTATTAATGCATCTGTTATGACCTGCTGTTAATAGAGGGAAACGGTAAATTTATTTGACTATTTAAACGATAAATATTTTCTATTTCAAGTGAATTCACTTCGACTATAAAACAGTAAAATCTAGAAATGTCAAAATGTCGGCAGCCTGATAGACCTAACTAGGAATGAAATGGAATCAGCTGACAGCCAAAGAAATACACAAAAGCTTCCAGTAATGCTTAAGGCCTTTCGTAAATGAAACATGTTTCAAGAAAAATACCCTGTTAAATTACAAATTACAACCAGCTCTGTGTTTCATTTAGAGTGAATAACTCATTCGTACCTTAAATTCTTTCTCCATATCTGATTTGAAACACTGCTTCCAACAACAGGTGCTTATCCATATAAATTACTCTCCTGATTCTGCTGGAGAATCAGTATGGAGCACGGCTGATCACAAGCAGAGGAGAAGGGAAAGATGCAGCGTTTGTGTCAGAGCCAGACATCCTCTAACAAGATTCCAAAAACAAATACTCTTGCAAAAAATATTATTACACCAGGGAAAATAAGACCCATTCCATCAAAAATAAATCTGGAACTCAGTGGAATCATATCATATTAGTTTTTCATAGTGAATTGCATGCACATCTCTGCCTCATCACTTTTAACTGTTGGAGGAGAGAAAGCTCTTACCTTGAAACAGTTTTAATGTTTACTATAGACGTACTGCAGGAATCCAAGCGTCATAAGGTGACAGCAATTAAACCAACAGGTCCCATTTCCTATAGATGACATTCTTGGGCTCCTCCATTTCAACTTCCATATTTGATTTAATTAGATTAGACAATTATTAGCGGACCTGAAACACTAGCTCATAGCAGTAATATACGAGAGAAATTACAAAACCAGTGGGCATGCCCCGTGTCTGAGGAAGATTTTCAAGTATTGCTCCTTTCAAGACGCCTGATGAGGAGGATATGATTGCAATCACTAATTCTTTCCTCAAGGGTCACACAATTGTTCAGATGGCCTAGAAACTGCAATTACAAATCAAAACGAGGGATGCTGGCTGATGGTCCTTTTTCTGAAACCCAACCCACTTTTAAAGTACACTGCTTTCTGATAATTGCTTTTCATCAGTTCTCCATTTAATAGCAATATTTTATGATTCTACATTTTCATTGAAAAATCTTGAGTCCACAGGGCATTTGGCTTGTGTGAGTTTTCACATCATCAGGGTCTTGTTTTCTTGTTCCAAACCTCAGAATTTCTAAATTTCACAAATACCTTGGTCAATCTGTTTCCTTTGCAGCCAAATGTTTACGTGCAAGTGTGAACACACATAGGTCTTGCTTTTGAATACGCTACTGACATAATTTTTAATCTTTGACAGCCTTTGCTCCACAAATAAAGCAAGCAAATGAATGACAACAAGCCACTCCAAATTCTGTTGGTTGCTATGCTATCGGAGCCAAAACTAATAAATGAAAGAATGAATGAAGGCATGTAGTGTATTCGGGATACTTTTTTGTAGCGGGTGGAGGGGCAAAAGAGAGTCAAGCCTAAACAGTCATTCTAAACGTGGATTATTCACTGGGCAACGGACTATTGGAGAGAGAGTTTAGGGAGACAGAGAGGGTACAGAACACAGAGAATAGAGAATAAAAGAAACAGATTTTCAAAGTTTATCACTGCCAACATCTATTTGGCAGCATTGTTTTGCTAAGCGACTAAAAATAAAACAAAGTCTTTTTTTTCCATCACAGCTGCACAGGATCACCCCTCACTGGGTTAATAGGTTATAATGAGGACAGTGACATTTTTACAAATAGTCAACTTAGAATGCTCTGTGTTCTATGGTCTCCTGACCAACAGTGTCAGCCCTAGATGTGGCATCTTGTCCAGTAATGTTGTCATCATAAAAATATTATATTAAATATAGACAAAATGGGGAGACGGTATAGAGTTTGGTGCTGGAGTCAAATATCTGGGCTCCAGCTGGTTTCACCACTTGTCAGCTGTGTGGTGTTGGACAAGTTGCTTCTCCTTTCTGTGCCTCAGTTTCTCCATTTATAAAATGGGAATGATGATAACCTCTCCTTCTTAGTGGGGCTGTGAGGATTGAAAGAGTTATCTAAGTGTTTGGAAGAGCCATACCTGCCACAGAGTAGACACTCAGTATTTACCTAGTATTATCATTGTTACTATTATTCTAGAAAGGCAGCACACACAGCAAAAACCAAGGTGAATTCATAAAATAGCATACATAAATAGTAAAACTCCCCTTTTCCCTCATTTCTCTTTGCGGGCAAATTCCTTGAAAACATTGTGCATTTTCACTGTTCCCAGTTTTGCTCCCCACACTTTCTCTTGAATGCACTCACCCAGGCTTCCCCACCCACCTCCATTAAAACTGTTCCTATCAAAGTCACCAATGGCCACACATCGCCCAGACCAATGGATGATTCAGAGTCCTCGTCTTATTTATGTGCCAGCTTACTTCTTGATGCCATACCACCCCCTCTTTAAAACTCTTTACTCCCCTGTTTCCAGGTCACCAGAGTGCTGGTCTTCTCTGTTTCTCCTTTCTCGGCCCCCTTTCTTTGTTCCTTTTTTTTTTTTTTTGAGGAAGATTAGCCCTGAGCTAACTACTGCCAATCCTCCTCTTTTTGCTGAGGAAGACTGGCCCTGAGCTAACATCCATGCCCATCTTCCTCTACTTTATACATGGGATGCCTACCACAGCCTGGCTTTTGCCAAGCGGTGCCATGTCCGCACCCGGGATCTGAACTGGCGAACCCGGGCCGCCAAGAAGCAGAACGTGCGAACTTAACCACTGTGCCACCAGGCCGGCCCCTCCCCTTTCTTTGTTCTGTCTTATCTAACATTGGAATGTCTTAGGGCTCAGTCCTTAGACCTCGTCTCCTTTCTATAAATGCTTAGCCTAGGTCATCTCGTCCCATCTCCTGCCTTTAAATCTCATCCACATGCTGACGTCTCCTGAACCACAAGCTGGATGTCCGAAATGCAACATGCCCAAACTGAACTCCCGATGCTCCTCCCCAAACCTGCTCCAGTGTCCTTTATTTCTCCTATTTGGCTCTACCTTGAAAAGATACCTAGAATCCGAGCACGCACCACCTCCTTCCCTGGACCAAGGCTCCTCCACTTCATCTAGGGGATTTCAAGAACCCCCTTACTGTACTTCCTGCTTTCATTCTTGTCCCTCTTTAGTCTATCCTCAATACATCAACCAAAGGGGCTCTGTTAAAATGTAAGTCAGAGAACTGCATGCCCCTGGTGAAAATCCTCCAATATCTCACCATCTCGTCCAGAGTAAAAGCCAGTCCATTCCATCACCTGCAAGACCCTGCTCTGACTCCCATTTCTCTCTCTCCCATTCGCTCTGCTCCAGGCATCCCAGTGTCCTTGCTCTTCCTGGAACACACTGGGCACATGACCTCTCAGAGCCATTGCCCTTGCTGTCACCCTTGCCTGGAAGGTTCTTCTCCAGGCTATCCACACACTTTACCATTTCACCCCCTTTAGATCTTTCCTCCAACTCACCTTCTCTGTGAGCCCTTCCCGGCCACTCTGTCTAAAATTGCAGCCCCTTCCTGACATTGCTTTCTTTTTTTTTCCTACTTTTTATTCCTTAGCACTTATCACTACCTAAAAGACAATATATTTTATTTATCTTATTTATTCTTCATTTCCATGCACAGAGGAATTTTGTCTTTGTTCCACACTTAATCTCCAGCGCCTAGAACAATTCCTGGCACAGAGTTGGCAATCAATAAATGTGTGTGAAATGAGTGAATTCTTTCACTGAGGCCCTTCGTAATATTTCACACGGTCGGTCTGGTGGTGGATAGTCACAAAAATAGTTAAGGGAAACACAGGCCTTGTACGATCACTTTTTAAAAGACCACTTTTATCGTATTTATTGTAGAATAAAACGCAGACACAGAAAACCACGTGAAACAAATGTATTGCTTAACGAGTTTATTACGAAGCAAACATCTTGGAACCACCATCCAAGTACAGAAAAGGAACTTTGCCAGCCACTCGAAAGTCTCTCCAATCCTGTCCAAGTCTCACTCCCGTCCCCCACAAAGGTTACCATAATCTTGACTTTTACAGAAATCATTTCCTCGTGTTTCTTTATATTTTTACCACAAGAGAAAAATTCCTAAACACTTCAGTTCAGGCTTCCCTATCTTAAAAATTTATGTGTTCTTAAGTCTCCTTTAATCTAGGACTCCCCCCACCCTCACCCATCCCACCACCCCACCTCTTTCTTTTCACTGCAGTTTACCTGTTGCAGAACCTGGGTCATTGTCCTGTAGGGTTTCCCACAGTTTTCACACTCGTGGTGCCATTTGATGTTTCTCTATATTTCCTGCAAATTGGCAGAGGGATCCCAAGGCTCGGTCAGCCTCAGGTCAATAGCTTTGGCCGGAACATGGACTGTGTCTTGTGTTTTCCATCAGGAGGCACATGATACCTGGTTGTCTCTCTTTTTGCGATGTTAGCACTCTTGATACTCAACACCTGATCTATTAACTCATCAGAGGTACAAAACGGTGATACCCTAATTCTACAATTTAATTTCCATTTACTGATTGGAGTACTTTTATAAAGAGGCAACCCTCCTCCTCTATAAGTTGGTTACCCACTGGTGCAGTTCAAATAGAAAAAGCAAGAGAAATGCAAGATTCTTCCCTCTATTTACCAGTTTTTAAAATAATGAACTGGTTCCCTAGGATGCTTTGAATGTGATCGAGTTTTCTAAAAAAAAAATCATTATTGGGGCTGGTCTGGTGGCGTAGTGGTTAAGTTTGTGCATTCTGCTTCAGCAGCCCAGGGTTCGCAGGTTCAGAACCCAGGTGCGGACCTACACAGTGCTCATCAAGCCATGCTGTGGTGGCGTCCCACATACAAAATAGAGGAAGACTGGCATGGATGTTGGCTCAGCGACAATCTTCCTCAAAAGCAAAAAGGGGAAGATTGGCAACAGATGTTAGCTCAAGGCCAATCTTCCTCACCAAAAATAATTATTAGCTACTCTGGGATAGGAAGGTGGTATCTTTCCAAGTTTTTTTTTTTGGTCATCTGATGCTTTAGGGAACAGAAATACAAAGAACTCCTTTTATTAGTTGAGGCATCAAATGCAGATAATTGTTTCTTTCACCCTGGGCTCTGGAGAGCCTTCAATAGACAGATCGAAAAAAAATGGTCCAGGCACCAGTCTCCAGTGGTGTTGCTGTTGAAAAATCATCCTGGAAGGAACAAGTTTGCAGATGAGATCATAAAGATGCACCAGTGAGCCAGGTTCACTCTCCACATTCACTTATTAATAACTTACTGAGTGCCTGCCTTATGCCAGACCACAGAAATAAGCAGAAAACTAGATAATATAACTGTTCTGAGTGGGAAAACAAGACCAAATAGACAATTAGCTTCAAAATCATGTGGTGAGGGCTGTGATAGAGGGACACAAAACATTCTATGAACTGTGATAGAGGGACACAAAACATTCTATGAACTGTGATAGAGGGACACAAAACATTATATGAGCAACTAAGAAAAGCACCTATTTATAGAAGGAGTGCTTATGCTGGCTTTGAGGAATGTGAAAGAGTTTGCCAAACAAATTAGTAAGGAAAGGCATCTGGACAGAAGGAACAGCCTGTGCAAGGGCATGACCTGTTTAAGAAGTGGAAATAGGGGCTGGCCCGGTGGTGCAGTGGTTAAGTTCGCACATTCCACTTCTTGGCGGCCTGGGGTTCACCGGTTCGGATCCCAGGTGCGGACATGGCACCGCTTGGCACGCCATGCTGTGGTAGACGTCCCACATATAAAGTAGAGGAAGATGGGCATGATGTTAGCTCAGGGCCAGTCTTCCTCAGCAAAAAGAGGAGGATTGGCAGTAGTTAGCTCAGGGCTAATCTTCCTCAAAAAAAAAAAAAAAAGAAGTGGAAATAGTTTCCTCTTGTTGGAACAAAATGCGTGTGAGGGCAAGTAGGGAGAGATGAAATGTAATCAATAGGCAGATCAGGGGACTACAGGACACTATTAAGAACTTCCTATTTGAGCCTGAAAATTAAAAATGTTTGAGTAAGCGAGTGACATGATCCATTCTGTATTTTGGAAATGCTACTTTGCAGTCAGCTATGTGAAGGAAAGTTTGAAGAGAGGGGAGGCTGGTATTAGGGAGACCAATTAAGAGGCTATTAATAAAATCCACGTGAAATGAGATGCCAGGAGAAGTAAGGCAGTTTTAAACTTAATCCTAAACATGAGATAATCCCAGTTCCACAGAGATTTAACGTAGCGATTGAACAAGCTCGCTGTTGTTCGAAGCACTCTATGCTTCTCTCTTGGAATCCTTCTGTCATGCTGTAGGTACTGTTATCCCATAGCACAACTGAAGGCTCCTAGGCAGGAGGACGCTCAGAATGTGCCCAAGCTAGCAAAACTCTGCCTACCACAGAGTCAGGACCCCAATCCTGGGCCTCAGGCTCCAAAGTCCTTGCTCTTCACCGCACACTACACGCAAGTGGGCCGGACGGATGAATGGAGTCATGCAGCAACACCACAAGGTCCAGAAGATGGAGCCGAGAGCCGGCCAGGCCTGGGAGGAAGGCATGCTCTGAAGCTGCCTGTGAAGCAGAGCATTACCTGAGCTTCCTCAGTCTCAGTTTAAACTATAAAATCCTAAAAGAGTCTTAACATTGGATTTTTGTGGGCTTATCGCCAGGAATAAAATAATATATGTAAATTAGATGCACAATATCTGGCTCAAAGAAAGCACACGTGTAAATTGTGGTTATTCTTATTGTGTTTATTCAAAAATATGCCCTATGTTCTCCATATAGGTGATATTCACCAAGGTAGGAAAAATGGGTGGAGAGGTGGGAAGAAACAGAGGTGGGCAGTATTTAGGGGATGGAAGATGATAATTTCAGGGTATTTTTAATTTGCGAAAAGCCTTTTTCTGCAGGAACCAGATTTTATTTAATTTCTGGCAGTTTCTGGCAAATAGTAGTTTTTCAAATATGTGCAGTAGGGTTGTATATTGAACTCATAATACAATGCCACTATGCAGGGGGAAAGAAGTCATTTCTTTATTTTATCGATAGCTGATTGGTTTTCCTCACAAGCTCCCCTCCACAGGTTAATAGTGGAAAACATTCTATATTCCTATCCAGTGTAAAGCTTAGTCGGATCCAATAGTTCAAATAATCCTTTCAGGGGATGCTGAGTCTCTCTTTAAAAAATAATCATCTCGTCTTTCACATTGTTTCCTTTCTCCTCCTGCCTCTCTGCTTTCTCTCCCTAAAATAGCATCCAGGTGTCTGCTTCAAGTCAGGATAAGCCCACTCCACATAAGACTGCCAGGAAGCAGGCAAGGAGACAGCAGACTCTTCAATATTCTCACAAGTACTCCTTTTAAGGATAGGTCTGCTCAAGTCCTGCAAGGCTGTTCTTCCTCACCCCACAATGTGTGAAGATGCTGTCTTCTTGGTGCACGTCTGCTTCGTACATCAGGGTATCAATCATCGTACCATCAGCCTTTAGGGGGCCTTCAAGACGAGAAGAGAACTAAAGATCTCTCGCAGCTGGTTAACAACGTGTTCCTTATTAAAGGTTAGACAACAACTACAGATGTTATACACTGCAGAAGCTGCATTTAAAGGTACGTCAAACCCAGTGACATAAAACATATCATAAAAATTTGGAAATAATTTATCTAGGGGATGAAGAAGAAGAAAACTTTGGAATGGAAAATAAATGGAAAAGGGGTCAAGTTATACCTATCAATAAAAAATATGACCAATTTCGAGGTTTCTGACACTAGCCATATGTATGTAGGAAAATGTTCTGCAACAAAATTATACATAACTAGTTCTTTTCTTGAGGCAGAGTTATATGCATGTTTGTCTGAAATTAGCAATAAACTTTAAATCACCAAACTCTTAGGTTTGGGTCTGACATTTATAGGATATGGGAAGTCTTTAAGAAACACTTTATTTCTAAGTCAATATCTTGCTTGGTAGTTTCATCTTTTGAAGATGGAAATTGATTTTTCTCAACACTGCAAATAGGCTGTTCCCCTCCCCTCCCCTCCCCCATCACTATGAAGTGTCAGAAGCACAGGGAAAGCTCCGACCGACTGACCGACCATGGGCAGCCTCATGGTTCACCATTTCAGCATGATCTACACAGGAAACCAGGATAAGGTGACTTTTCCAATATTGCACGTTTTAAAAGAATCTTCTCTTTTTTTATTATTGACAAAAATGGCAGTTAAATAGTACTTTTGTAACAAGCTGTCATAGTTATCTTACCTGAATTTTTACTTCAGGCAACACGTAAAAGGAATTGGCTCAGATCCGCCTTTAAAATAACTCAGTGTATTTGTGACAAGCTCATTTCTGTCTGAAGACTAAAGGATTAATAGTCATCGGGAAAAGTTTGAAATCTGTGGCTATTTAATTTATGAGCTCGCCAAAAATAATCAAGCAAGGAGAATAATAAGCATTTTTTCTGTACCACTTGACTCTCATTGGAAGAACTGAGGAGATATGTTAAAGAGAAATGTTGAGGTGTCTCCCACAAGATGATATGTGGAATTTTTGAATGAGAAGAAGCGTGGCTTAATACAGTTTAAGGAGTGTCTCTTCTGTCCCAAACTTCTGCTGGATGGTAGGCATTTATGTGATTATACCAGGGAAGTTCCACTTCCACTTGGGATTACATTCACTTAACAATGAAAAAAAGGGGAGATAATCTACAAAATGACAACTTTTCTGGAGCCTATCAGAGAGCTGAAGTCACAAGGCAACCAGATGAATTGAATTCCAAAGAATGACAAATTCCTCCAAGGAAAGATGGGACATATAAATTGTCCTGCCATTGGCAAGGTATGGGAAAACCTGGTAACAAGAAGGAAGCTTTAATTCTATGAATTTTTAAAGACAGAGTGTGAGTTAGCATGACAGTTTAGAACAATTGGGAGCCCAGACATGAGAAATCTTGCAAATCTCTAGTGTGAGATGATGAACAAGACTGAAGGCAGGGGAGAAGAAAGAAAGCGATGGCACAAGTGTCAGGAGGTAACTGGCGGCCACTCGGGACAACACAAAAGTCCATCCACTTTCCCAGACCATTCTCTTATATGAAGCAAAAGCTTTAAGCTCCTGGCAGGAAGGGAGGCAGGAAATTCTCTTGTCTCACAGTAAAGTCAAAGATCCAATGCTTCTGGGGGGCAGCCAGGAGCAAAAGACCTCTGCTTCCAGGGGAGGGAAGTATGGAACTTACTTGAGCCCCAAATCCTGCACTGATACTAAGCAGACATCTGTTACTGATAGAAAAGGGCAGAAAACTCTCTACTACTCAAGGTTTGGCTGCCATGATAAGGGGAGGGGAAGAAGGGGCAGGAATGCTGAGAAAGCCCTACCCCCAAGACTCACGCTCACAGGACCTTCCTAAGCTTGAGGACAGATCATGAGAACTGAGGAACCTTCAATCATGCATCCAATTCCCAGACCCCATCTCCAACTCTACTGGTCCAAGCACAAGCCTAGCACTTAGTAACAAGCACTCACAGTCTACTGATAGGGGAAAGACAAGAATGGCGCAGGTGTGTCTGAGGTGCTGCAATCTGAGGATGGAGCAAGAATATTAAGAAAAATCCTTCCACACTGCAAGATCTACTCTAAGCACAAGATAAAAGCAGCCCCCCATTAAAGGAATATGAAGTTCATGGTGCACTCAAGGTTAACTATAGCAACAACAAAACCCAAACCCAACCCAACTACAGACTAGATCAACTCAACCAACCACACTAATAGCCTGACAGAACAAGAGGTGTGCCCATTTCTGGGTGTTAATTCTATTTACTCTGTCTCTTCTGTTCTATTGACAATGTCTGACATTCAATCAAAAATAACGAGGCACATAAAAAATCAAGAAAAAAAGATGACTAAACAAGTCTTTGTCTTTATTAAGTTCCTGCTTAGGAGAGAGGCTTGTTAGCCAATAGTTAAAATTGATTATAACAAAGAACTGTATTAGAGATATTTCAAAGTGTATTAGAAGTATTACACACATAGGGAAATCAGTAATTACGTCTGCCTAGGGGGAGGTGCCAGAGAAAGCAAATAAGAGACATTATTAAGTGAGAGTTTGCCATGAGGACAAATGGAATAAGCATTTCAGTAGAGGAAATTGATGTGCAAAGGCATGGATGGGTGAAATGGACATGAAATATTGGCAATTTCAGAAAGGCCAATAAAACCTAGGGGAAAACAGTTCTCCCATCTTTTTTTTTTTTTTTTTGGTGCTTTTCTCTCAGTGTCTGTGAATGTGCATCAATACACAAGGCTAATTGTTCTGTGAAAACAGGAAACCATATTGACTATATGCTAGGGAGCGAAGTGACTCCTTACAATAGTGGCTCCTGAAAGAAGGCTTCTTGAGTACCCTTGAATGCATTCAGACGCTGGTATCAGCAAGGTTGGATTTTCCTGCTACTGGTGATTCCTGATATTTAATTTAAAAGATACTCTTGAATGAAAACATCTGTAATCATTGAAGCCTATTGAGCATCCCAAATACAGAATATCCAAAAAAAAAAGAGCCTGTTATCATAAATTTGGATAAATTTCCTGCATTTCTCTATTCACGGGAAATAATTCCAAACATTTCTTTTCTTTTCTTGCTTATTGAAAAGTTGAATTAAGAGAACTGTATGGCTTGGAACACTTCTCATTAATGGTAATTAGTTTCTGTAATTGAAAAACATCATAAACAGTTACATGTGTGTTTTAGTGGGATATAAAAATTATAACCTTTTAGAAATCACCCAAAGATAAACGATGAGAGCTTTTGAATATAAAGCATATTGAAGAAATAGTGCAATTGCACAAAACTTTCAGTACAATCGGCTTAAATTGATTTTCATCATGAAATTTGAATTCCCATAGATAGTTAGCACAGTTTCTTTATAGGCTGCAACTGAGCAGCTTGGGAAGCTGCACAAATACTATGCAATTAATCTTCACGCCCCTCCCCATTTTCTCCATGAGAAAGTTGACTCCCTCAGTGCAGTTGTAGCCTCTACACTGGCTAGGACAGAATGGGTGGGTTCCATTGGGAGAGGTGCTGTGGAAGACTTTAATCTCCATGGGCATCACTGATCTTCTTCCTCTGTTTCATCTGGATGAAGAGGGTCTCAGCACTCCAGATTCTGCACTGACTACCTGTGTACTTATTCATTGCAATTCTGCATTCTTTTATCTAAACCTGTGCAAGATGAGCTGGAAATACAACACGGTCAGGGCAACAAAGATTCTATGCACACCCTTGCTTCTCAAACAGGTAGGTGTATTTCCAGGGGCTGTGCAAAGCGTGCTGAGAGTTGAGGCACTAGGATAAGCATGGAACATCTTCCCAGATCATTAGTTTCCCTCCAATATTTTGGGAGAAAACTTTTTTTAGAAATAAATGTAATTATATCATGAATTTGAATGCAAATTAGAAAATGTTTAAACTAAAATGAAAAAATTTAGAAATTGTCTTCACCTTTGCCTCAGGATGTTTTCCCAGATCCACCAGGCTGTCTGGCTCATGCTCTTCTCCTATGAGAGGTACCACAGAGGATGCCGTAAGAAACTCTGGTACCTGCTTAGGTGAGTTGATACGTGAAGTAAACCATCTGCAGGGATGGTAGTAGTTAATAGGAGGCAGTTCAATGATAGTCATGATCTAATTCTTCAAGAGGTCACAAGTGTTAAGAAATGCATTAAACAAAAACACAGCTACCATGAACTGTCCAACAAAGGAGATGATGCAGCCAGAATTTCTGCTGAGCCTATGGTTTCTTCTACGTCCAAGAGCCACAGTCTTCAAGTGAATGAATCAGATGTCACTCTCTCCATGTTCTAAACTCAGCACTACC
This sequence comes from Equus asinus, assembly GCF_041296235.1. Taxonomy (NCBI): domain Eukaryota; kingdom Metazoa; phylum Chordata; class Mammalia; order Perissodactyla; family Equidae; genus Equus; species Equus asinus. The sequence goes on along the minus strand of NC_091790.1, from coordinate 123,317,529 downwards.
ACCTCCGAGACGGGCACTGCAGGGAAAAAGCCAGAGCCCAATAAAACAGCTCAAATAGAAGAAAAATATGTTCATGACATTTGTTTGAGCTGCCTTGGGGTTCAGATGTTCTGATCTCTGTCTTCCCGCTCTGGGTCACGATGTGGCTTTTCCCAGGAAGTCAGCTTTGTGACTCTCTGGAATAGCTCTTAGAGCATCCTTTCGACAGCACCGATTCTTCCCTACAACGGGTGCATGATGCTGACTCAGCAGTGTATGATCCACCTGAGCATCTGTTGAACAGATACAAGCCTTTGGATTCCAGGTTGTTTCCACAGGAGAATTCAGTGTTAAGAGAGACTCTTCTGGCTCTATAAACTGCCTCCCTTTTCCTCTTTACAATAACCATTTCTGTCATTCTCATTGAAGTTGCCCTATTTTGTAAGAGCTGATCGCCCTCTGGGCTATGTCAGTGGTGCGCCGTGCGAAAGACAAAGAAAGGCACAGAGGTCAGAAACAGGGAGATGCCAACTCACCACCCCTTTTACTCTGTGGATGAACAGCCCTCTCAAGTGTTCTCTGTGATGCAGGCAAACTAACAAGCTGTGCTTCTGGCAATTAAGCAAGAGAAAAGGCCACTTCTAAAAACTTTGCATCCAGTTCACACCTTCTAGCAACAATGCTGCTATTGAACATGCTTAAACTGTTGATTCCTTGAAGTTTCTATATCTCTCTGGGCCCACTTTGCCTTTGCTCAACCTAACAGAGCACCCTTAATCTTCTACTTCAGCACACTGTGGGAATTGCTTAACCTTGAAATAAAAATGCATGTGGTGGTAAAGACAGACAACTATTCAGAGATGTCTGAGAAGGACACAGTTTGGCGGCCTTCTCGTGCCTTCCCCTAACTTTCTCGCATTTAGCTCAGGAAGCCAGAAAACCATGGAAAGAATTCCTTTTACTATAAAGCAGCCTTCAGAGACATCCCCAGCCTTCACGTGCAATGCCTGACTCAGGGAGAAACTCCATGCACACTCGGTGGGGGGGTGCACCAGTCACAGCGTCTTCCCTTCAATGCTAAGCTTAGTGGACGATAAATAAACCACTCTTCAGAAAACTACATCTTCCAGTGTACTCAATGATACCCTGGTGCCCTTAAGAGCTGCTTTCCATCTCTGTAAAAATTAATTCACCTCATATAGTAAGCAATCTACTTCTTGAGAGAAATATTGTTATAGGATCAGAGCCAATTCTTTTCACAAAAGGGGAAATTTCTCTTGTGAACTACACCACAAATGGAATCTTGAAGCAAGAACATTTTTTCTTTTACTCCAGATCCTATTTAGAAAATGACAGTTATTATCTCATATTTTCTAATAGTTAATGAAAGGAAAAAAGTCAATATCTTGTTGGTGGCATGTCAAAAGACTTTTGCCCATTTCTTAATTCATTGTGGAAAAATGATTTTTTTGAGGTGCAAACCAGAATGGGTGGGAGGTGAAGGAAAATAGACATTCTGTCAGAGTGATTCTTGAGGAAACCATTGAGCCAGTTCCAAAGACAGATCATCTGAGTTCTGGCCAGAATCCATTCATCACTGCTCCGTCTTATATAAACTCAGCCACTTCGCCTCATTGTCAGAGAAGAATTGAGCAATTTTAGGGATGCATAAGAAATCAGAACTGTCCAAGTAGGAGGGCATAAAACCTAGGCAATGAATATATTCCCTGGAGTGTCATAAACATCAATGGGAAAGACCAGTTGTAGGTTTTGGAAGGAAATCCAACCAGACGTACATATTTCAGGTTGTCTGGAATGGATGTTCATTCATTCATTCTACAATTCACCAATATTTTTTGAGCATTACTTTGTGTCAGGTGCTGTACTTGGTTATGGGGACACAGAGATGAGTGAGACAACAGCACTTAACAGGGCTGCATCATGAAGGACCTTATAGGGCAAGATGAGGAATTTGGATTTTAGTCTAAATGCAGTGGAAATCATGAAGGTTTTAGGCAAAGGAGTAAGATGATATGGTTTATATTTTTAAATACAATGGAGAGATGTATGGAAAATAGACTGGAGGGGGGAGGTGGAATTGGGAAATTGTTGTCCAAGTCTGTTGGTTCCGCAATAAGAAGATGCATCCTGGTAACATGCAAGGGTCAAGATCTAAATAAAGTTTAACGGGAAGAGATAATTTTTCCATTTTTCCTTGAAAAACACAGCATCTGACTTTCTTTTTCTTCTTTCTTCCCTTTCTTTACTGTCTCTTTTTGAAATGGGAGGATCTTTAGTGTTTTTGCATAGCAAATAGCATCTGCAAAATGCAGTCAATGAACAGGTATTGTCAAAAAAAATTAAACGAATGTCAGACACAAACATACTTTCTATAAAAAGGCAACATCCTGGATGTTACAAGCTCTGGACCATGAATGAGGAGGTCTGAATTTTGGTTTCATTTTTGCTGTCACTTTACTGCTTAACTTTGAGAAAGATGCCTCGCATTCCTGCTGGTCTGAACAATAGTTTATAAAAATGAGTTATAATCATCAACAGGAACCAACAAACTACCCCACACTATTCCTATGAGTAGGGCGGAACAGAGATAACATTGAGCTAAGAGCTCTTAGGTGAATTACTTTCAGTCCCTGGGCTTAGTTTCTTATGTGTAAAATAAGGAAAGTTGGATGTGAATCTCTTTAACGTCCCTTCTTTAAAAGTCTAGGATACAAGTCATATCCCGGATAAAATTATCCAGTTGTTTTCCTGTATCTATTTGATGCTAACATGTGTGAGTGTTGGACCAGAAGTGGGAGGTTAACTTTGCACAGCTAAATCCCAGAATTGCTTTCAAAATATAATTAAGTTGCTTGGCAGAAACCTTCCGTTCAGAATCAAAGTACACTTAGAAGACAGAAGATGTGGAAGATAGAATTGTGCTTCAGTTAAATATAATGGCCATGAAATGTTATTGTGCACTTTAATAACTAGTATTAAAAAATCCTTACAGATTGCACTCTCTAACTGATTAGATGAGAGACGTTTTCTTAAAAAAATGTCCTTGCTTCCCCAGTAATATCTGTTGGATTTCTGTATGAAAATGCCCGTTTCTTTGCCCCAAGGTACTAAAGCTATGTCTTGTCAGCTTGAAAGATGGTTGGTGCAGACCTCAGAGGGAGCCCCTGGTGTTTATTTAAATAGAGCTTTCAGTTGGCAAGCAATTAGCCACCCATGACATATGACACTGTAACTGATGTCATCAGAGTAGCTAATTAAGTGTACTTAGGCACATGACACTCATGATGCAAGGAACTCAGAGCACAAACACATTTCCTGGTTTCTGGATGCCACAATCTTACTACTCGGCTGAAACTCATCACAATCTGATTATGAATTCATCAATGACCCCTTTGAAGACTGCAAATCGCTGGTTTTCCAGGAAATTTAATGTGGCATTCCTAGGCTTTACTTTCTGCAATATTTTCTACAACCTCAATTAAATGAAATCAGCTCTGCTACAGACACTAGTTTATTGTGATTAACAAAAATAGGCCAGTGGGTTTGTTTTGAGCTCATTTCTATTTCAGCCTGAAGCACAGGAAGTCTTGGATAACCAGCAGCTGCGGAGAATGACTGCATCAAGACCTGCTTGACTGCATCAAGACGGAGGGAAATATGCAAGGTGGTCGCAGGACATCTTCCTCTACTTGGTCCGTGACGTGGCTGGGAAATGCAAAAGGGAGCGCGGGGTCAGAGGAGGAGCACAGGTTTGGGATCAGGCAGATCCGCGCTCTAATCCCAGCACCACAACCTTCTAGCTGGCAGACCTCTGACAGCAGGCTGAACTCTCTGAGGCCCACTTCCCTCATCTGTAATTACAGATCCTAATTCCTGCTTCAAAGAGTTGTCATGAAGATTTAATGAAAGAAACTAGTAGGAGACATCGTAAGCTCTCTATTATGCCAGGCCCCTTCTCCCCATATCTCCTTCCCGCTTCCAGTACTTTCCATTGCTGCCTGCCTGCATTGCTTCCTCCCTTCCCTCTTTGCTTTTCTTCTTTCCTCTGTCCCTCTTCCTTCCCTTCCTTTCTTCATTCCTCCTTCCATCCTTCCTTCCACAACTATTTCTCGTGAGATATGCTCCTCTGTGTATTAGAAATTGGCTACAGACTATATATATAACAGGCAAGACACTGTTCCTGCCCTCGAATACTTACTAACTAGTGGGAAAGACAAGTCATAAGTACTTTTAATCCCATGATGAGTACAAGGGTGGGTGGCTGGGAGGTCAGGGGCGGGGTGAACATTTAATCCAGTCCCACGGCAGGCAAAGCTCAGGTTGAGCTGCTGGTGAGCAGTGGGCGGCTAGGTATGGATGACAGGGAGCTTGTACACAATGAGAACATCCCGGGCAAAGGCCCAGAGGCAAGAGGAAGCCTGGAACTGCAGGGAGTTCTGTCCGGCTGCAGGGAGAGCACAAAAAGGCAGTCACAGGAAATGAACTTGGAAGTAGGCAGAGGCCAGATCTTGAAGTGCTTTGTAGACCACGTTGAGGGATTCAAACTTCATCCCGAGGGCGATCAGGGGCGAATGCAGGGGTTTAAGTGGAGAAGAGGCAGGATGCAATGTGTGCTTTGGAAGGATGGTGGAGGAGGTAGGGCAGTGAGTCAGGAGAGGCCAGAAAGGAGGCCTCTGAAGTACCCAGGGAAAAGAGGACGGCAGCCAGCACCAGAGCAGCTAGAATTTTTATTCTCTCCTCTTGAAACAGAGCAGCCCTGGGAACTTCTGCGAAGTTTCTAGCTAGTCAAATAGGCTTACCACTTTTCCCACCTTGCTGGGTGTTAAGTTTATAAGCACGAGTAGTTACCATGATCACTTATATTTCCTTTGTGACTCATAGTATTTAAGTTAGAGTTATGGTCCAGCTGATGGCTGCTCGGAATCAGGCACCTTCCTAGGCGGTGACCAATGTCTTGTTTCTGCACCAGGAGAGCCTTCTAGACAAAACGATCTTAAGACCAAACCAAACGAACAGAACAAAACAAAAAACTTGACCAGCACTCTAAAGAATCCCTGGTTATGGTTAAGATTGTGCATGTGTGTGGAGAAGGAGAAGCTTTCATGAAATATCACCTCCCCATTTAAATGACCTTCCCTAAATACTGCTGCTATGACTTGGGAAGACCTATTAGTGTTTAATAAAACATGCTGCATCAACGCGGTTGAAGGGCAAAGTAATATCTTAAGAAATGTGCCGACTCTGACATTCTTACAAGAAACTCAGGCATCGGAAGAGCAATTACTCTAAATTATAATTTTACTAAACTTCAGATTAGAAGGAATTACTCTTTGGAGGGGCAAAATAAGAAAAAAGAATCTTATAGTTATTCATCTTGAAAAATAGCTTGCAAATAAAATAACTTCTTCTAAAGTTAACAGAGGAATGGGATTGCTTGGCATGCAGAACTGATCTTTAAAAATGTGATTCAGATCCACACAGATACAGTAATGCTGGTTATTCAGGGAGAAGCGTGAGTGAATAGCAGGAGGCATCATTTTAACACCGGCAATTTTTTAAATTATTTGGGCTCACAATATTTCCTCACCAGAAAGCAACGAAGTGTGAAACCAAGCCAATGGAACCACTACGTACATATTTTTACCAAGGATTCAACATGCAGACCCCATCTGAACTCTATCGTTCAAGATCATAAATCCTCATTTGTTAATATTTGGGCTCATTTATCATCCCAAAGGGACAACTGAAAAGGAAAACACAATTGAATAGTCAATCCATAAATGCTCCCATGTTTGCATGGGGCCTAATTTACACAAAAAGAAACTTCTCTGTATTTTCTTCCTAACACACCCCCATGCCCACACGGGCCTTAAGAAGGCAAATATACATCTAAAAATGTTTCCACTTTTCTTCTCTCTTTTCACCTGTGACCATTTTATTAAACTACCGTTTGTTGAGCGTCTATTCCACATCATTCACTGTGATACGCACTTTATAAATAGCATCTCATCTAATTACGACAATATCATGAAGTAGGCTGTGTTGGTCCACTGGGGCTGCTGTCACAGAGTATTACAGACTGAATGGCTTAAACAGCAGAAGGTGTTTTGTCATTTATCTTTTGATCTTGTGTGCATGGGTGTTGTCCGTCATTAGTTGTCTCACAGTTCTGGAGGCCAGAAGTGATCAAGGCTTGGTTCCTTCTGAGGGCTGTGAGGAAAGGATCTGTACCAGGCCTCTCTCCTTGGCTTACAGATGGCCATCTTCTCCCTGTGTCTTCACAACACCCTCCCTCTGTGTCTGTGTCTAAATTTCTCTTCTTGTAAGAACACCATTCAAACTGGATGAGGGCCCATCCCAATGCTTTGTTTTAACTTAAATGCCTCTATAAAGACCTTGTCTCCAAACACATTCCTGGTCTGAGGTACTAGGTTAGGACTTCAACATAAGAATTTTGTGGATTACACAATTCAGCCCATAACATAGGTATTATATTCTCACTTTACAGATGTGGAAATTGGCGCTTGGAAAGTCCAAAGTCAGAAGAGACTATCCCCTGAGTCTGTCTGATTCCAGGCAGCAAGCTCTTATTTACCACCCTAAATTGCTCTCCAGCCCTGACTCCCCCGACCCCCCGTAGAATATCCCATCCCCAGCCTCACCACTGCTGTAACAGAGCGTCAACTGATGAAATAATACGGAAAAATATTTTCCTACCAGAGGTAAGGAGAAATGTAAACAAAGGCACCTTGAAAGCTTTCATTCATTATCTACTTAACGTGGGATGGTAATAAGCATCTTAGAAACAGAATGTAAGAGAACTTGACCCTGCAATCTAGGAGCTTTCAATTAATGAGGGACAACACCAATGCAAACAAGCTCAAAAGATAAATGATGAAAGCTGAATAAATGTCTACATTAACTAGAGAATGAAAGGATTTCCATTAGACAAGAGCAAAGAGATAAGTAGAGCCTGGAGGAAGCTGAGGGAGTTTCATATTTAGATTAGGCTGCTCTGAAGGAAATCTTCATCTCTCTTCCTGTTATTCAAGAACAACGGTGGGAGGCATTTCAGGAGCCTCAAAAAATAGCTCAGTTTTTTCTCCATTCACTTTTTAAGCCCATTACAGATTTTACATATTTTGCTCATATTCACCTTCAGCAGTGTGTTAATATCACAAATGTTGTAAGCAGGGTTCTAAACAAAATGGCATCTTTCACCGAAATTTTTAATTACTTAAATCATAAAAATGAAGTCAAACATCACCTGTTATGAAAGTTTGAATCTATATGAAAAAATCAAGATTAGCTAAAGTGACACCTTGCTAAGTCTTTCAGTCAATTAAAGGCAAGTCAGGGGGCTGGCCCCGTGGCCGAGTGGTTAAGTTCGCGCGCTCCGCTGCAGGCGGCCCAGTGTTTCGTTGGTTTGAATCCTGGGCGTGGACATGGCACTGCTCATCAAACCACGCTGAGGCGGCGTCCCACATGCCACAACTAGAAGGACCCACAACGAAGAATATACAACTATGTACTGGGGGGCTTTGGGGAGAAAAAGGGGAAAAAAATTAAAAAAATAAAATCTCTAAAGGCAAGTCAGAAGAAATCAGCAATATCCTTACTATTATATAAACACAAGAAAATGGTCATTTTGTGCATCATAGGTATGTGAATAACTCCTCTTTTATGAGTAAAACTTCTGTTCTTCAAGTGATGCAACATTAGACACAACTTTCTGGCCGAAGCTGGCTTTAACTGAAGTTTGTACATAATCAAATGTTAGTTCATGTTCCATCAGAAGTTAATTTGGACAAAATGAAAAGCTAATAGCTCACAGATCTTCACATCAATGATGAACAGTGTGGACCTCTAAACTTCAGTCCCACCCATGGAGTCACCCACAGGAAGATGGGGAGTCAGAGGAAGGCTGGCTTTCAGCATTGTCCCAAAGAGTTACATTGGAGACCCTTGTTATAGCCTGTGTGTTTAGGGACAATGAATTTGAATACTGTTTTTTTCCCCTTTCTTTCACAAAGATTTGTCAAAAGGTTAGCATCATTGGTCCAAGCCACAGCCATTACCAAACAATAAAAATTTCTTATATTGCAAAACTTGTCAAGAGAGCGTGTGCATACACACATACGCACAGTTGAATGCATTCGAACTTAGCAAAGGGCTTGAGGCTCAGGGCAATAAAGGAATATGATACACAACTGTGGACTGTAAAAAATAAAATACAGAAACAAACATCCAGAAACCATCTTCCCTGTTTCTATGGGTGGGACTATATCCAGTGAAAAATTCAGCCCACTCAAAGGCCTAACTATGGGTTCTTATGTTTGGAAACCATACTTTTGCCCTCCAACAGGAATATATTTTCACCATTTCTCCTAATCCCACTGAAAAGCACAGTGACACAATTCCAATGCCTATGTAAATGATTACTAAGCAGCAGATAATTATGCCCAAATCAATAGCTGGACAGCTGGGTTACTCTATGTCAAAACCCAGGCAATTCAATGAAAGTTCCCCTGAGGAATAGTCTCAGTTGTTATGGTGAATTTTGCTGTTACTTTTGCATTTTGATTGATTAATACACAATGCACCTTGGCATATTTTCTATTTGGAATGCACAACGCTGGTAACACGTGAGAAGACACAGTTGAATTCTCCTACTATTGCTTAATGGAATTTTTCTTTAATCTTTCAGAAACACAGCAGAAATTTTAAGTTTTGTACCTTTAAAAAGACTTCACTTCAATTATCTAAAAATAATATGCTAGCCTAAAGTAGGATGACTATTTAAATGGATAGATGCATCAAGAAATTTCTAGAAAATTATTCCTTTTATAGTATCAAAGCAAGAAGCTGACAGTAATTCCTGGGGATGTATAAATCTGATATTATAAAGTATACAGTTAACTTTAGAGATTGCTACATTATTCTATATGCATTCATGGAAGACAGTTACATATTCTCTACTGATGTAATACATATAATATTTGTTAATCTTCAGAGGGAATGGTTTTTATATAGAAGGAGATTCAGAACATTAAAACATGTTTCAGCGGCCGGCCGGGTGGCATAGCGGTTAAGTGCGCATGTTCTGCTTTGGCGGTCCCGGGGTTCGCTGGTTCAGATCCCGGGGTGCAGACGTGGCGCAGCTGTGGTAGGCACCCACGTGTAAAGTAGAGGAAGATGGGCATGGATGTTAGCTCAGGGCCAGTATTCCTCCGCAAAAAGAGGAGGATTGGCAGCAGATGTTAGCTCAGGGCTAATCTTCCTCAAAAAAAAAAAAAAACCGTATTTCATTGGGCAGAAGTGAAATCTGATTCACTTATAAGATTCTGTCTTACAAGGTTCATCACAACCTTATTGGTCTAGTGGGGAGAATTCTAACATCTTTTATACACAAGTGTTCCAGTCTCCCTGTCCTAAATCACTGCTCACAATCCCCATTGTGCTTTCTCAGTGCCAACAGCCATATCCACTGGTGACAAAATGTGGTGTTTCATGCTGGGTGCCTCGTGGGGATGACAATTCCATTTAACTGATGTGCTATCTCCACAAAATTGGCGACGTGATTCAGGGAAGTGACCTGAGCTCTATCTGCTGATTCCCTGAAGAGGAACTGACAGCTTTGACCAAGCACCTTTGACCTCTTGTCCATGAACTATCAACTGACCTAAGGTAACGCGGACTATTACACTCTTTAAGCACCAGTGGATATTTCTGTTTCAACATTGTTTCTTTCTGTTTTCTTTTTTTTAAACACAAGTCTTCCTTCTCTCTCTCTCCGTTGGCTACCATTTGAAATTATGAACCTCATATCTTTTGATCCTTGTTATTGTCAAGCTTGAAGGGATCTGGTTATCTTTTTCCCAAGGCCATCATCACCCAGGAAAATGATATATTCTTCCAACCTTCCCCACCCCACATCCCCATAACTTATCACAGTCCATTGTTCTGATTTGCATTGGAAATACAATTTGTAAGTGCCTACAAATTAACTATAGAATTTAAATTTCTCTTCTGGGATTGCTTGAATCGTCCAATCTACTTTGCTTCAGTCTCTATTTGACATGAGTATTTAAATGTAATTTTTTCATTAAAGAGATGATGAGTGAAGAACATAATTTACTGGAGTTGTGCCTAATAAAATGAGAAGGGTTTGGACAATAATTAGTAGTAGGGATATTTTTTCCAGAAAATTAAATTTTCAGAGTTTCTGTGTGCCTTTTTGTAGGCAAGAGCCTCTGCTATACGATGATTCCTCTGGCAAAATATTAAAACTAAGGTGTTCCTGAAGAGTTGAATACAATGCGGAATTTCCATATACACATGGATGTGTTTTCAGGTATCGAACTTTCAGAGGATTTACATCTTTCACACCAGCACTGCTCACACGATGCTTCCTACTTCAACTTCACCACGATGAAGACGAGAATGTTCACTGGGAACGTGCTTAAATTCCTGTCCTCAATGTGAAAACATTTTCCTTTCAGCTCCTCTTAGCTACTGTAAAAGAACCACCTTTTATTCTTCCATAGTATCTCTAAATTGTACCACGTAAAGCATTTTCTTGGTTATGTTTTGTGGTCTCTAACGGAGACAAAGAAGATTGTGGTGTGGACTTTGTGCCTCAAATCTCTTGCCCACTCACATCTCCCAAATAAAGCAAATAAAAGGAGGTCAGAAAAACTAGGCAACATGTAAACCAAGGGCCTCTGTGCTCTGAGGTTCTGCCTGATAAAAGTGTGCCTGTGTGTGGAAATGCGTTACATCATTAACTAACGTCTTTAACAGTAGGGTACTGTTTGACCTCCGCAGACAATTGAAAGAATTGAAATGCCATCTATCGAAACCAAGACTAAGATTAAATACTCAAAGTACAAGAGAATCAACAGACAAGCTATTGTATCATACTATGAATAGAAATACAAAACAAAAAGGATCAAAGTTTCCTTAAGGTCCTTTCTGAGTTCCCTTCTTCAATATCTGGTTACTTAGCCCATGGGAACAAGGGAACAGAATTCAACATGGGAAAGAGAGAGGTCTGTACGTAGATGCAGTTTTTCTGAGAAACACACACACACAATAAAATGCTTCTAACCCTCAAAACATCAGAGGCTGGCAGTTTCACTGGGCCATCATTAATGAGGCCATCTGATGAAACAAAATTAAGAGCACGCAGCACACTCAACAGCAAGAGAGCCTGCACCCAACTGAACTTGTGACATCAAATAAACATCTGGCCACAAAAATGGTGGATCTTTCCCTGTCATTTGTACATGAACTCCTACATTCTCTGGCTTCACAGTTATTTTTTTTAACCTCAACATCTCTCCCCAATAACCTTCACACACCATCATTTTCATTAGCATGCGTCGTCCCTAACTCTGTAGAAAATCTTTTATCACCAAACAAATCTATTGCCTCTCCTCTATAAATCAGCTCAAACATATGTCACTTCTTATCTATTATTCTGATCATGCTTAAATGCTCAACAACCTCCACAAATGCTCTGTCGTTTCTCACCTACAGTTTCAAAATGTCGCACAACTGGCTCTCACCCGGGGGCCCCTCCCATTCCCCATTCTTCAGTCAGATGCCTCAAATAGTCATAACTTAAAATCAAACAAACAAACTTCTCCGTGGATTTCTTCCACTTTTTCCTCTATGTATTTTCTCCCTATTCATCTTATAAATTAGTTGCTATATTTTCTATCTCTCAAGCTTCGTTTTATTCAAAGCCAATATGGAGGACCAACTTGGTTTTGCCAAGCATTTCCAGAGACGCCTTAATTTGCGTATCTAAAAATATATAATTGTAACAAGTGATCATAACCAAACCATAACCCTTCTACTTTAATGCATATTACTCAGTTTTTAAAATATTTTATATCTCCTATATAATTATGTGTTTTATCTAATGTGCATATACATGCTCACATGTAATTCTGAATCTATCATATATTCCGCTCTATCAAAACTTACAAATATGTATAGCACTGCTAAATAGCTAAATATTTTCCTTATTTTGCCCTTTAATGAGGATGTTGAGATCTGTGTCCAAGACCCTTCAAATTATGGTTTAGTGATTATTATAGTAGAAATGTTATTATCATCCTAACTCTACCTTCCCATGCAGAGGCCCCAGACACAAGTTTCAGTGATGTTTACAGGAAGGAAGCAGCTCATTTTGTTTAACTGAACATGTAAGATTCAAAGACCCCTTTCCACCAGCTAGAAACAATTACAACCAGGCACATTAACGAGACTACTGCTTCCATCCTGATTTATCTTCTTCTTCAATCAGATAACCTTTATTTAATATTTTAGGGCTGTGTTCTGCTGGCACTTGCTCTGGTCTGTTTGCCTAGTGAATTTATTTGCCAGAAACGTAATTTAATCTGTGATTTCAACTTCCCACCAGCAGATCACATTTGCCTTTATCCTTCCGAATAACATTGTTTTAAAAATATGCCAGTTCCTCCGAAATCACAGGGCTAAAACCAAGTATTTTTAATAAAAGAATATAGTGCATACATAGCTGTAACGTACACTGTCTATTACTTCCAGAGATCACGTTTAGCAGAAGGATCACTCAGGTCCAGATGTTTGCTGTTGTGCAAGGAAAACAGGTGCGTAGGGCTTGAGACACAGAGGGAGACACGGATCTCTGATGCCAGCTCACACGGGGCATGCTACCCAACATGGTGGTGCAGAACATCACAGGCACAGGAGGAAGATGCCTGAATATCTGAAAAGCATGAATTTGGATGTCTAGACTCTCCTACCATTTATCTAAGACACACAGAGAAATAATCCCAACCACGCACCTGCTTTACCTTAGAAAAGGTCTGTGATCAAGCTTAATCTCAAGACCGAATTACATGAAGCCTCAATCTTCTCATCTCTAAACAGCGATTTTCCCCCAGGATTGGATGGGGCAAATGCATAGTTCGAAAAACTACATTTACTATTATAATATAATCACATCTTTGGGGAAAAAGTCGTATTGTTTTCATGAAATACAAACTAAAGAAATTGAAGGTTGAAGAAAACAAAGGCAAGGAATATTTTTTTTAATCAAAAGAGAGTCTGGGTTTAAAACAGCCAAAAAACAGTGAAGTAAATTCTCTTTCAGATCTAAGAGCTATGACTTCCCCCTCTCCAGAGAATAGAATGCTCCACCATCAGCATTTGGCACTCAACATGGAAGGGCTGGTTATTTCCTGTTATTAGTACTGCATATCAGCAGTAATAATGAATTTCAATCTTGCTTTGATTAAATATAAAACATTTAATTCAAATATTAGCCAAACACACAGATAATGCAAACATCCGTTCAGATCCTTGTAGGACTTGGCATCTCCTAACCTCAAACGGCCTCCGTTTGAGAGGCTTGCTCATCTTGAATCATGTAAATCACATCCTGAGATGTTTTAAAGAACTTGCAACTTCTAGTTAATAACTCGCTAACCATATGCATCCTGTTTATCTTAAAATCTCTCCTGATGGAGGAATGGGCTTCAGACCAGCCTCACGTGGGCTATCTCCCCTGGCGAATAAAACGTTTCACACTCAAACATTTAATGTTTAAAGATCAGGACTGTTAGTTAAATGAATTAATCTGGTGTGAAAACTATTTGCATTTTTAACATCATCAGACTTTCTTTCACCCCCAACTGTTTAGTTCACTGCTTGCATGATTATAATTAGCAAGGGGCGGGGGGGGGGGGTATCATTTTATTCAATGCTAAATGGCATTCAAGAATTCTCCAAAGAAACACAGAACAGGTGGGTGGGACGAGGGAGAGAGTAGGGCTCTTTCTAGAGAGAAGGTATCCTTTCTGCACGAAGAAGAGCAGCGTCTTCTTAAAACAATAGTTCATTTTCCCACGTGTGTCCCGTATCCAATTCATTCCTGTGAATATTCTGGTAAAATATACCGAGCCCCCACTTTGGACCATGCATTGCAGTAGATGGTGAAAGATACCAAGTCACACCAAACAAGAAGCTTATGGCTGAAGGATGGGCAGAAGGTAAGTTTACGTCTTAGTTTGGATAAACACGATTCCATTAGGGCGTTGTTAGAAGTCAGGTTCAATGCACATGGTCACCAGTATCTAGGAGGCGGAGAGGACCAGGAAAACCTTTCCAAGGACTGGCCTGGGCCTCCAACCTCCTTTAATACCACCTTCCCCGGTGCTCACCGCGGTCCAGCCACACCTGCCTCCTGTCTGTTCCCCAACCTTGCTGACCTGATTCCCACCTCCGCACCTTCACACTGGGCGATCCCTCACAGAAGCCACTGCCCAGTGCCTCCCCTCCTTCGGTTCTCAGCTTCCAAGTCACCTCCTCAGAATTCCAGGCAGCAGCCCCTGTAGTCTCCATCCCCTCATGACTCTCAGTAATCTGGTTTCTACATTTACCTGCTTATTGCGTGCCTCTCGCCACTACAATATAAAAGGGGTATGTGAAGGGACCTTCTCCAGAGGAGGTCACATCTGAGCTAAGCTGAAAAGATGAGGGGGAGTTAGCTGAAGAACAAGGGAGAAAGGAGAGCAATGCTTTCCAAGAGAAGAGAATATTTTATGTATGTGTCTATATATACATAGACACATACATACATATGCATATATATGCATACAAATATGAAAGCACACGGCTATTTGCTTTGAGATAAGTGACTAATGCTAAATATCTTTCTTTCTTACTCAATCTCTGCCCCAGTAGCCTTGCTACTGCCTAAAACACCCTCTGGTATGGCAGGACTGCTTAATGGAACATGCACTGTATGGAAATTCTATGCTGTTTTATGCACATTAACTCATAGAATCCAATCCACCTACAACCCCATGAGATAGGCATAGAGATACAAAAAAGTTAACCACACTGCCTGACATCACTCAGCAAACAGAGCTGGATTCCCAGCCCAAGCCGGTCAAACTCCAGAGCTCTCAACTACCAAGCTGGACGCCCCTCCTTCTGCATTTGGGCTTTGAAGGGTCCTAATAAAATGCCAGAATGTTATAGGGATGGATGAAGAGCGGGACTCCTGGTCCACATGCTGGGCTCAGGCATGGTGAAAATGGTCACAAGCATGCCTGGCTCTTTGGTCCCATCAGGTTCCTGGTGGCCAGAGGGGCCTGGGTGGCTGGAGCCCCAGATGACTGCTTCAGGCCCGAAGTGTGTTTGCCCCAGGATGCCTGAACAGATGCTCTCATTTTCTACGTCTGCTATCATGTGAAGAATGTTGAGACAGACTGGCTGAGCCATCACTAGACATTCAGATTTAGCGAAAGCTAACTTGTTGAGTTGTGTAGATACCCACTGAGCAGCACAGGAGAGGATGGAACCCAAACCCACAGTGGAGAGTGAAGGGAGGAGCAGAAGAGGATGAGCTTGGGGTGAGGGTGGGGAGGCGGCAGATATATGAATGGGAAACCAGGGAGCACAGAGTGGAGGGAAGAGGGGAGGGTAGAGAGCCCAGAAAGAACTAGACTCCTCAATGAAAGTCACAAACTGACTATGGCCAGCCTGGCCTGCCTCTCCACAGGTCAGAAGCCAAGGTCGTGTGGAGGCAGGTCATGAGGAAAACTCCACCTAGTTTCTCTCACTGGGAGGTATTAATTTGATAATTCTCAGATCTGGAAAATGAGGAAGAGATGAATTAAGGGGAAGCAGAAATTTTCTCTATTCTTCTAACTACTTTTGGATTACTTATACAATGCAGAGGAGAATTATTAGAAGTCTGAACATATACATATATATATATTTTTTTTTTCCAGTTTTGGGTGCTTATTGGCCTTAAATCCTCTGGGGCAAGGACTTTGTCTTATCGATCTGTGTAGACCAGGTAGTGAACACAGTATCTGGCACATAGAAGATTCCAGGTAAATACTGGATGAACAAATGAATGCGAAAACACTTATAGTTGCTTTTTTAAAAGACAAAATGCAAGTGGAGAGAAATGAGTTATATTCCTTGTTTCCACTGGCAAGAATTTAAATAGGAACATACAATCATTTACCTATTTAACGCCCTGATCCACTTATACTTGCCCTGTAGTCTCTAGCCGTCAGGAAGCAAAACCATGATAATCTGAATTATCACCCAAAATAAGGAACAATTTGAATATATATGCATTATTGACCTAAGAATAACTCAGGCATTTTGATTTTTAGAGGTTTTACTCTAAAAAAATCTTAGAAACTTAAAGATGATCTCTTTGATAAAAGAGAAAAATCCCCAAGGGGAAATTTATCTCTGACAACATTTAACTAACCAACCAGAAAACGTCAATTCAACAAGTCACAGAAGTTTCTGGTCATTGTCCAAGTAGGACAAATGTAATACCTTTTCTTATTTAAATGCCCAAAGTACCCATATTTGTTTCTTGGGTCAAATTAGCTGTGATTTCCAGTGGAGTCAAACTGTAAGAGGGAAAGCATATGGGGTAGGAAAGAGATGGGATGTGGCCTTCAAAATCCAGACTATGGGGGCCCGTCTGGTGGTGCAGGAGTTAAGTTCGCATGTTCCACTTCGGCGGCCCAGGGTTCGCCAGTTCAGATCCCGGGCACAGAACTAGCACCACTCATCAAGCCGTGCTGCGGCAGGCATCCCAAGTATAAGTAGAGGAAGGTGAGCACAGATGTTAGCTCAGGGACAATCTTCCCCAGCTAAAAAAGGAGGCTTGGGGGCAGATGTTACCTCAAGGCTAATCTTCCTGAAAAAATCCAGACTATGATAGAACTTCGAAACGCATATGAGCCTTTTCTCTTAAGGGCTGTTATTTACAGATGCTCATTTCTGCCCTTCAAAATCATTTTCCAGGTTATCAAATATAAATCTCTTGCAATCTAAATACTTTTTATTGATTACTGATGGATACAAGGTTTCAGGATTCCCAGGACATCACTACAGAAGGAAGAATCTTCTTTCACAGCTCTTTCACAGCTAATTTCACAGATATTACAGATTATTTCCTCAGTTTTCTGTCTCATATTTGGTAACGTAACACATGCCGACTGAATAAATCAACCACAGTATTAGCTTTACCACTAAAATATTATGTTTGATGAAGAATCCAGGCCTTTCCCAATCACAGCTGGCACTAAACTGTCACATTCCATAAGCAAAATCATAAATATTTGGGAAAATAAGCACCAATAAATTTGTGACATTATGCCAGTCATAAGGGGCTACTTCACAAGGAAATCATTTGAAAGATTTTGTCTTCATCACCTTTCATGATAAATTTATCTCATAAAATTGAAAGGAGAGACTATCAGAAGAAGGAATTATAGGTTAATTGTTATCACATTACACTTTTAAAATGTTTCCCACTTGGCACCCCTTAACAGCTGCCTCCCAAGCCAACTGTCACATAGGAACAAAGAACTTTAATTTGCAGAGGAGCCAACTCCACGCTGTATTAATAAAGTCACTTCTTGTTGTCTTTTAATAATGAGCTGTCAGATGGCTTGCTTTGATTAAGACAACAAACTTCCCAGTATGAATAGACCTGTTCCAGAGGCAACACTCCCTCCTCTTGGATGGGATGTTCTGAGTCTTTCTGACTCTCTCACTAAGCCAGCTTTGGTTCACCTTGCATGGAATTCCATCTTGAAATCTTTAAAAATCACTCCCCTAGTTGCATGAATCGCAGCCTTCTTGTGAACAAAAGTCTTCATTATGTCCTGTTATAAATAGATTATTATTTATCAAGACCAGCTTTCTATCCCCCATTGAAGACTTCTCTTTCTGGCGTCCCCTCGCTGCCCCTTGTTGCCCCAGGGCGGGACACGAGGCTTTGCAGCATATTGCCGTATGAATCTTCCTCAAGTACCCAATTACCCGGCTCCAGCAGCATGTCAGCATCCTGACAGCTGCGAGCTGCGTGCAGGCCAGGCTGTCAGAGGTGAAAGACTGCCCCAGCACTCCTGGTCCTCGCCGCATTTCCATTACAACGCGGAGGAGAAGAGGCGCACACATTGAAAGGAGTTCATTAGGGATGCCACGGAGGTCAAAGACGGCTTAGAAGAAAAGGCTGAGGTGAAAATTAAAAAAAGGAAAAGTGGCAGGGTAGTCCAGACAGGCGCTGGTGCTATTAGACGGAATAGCCAGACTCCTCGCACAGGCCCCGCCGAGCTATTGTGGGAGAGAGCACACACTCAGACTGATTTTAATTGAGATCAATTTCACAAGCACCATCTTCTGCAAAGTCCTTCAATTGATTGAAAACCAAATGAAGCTTTTATAAGAGGGGACAAATTTTCCTGTTGTCTCCTCCCATTGCTCCCTCCCCAATTTTCTGAACTTTTGGAGATTCTGTGCTAAAGGAAACAATATTTCTTCTGGGCCAATCGCTCTCTATTTTTAAATAATTATTATTTGAACTTTATTTTTGTGAATCTAACCTATTAGCTCAATTATTTGTTAGCAGCAACCATTTCTTAGTGGATCAGAAACATAAAAGGCCCCAGAATTCTACCTGTTGCCCAGAGAGCAGCCTCTCTACAAGCTCACTCATTCCCTTGGGGACCACAGGACCAACACTTGTGTCATTGGCCGATAGCATCTTATAAGGTATTTGCTACAAGCTGTTATGATTTAGAGAATGGACTTGGCCCCACACGTATCCAAATGAGTATAAAGACGACTTGTGTCACAGTGGTGATGTCACTTAATAACCAGGAACATACAGTTATGCAGATGTAAGACCTTCTTGGTGTTTATCTAGCCTTATCTAAAACTCCACACAGATTCCTCTCTGTTTAAAAAAAAGCTGCTAAATAAATGATGACGCCAACAACAGATAAAATAAGGCCCTGAAACAAGTGAAAATGCACACTATAGGAAATTCTATGGGTGGTGGTAAACGGTTTGTATTCAGACCAGAATAAGAAGACAATTTCTATTTCAGTGTATCATAATGGATTGAAGATATACAACACAAAGGAGTTACTTATTACAAGGGTTTTGCAGGGTTGAAATACAGCACACTAAGGAAGGCCACGGCTATTCTCATCCAGAGGATTTCACGAACAATGAATAAACAAACATATGAGATGGGGCGCTAAAGTATGGAAAGTTTCACTTGAAATGAGCACAGTAGAATTCCCATATTTCAATAAATTACATCGCTTTCAAATAATCACTCAAATAGTTATTGCAAGAATCAAGTGACGTAATGTAAATCATGAGGTTTAGTACCCGGAATACAGCAGGAGGGGTGTGCATGCATGTGTGCACACGTATGTGTGTGTGTGAAATACAGATATATGTATATCACATATATCCTATCTATATATGAAGACAATATATGTAGTCCAATGATGCTGCAATTGTTCTAATTGCCATTGTTTGCGTTTCCTCTGAATTATTTTCAGAGCCTTTAGCACATTCTCTTTCGCAAGATTTATGTAGTACTTAATATTGCAGAGAACAATCTTAGATAGACTGGAAAAACTTCCTATGATAGTGGCCTTGATTTCCGGACAGTGCTGTCATTCAGAAGTGAGAGTAATAAAAGAGTCTAAACAAGCAAGCCAAAATATATCACTTGGGGTCAAGATTGAGATACAGTCTATCAAACAAGGAGATAGGTGCTTGGGCGACTTCCCATCTAAACACAACTCCAAAAGAGGAGCTGCAAGACTGAGTGATGGCAGCTTCGGCAGAGCAAACATGGAACTTCCTGAGCGACCACATCAAAACCCAATGCTCATTTGGCCGTGGAGACGTTGGGGTTGTGAAACACACATTTCCATTACTTTGCCATCGAGCCTCATTCTTGTGACAAACCTAGAATCTCCTAGTAAATCTGAACAGCAGAAAAAAATTAATAATGTTTAGTATATATGTTTATAGGTTGAAGAAGAAGAGGAAGTCTATTAGTGATTGCATAAAATCAGGAAATAATTAGACAAGCAGTGGTTGGGGTCGGCTAGGAAAGGCTTAAATATGTCCTTAATTACAGAAACCTAAGAGCTGGAAGGAGTCTTGGAGATCACCTGGAGTTCTAGATCAATTCTCTCATTTTCAGAGAGGAAACAAAGGTCAGAGAAGTTAACCGCTTTGTCCAACTACATAGGCTGAAAGAGGAAGGATGAAAAAATTGCATCAGTCTTATTCTGAATGTCCACTCTGTTTTGTTGTTCTAGAAAAGGGATTTAAAGAAGACAAAATTTTTAAGAAAACTTTTTATTAAATACTCACACAAATAAATATCACTTTAAATACCTTTAGAAATCTTATAACTGTGTCTTCGCCACCAAGAAACTAATGACATAATGACCTTGGGCCATTGACAGCAGTATTTCTAGAGCAGATCTCTGGACCTCTAGCTTCTAGAGCCTATTCCTTTTTATTCTAGTTCCTCTCTCACCAGGCTTTGCTTCAGGAGTAATCTGACTTCCTATGGACTCCTTCCTACAGGGGAGAGACCATGGTGAAAAGCCCATAAGAAAAGCCTACTTATCCACTGATAAATTCTTTATAATTTTATAAATTTATGATTGTCATTTGGGGCTAGATAGAAAAACTACCTTTATGCATTGTCAAAAATTAGTTTAAAAGTTTCCGTATAAAAAGCTCAGTAAAAGTTTCTATGAAAAAAGTATCAACGAATATCCCCCCATCAGAAAGAACCATTTATAAGTGTGGTATTTCACTTTCCCCTTTTAATTTTTGTGCCTTGGGTTAAGTATGATATAGGTCAGCATTAATTTACAAACAGCTAAATAAAGTTTTCCATTTAAAAAAAGCAGTAAATCAAAAAGTAGTAAGTAAAAGTAGTAATCAAATTATTTCACTTGTTATTACATGTAAATATGTTATACTTATTCATATTTTAATACATATCTAACATTTTAATTGAAAAGTGCACCATTCATGCATTTTTTGTTGTGGGATGGGACATTTTTAAAAACAAAGAGATATTTTTAAATTTCTCTAAAAAGTTCTCATAGGCCCTAATTTGCAGATCTCAGCCAAAATATAACTGTCAAAGAAATAGGATTCTTTTGCAAATTCTCCCCTCTAAGCACTCTTTTTCACATTGGTTTTCCAAACAGAACAACTTTTTAAGAGGTGAAAGAAATGTAAAGATTTTGGATTCAGTCTCATAAGCATCACACAACGGATTTGCCAGATCCCACCCCACAGAGAGTTATATTTCAACAGAGAATGAAATCATTCACCACGTCATTGCCTAGAAAGCCCTGTAGCATCAAGAAACAGAATTATTTTCGACAATAAATGATTGCTCTCTTAAAGCACTAACGTAGTTTCTCTCTTTCCAAAATTGTGTTACTGCCATTTTCAATGTATTATCATATAGATACACTTGTGAAGACGTCTGACTATCTAGAAAAACAATGCCCCCTCGGTTGCATCCTTTTCGATTCCACTGAATTCGATAGGAGAAAGGAAAGAGAATTACCATGTAGAAACACCTGACAGCTTGAATATAAAGCATTGCCCCATTTAATCCCCAACCAGCAAGTAAGGAGTTGGCACCATTTTACATATAAGGATACTGATACTCAGAGAGCTTAATTAGATTTTTCCAAGGTAAGCTAGTATGTTTGGGAGTTTGCTGAAGCCTATTCTTTCTGGGCTGACTCCATGTTAGTACTAAACTCATTTAAAGTAACAGTATGGTAAGTAGCGTTGCCGTTAGCTTTCAACACTTTGCAAGCCAAATGCCTTACCTTTGAGACCCTGGTCCCAGGCTCGCACTCTCTTGTTCACTGCCTTCATGCTGGGCCTTACGGGCCCGGAGAAGGACTCTGTCCTGCTGCTCCTTCCTGCTGACCTTCATTTTGCTAAAACTTACTAGGACTCTCAACAAATTCCACCCCTCCAACCTAAAGGCTAACTTAAGACACCAAACCAGGAGAACGTGCCAAAGAAAGAGTCTGCTTGAAGCCTTCAAGAGAAATGCAACCTCCACCATTTAACACATCGTTCAGCATAGAAAGAATTTCAAGTTGGCCAGGGTGACATCTTGAGCAAGCAGAGCTTTTCAGTGCCTCATAAACTGTATCCAGTAGGTTTCTGATTAGGTTTCTTTTTAAAAAATGAAGCCAGGACTTCTACCTCTGGTGTGGTAGACTAAGTTGTTACAGAAAAACTGTTCCGCTTGGAACAATGTGAAAAGCTGAACCAAGGAAATCTTTTTTTTAAGTTTAGAGAGTTATCAAAGCAGCGAAGACTTGTGGAGCAAAATCCTGAGCCTCGGGAAGCTCTGAGAGGTCAGCGTGACATCTGGGGCAGTTTCCCCCTGAGGCCCTCGGGCAGGGCTGGGCAGCTGCAGAGAACTTCCGCCAGGGTTAAAGAGCAGGAAGGGCAAACATTGGATTCTGAGGCCCGCGGTCTTTCAGTGGGGAGCTCGTCTCCCCAACAAGACTCTACCCTAAGAGTAGGCCAGCACGCACAAGGCGAATGCCAAACTCCACGTCAACTCAACCCTTTGGCTGAAAGGGATCATGACCTGTCTTAACTGCTGCCTGAAAAAAAAGTATGTCCTCTTTGGGCAAAGATAACTATCATTAAGAATCTCAAACTATCTCTACATTTTACTGCACTACTTTTGGCAATAAACCAAAAGCTATCAAGAGTACTAAGAGCCAAGAGTGAATGAAGAAAAACCAGAGAACGGGTTTTAAAAATATATGCGTATATGGATGTTTGTGTGTACATACACACATACATACAGTGAAATGTAATTTTTCCAGAATTTATCTATAGTTTCAATGCAAACTCAATCAAAATTCCAGTGGTTTTTTTTTAATTGAATGAACAGGCTGATTCTAAAATTTACATGGAATTAATTAGGGCCCAAAATAGCCAAAAATATTCTAAAGAAGAGTTATTGTACTGGATACCAAGGCTTCTTAAACAGCTATAATAATTAGGGCCGGCCCGGTGGCACAGCGGTTAAGTTCACACATTCTGTTTCTGTGGCCTTGGGTTCATCAGTTCGAATCCCAGGTGCGGACCTGTGCACTGCTCATCAAGCCATGCTGTGGCAGGCGTCCCACATAAAATAGAGGAAGATGGGCATGGATGTTAGCTCAGGGTTAGTCTTCCTCAGCAAAAAAGAAGAGGATTGGTGGCAGATGTTAGCTCAGGGCTAATCTTCCTCAAAAAAAAAAACAAGCTATAGTAATTAAATTAGTGTGGTATTTGTATAAGGATAGATGAATATACAGTGGATATAACAGACAGACAGACATTCACAGTTCTATGGATCATGATTTATAACAAGAGTGCTACTACACAGCAGGGGGCATAGGATGATTTCTTTAAGGCTGGGTCAACTAGATATCCATTCGGGGAAAAGTGCACCTTGTCCTCTACTTTTTCTCATTATAAAAATAATTCCATGTGATTATAACTGCAAATATGAAAAGTATTGTAACAATACAGTATTTACAAGACAATATAAGAGAATATCTTTATGACCTTGGAATTAGTAAAGATTTCTTAAACACAACATAAAACGCACTAACTATAAAGGAAACATTTTTTTTTAATTGCAGTAACATTAGATTGTAACAATATTTAGCTTTCAGATGTACATTGTAATATATTTTGAATTCTGTGCAGATTATATCATGTTCACCACCCAAAAACTAATTATAGTCCATTCCCTCACATGTGAGCCTAATCACCCCTTTTGCCCTACCCCCTTCCCCTATGGTAACCACCAATCCAGTCTTCATTGCTATGTGTTTGTTTGTTGTTGTTTTTATGTTCTACATATGAGTGAGATCATATGGTATTTGACTTTCTCCCTCTGACTTATTTCACTCAGCATAATACCCTCAAGGACCATCCATGTTATCCCAAATGGCTGGATTTCATCATTTCTTATGGCTGAGTAGTATTCCATCGTGTAGATATACCACATCTTTATCCATTCATCCCATGATGGGCACCTAGGTTGCTTCCAAGTCTTGGCTATTGTGTATAATGCTGCAATGAACATAGGGGTGCAAGTATCTTTATGCCTTTGTGTTTTCAAGTTCTTTGGATAAATACCCAGCAGTGGGATAGCTGGATTGTATGGTAGTTCTGTTCTGAACTTTTTGAGGAATCTCCATACTGCTTTCCATACTGGCTGCACCAGTTTGCACTCCCACCAGCAGTGTATAAGGGTTCCCTTCTCTCCACATCCTCCTCAACACTTGTTGTTTCCTGTCTTGTTAATTATAGCCATTCTGACAGAAGTGAGGTGATACCTCATTGTAGTTTTGATTTGCATTTCCCTGATAGCTAAGGATGTTGAGCATCTTTTCATATGCCTGTAGGCCACCTGTATATCTTTTTTGGAGAAATCTCTGTTCAGATCTTTTGCCCATTTTTAATTGGGTTGTTGGGTTTTTTGTTGTTGAGATGTATGAGTTCTTTGTATATTTTGGATATTAACCTTTTATCTGATATATGGTTTGCAAATATCTTCTCCCAATTGTTAGGTTGTCGTTTGTTTTGTTGATGGTTTCCTTTGCTGTGCAGAAGCTTTTTAGCTTGATGTAGACTCATTTGTTCATTTTTTCTTTTGTTTCCCTTGCCTGGTCAGACAGGGTACTTGAAAATATTCTGCTAGGACCAATGTCAAAGAGCGTACTGCATATGTTTTCTTCTAGAAGTTTCACAGTTTCAGGTCTTACATTCAAGTCTTTAATCCATTTTGAGTTGATTTTTGTGCATGGTGTAAGGGAATGGTGTACTTTCATTCTTTTGCATGTGGCTGTCCAGTTTCCCCAACACCATTTATTGAAGAGACTCTTTCTCCATTGGATGCTCTTGGCTCTCTTGTCGAATATTAGCTGTCCATAAGTGTGTGGGTTTATTTCTGGGCTCTCGATTCTGTTCCATTGATCTGTGTGTCTGTTTTTGTGCCAGTACCATGCTGTTTTGGTTACTATGGCTTTGTAGTATATTTTGAAATCAGGAAGTGTGATACCTCCAGCTTTGTTCTTTCTTCTCAGGAGTCCTTTGGCTATTCGGGGTCTTTTGTTGTTCCATATAAATTTTAGGATTCTTTGTTCTATTTCTGTGAAAAATGTTGTTGGAACTTTGATCGGGATTGCATTGAATCTACAGATTGCTTTAGGAAGTGTGAACAGTTAAACTATGTCAATTCTTCCAATCCAAGAGCACAGAATATCTTTCTATTTCTTTGTGTCTTCTTCAATTTCTTTCAACAATGTTTTATAGTTTTCACTGTACGATCCTTCATCTCTTTGGTTAAGTTTATTCCTAGGTATTTTATTCTTTTTGTTGCCATTGTAAATGGGATTGCATTCTTAATTTCTCTTTCTGCTACTTCATTGTTAGCATATAGAAATGCAACAGATTTTTGTATGTTGATTTTGTATCCTGTGACTTGACTGTATTCATTTATTGTTTCTAAAAGTTTTTTAGTGGATTCTTTAGGGTTTTCTATATATAAAATCATGTTGTCTGCAGAGTGACAGTTTTGCTTCATTTTTACAATTTGGACCCCTTTTATTTCTTTTTCTTGCCTGATTGCTCTGGCTTGGACTTCCAATACTATGTTAAATAAGAGTGGTGACAGTGCACATCCTTGTCTGGTTCTTGTTCTTAGAGGGATAGCTTTCAGTTTTTCTCCATTTAGAATATTTGCTGTGGGTTTGTCATATATAGCCTTTATTATGTTGAGGTATTTTCCTTCTATACCCATTTTATTTAGAGTTTTTATCATAAATGGATGCTGTATCTTGTCAAATGCTTTCTCTGCATCTATTGAGATGATCATGTGATTTGTATTCTTCATTTTGTTAATGTGCTGTATCACGTTGATTGATTTGTGGGTGTTGAACCATCCTTGCATCCCTGGAATGAAACCCACTTGATCATGATGTATGATCTTTTTAATGTATTGTTGTATTCGATTTGCTAGTATTTTTGTTGAGGATTTTTGCATCGATGTTCATCAGTGACATTGGTCTGTAATTTTCTTTATTTGTGTTGTCCTTGGTATCAGGATAATGTTGGCTTCATAGAATGAGTTAGGAAGCCTCCCCTCCTCTTCAATTTTTTGGAAGAGTTTGAGAAGGATAAGTATTGAGTCTTCTTTGAATGTTTGGTGGAATTCACCAGGGAAGCCATCTGGTCCTGGACTTTTATTTTTTGGGAGGTTTTTGATTGCTGTTTTGATCTTAAAGGAAACATTTGATAAATTGGGCTAAATTACATTGAAAAATACTGTAAAGTACTGAAGAGGTAAATCACAGCATCAGAGAAAATATATGAAATATATAACCAAAGAAATACAAATTCCCAGGATATATAAAAAATTCATAGATGTCACTAAGAAAAAGACAATTTGACATTTTAAAAAGGGCAAAAGATATAAAATGACACTTCACAAAACAGTATATCCACATGATCAATAAATACATGCAGTCCTCATTTTGCATTGTTCTGATACAAACAAATTTCACCAGTTGCCTAACACCACAGTGCAAATTTCAATTACCTTAGATTAGTAACCCTAATTGCACAAAATACAAACTTTGCTGGCAGCTCTTTAGTCCAAAAATCACTAGGTAAATAATAGTTGTGCATCATAACCAATCATGTCACTTCTTTCAAAGTCTGTCAGTGATTGACCTCTGTGCATTTCTTATTCAATTCACACACAGACAGCAAAGCACGTAGTTATGTTGCCTCCTTGTAGCCCAGTGGTAAATCAAAGTGATGATTTACAAAAATTGGATCATCAACAGAGGGAACTGGTCAATATAGAGGAACTGCAGATAAAAAACGTTAAAGAAAGGAAGAGTGATAATATTGGAAGTGAAATTAAAATTTACTGTAAGTGCAGTTAAAGAAGAGAACACTCAGAGATGTTTCACAAGGCTGGAAGTGTGAGGGATAAACTACTAGAAGCTTATCCAAGCTTAGAAAGGAATAGAACAAGTTGCCAAGCCGTAGAAAAGATGACTGCTCTGTGCCGTAAGTTATACAATGAGGAGGCAAGTACTGTCCAAGGTATTCTTATTCAGTTTTCTTACAAATAAAATACCTTAATTCTCAACGTTTCTAATATTTTAAATTATATGACCTAAACAAATTTTGGTTTTGCTATTTTTTTCATTTCCTTATACATTTATAACTCATAGTAAGAGAGTTTATTTTTCCATTTTGATAAAAAGTTTTAAAGATCACAGACGAATTGTAATTCTCTCCATTGATTATTGAGAGCTTTGCATAATTTCACCTAATGTGATCATTTTTACAGCCCCGTAATAACGTGCAAAGTGAGAGCTGCCTGTATAGGAAAGAGATGTTCCATTTTGAGTCATCTGGGAAATGAAAAGTAAGACACCAAACATACGTGCCACAATGCTTAAACCAAAAAAGGACAGCGATGCTAAACATTAGCCAGGGTGCAAAGAAACGTGAATTCTCAAGCGCTGTTGGTGAGAGCGTGAATTGGTTCAAAATACTTAGAAAACTTCAGCAGCATCCAATAACACTGCAGGATGGATAACCTATTATTGTTATTAGCCCAGGAGTGGTTCTGAAATGATCTGGGAAACCCTGAAGGTCCTTGAATGCTTTCAGGGGGTCTATGAGATCAAAACATTAAAAAATAAACCTAAGACATTGTGTGCCTTTTCCTCTGTTGTCATTTATACTAATTGTATAAAAGCAGTGGCGAGAAAACTGCAGACTCCTTAGCACATATGGAGAAGTGCCACCAACCTGTACTAGCTGTCATGGAATGCTCCTCTGTCATGCACTCGCTCAGGGTGAAGAGTAAGAATGAGAATGATGGGGGGAGGGAGAGGGAAGAGGGGAGGGGAGGGGGAAGGAGGAAGAGGAGGGAACCCAGTTTCACTTCAGAATGTCCTTGATGAAGTAATACAAAATCAATATGTGATGAATTTGTTATTTTCAAATGAATAAACATATATTTAAAATATTTCTCGGTTTTAACTTCTAATACACACCAATAGACCTAAGTGAGAGGAACAAAAGCTCTTTAGAGTCCTCAATAACGATAATTTTTAAGAGGAATAAGGGATCCTGAGACCAAGAACATTTGCGAACCACTCTTAGGGAACAGAAGATCTCTGATTTCTTTGCAACAATCTCACTTACATGTAAATAAGCCCCTTTTGAAGTGTTTGAAGACTTCTGAAGCAGTTAAAATATTCATTATGCAATCAATTCTGCTTGTAAGTTCTATTTGCAGCGGCAGACTCCTTCTCAAATGACACCCAATGATAAAGATCATGGGATGCTGCCCCGTGATCAAGATTTCCCAGTGAAAGGAAAGGAGGGTATGGGGGTGAGGTTACTTCCTGTCAGCTTAGGCAATGAATGAAAATATGGCTTTACAGAGCAGAGACAAGAGGAAGTGGTTACTTGTCATTCAAAAATAAATATCATTGGTCACCAAGGAATTTCACTGAAGAGCAAAACCCCTCCACACTGTTGCAGCCACAATATATTTTTCATTCGATTTTAAACATAGTTTTATTTATTTATTTTTGTGAGGAAGATTGGCCCTGAGCTAATATCTGTTGCCAATCTTCCTCTTTTTGCTTGAGGAAGATTGTTGCTGAGCTAACATCTGTGCCAGTCTTCCTCTACTTTATGTGGGATGCTGCCATATCATGGCTTGACGAGTGGTGCTAGGTGCGCGCCAGAATCCAAACCTGTGAACCCCCGGGCTGCTGAAGCGGAGCACGCAAACTTAACCACTACGGCACCAGTGGGCCCTACACATAGTTTTAAAGCAGAAGTATTATATAAAGTAAGGTATAGCTATAAGAAAGTATGGTTTGGGGGCCAGCCCTGTGGCCGAGTGGTTAAGTTTGTGTGCTCTGCTTCAGTGGCCCAGGGTTTGGATCCTGGGCACAGACATGGCACCACTCATTAGGCCATGCTGAGGTGGCATCCCACATGCCACAACTAGAAGGACCCACAACTAAAATATACAACTATGTACTGGGGGGTTTAGGGAGAAAAAAAAGAAGATTGGCAACAGTTGTTAGCTCAGGTGCCAATCTCTAAAAAAAAAAAAGTATGATTTAATAAGAATTTACTCAATGTTTCAAAATATATGAACAAAAAAACATATCAACTGTTACTTCAACTGTAAGGACTGGTGAGAAAAATATAACATAAAAATAAGGTTAAAAAATGTAAAGATTGATGAAGATAATTATCTGCCATTCTTAGCATCCAATTCAGAACCTATTATTTGATTAATTTTGAGGTTAGAATTTTATAAACTAAATATTAAGCCAGGCTCTGATTCTGATTTTTAAAAATGTGTGCATTCATTAAAAATAAAGTTCTGTAGCATGGGTTTCCGCAGGGTGTTAATCTGGAAATGAGAGCCAAGTTCTCTTTACCATACGTGGAGGTATTGATGAGGCAAGTACGTAGAGTTTTGTGAGGGTCATGGATTCTGTGGGGTGCATGCTGGACTGACCAGGGCTTAGGGGTGACCAGAAGAAGGTCTCTGGACCCACTCTGGACCAACCAAAGCCCAGAAAGACTTCCCATTCTGACCAAGATGGACTAACAGGTACCACATTTACCCTCCCACTTGAAACAACTAAAACATTGGACAAGATATACAAACAACAGTTTTCTAACGTTGGTCATCAGACAATGAAGGACAGCGATCCTTGTGAGGTGGGAGATAAACAAGACGAGCCCTACAGTTGCTGCAGCTTACTATCGAGTGAGAATTTCTGGGCCATGACTTGAGGAGAGGGAACCCAGGCGGAGCCTGACGACCACCTTAAATTGAGGAGATGGAGATGAGAGTCCACGAGGCAGAGGCAGCTAGAGTTTGCAGGAGAGTGCCAGCGTGTAAAGACCAGCACAGGAAAAGAAGCCGGGAGATCCCAGAGGGCCCCCATGTACTCCAGCTGAGCACTGATCAGCGCCTGCATGTGATGAAACTATCCAAAGCCAGGAAGATAAACTCACAGAAGGAGAATACGGAACAATCCTCAGGATGCACACAGGGCTGGCACTAGTCTCTGGTCCCACCACCCAGAGTGGAACTCCTCGTAATTCACGGGGCCTGGTGTCCAGGGCTCAGAGAGCTTTGCCTAAGTGGTCAGGTAAAATTAGTTCTAGGATACACACTGCTTGGGCCCAGACTAACAAGTCTGAAAGGCAAGAACTGAAAGTATTAAGCTGTTTCCAAGTAACTTAATTGCATGCCAGGCAAAGCTCAAAAACACTTATAGAAGACGAAAATATCCAGCACACAACAAGGTAAAATTCACAATGCCTGGCATCCAGTAAAAAATGACCAGTCATGCAAAGATGCAAAAAATAAGACCCATAACGAGGTATAAAACTGATCAAAATCAACACAGAAATGATACTGATGATAGAATTAGTATCTATCATTAAAAACAGCTAGTATAAGTATATTCAATATAATCATTAAGGCAGGGGAGCAATTAAGCAGATTAAATAAAGAAATAGAGAACATAAAGATCCAAATCGCACTTTTAATGATAAAAA
The DNA here is from genome assembly GCF_041296235.1 of Equus asinus. Taxonomy (NCBI): domain Eukaryota; kingdom Metazoa; phylum Chordata; class Mammalia; order Perissodactyla; family Equidae; genus Equus; species Equus asinus. The sequence continues at coordinate 123,286,980 of NC_091790.1, read as the reverse complement.
ACAGTGCGTGGGATGAAAAACACCCTGGATACAATTAGCAAATTAGTTACTGCAGAAGGAAGAAATGAGTAAACTTAAAGCAATAGGAACTATCTAAGCATAGAGACAAAAAAGATTTAAAAAAAAAGAAAAGCAGACCAGTTTGCTGTGTGATAACTTTAAGCAACCCAATCTGAAAGATGAATTTGTAGTTAAAAGCTTTCCTAGCAAAAATAAATGAATAAAATGCCATGCCAAAATGGCTTCACTGGTGAATTCTACCAAACATTTAAGAAAGAAGTGCTACTAATTTTATACAAACTCTTCCTGAAAACTGAAGACATGTTTCCAAATTCATTTGATGACTCTAGCATTACCCTGATCCCCCAAACCAAAGAAAATAATCACAAGAAGATAAAACTACAGAACAATATCCTTCACGAACACAGATGCAAAAATCTTTAAATTTTAGCTAATCAAATCAAAAAATATATAAAACTGATAATAGAGTATGACCAAGTGGGATTTATCTCAGGAATGCAAAGTTGCTTTAACATTCAAATTTCAATCAACATAATTTACCGTATTAACAGACTAGGAAAGAAAAACCATATGATCATCATAACAGATTCAGAAAAAGTGTTTGACAAAATCCAGTATCCATTTCTGGTAAAGACTCCGAGTGAACAAGGAATAGAAGGAAACTTGCTCAACCTGATAAAGAGCATCTACTAAAACCCACAGCTAACATCTTAGTTAATGATGAAAGACTGAATGCTTTCCACCTAAGACTAGGAGCAAAGCAACGATGTCTGCTCTCACACCTCACATCTATTCAACATTGTAATGAAGGTTCTAGCCAGTGCAATATGCAAAAGAAATAAAGGGCGTCCAGATTGGAAAGGAAGAAATGAAGCTGTCATTATTTGCAGACTACATGTTCATCTATATGTAAAAGCTTACAGGATAGCAAGAAGTCTACTAGGACTAATATGTGAGTTTAGCATGTTTCCACGATGCAAGATCAATATATAAAAATCAATTGCATTTTCCATAGACCAGCAATGAAAGAACAATTGGAAGTTGAAATAAAGAAATACCATTTATAATAACATCAAAAATATGAAATTCTGGGGCTGGCCCAGTGGCATAGTGGTTAAGTTCACAGACTCTGCTTTGGCAGCCTGGGGTTCTTGGGTTCAGATCCTGAGTGCAGATCTACACACCACTCATCAAGCCATGCTGTGGTGGTGTCCCACACACAAAGTAAAGGAAGATGGGCACAGATGTTAGCTCAGGGACAATCTTCCTCAAGCAAAGAGAGGAAGATTGGCAACAGATGTTAGCTCAGAGCCAATCTTCCTAACCAAAAAAAAAAAAAAGAAAGAAAAAAAGAAAAAAAATCTATAAGCGTATTTGCTAGATATTAAAAAGTATATATATGAAATTCTAAGGAATGAATCTAACAAAAGATGGCAAGACCTGCAGACTTAAAACTACAAAGTATTGCTGAGAGAAATTAGTGAAGATTGAAATCAATGGAGAGATGGTTATGGATTGGAGAACTCAATATTGTTAAGATATCAACTCTTCCCAAATTCCTTCCCAAATTCTCTGTAGAGTCTTTGCAATTGCAATTAAAATTTATATGGGAATGCAAAGGACCTAGAAAATTCAAAGCAACTTTGGAGACAGAAAACAACGTTGGAGTTACACTGCCTGACCTCAAGTCTTATTACGAATCTACGTTAATCAAGGCAGTAAACTATTGGCATCAAGATAGACAATTAGTGGAACAGAATAGAGAGCCCAGAAATGGACCCATGGTGTATGGCCAATTGATTTTTGATAACGGTTCAAAGGCAGTTCAATAGAGAAAGCATAGTTTTTTCAACAAATGGTGCAGAAACAACTAGATAGCCATATGCAAAAAAAAAAAAAAAAATTTTCTTCCATTCCTTACATGATATTCAATAATTAATTCAAAATAAAACTTCATGGAGGAAACATAGAAAATCACTTATTTTGAGTTAAGCACAGATTTCTTAGATATACTATCAAAAGGATGACCAACAACAACAAAAAGATAAATTGGACTTCCTCAAAACTAAGAACTCTGCTCTTAGAAACTAATTGTTATGAGAAGGAAAAGATAAGCCGCAGAGGAGGGAAAATAACTGCAAATCATCTATCTGCTAAAGGACTTTAATTCGGAATAGAAAAAAAACTCTCAAAACTCAATGACACAAAAGCAAACAACCCAAAGTTAAAAATGGACCAATTATTTGAACAGACACTTCACCAAAGAATATAAACAAATGCTCATATGCACATGAAGAGATGCTCAGCATCATTAACCATTGGGGAAATACAAATTAAAACTATAATGAGAGTCCACTGGCAAACCGATTTAAATCTCTACAATTAAAAAGGCTGACCATATCAAGTGTTGGCTAGGACGTGAAGCAACTGGACCTCTCACACAGTGCCAGTGGGAATAGGAAATGACACAATCACTTTGGAAAACAGTCCAGCACTTTTTGAAAAAGCTATACCTATTACTACTATTTGATCCAGCCATTCCACTCTTAGAGAAAGGAAAGCATCTGATCTTACAAACATGTGGGCACAGATGTTCCTAGCAGCTTTATTTGTAATAGCCAAACAACCTGAATGTCCATGAACAGGTGAATGGATAAGCAAATTCTGGTGTTTATATAGCTATATAATTGCAGTATATAGAGCCATACAAAAGTATACAGTAGTACTGCTGAATGATATTCTTCAACAAAAAGCAATGAACTATTAATACACACAACAACAAACTTTTGGGGGTGATGGATATGGTCATTATCTTACTATGGTGATAGCTGCATGGGTACATACATATGTCAAACTTATACAATTGTACAGTTTAAACATGTCCAGTTTATTGTATGTCAAGTCTACTTCATTAAAAGTCTTTAAAACAAAAAGAAGCCCAGACACCCAAGCGAAGACTCCCCCTTCCATACACTCCCATTTCTCAAACCGCTCTTTTAGGGCTGGCTTCTTTCTCCACGTCAGGACATCCTTATGCCAATTTCATTTCTAAGTGTCGGAATTTGAATAAAGTTGTTGGTGAGGGCAAGGAACACGTACAGATGAGGTCCTGGGTCTTTGTGCCCACTAGGAAAGAGAGCTTTGATAGGCTTTAAAAAAAACAAAAACAAAAATAAAAACCTTAAGGAGGAAGAAAATCATCCTGATTTATTACTCATGTTACAGCGAGCGATCTGGCAGGAAACAAAACCAGCAGTTAATCTGCCAAGCAGAAAAAATGCAATCCCTTTGTTGGTTGTTATGAAGCATTCGGCTGTTTTATGGTGGGAGTCTATCAAGCCCAATACATTTTACATGATTGCAATTCCTTAAAACACAAAGATGCTGTAACAGCGTAACAATGAGGAACTGCCGTACTTTGCAATAACAAATTGTGTTATTCTTTGTAAATTCTACTGTTTTAATTTTAATAGTAACAAGACACAAAATGCCATCAACGTTATTTTAATATAAATGAATATGGGTGCCTTAAGGTGCATATGAAAAGATAAGAATTGTCTTGCCTTCGAGAAGTGTAAGTCAGGCATATAAAATAGCAAGACAACAATCTGACGGGTTAAATGTATCTATAAATATCTATGATAATTTGCTATAAATTACACATTATCCTGCCCCTGCCTCCACCCCTCAGTGAAGTAAATGCCCTTAACCAAAGATGTAGGATGAGAACAGATTGTTTCATTCTTTATCTTTTCTGCGTAAGCTGTTAACGGCACCCTAAATGGAGCAGCTATTTTCAGGGTAATATAATCTGACACTTGGGACACACCAGGAGCGCTTCAATTATTGGAAAGGAGCCTGGCCTGGAAGTGGCTCACTTGCTCACTTTTGGGTTGGGCCTAAAAGGTGATCATTTACAACACTCACTATTTGCTATGACCCACCTCCCCCAGCCCCTCGGCCATCATGGTGCCTCTGAGTGCTGATGTCCCTGTGGCCTGACCTCCGGCCTGCTTCTGCTTCTCCTCGGGCTATCTCCCACCACTGGGCACCCTCCCTGCCTCCTCCATGACATCATCCTGACCCAGAGCTCTTGTGCCGCCCATCCCCTCTCTACCATGTGAGCCCTTCACCCTCTATGAGCTTTTAAATCTCATTCTCTGTGTTACACACTAACCACAGGATCAAAATTTTCTTCTGTCTTCTCACTTTAAATGTAACTTAATTTTCCTCAAGCTCAGAACCTTATCCTCAAAATCTTCCTGGGGCAGCTGCTCCTTCTCCAACAGCAAGGCCAGGGGTCAGGAGGGTCTTGCTTTCTTGCTGTCTTGCTCCTCATTGCTGCTTCCAATCGTTGCTCCCGTTCACTGGACTGCTTCTCCATGGACGTTCTATGGCACCACTCTCTCCCCTTCCTCCACTTTATTCACAAGCTTCAGTGCTGGCTCTGCCATCGTCCTCAGAACCTGCATCACCATTTGAGAGGAGAACTCTTCTAACACTGGGTCCTTCCTGAGCTTCCTTAGCCTGGTCTAATCAAGGAGGGCCAGGTCCATCTCACGTCGGTCATGCACACTTTGGCACTGCTCTCCTCACAGACTCTGAAATACCCCTTGCCAATCACAGTTGACTGTCCCCTGTCACAGCACTTTCCTGTCACCCTCTGCTGCTAAGCCTCAACACAGATTCAGTGTTGTTGGTATGGCCTGCGATCGCAGTCACCAAAATGAAAACATCTAGTTATCTGGACTGAAAAGTTGACATCACTGGTAGCTTTGAAGATCTGGCTTATAAGCTAAAGTCATGAAAATCAGGAAAACAACCACTGTCTTTAAAAAAGAAAATCCTTCTTTGATTTACCAGAGCAAGTCCACCTCCATGCTGCCTTAATTTTCATCAGGCCCTTCACCATCTGTCACCACCTTCCTTCATTCACCATCTCCCTCAATTCTGCATCCCTTCCCACGCCCTTAGCCCTGGCTCTCTACCTACACACTGGCCGCTCTTACTTCCCTAGGTGAGTTGTGCCTTTGCTCATGGTCATCTCTCCACTGGCAGGTTGGATCTCCTCTGGAAATTTCCATCCCTTCTTTCATCTAGTCCAAATGTTACTTTCTCTTTAAATCCCTTTGCCAGCTCTCTTAGGACTATTCACCCCCACTAGTGTATACATTGAGGGCCTATGATGTGTCCAACACATTCTGAGATCTAGGGGTTCATCCATAAACAGGACAGATGAAAATCCCTACCCTTGTGGAACTTACCTTCCAGTGGGAGGAAACTGATGATAAACAAGAAGGACAGATAAAAAATACAACATGTTACTTACTAATAACATACTTTGTTAATACATGCTATAAACTAGGGTAGAAGAAGAAGGGACGCTGAGAGTCGGGAGGGAAGCTGCAGTATTAACACAGGTGGTCTAAGGAGGCCCCAAGGAGTAGGTGACCTTTGAGCAAACATGTGAAGGAGCTGAGGAAGTGAGCCTGCAGGTGAAGAACATCAAGGAGATCAGTGTTCATTGCTACCATCTTCATGTCCAATGTTGGACTGTGAATTCTGTGAGGGCAGGGACTATTTCTTATGGATGCTTGTGCTTCCAGCTTCCAGAATGGCTCCTGGCACCTTGTAGGGGTTGAAAAAATGGTGTTTGAATTGAACTTAATACCTACAGCATGCTCTGCTTATCCCTGTCTGCGTCCATTTCACATTTTCAGGTGATTTTTCTCAGGGATAACATTAAAAATAGGCAACAGAATGAGAGAGGACAAACGTCAGTTACCATAAAGCAGCACATTCCATGCCTCCAGCACTCGTTTTAAAATAAACAGTTCTAAGGGAATGATCCTTGGTGTTGATATATTGAAACTTAAAGCTAAGTTCTTGGCCTTCTCCAACATATTTACAAGTGTCTAATAAAATGCAAAGGAAGTTTACTTCTTGTGCATGGCATTTTCTCAATGGGAATGACCAAACGTTTCATGCAATGCATTATCCCTGAACTACAGCGATTCACTGCCGCATGCGCTCATGGAAAACCACCGTCAGCACATTTTAAATGGATTCCGTGAAGGTATTCTAGTTTTCCCCTTGTATAAGACTATCCTGAGATCTATGTATAAATTATATTACTGACCCAATGAACGGCCACGATACTGTATCAAATACAGAAAATTTAAGAGTGAGACCTTAATGACATATGTCATGTATAAGACTCAACCAAAATAAGCCAGAAGCTAGCAAGCAACTGACAACAACTTTTACACACACAAAACCCTTAGAGAATGAGTCAAAGTGACTCATCAAAAAGAACAAAGAAGGGTTTATCCCTACTGAGATGACATCATTCAAGAGTAAAACTGTCGCTAGGATATCCGCGTCAACTATGTTGTTGGGGAAGCAGCCACGTTTCACGGTGTGGGTGTGCGTTAGGGACTCGCCTGGCAAGATGACCTCCATGCGAAGCAGATGGAACAAGTGCAGGATGTGTCTTTCACATTTTAGAACTTGTGGTTATGATTCTAAAGGCAATCCATGAAGCCAGGCTGGAACCGCTCTCTCATCATAATTAAGGAACTTAGTCCTCTTGTTCCTCTTGTTGGAATGACAGATTATCCCTAAAACCTAAGAGAAGAAGCATGTTCAATGTCTGACCCTCCTGTTGCTCTCTGAATATAACTGTGTTTGTATAAACATTATGCTTTTTATGTCTTCGAGAGGTGTTTGTCAAAGCTGTGGGCAATACAGGACATTCTTTGTACATGCTAATTCCAATCGATTAGCAGTGGCTGGCCAGATCACTGTACAGACAAGAATCTAGGCCAAATCTGCCAACAGAAGACTGCTGTGATCAATTATTAATGTCTGCCTTGGGCGAGGGTGAGTGATATCACATATGCTGTTCTTGGCTTCAAAGGATGCTAACGCGTTATTGCATGAAGCAGCCATGGTGATGAAGGAGACAGTCTAGCTGGAGACCTGAACAGAAAGATGAAACAGCAGGAAGAGAGTAGGCAACTGTTTTGTCCAGCTGTCTCTTCTCACTTGTATTTCCTCCTTCTTTTGCTAAAATCTTGGGTTTATGTTTCTGTTTTAATAAGGCAGGTAACTCCTTTAAAGAGTACAAACAAGCTACCTCTCAGGACATTAAAAGATGAGAGAATGATACTGTTTCTGGGGGGGTTTGGTTAGGAAAGCAGAATCCGCTCCAGGTACTTCAAGCAGGAAGAGATTCTCTCCAGGGCTCGTTAGCAGAACTCAATAATGGAAGGGAGTCATGCACACGGGGTGCGGAGCCCTCTGCGCTACCCCAAAACCCAGGTTAGAATGAACTGGAAAGGACTCAGATCCAGAGACGGTCCGTCAGATCTTTAATGAGGGAAACCTGATTTGAGTGTGTGCTAGGAGCACAGGGTTTGTGCCACTGATCTCAGCTTTCAAGTTGGTGTTAGGGAGTGTGAAAGGGGAGTGGAAATGGGTGAGTTTTGAGCCACATGCCAGCTTCCAAGCAGCATATCTGCTGAGACTGGCAGCCTGGGCGTCAGCAGCCATCCTCCATCCTGCAACTTGCTCCGCCCCCACCACCTGGGAAAAGCTTAGATGGTGTACTAGGACCTCTGGGGATATGCAGCACTTAGGAAATGACAATTCATCACAGCCATTGTCCCCTGTTCTCTCCCACCCAAAAAGAACATGTAAGAGTAGTTTTCTGTTTAAATTTACAGCACAACGTTATGTCATGAATGCACTCATTGGACAATTGCGATTAAAAACAAACTTAAATTTACTGTTAACCTTTCCTGATAATTACAGAGCTTAAAACTGCCTTGTACAGTATATTTTTTTTATTCATTACCCAGATACTTGACGATCCCATTATGCTTTTTTTCAGGCAAATTGACCTCCACTTTTTTTAAAAAATCCTGTTCCACACAGATGAAATCCTGCCCTCATCTTTCTTTCATTTTGCTCTTGCAGACAGTGCCTAGATTTAGGTGAGCTATGCTGAAATCCCATCATTGAGGAATTGATGTTTAAGATTTTTATTTTTTCCTAGTAATTATTTTTCATTTAGACTTCTAAATAGTTAGTCAACATTCAAGGTATTTCTGTAAGAGATGGGGATAAGAACATTACATTATGGTTGCCAATATAATACAATATTATTGTTGCTATTTAACATTATTCTAGGAGGCCTAGCCAAAGAGATAATATGGAAGAAAAAAAAAAGATGAGAGGCATAACTGTAGGAAGAGAGGTATCAAAGCTATTATTTACCTTAACAAATCCAGACAAAAGTCAAATCATGGTACACTATTTGACCCAGCGATGAAAATGGTACATAGTTGTAATAATGTAAATAGTGGCTATTGATTTAAAAAAACAAACTGTGATCTATATCGTTTTGGAGGAAAGGAAGGAACAAAAGAGGTTTAAAAAAGTGAATTCTCACTAGAAAATCTATAGAAGTTGATGTATCAAGAAAGAGCGGTATCATCAGAACATTTGGAAATATGAAGAACAATGCCAGAAAAACATCATCAAAAACTGCTTCAAGTGGTGGCTTCTGGGGAGGGCAGATGGTGGAAAGAGCTGTGTTAGGAGATTGAATTTTTTCATGATAAGCTTTTTAATGTTATTTGCTTTGATTGATTTAACAATGCACACATATATTTCTTGGGTGAAAGTAAATCATGGTTATCCACACAATGGAATAGTATGCGGTTTCTCAAGAGATAGGGTACATTCATAGGTACTAACATGAAAACACATCTAATGTAGGGTAAGAAAAAATATCCATGTTGCAGAAATTTTAAAAGTCACAGAGAAGCATTTTCTCTTTTTACTTTATGAATTTAGACTGTGCATATTTTACTACAACATGAATTATTTTATAATTAAAAAATAAGAATTTCTTAACCCAAGAAAATCCACCGAACATCTGCCAAAATTGATGACAGCATTTAGAACAAGGTAAACAAAAGCAAAATAAAGATTTCCTAGGAATCTTTAAGAATCATTAGAACATATAGTGTGAAAATTTCCCATTCACAATGGTGACAAAAAGTATAAAATATGAACAAAAAGACAAATAACAAATGTACACAAGCTATACCATTTTATAGAAAGCTACGAAGGAAAACATGTAAGTGGAGAGATTAACCACGTTCCTGGTAGGAAAACAATACTGTAATCCCATAAACGCTCCCAAGATTAATTTATAGATTCAATGCAGATTGCAACAAAATCCCTAATAGAATTTTCTATGGAACTTGTCCAGTTGATTCTGAAATCCATCTGGAAGAGTAAGTGTGTAAAATTAGCTAAGAAAATTCCAAAAAAGAATTGAACTTGATGAATGAAAAAGAACTTGGCTCTACTAGATATAAAACGTATTATAAATTTCCAGTAATTTTTTCAAAAATGGCATTAGAGCAGGAATAAACACAAAGATAAATGGAAACAGGAAAGAGATAGGTAATTCACACTCAAACAATCTGATGGACGTGTGAAAAGATGCGCAATCTCTCTGCTAGTAGGAGAAACAATTAAGTGATGAGCTCCTTGGTGCCCAATTTGTTGAAATTCTTGAGAAAAAAATTAATACCCAATTCTGGAAGATACATGGGGAAACTGTGTTCTCGTACACTATTCGTATGAGCAACCTGTTTCAGCCGTTCTGGGGACAATATGGCAGGAAACCTACTTGGTAATGTGTTTAAAACTTGATCCAGAAATTCTACTTCTGGAACTCCATCCTGGAGATATATTCATATGTGTGCAAAAAAGATACATGCACAATAATACTTACCGACAAAAAATCCTGGGGAAATGACCTAAATGTCAGTCATTATGGGAAAGATTATAAACTATGCAGCCATAAAAACAATGTGGTAGAGCCTAATGGGGCTGGCCCGGTGGTGCAGCGGTTAAGTGCGCACGTTCCACTTCAGTGCCTGGGGTTCACCGGTTCAGATCCCGGGTGCGGACATGGCACCGCTTGGCAAGCCATGCTGTGGTAGGCGTCCTACATATAAAGTAGAGGAAGATGGGCATGGATGTTAGCTCAGGGCCAGTCTTCCTCAGCAAAAAGAGGAGGATTGGTGGCATATGTTAGCTCAGGGCTAATTTTCCTCAAAAAAAAAAAACTCCAATGTGATAGAACCTAATATACTGATATGGACAGCTCCCCCAAGGTATACCTTTTATTGAAAGTAAAAATCAAATTAGAGAATATTATGTATAGTGTGATACAGGTTATTTGTAATCTATACATGTATTACATATATGCATAGGAAAAAGTCTGCAAGAATATATACAAAATGTTTAACAGAAGTTCCTTCTGAAAAAAGAGAATGAGAGTGGGTAGAATAAACACAGATATTCACATTTTACTTCATACATTCTAAGATTTTTGCTTAAGTCAGAAAGTTTTGCATCCATTTGTAATTAGACATATTTTCATAACACAGTATTAGAAATATTGTAAACCAAGCTACCAAAGAAGAAAAGCCTTTGGCAAATATATTTTTGTCGTTTGGTGTTTAAGTTGAAACTTTGCTATTATTACTTGGACTTTTTTAAAAAAAAAAAAAAGATTTTATTTTTCCTTTTTCCCCCAAAGCCCCCCGGTACATAGTTGTGTATTTTTAGTTGTGGGTCCTTCTAGTTGTGGCATGTGGGACGCGGCCTCAGCATGGCTTGACGAGAGGTGCCACATCCGCGACCAGGATCCGAACCAGCAAAACCCTGGGCCACCAAAGCAGAGTGCTCGAACCCAACCACTCGGCCATGGGGCCGGCCCCTGGACTTTTCGTAAGAAAGAAAAATTACAAGCAATCCACAATTCAAAATTAAATGTTTAATTTTCAGTGTTATCATTATCTTTTATTTTCTTTTTTTCACTATGGAAAATTTAAAGATTTAAAGATTTTATGGAAAAGGAGAACGGGAAGAGGCAAGAGAGAAGAAGGAAATAAGGAAAATTCCAGAAGACGTGGGAAAAGCCCAGTTGTATTCCAATTGCATAAAATTGTTAGTTACCTCTCCCGACCTCAGAGTGCCTGGAAAGGAACAGCCTGGAAAGGAGCCCCGGATTATTATAACAAACAGACAGGAATTTGAGTTGGTGTGGATCCCACCGCGTGTACACCTCCTGCAGCCTTCCTCGCACACCCAGAGGACACAGACAGGATTGCCCTCTCTCAGCTGTTTGTGCGCCCCTTTGAGATTCTGTCATAAAGCTGTTCCAGACCAGGCTTTGCCATTTGTCGCCCCTGTTATTACATGCCAACGCCTTTTTGTAAAACTGCAGATCGCCATAGAAATTGTTAGCTGTGACTATTACCAATTCCTGTAAATTACTTTTTAATGCCTCGCTCCCCTTCTCTAATCAACACCTCACCACAAAAAATAAATAAATGTTGGGAATTCAAATTAAACGACAGCACAACCCCTTACCCAGTGCCTAAGATGTGCAAAACTCTGAACAATAAACTGTGTGGAAACAAAAGATGAACAGACACAGGCTTACTCTCTAAAAACCCTCATAACATAATAGAGAGGACAGATGTGTTCACACTGGCTTCAATACAGGCTGAGGTCTGTAAAGGCTTTAATAACGGGGCAGCTCACAGAGAGGAGGGTCACTTCCAACCAGGTGGGCTCTAGAAGGCTTCACATGGGAAGTGATGTGTGTCTGGACCTTGAAAAAATGGGGGAGAAGGATAGTCCAAGAAAGACTCACATGGCCAAAGGCTTGAGGGTGAGAATTACTTGTAATTTGGTCGTGGGACTTGACGGATGGGGGAAGACACAGGGAAAGGCAGGGAGACACAACTGGAAATCACCTCGAAAAAAAAGCTGGGGCCCAGGTCCTCAACAGCATCCCAGGAAACTTCTCCACGCCAATTTGTGGACCCTCTGGGTTTTTCTCTGCCTTGGGATTTATTTCTTGTTTACAGGAGCTAGGTAATACCAGGGCTCCTTTGTATGTAAGTGTATTTATTAAATTGGCCATTTTGAATCACAGGAAAAAGATGCGTTCTTCCCAAATCACTTCATTTGTAATCTGATCACAAAAAGAAAGGTTATTCCCACTTCAGACACAGACGGAGAGTGTGGCTTGCTGGGACCACCAGGGGAGACTGCATTTCAGTCTTCATCTGCTTTCTAAAGCAGCCTGGGACACAGGAGAAGGAAAGGCAGCTCCCTGACGGGGCCTGAGGAGCAAGAGCAGGAGCTTTTGGCAGCCAAGAGGGAAGCAGAAATGAGGACGGACCGTGTTCTTACAAGCAGAGTATGGATGAAGTCATCTGGGGACTCTGGAAAACCCTTTGATTTAATGCCCTCTTCTCAAAATATACATACACATCCCAAAGAGCTGGGACAAACATATCCTCTGCAACTCCTTGTTTCAAGTCAGAGTCAGGCAAATTTACTGAATCATTTTGTAATAAAAGCAAAAATAAAAACAAATCCTCAGAGAGAAGAAGAAGAAATTTCTTAAACAGGGGAGAATGACAATCCTTTCATAGTCTTTGCTTAAATAAGCAGCCTAGGAGGGCAAAAATAACACAGAAGGTTAAACACTGTTGAGTTAATTTCTAAGACCTCCACAGAAAGGAAGACCTGACAACTATCCTTCTAGACTCTGAAAAGAGGATTTTCACACCAGAGACATCTCCTTCATTGAATGATGGTATCACGTCAAGGATTATCTTGGCAAAAATTATGGCAGTTGACATTTCAGGGACCCAGCCGTGGAAATCGTTTTTGTGGCTGGTTGAAGTGGCAGATTCCAAAAGCAGTGGGAAGTCCCCCTCTCTAACAGGCTTGAACCCTGACCATGGACTGGACTGGCAAAAGGTACACAGTAAGAATTCTGCTAGCGCTTGTTGGCAGCCAGAACCTCAAGGATCTGATGTCCATTCTTTCTAAAACAGGTTTGTTTTTTCTCTTCTGATTACAAAAAGACTTCATTGTCAATGTTTAATTTTTATAAGGTACCAAAAAATTTTTAAAAAAAGAAATAAGACTCATCCATAATCACAGCATGAAAATACGCCAACTTTTCATTTTGATGTTTCTCTCCTTTTTTTCCTAGGTTATTCCAACACTTTCAAAACAATTATAATTTATAAGATACATCACAGGGTTTCTATGACTGATGTATTTAAAAAAGAAAGCCATCTATCCAAGCAAAATGAAAAAAGAAGCACGCTGGCAGAATCGTATAAACGACATTAAACTATGTTTGTAGATTCAGTTGCTTAAATTTTATCTCTAAATGCAATAAAGGCAATACAGTAGAAAATACAACAAAAACATTCTTTTAGGGGGAGATATTCATTACCAGAACAATGTTCCACAGTAACAGTGCAAATGCCCATTCTAGTTAAACAGCATTGAGCAATTCGCCACTTGATTGTCTACAATCTTGGGACATGATAAAGAAATTGCTACCTAAGTAAATTTTATAAACGTTACAGCAGGCCAAACTCAGAGAACAAAGGGGAAACAAACCAATAATATTCGAAGCAGCAATGGAAAGCAATGTAATTTAACTCCACCAGCAGGTGCTTGCTTGTGCTCTTTGTTTTAACTTTTGTAGGATTTAGGAATTTCTTTCTAATTGCAAAAAACAACTGAAAAACCTAGAGGCTTCATGCTTTTGAATTTGATACACATATCAAATATATACTCAGTTTTCAATTAATCCTGCAAATATTCAGTTCAGTCATGAGAGATTAAATGAAATGCCAATTTGATTCACATATGGTGTTAAATGTTTCTGGATTTGTGTTTTTATTTATTTTGAATTTATAGGGATCCTATTTGCTGAATATTAGCATAAATTTTCACTTAAAAAAGGGTCCTTCAATAAACACAATGGCCATCTTTTGATGTGTAACATATTAATATTTTTCAATGAAAGGATCACAAACAAGCACCTCTGTGGGCATCAGTGAGAAACTAGTCCGATGGAAGAAATCTTTCTGCAAAGTCCCCGGACCTCAGAAGTATGAGGACAAGTTTGACCCACTCAGAAGATGGCTTTTAGTGTACTTATCTCTGCTGGTCTCCTGGAGTTATAATGATTACTGTCAGCAGGGACGCCCTTTCCTCTGACAGAGCTGACACTGCTGAGTACAAATTAAAGGAAAATCAGATTTTTTAGTCTCTGAAAGGGTGGCGGAAATGGGGGAGGGGCAGAATCTTTCCTTCCAGATCTTTCTTCTCACTAGAGTTCGTCAAGGAGACTCAAAATTTACACAGAGATGAGGCACACTGAATGAGGACGTTTTTATTGTTGAGTGAAGTATCGAGAGAGAACCACTGCTGAGAAATTACCCGTGTTCCTTTGGATTTTTCAAACCATTATGGTAACAAAAAAGATAAACCTTCTTTGTCCTTCTCAGCTTATGTTTGTTCTCACAGCTTATTTGTTAGGACTAAAAACGTGATGTTCTGTTACAAATTTCCAAAAGACAGTGTGTAAAATTCTAAAAAAATAATAAATTCCACATGAAAAAACTTAGAGAAAAATGAATGACAGAAATGATATAGAATTCTATATGAAGTATCAGAAATTCTTATATTAAGGTTTCAGGATTTCACTGCTTGAAACAATGAAGTGTTTTCAAATTGCTGATGAAAAGCTTAACATAATGCAATATGATTAATTCTCATATTCATGTTTTTCTCTGGCTTCATGGTAATTCACACTAAAAATGAAAGACAACCCCTATTCTGACTCAATCCTTAATTGCACAGGGGTAGGCTAATGTGGTAATGACATATTATCAGATGTTGCTTTTACAAAATATCCTACAAGACAGTTACTAGTATACTGTGAAATATTAATAATTAAAAACAAATCACACTTGTCAAAATAAATACATCTGTCTATTATAATATCCTTGTTTCTTTATTTGCACTTGTTTTCCGAAATGGCAGGTGTCAAAGTGGATCCTTTTGTTGTAGTACATGTTTCCAATTATGCACATGGTGTAGACAAGACCTGACAGCAGAATGAAATGATTAATTGCATGCAAAAGAGTGATGTAGCAAAAGGGGAGAATTCTCTGGAATTCTTGTTCTAGGTTAATCAAAGACAAAATCGAATGAGCCCCAAACTGGAAATATTCCATCAGCGGTATTTAACCCAAGCCTTTGCACCCTCAACATTCTCACCCACGTAGACAGGCTGGAGTGAGGGGTCCTGATATGCTCGTGTGCATTCATCAACAAGGTGAGGGAGATCAATGCTCTGGGAGGATTCATTACGGCACAATTCAGTGACCATGTCCCTTGGTTTCATATTTCACTTTTAAATCCTTCATTAGCTTGAATAATTTTCTTATACATCAAGATGGAAACTAGCCATTTCCCTCTAAGATTCTGCATCCTCATTCATTTCCATTCCAAAAATAAAGCAGAGCGTCAGGTTTCTCCTTTAGAATGAGGCCCTTCATCGCCAAGTGGACCAGAGAGCCCCAAAGCCTAGCCTGGAGCATCTGTCTTTGAAATGAGAGAGTTACAACCCCCTTTGTTTTCTGTTCCCAAAGTTTGATAAATTACAGACGGGATGAACTCGGAGCTGTTTAACTGAGAAAGGTGATGAAGTCCATGAAATACTATACTTCTTTCATCTTTCACTTAATTTGGACAATTACATCAAGGAAACACTGCTCACCAGTAAGCACGGCTAGTGTGCTTAGTCTTATTCTCCTCCCTTCAGAGAACATGGGTCATCTGCCCTTTGCGGCTGTTGCTGCTTCTTCTTGTGAGGATGTGAGGCATAAAGGGAGGAAACGAGTGGAGGAAGATCATTCACCAGCCTATGAAATTAGGGGGAATAGGGGAAACCACGAACTTAAACTTAGTCAAGGCAAGCTATCTTAGTCAAAAAAATGGAACAAAGTCCTTTCAATGAATGGAGATGCCCCGGTTATCTTAGCATTGCGCCTTCTAGCAAATCCGTTTCCTATGTGATGGGTTCTGTTCCGAGAGTGATTAATAATTTGGTGACTAACAATTTCTTCCAAGATCATAAGATACTGCCATACATCTCAGACGTTTATGAGAACTTTTAGAGGAATCCTTGCCTTAAAAAATTTAAAAGATACTGTCTTCCATTATAATATGATGTCTAATTTTAATCTGTCATGATATCAGATGTGTGCTCCCCAATATTTTATGTACTTACTTCCAAGTGAAAAACAACACTTTCTTTCTTGATTTTATATTTTTAAATTATATTCTTCAATAAAAAAGTCTGAGGGTGAGGTCTCAAATGTAAATGCTTTTTAAGAATGACACTTATTTGGACTCTTATTCTATTTTTTTTCATGGCTGTTCTTTTTCCAGGAAAAGAAAGAAGGAGGGTTGGCAATTTGGACAAAGGTCTGGGGAAGAGAGGAGTTCTGCAAGTCACTCTGTAAATCCTGTTTCCCAGGGCGTGCTGGACCTCAGTTTTAGTGTCAAACACTACCATAGTTACAGACAACAACCGCAACTTCCTACACTTGCATGTAATAAATTGTAGAATATGAAAAGAGAGATAGAAGATGGAATAATTTAGATGTTCACACATGCACAGTTCCAATCCTCGCCTGAGCATCCTTCTGCAGAAGGAGCTGGGCCACTTCAGCATGTCATAAGGACAAGCAGACTTCTAATTCAAGGCTGGCAAAGCCCATCAGCTCCACAGCAACCTCAAAGCTTCCTGTCAATGTTGTTAATGGCAAATCTAAGCATTCGAGTGTCTTCAGTCAGGGTGCTCCTAATAGCATCGTGATTGCCAAGCGATTGAGGACAATCATAGGGAGAAGACAGAAATGGCTTATTAGGACTTCGAGGCCATCTTCCTCCCTCCCCACAGAGCTGCTTTCTTTCCACAGGCACAACAGGGTGGTGACTTACAGGAGATTCGTTATAGCTTTTCCTAGTTTTATTTTCAGCCACTACAAATTATGAAAATCTAAGACTTGGGGAAGGAATGGCAAATATACCCTAATGCTATAAATATGCACCCTATTGTTAGACATTTCCAAAGAATTATTCACTATAGTTTATTATTTATACTGTAGATGCTACTTCTCTCATTTTTGTTTAATAAAAGCAATTTAACAGAAACTCCTATATAGAATACACTCATTCTTTTAGACCTTGGGGAACCAGAGAGAAAACTAAGCTTGCTTCTTTTTCTGATCACCTCTAAGAATCCTTTATCTTTCTAAGGACCCACCTCTCCACCATTCAAACCATCCCCCGATCAGGAGGAAGTTGAGCTAGCTTAGAAGGCCAAGGTTGGTGTGCAAAAATTCAAATAGAAATCCTTTTATTTTGGTTTCTTCTCTTCTCCTGATTACACGACCTTTTGGGGAATCTTCTAGGTCATCCCTGATAAATTTACTGACAGCAAAACAATCTATAGTAAAGAAATTCACAGAACCAGGGAGATGAAAAAACCCTCAATCTCTCAGACATGTTCCCAGAACCAATAACATGGAAGTTATTATTTTTGTTAATGTTCTGAAAACATGTCCTGTTTCCCAATCCTATTTGATTAGGAAATTCATTTCCCCAAAGACTGTCTATTAACCTATTAACGATGCACAGCACACCCTGTCACTCGCCAATTTTAAAGCTGTTAGGAACACACTGGTCTAAATGTTTCAGCCCGTTCTCTTACACAGTTATAATCTTTGATGTTTTCTATACGAAAGTTTGCCTTTGAGAAGGTGTCTTCTAAACTCATCCTTTTATTCTGTATTAAATGCCCTTAATCTCGGAGTCAATTGGTTTGCATAGTTCAGGCTCTGGAGAAATTCCCCCTCATTAACTGGGTAAATTATATCTCTGTGCCCGTTTCCTCATCTCGAAAGCAAACACAGTGATCAAATTAGCTGATCCACACGAGGGTTTAGCACGTGCCCCACAGAACACTCAATAAATGTTTGCTATTACCGGAATCATCATTACATGTCCAAGGACGACTGAGACCAATTCTTACAAAATACGCATGATCCTCACTCACCTTTAACCCAGTTCTTACCTTCATTCCACGGGCTCAGTGAATGCTCTCTTCCACCCACATTCTGACTTGGAAGTGGGAAAAACCATGTTCTTTCAGTAAGAGATGACAATCTGGAAGCAGGGAGCTGCCAGGCCTTCTCCAAGAGCACCACCCTCCAGAGTGTCCACGTGTTCACCGACCCGGAAGCTCCCCCTTCCATTTCTCTAATGCCTCTCATACTGTTTTAATTAGTAAATCATCTCTAAGTGCATAGGTGGGCAGAAAACTGTTCTAATTCCTTTAATGAGCACTGTTTTCGCTTCCTCACTAAGGTTTTCTACATTTTGAGATGCATAGTGTCGATTATCCCAGTTGCTAAATCAACTCCCGTTTTTCAGGGAAGATTCTCACTTCCCACTTTTAGCTGTGGTCTTTCACATCGGGCACTACTTGTTTTGGTGGCTTTAAGTAGAGGGTCTGCCCTCTGCAGTTCACAAAAAGAACTGTGAAATAATACTGATCCTCAAACCATCTTATCATGTCCTCTGGAACACAATAGCACTGAAACAGACGTAACGTCTGCAGCATCTCTGGGCTGGGCTGAGGCCCTGGGCTGCTGGGTAGGTGGCTCCCAGGAGGGGCTTCTAGAAAGAACCCTGGACTGACCCCAGAGGCCACAGGACTGGCCTGAAAGGTTTACATGATCCCTTTGAACAAAGTGACAAAGGTCATCTTTTAACAGCTGTGAAAGCCTTCTTTGAGTGGATGTGAAAAACCTATTTTCCCTCATTTTTAAAGGCCCTTAATTTGGAAATAATTTCAAACTTAAAAAATGCAAACGTAAATATAGACCAAAGAATGCCCACCTACCCTTTGACCAGATTCACCTATTTCTAACACTTTACCATATTTGCTTTCTCATTCACTCTCTCGCTCTCATTTTTCCCTGAACCATTTGAAGGTAGGTTACAGCCCCTTTATCCCCAAAATAGTTCCATCCATCATCCAAGAAGAGAGGTATTCACCCATGTGATCACAGCACATTTACCAACTTCAGCAGGTTTTACATTAATTTTCTAATCTAATCTACAGTTAGTATTCCAAGTTTTCTCAGTTGTCTCGATACATCTTCTATTCCATTTTTCTATCCTCTTGTAGCAGATCTGGCCCAGGGTCAGCTACTTCTATCACTCGTCATGCTTCTATAGCCTTTACTCGATGGCATTTGTACACTCTTGAATAATACCTCTCAATGTCTTTAACAGAATTGGCATTTTTGGAGAACACAGTTCCCTACATTCTCATTTATTATTTATTTTAATAGAACGTTCTTCATTTCCAGTTTGTCTGATGTTCTCCTGATTATAGTCAGGGATCATTCTAGGCTAGATTGTTGCACAGGTGACATGTCCTTCTCAATACTGCAGCTGATGGAACAGTGTTTCATTGGTGATGTTAATTTTGATTATCTGGTCAAGGGGTCCCCAATTTCTGGGCTGTAAAATTACTATAGCTTTTTCTCCCTCGTCACTAAGAAGCAGTAAGTGGGAAGACACTAAGATCTCAACATCCTCCTCTTCATCGTCAAAATTTCTCCCTAGATTTAGCATCCATTGATGATTTTTGCCTGATCAAATCTTTCCCACGACTTCCAGCTCCTGCTCACCCTCCCTCCCCCGTCATTCATCAGTCAGCCCTCAGCATTCTCCTGGAAGCAGGGCCCTCCTTTCTCCCCAATTATTTATTGTTTTCAGTTTTTGGTTACTGGCATGAACTCATGAATACTTAGTAGTTCATAATTCATTACCGCACTTAGTTATGATATAAATACTACTGCACATAATTCATTACTGCTCAAATCGTCTGTGATTTGGCCAGGAGAAGCCTCTTCATGCTGGTTTCTGTGTCCTTACAGCATTCTTTCATCAATTTTTTTTTTTAGGACCTCTTTCCTTTGTGGTATAAGACAATCCAGGTCCTTTTACCTATCTTACCCCTGTCCTGCCATCAGCCATTTCTTCACAGATCTCTCACTCTCTGAATGGAATTAGAGACCAAGATACGGAGCTGGGTAGGGCCATCGCTATTGGAGTGTCTTTCCTTCTTGACATGTTTAGCAAGCAGACCAGAAATATATGCAGACGTAAACCTACACATACAATTATACACATAAATACAATTACATATAGACACAAAAATAGACATATTTTATAAACCATGACTTCACCCAGATACTTCCAGTTCTTGTGTACCCCAATGAGGTTCTTTCTTGGCTTCTCCTCTTCCATATTCGTGCATCTATTCCACAGTAAGATCCCAACAACAGCCACACTGACTTACTTGCTCAATCCTATAATAGATCTAAAATAGCTTGAAAATTGCTTTGCCCATTCCATAAACAAACTTACTAAGCAGAATTGAGGATTTTTTGCGACTGCCACCCCACCCTTCCCCGGATTGAGGATATGCATCAAATTCTGTGTTCACAAGGCATATGGGGCCTTCCTTCCATTTCTCTCCAGGAGGGTTAAAATAATCATTGTGAAATGCAGTTCCTTTCTTTCAGTTTGCTTCCAATTCTTATTAATTTTACTTTTTGAATTTGTATACATTAATATGCTTTCAAATGTTAAAAATCTGTAAAAAGATATACGCAGAGAAGCGTCAATCCCTTCCATATGGCTTCCACCCTACTGTCCACTCACCCTTTACAGGTAAACAACTTCATTACTTTCTGCTTTATTCTTCCTGTATGTCTTTCAGCAAAGATAAGCAGACGTATGTATGCTTTCTAATTTTTCCTCTTTCATACATAAAAGAAAGCACATTAGTGTACTCTTTTGCACATAGATTTTTCTTCACTTAAGTATATACCCTAGAAATCATTCCATTAGAGAGGTCTGCCTCAGAATTTTTTTTACATCTAATGATACTAGAGTGCTTGTATATACTACAGTTTATGCTACCAGTCTCTGTGCTTGCACATTTAAGTAATTTCCAATACTTTGCATTTACAACAAATGCTTCAATGAACAATCTTATGCACATATATATTTTTTGTTCTGTTGGAGGTTTATCTTCAGGGTAAATTCTTAGAAGTGGGATCGCTGGGTCAAAAAGCAAATGTGCATGTAG
Organism: Equus asinus; assembly: GCF_041296235.1. NCBI lineage: Eukaryota > Metazoa > Chordata > Mammalia > Perissodactyla > Equidae > Equus > Equus asinus. The sequence goes on along the minus strand of NC_091790.1, from coordinate 123,265,799 downwards.
TTTTGTCAGACATCGCCAAATCCTCCCCTATAAAAATTGTACCACTTTCTAACCCCAACAGCAGCGTCTGAGAGCGTCTGTTTCCGTCCAGCTTTGCCAGAGGGGTATCACCAAGCTTTCAAGTTTGCCAATCTGGTGGGTGACAAATAGCATCGGTGTTGTTTCAATTTGCATTTCTCTTATTATGAGGGATTTTTGACTATATTTTCATATACTCTTTTTTGTGAATTGTTTCTTCATGTCACTTTCCCATTTTTTGTAGGATTTTTGTTCATTTTCCTCTTAACTTTTAAAAGATGATTACTAATTAGGAGTATTAGCCCTTTATATGTGATAGATGCTGAAAATATTTTCTGTCCGTTGGTCACTTGCCTTTTAACTTCTTTGTTTCTGGTGTTTTCCTTTTTGAATGTTTTGTTTGTTTGTTTGCTTTTTTGTATGCAAAAGTTTTCTTTCTTTTTTTTTGAGGAAGTTTAGCCCTGAGCTAACATCTGCCACCAATCCTCCTCCTCCATTTTTTCTTTTTGCTGAGCAAGACCAGGCCTGAGCTAACACCTGTGCCCAGCTTCCTCTATTTTATATGTGGGATGCCTGCCACAGCATGGCTTGATAAGTGGTACATCGGTCCGCACCCGGGATCCAAATGGGCAAACTCCGGGCCACTGAAGCAGAGCATGTGAACTTAACCGCTGCACCACTGGGCTGGCCCCAAAAAGTTTTCATTTTTAATGTAGCCAAATTTATCTTCTGTTTTGTTGTATTTGAACTTTTAATAACCACTCAAAACCCTTTCCCCACACCCAGGTTTCAGACAGATTCAGTCATGTTTCCTTCTGGTATGTGTATAGTTTTATTTTTTCATCAGATCTCTGACACATTTGGAGTTTATTTTTATGTGTGATAGCAGGAATGGATCTAATTTTACTTTTTTCAAAATGTTTATTCAGTTGTGCCCACACTGCTTATTATAAAAAAGACCATATTCATCTCTATGTTTTGCAATGCTGAATTTTATCCTGAATTTCCATATGTAATGGGATTATCCTGGAATTTGTATCCTATTCCATTGGTTTCTGTTTTATGTAGGTGGATGCTGTGTTATTTGGCGCACAGATATTCATAATTGTTACTTCATTGTACAATATGGTTTCTAAAGCTACAAACTGTTTGTCATATTTAATGCTTTTTGGCTTGAAGTCCACTTTTCCTGAAAACCTCTAAGAGTTTTGCATTTACATGACTTTAAATGTCACGTTCATTGTACTCTATGATTAACACAGTTTTTGATCACTAGCACAGCTTTGTACTAGAAAAGCACAGCGAAAAGTAATTAATTGGATGTATGATGTGGAGAGTTTGCAATCTTTTTTGTTTACCTGACATGGTGACTCCAGAGAACCAAGTAGATATTGCAATTAATAAATTCCGTAAGTGTCCTTTTTCATTTGCTGTGGTGGCTGTAATTATGTACTGCAAGAGCTGACTTGCGACACAAATTCTGATAAACATGGTCACTCTGAATGTCTTTGGGTAGAGATTTGTTTTCCTGTTATTCAGTAATATTTTAGTTTTGAAAAGCTTAAAGGCTTTATAAGAGAAGTAGGTCAAAGTGGGTATGTATGCTTAATTATAGTTTCCAAAGAGAAGCTCTATATAAACAACAATAATTAAATTTCTCAGTTTGGAAGAGACATACGTATGACAAAAATGAGGGCCAGCAAGGTGAAGCAACTTGCCTAGGCACATAACTAGTTAACACAAATCACACACATTGCTTAACAGCTGGTCAAGTGTTCTTTTCACGCTTACGTATTAACTCTATTTCTGTACACACCAGAATGCCTTCTTCACTTTGCAAACATGAACAAAATACAAAACCTTCTGTTGGCAAACAGAAAGTGTGTGTGCCCAAAGAAGCCTATGTGACACACAATGCCTTTATTTTTATCCTTCTTTTCACAGCAATTTATACAAAAAACAAATATTAAAGTGCTCAACCTCCTTCTTTAGGGAAAATGTGGGAAAGGCACAGCAAAGACAGAGGGAAAGAGGGAAATGGATTCCAGGACCCAAAAGTCAAAGTGCTGGGGGCCCAGGATAATGACTGAACAGTGTGATGAACAGCATACGTGGTCCTGACCACTTGGGCTGGTTGTTCTTGTCAATGTAACAGACCCACAGGTGATCGCCACCAACTCCCCAAGCTGGCCCAGACGATCCTACTGGCTCAGGTAGGAGGATGGACGGCCAACGGACAACAAGCAGGTTTCCAACAGACAACAAGCAGGTTTCCAAAGTTTTAGGAAGGCATTTTGGGACACACATGCGCACACACAAATATCTATATATCTATATGGATATAGAGAGATATACTTTTTTTTTAAGAAAAAATAGTCAAACCAGCCAGGCAGAAAATCACTCTGATGTAAAAGCTGCTAAGAGTCACAGAGAAAAAGAAACCCTCTCCTGCCTGCTGGAGCTTACTGCTTCCTCACAGGCACTTACATGAGAACAGCAGCAGGAGCAGAAGGCAGCGGCCAATCATAAGGAAAAAACCATGCTCTGAAAAGGCTAAAATGGAGCAACAGCAGTGTCCTAGAAAGGGGCGCCCTGTGTTTTGGTGAAAAAAATAAACCACATAGCAATGGAGAATTTCAATTCCTGAGAATCACTGAAACAGTACTGGCTCCTCCATTCTCTCCCCCGGTTCCAAACCTTGTAAATTCCCAAGGGAGCTCTTTGTGCAGAGATAATTTCTCAGACTACTTAGAAGGTAAATTCATACATTTGTAGGAAGGCATGTGATGCTAGCGTATTTATGTGTGAAAGAGGAACAAGGAAGCCACTGGTCTCTCCATTTTCGAGGGAGAAAATGCAAAGAATTTTCACAACCACCACCTACAGACCAGGACAATGCCTTCAGGAAAATAAACAGCATTCCTTTCCTGGTTTTCAGAGCTGCAATGCAAAATTCAATTATTCGTTTTCAAATCCCTAACAGGATTGTTTCATCCTTCAGGAGAAAGGTCTCATAAGTAAAAGGAATTGCAAATGCTAGCACGAAAGGGAAAAGACAGAAAGGCTCATTACAGAATCTTTGGTATCAGGGGATTTTATTCTAAACTGTTTACTAAATTCTTCTTGTCAATCTTGACTGCATCTTCCAGGCTGCGACCAGCATTGTAAAAGAAGAGAAAGAGCGTGAAGTCTTCTCCACCCCCATGGGAACATCTTAGAGCTCACAGTGGGTTAATAAAGAAGCCCCTGACTCTTGATCGCATGGATAAAGAGCTCAGCAATGGACAGGCCACAGGAAAGCACAAAGCAGTTTCATATCAAAACAGAAGAGAAGGCTTGCCATTTGCAATCATCCAAGAAACGCATGCAATATCAGTCAATAATGGAGAGGAAGAGAAACATTAAAATAGTCTCAGTGCACATTTAAAAGTGCCTTTTTCCAGATAAATAATTCTAGCTGAACAATTTTATACACTCAGAGCATCTGAATGATTCCATAGAATTCATTTTACCAGATCTTTCTGCCTAATTACAAGTCTTTGAACCAGACAACGGTATTTGAAAAATCAATGCCTCGCTGCACAAAGCGTATATAAAGGGTAATTAAGAGGACTGCTCGATGGAGCAATGGATAACATGCACACGGATGTGTGAAGTCTTCACATGTACACACTTTCATCTGTGATTTGTGCAATGGAGACATACGCTTCCACCATCCTAAACGTCTTTGGCTGCCATTTTGTAAATGAAACGATCAAATGAAAACGGAATTCAAAACAATAACCTTGCAACCAACCTTCAGATATTTGCCTTACAGCAAGTCTAATTAACTACATCTGGGAGTATTTATTTATTTCTAACACTATTTTACTTCCTATTTAAATCAAATTTGATATGTTTCTAGGAAATATATGGATTTTAAACAGGTGTCATAATTTGTTCAACTTGCTTCTCGTTTTCAAATGCTAAATCAAGACAATAAAATATTAACATCATGGACCACTCAGAAAGTCTGTTTATTCTTTTTGGGAAAGAATATGGGTGAGTGCATTTTTAAGTGTGGGCATTTCACTTGTAAACCAGGAAGTCTGCTTCATCTCTCGTAGGCGGGCAAATAGAAGTTGCTTGAACTGGGTGTTCTCAGTCCTCAGGGGACACGGGTCTAATGAATGTAAGAGATGACAGGCAAAAAAGGCATCTAAGACTGTGGCTGGCACCAAGTAAATAAACAATAAATAGTAAATTAATGTCGACTGGTTAAAATGACAGGATTCAGCAACACATTAGATAGGAGAAGAAAAAGTGTGAGGAGTCAAAAATTGTGAGAAAATGAAAATGCATGTCTTGACTGTACAATAATAGCCTGCTAGAATTGCATGAAGCCCTAAAACCAATCTGGCCCAATACGTGCACAACAAGGAAAGAGGGAACGTGGGTCAGAGAGAGGAGAGACCCCAGAAGGCCACGGAGCTGGACAGTCCTCACCTTCGCCACTACTTCTGCTGCCCCACGGTGTGCCCGATGTCTAGACTCCTCTCGTTTGGTGAGCTTTTATTCAATAACCTTCAGAAAATTAACGGGAGAAACTAACCGAGGACATCAGAATCTCTACTTGGTTCTTTTATATCTGTCTGTTTTTGCTAGGTTGAGAGGAGAACGGCAATTACAAAATGTTTATGACATAGTTTCAAAGACCATTTTAGACACACACACCCACAAAACTCTTACTTATTAAACCAGAGGCAATATTTGGACCTTATGATAAAACCAAATGTCTTTTAGTGCAATTAAATAAGGAACATGTAACCAGAGACGCAACACCCTTCGCATATTTGCAATTAAAGAGAAAGATGCAAAGTAACTAAATAAGAACTGCTCCTTTGTCTCTTTTTATTTTCCGTTCCTACATTTTGGCCAATTAAGATGTAGTTATAACACACTTTAATTATCAGTATTTTGAGATAGCAACGGCTTTGAAATGGTAAAAAATAAACAAATAAAAATTGTATTTATTGAAGGGGCTGGCCCCGTGGCTGAGTGGTTAAGTTCGCGGGCTCTGCTGCAGGCGGCCCAGTGTTTCATTGGTTTGAATCCTGCGCGCGGACATGGCACTGCTCATCAAACCACGCTGAGGCAGCGTCCCACATGCCACAACTAGAAGGACCCACAACGAAGAATATACAACTATGTACCTGGGGGATTTGGGGAGAAAAAGAAAAAATAAATAAAAAATCTTCAAAAAAAATTGTATTTATTGAATAACGAATGTATTAATCAATCATTTCCACAGGACCCTAGGCTGAGAAGATGCTGGACAGGAATGGATGAGCTGTGGCACTTCAACTTGCGCTCTACCACGGGCATAAGCATAACCTTGGGGGAAGGCATTGAAATGATGGTCTTCAGCTTTCTCACCTAAAATACGACACAGTTGAATAAAGAATGTCTTATGTCCCTCACAGCTCCCTTATTCTCTGATTATTCTCCCAATTATTTGATTTTATTCTTTTGCAACAGTTCAACACTAGTAAGACAGCAACTCTCATAGGAGAAATCATACATTAAAGATTAGCACGGGAGAAAGTTGTGGTGGTTACAATGTGTTAGGTTTGTTTGCAGATTTCAATGAACCAGGGGTTCTCTGTCCTCACCCCGCAGGCTGGACTGTAATCATTTGCTATTTTTGTCCAGAGAGCTTTAATTACCTCTCCTTATCATGAAACCGAAAGAACAGTGACTTTTCTAAATTTCATTTTTTGGCTAAAATTCTCTTTGCCAATTCCTTTGGACAATAAATTCTGAATAGTGGTATTTTATTTCTCCCAGACAAATGTTTCGTTCATGAAAATGGGTGGGGATGAATGAATTTCAAAATGTCATCATTTTAGCTACCATTTATTCTACTCTATTACAAATTCAATAACCTTGAACCAGAGTTAATAGAAATTCACGACAAGTAATAAAAATCAAACTGGTCTCAAATTCCCATGGCTTCAAATACCGCCTATAAACTACCAATTCCTTGATTTTTCTCCCCGGCCTAGATGTCTCTACTGAGTTCCAGCCAAAATCGCACAGATATCTCTACCTACATGTCGCACTGGAGCCTCAAACTGAACACATTCATCACCTTCTTCTCTTTGTCCCAAACCAGCTCATCCTTCAGTGTTCTCTGTTTCTGCAAATGTTTTCACCATTCAGCCTGGTGCCTGAGTTTGGCTCCATGACAATTTCCTCTCCTTTGCCCCAAACAGTGTTGATCCAACCTCCTTAATTTATCCCAATATTTCCCCCAAACAACATCTTAATCCAGCATTCTACAATGCAAGTCTGATGCCTCTCCTGTTTAGAAATATGCCAATGCCCTAGGGGTGAAACCTAATCTCTCTAGCATCTAGCCTCGCACACAAGGTGGTTCTTAATCAGGTCTCTGCCTTCAGGGCCACCCTCATCGTAAGCCACTCCCCTTCCTTCCACCAAAAGTTCTCATCATCCTAAGCCTTTTACAGTTTCCTGATATCCCATAGGCTTTTTCCCCTCCAGCCTTTGCACCTATCACCCCTTCTTAGAAGGAATGTCCTTTGCCCCTTCTTCGCCAGGCTAACTCCACTAATCCTCTGAAAGCTACCTCAGCCTTTCCACTGCTCAGCCTCAGCCTGCATTGCCTGTCTGTCTGTGATCTCATAATTCGAGAGGCATCGTTCCACCACAGTTGCCACTACACGGCATTTTAACTGCTGTTGGACTGTGAACCCATAAGGGCAGAGTCTGTGTTCTATTTCCTTTATTGATTAGTGCCTGGCATGTCATAAATGTTCAATAAATGTGTAATGAATAAACAAATATGCACACAGTAAAGAGTCTCTGAGGATAGTAACCCTAGTCTGAGGCACCTGGGACCGTCTGGGTGCACAGCTGTTGTCCCAGACACATTATTACAAGCCCACCTTCACTTCCAAGTGTCCAGGTGTGGACAATAAATTATAAGGTCACTGTCTCTGAGTCAACGTACAAGGTATACTTCTAGCCTTATTGATAATCAGTGGCATTAAAAGACACGGAATATAAACAGGCACATGAAAAGATGTTCACTATCACTGATTATTAGGGAAATGCAAATCAAAACCACAATGAGATATCACCTTACACCTGTCAGAATGGCTGTAATTAACAAGACAAACAATAACAAATGTTGGAGAGCACATGGAGAAAAGCGAATCCTCATACACTGCTGGTGGGAATGCAAACTGGGGCAGCCATTACGGAAAACAGTATGGAGATTTCTCAAAAAATTAAAAATACAAATACCTTATGACCCAGCTATCCCACTACTGGGTATTTATCCAAAGAGCTTGAAGTCAACAATTCAAAGAGGCTTATGCACCCCTATGTTCATCACAGCATTATTCACGATAGCCTCCACGTGGAAGCAACCCAAGTGCCCATGAACAGATGATTGGATAAAGAAGATGTATACATATACACTGGAATACTACTCAGCCATAAAAAAGACTAAATCATGCCATTTGTGACTACATGGATGGACTTTGAGACTATTATGCTAAGTGAAATAAGCCAGACAGAGAAAGACAAAAACCATATGATTTCACTCATGTGTGAAAGATAAACAAACACATGGACAAGGAGAACAGATTAGTGGTCATCAGAGGGGAAGGGGGTGAGGGGAGGGTGGAAGGGGTAAAGGGGCACATACGTGCGTATGGTGATGGAGGAAAATTAGACTGTTGGTGGTGAGCACGGTGCAGTCTAAACAGAAACTGATATATAATAATGTACACCTGAAATTACACAATGTTATAAGCCAATAGGACGTGAATAAAATAATTTAAGAATAAAAAAGACATAGCAATACATTCACAGAGAGATCTGGGAAAAATGACCACTGAACTATGCTCTTGCCCAGGTGGGAAAATTTCAAGTGACTTTCTTTCTCCTGTTTGTACTTCCTGTTTGTCTGTTTTTTTGTTTTTTTCCAAAAGATTGGCACCTGAGCTAACATCTGTTGCCAATCTTTTTTTTTTTTCCCTTCTTCTCTTTCCAAAGCTCCCCAGTACATAGTTGTACATTCTAGTTGTGAGTGCCTCTGGTTGTGCTATGTGGGATGAAGCCTCAGCATGGCCTGATGAGTGGTGCCATGTCTGTGCCCAGGATCCAAACGGGCGAAGCCCTAGGCTGCCGAAGGAGAGCACGTGAACTTAACCACTCGGCCATGGGGCCAGCCCCTGTTTGTACTTTTATTAATTGACATTCCTCTCACTCATTGAGCACACATCACTTTTACAAACATAATCAAGCTACTTTGAAAAAGTCACAGGATAATTCATTTCATGTGAAATTTCTAGAATATTCAGCTTTATCTTCAAGTGCTGGAAAACGCCAAGATTCTTCATATGGGAGGTCAACTAAGCATATGACAAAATGGCCCCATCAGAAAAATAAAAGACATCTGAGGTTTGTGATTATATTCACAAATATGTCACTCAAACCCTCCTCCTATGAAAAATGAAACTAAAATAAAATAAACAGTTCTGGCGGTCAGGATGCCAGAATATCCAGACATTTGGTTTAAAGCTGCTGAATTGGGTCTAGACTTCCACAGCTGGTGATGAGAATAAACGTACAACCAAACTTTCAAATAGGAACAGCATATGGAAAACATTACATGGAATATAAACATCGCGAATCAGAATCCACCAGAGGTAATCTAAAAAACGTCCTCTTGTGCGAATGTGTTTCCACAATCATTTCTACTTTGCCGGGCAATGGCTTTTATCAGTTCGAACAGCTAAAGCTTAATGGAATGTTAGTATGGAGGAAAAGTAATCATGTTTCCATCAAGTTTTTATAGTGATTAAATGTAAATAGTGAAGCATCATTGGTCAGGAACTTTTAACCGGTGCTTAAATACATAAGTTAACAGTAGACTTTTGATCACGTTACATTCCAAATAAAGTTCCAGAGCAATTACTTTCAGTTACTTTCTCTATTTTCTCGCTGACTTGCAGATGCACCAAAAAGAGAACAAGACAAGCACATTTGTTCTGCCTGAACAGAGAGATTTAACACAAATTGACAGATCGTCTCCAACTTTGTGGACCCCAGGTTGAGAAGATCGCTTGCACCTCTTCCGGAGTTGAATACTTCTAGCAGAGGAGTGGTTATGAGGTCTCGTACATCAACTGAAAGGAAGACGATGGTAGCGGGGGCATCTCGCTCAGCCAGAGGCTTTGACCTCCTTTTTGGCTGTGTACTCGGCTATGCACAGAGGGGCCTATCAGCTTCTCTAAAACAGACAGGGAGCTTCAGAGACGGATGTCTCCCTACTAGCCAGGATCAAGCTAACCAGATGATGGAGTAGTGAAATTAAGTCCCAGAGACCTAGGTTCAAATTCTGTCACATAACCTTGATCAGTGTACTTAATCTCTTGTGGACTTCTTACAGAACATTGGGTGTGAGTGAACATGAACACTTTGCCACCTAAATTGTAGAGGCACTACGTGTCTTTTTTTGGTGAAGAAGATTTGCTCTGAGCTACCATCTGTTGCCAACCTTACTCTTTTTGCTTGAGGGAGATTGATGCTGAGCTAACACCTGTGCCAATCTTTCACACTTCTTTCTCTGTTTTATGTGGGATGCGGCCACAGCATGGCTTGACTAGTGGAGCTAGGTCTGTGCCTGGGATCTGAACCTCTGAACCCCAGGCCACTGAAGCAGAGCACAAACTTAATCACTACGCAACCGGGTAGGCCCGGCACTATGTTTGAGGTAAGTTCAAGGATACATTTTCAGAAGATGATGTGAATTGCTCCAGGAGCAATGATTCTTTAGTCACCTAAATTTTCTCTTGGGAGAAGAATTCAGCGTGATAGTGGTGATATCCCACCAGCTTGGAGGGACATCCTGCCCGGACACCAGAAGCCCTGGTGAGGGCACCTTCAGCAACGCATGTCTGGAACTATTACCCTGAGAGCAATTCTGCGTCCTCTCAACACATATCCCACCTTGGCCAACTTGCCGTCTTCTGTACTTTCCATCACCATCTGCACACTTACAATCTATTTGCCCAGCCCAGACTGCTCCCCAGAGTGTCGGATCAATATCACCAACTGACTTCTGGAAATTTCCACTTGTGTGTCCCACTGGCACTTCATACTCAGGCTCCACCCATCCAAATCTGATCGCTTCGTCTGTCCCCTCCACCCAAAACCAGTTCTTTCATACTCAAAATCTTTATGAATGGTTTTACCATCTGCACAAGTAGCAAAACCAGAAGTCTTACCCCCATCTTTGATTATCCTCTCTCTCTCTCACTCCCTGCATCGCTCCATCACCATTGCTGGCTTATCCTACCTCTTGAATGTTTCTTGGATCTTCCTGTGAACTGCACATCACCACCCTGCTTCAGGGCGCTTTGCCCTCTCCGGGACGACGTCCGTTAGCCCCCTAAAAGTCTCCCGCCCCTATTGTCACTCCCATAACTGGTGACCTCCTCAGTCTGTTCCTCTACATTGTGGCCGGAGTGATTATCCTAAAACTCAAGTATCAAGTCATTCCCCAGTTTAAAACTTTGTGCAAAATCAACTCAAAATGGATTAAAGACTTAAACGTAAGGCCTGAAACTGTAAAACTCCTAGAAGAAAACATAGAAAAAAAGTTCCCCGACTTTGGCCTTGGCAATGGTTTTTTGGATATGATATCAAAAGCACAGGCAACAAAAGCAAAAATCAACGGTGGGTCTGCATCATATGAAAAAGCTTCCGCACAGCAAAGGAAACAGTCATCAAAATGAAAAGGCAACCTACGGAATAGGAAAAAATATTTGCAAACCATATATCTGATAAGGGGTTAATATTCAAAATATATAAGAGACTCATACAACTCAACAGCAAAAGAACCAAATAACCCAATTTTAAAAACGGGCAAAGGAGCTAAATAGACTTTTTTTATAAAGAAGACATTTAAATGGCCAACAAGCATATGAAAAGGTGCATATAATGTTGACATCACTAATCACGGGGGAAAGGCAAATCAAAACCACACTGAGCTATCACCTCACACCTGTTAGCATGGCTATTATCAAAAGATAAGGAATAACAAATGTTGACAAGAGATGTAGAGAAAAGGGAACCTTTGGGTACTGTTGGTGGGAATGTAAATTGGTACAGACATTACGGAAAACAGTATGGAGGCTCCTCAAAAAATTAAAAATAGAACTATCATATGATCCAGCTATTCCACTTCTGGGTATATATCCAAAGGAAATGAATTAGTATCTTGAAGAGGTCTCTGCATCTCTACGTTCATTGCAGCATTATTCACAATAGCCAAGATACGGAAAAAACCTAAATGTCTGTCAGCAAATGAATGAATAAAGAAAATGTGGTCAAATTCATAGAACCAGAAAGTAGAACAGTGGTTGCCAGGGGCTGGGAGAGTGGAGAGACCTTGGACAAAGGGTACAAACTTTCAGTTATAAGATGAATCCGTTTTAGGCATCTAACGAACAGCATGGCGATGAAAGCAAATAACACTGTATTGTATACTTAAATTTTCTAAGACAGTAGATCTTAAGTGTTCTCACCACACACACAAATGGTAACTATGCGAGGTGACAGATGTTTAATTAACCAGATTGTGGTAATCATTTCGCAATGTATACATATACTAAATCATGTTGTACACTTTTTTAAAAATCACATTGTACAACCTAAATATACACAGTTTTTATTTGTAAATCATACCTTAATAAAGCTAGAAAAAAAATCAAACTCTTTGTGCCCACTCTGCTTCTCTCTCTAGATTTATCTCTTGTTGCCATTCCCCACCCCTATCTTGAGCGATCTCCAGCTACACCAAACATCTATCACTTGATAGAAGGTTCCCTGTCCTCTCTCACCTCTGGGATTCCTGCCACGTACGCCTAGAAGATCACACACCCCATCACTACCCTCTTCACTTGGTCAACTCCTAGCCCTCCCTCAAACCCCAGGTCCACATCGTCTCCTGGAATCCTTCTATGGTGTGCTCCCAAAGCATCTTATCCTTGCCCTCCTCTCCCGTATTTTAATGTGTGTAGACTATAAGCCTGTACAGTGATCTCATTTCTTCTCGGATCCCTAGAGCCTAGTCTCTGAAAGATATTACCTATTCAATAAATATTTGCTAATTCACATCTTGGGATTAGGATCCTTCTCCTCTACATACTAGCTACTAAATCCTATGCAAGTTATCTAACTACACTCACCTTCAGCTTCCTTATCAGTAAATCAGGATAACAATACCTTTTCACAAGGTCGTGGTGAAGATGAAGGAGCTCCCATATATAAAACACTGGGCACAGGGCTTAACACGTAGTTCACCATTGATGATCCTAGTCTACTGCAAGGGCCAGTTCCAAACTGTGGATGTATTTCATTAGGCTCAAACTCTTATTTAAGAAGGAAAACTTTCACACAAAGCTTAAGGTTTTACTTTATCATGAAAACAAGTCTTAAGAGCTGACAGCCCTGGATCTGTATTTCTCATGCCATAAACAGCTAGAGCCGAGTAATACCAACTCTCCTTGGATGAGACAAAGGCCTTAGTTTGCCACAGACCTCACTAATCCTTATGCTCTTATCGCTCACCTGCTTCTCAGTTTAAGACCCTTGGTGCTTAAGACTCTTGCTGTACAAAGTCATGGAGAATCCTTTGAGATGAAAAGTGTCAGCATCATGTACAAGATTATACCTAGTACACTGAAATTCAGCGTAACCCGCTCTTTCCCTTCCGCCAGATGGCCCACATGTTTAAGCTGCAGTAAATGTATGAATATATTCAGCTATAGACAAACTCTTTGATCCTAACCTGGGGGTCAGCATTATCACCTCAAGCAGAGGAAGGGACACTGTTCCTTTTGTTTTAGAAATAGATTGCATGAGCTTAGAGAAATGAACTTGGAGAGTGCTTTTCTGAAAACAATTTCCAAACCAGCTTCCACAGGTGGTACTGTCTGGAATGTTGACCTCATAGCCCAGGGGAGCTGGCCTTTGCTCAGTTCTTTGAAAGAAAGATGTCAGACCCAGTGACCCCCAAGTGGGGATCGTTGTCCCTCCTTGCACTTGCCATCAGCTGCTGGTGGCATTTCTTCAAATCAGCGAGGTGTCCTGTTGTGTGTGTGTGTGGAGCGGGGACCCTAGCTTGGCAGTCCCCCAGAGCCTCTGATTACGGCATCTTCTTCTTAAAGTCCCGGGATGCCTGGTGTCCCGCATCACATGAAGGGGGCCTCCCATGTGGTCTCTGATGTCCGGTTTTGTTGTGTCTTTTCACAGAATACAGAAAGCAGTCTGTGAGCATCCTGACCTACGCTTCTATGCAGATCAAACTTCAACCAGCATGCCTTAATAATGGGCTTGAAATTTAGGGTCACTGGTGAACTCTAATTCTGACCCTGATCCTAATTCATTATTTGACGAAGAGGTTAATCAAGGGACTCCTATGAATCCCATTTCTCTTTGATGATTTGGAGAATTACCAGGTTAAAATACATGAGATGCATACACACATACATGTATATGCACATAAAATGATTTATAAACATACACACTATAAAATCATGCTTTAACTATAATATAATTGAATGAAAGGACTATGAAGCAAAATGGTCTTGAAAAAATCAATGTTTCTCAATCAAACGGAAGTATTTGACAATGTTTCGATGGAAGAACTAAGAAACATATATTTATTTGTTTTTTAAAGATTTTATTTTTTTCCTTTTTCTCCACAAAGCCCCCCGGTACATAGTTGTATATTCTTCGTTGTGGGTCCTTCTAGTTGTGGCATGTGGGACGCTGCCTCAGCGTGGTTTGATGAGCAGTGCCATGTCCGCGCCCAGGATTCAAACCAAGGATACACTGGGCCGCCTGCAGCGGAACGCACGAACTTAACCACTCGGCCACGGGGCCCGCCCCAAGAAACGTATATTTATTTTTTTGACCAAGTTCTGACTCTTCTAATTATAACTCCTGAAGAGATACTGACATATTGTCTAGGAAAAATTTGCTCCTTCACAGTCCTACAATTTTATTTTCACAAAAGTATTAACTTTATAATTAAACAAACACATTAGATCAATAGGGAGAGAAATTATAATAACATAAAACAATATGAGAAGAAGTGTAATTTCTTCTAGAGACTTCTAAATAGCTCTTAAGGAATGTGCATAAAACATCTCTGTCCACTAACCTCCAATGCTTCTTGGAATATCCTTCCAACTTCCTCTCTCACCTCTCCCAACATAAAGACATACATTAATGGAAGTCTTAACCTCAAAAGGTTCTAAGTCTCCTTGCCTCCTCTGATTGGGTTTAAAAAAAAAAACAGTTTTCTAATTGGAGTGGCATTTCAGGAGCCAATACTTCTAGGCTTGGCGTCTCCATTTTACAGTCAGTAAGAAATATTGTTTATAATTTCATGGAAGGTAAGACATTTCACCAGAGGCAAATATACATCATGCGATGAATCAACATCCAGTCACCTTTATCCGCATTCACATGCAAATAATGTCCCAATTTCCCTACTTGTCATTCTACGTGACATTTAAACCCAGCTGCTTTGGACCTACTGCACTAGTTAACCCCAGGCAAGTTAAGATCCCAAACAAACCCTTGCTGACATGTCAGGAACTCATGATTTCTTTCTTTCTTTCTTTTTAGTAAAGCCTTCCATAAAACCATACCAAATTCTGTGTATCAAAATGCTTCAAACTCTCACTTTACCCAAGCAGAAAAACACAACTTAAAATTGCTTCTTATGGGTAAATAAGCGAGAAGTCTAATGAATTTGGGTGATCTGCCAGTTGGAGATTTTGTCCTCTTCCCTCTAAATGTTTCTTCAGGGTAAAGCAGTAAAATTAAAATCAGACAAGTGGTCCCCCTTTTTTAAACTATATCAAAGTCAAAGGAAGGACAAGAAAAACTACTACAGAGTTGGATAAAATTAGCTTCTTTACCATGTGTTTTAGTTGACCTTGTCCCCATTACCATGGATAATTAACAGAAAAATCTACCCACAAAATTCAGAGAACTGTAAAGGCACATTTAATTGCTAAGCAAAGATTTAATTCTTTTAAAAAAAAATGATGGACTGCTGAAGTCCATAGAAAAAATATAATTACAAAAATATATCAAATATAAAGAAAAACACAGAATAGTATACAACACTATAGAGAATACAGAACATACATATATATAATATCAAATATATAGAATATATTTGAATTAGCTATAAACAAAAGCAAATTCTTAATTTTTAAAAGAAACATTAACAAATGGAATGAAACATGGTCTTTTCAACTTACCAATCATTTTCAGGAGCTCTCACTGTATTATAATATTCAACTATTCCCTGGGCCTCATAGTATATACTCCTCAAGTATAATTATGTCACCAGTTGGTTCAGTCATTCTACTGAATTACTTTCACTTAAAACGCCTGTATTTCATGATTTTTGTATGGGTGTTTTTCGGTCATTTGATTGAACATCCTCCTTCCAGCCCTTGTTGCCCCCATTTAAATCACTTGGGTTTATCTTTTTATGTGCTGATCTCATCTGAACAGGAACCTGCGATCTTCTGTTATAGAAGCATATGGATATGATTACTGACTACATAGAGCTTGCTCAGGAACCTTGCACAAGTCATTACATTCTTCTCTGTCGCCATTCTTATGCTTTGGTCAATGGGTAGAACTTTCCATTTGTCCTGCTTACATATAACAAAACACAGCTTGACTGTACTCACAGTGGCACTGATGGTGGCAAAGTTTGTGGTCCCACAACCCTCAGGCTACTTCTCAGTTGGCCACAAAACTGGTATTGCTAATTATACAAAGGAAACAAGATACTCCTATTTGTCCCCTCATGAAACCTGAGGTCTTTTCTTTAGTCTAGCTACAACAGATATTTGAGAATCTGTGAAAACTGTGGACCCTTTTATCAAGGGTATGAGCCCTGTGGACCCCTCCCCGTGCACACACAACAAAATTTAGCCTTCAATTTAGGGCGAACCTTGTTACAATAGCTGTTGTCTCGTTTGATGTCATCTTGAAATCCCACAACGTCCCACTGCAAAAGATTATTTAAGCAACTTCAAATTGCTGCGTGTTTGGCAGAGATGTTGGGCTTCAGGTGCAAAGGTCCTGGGGAAGCCCCACCAAATGAAATAGAATGACACCTTCATCATTGTAGGAACATGGAACGTTATGATGGTGCGAAGATTTCATGATTGCTTTTCATCCTTGCTGGAAGGATCAATGAGACTGGGGATATCTCTGGAATCTGATTAAAATTTCTTGCAGGATCGAGTTGTGGGCACAGGAGAGAAGGTCGCCATCTCTTTATCAACCCACCTCAGAGTCCTACCTCATGATCTAGGTCCTAAAAGGAAAGGCAGCACCACAGGCAAAAAATATTCTAACGATGGAAAACTGCTTCCACAGTCAGCTGTAGGAGTCAGCAGAGTCATGCTCATTTTGTGTAATCTGAAGGTCTTAGAAAGAAAGACGAGTGACAGAAATGTGATCCCACACCTCTACTCTCATCTCCTGCCAGTCTTTCTCCCATGACAGCTCCATTTCTCTAGGCCAAGCAATTCTTTCCTTCTAATATATTCTTGAGCTTATCACAGGGCTAGGCACAAAGCACCGAGTTTAAAATATAAGTCTCTTGCATATGCAAAATGCCAGCACTAAACATCTTAGTCTTTTAAGATGAAAGGTGAGTAATTACTCACGTGTCTGTCAATGTGAGCATTTGCAGTATCAAATAGTATATCAAAGTGGAGAGCAAGAAACAGACATGAAACAGCTAAGTGCTTCTCCCTAGAAGGATAATGAATAAAATTGTTATGACATCATGATGAGTTCATTTGTTAAATTTCTTGTATCTGGGGAAGGAAGAATATCTTAGCAGACTTAGGCACACCTAAGTGGTGTGTGATTTCTGTTTCTTTTCAGTGACTTTATTCTGGCGCAGATAGCAACCAACCAGCCACTGGGAGCCCGTTCACACCAGCACTGAGCCCCTGCACCCTAGCCGGGCGAGAAGGCAGCACCGGGGCAGTGGAGAGGTTCTGATCTTAGGAATGTTTTATAGAATTAGCTTTGAGGTTTTGCAGTCTCAGTTGGTGATTATTCATAGTCAGACTGGGGTTGCACGGCTATTAGAAAGAAAACAAAAAGTCAGTTTATTTGCTCTCACATTGCTGTTTCAATAAAACCCTGCTTTGTTTTCCTTATCTGTAAAATGAAAGAGTTGGGCTACAGGACCGCTGGCACGAAATGCTGGTGGATGCCTCTAAGAATGAACGTCTTTCAGGGAACGTGCAAAAGAGGACCTTGCAGCTTGAATGGAAAGGTCACATCTCAAAAATGCAGCACTTGGGCAGGGCGATCCAGCCAAAGTAAGAACTTCTTAACCGCGATTGCTGCCACAATTCTGGCGTCATGTCAAAGCTGCAAAAGACCCCTGGGATCACCCAGGATAAGTCTCCCATTTTGCAGATAAGGAATCTGAGGCCCAGAGAGGTGACATTGCTACCAATAGCGACATTATTCGTGACCTTTTTCACAGCCCGTGAAATATGGACTTAAATGCACCATGAACGACAATGAGAAGAATGAGAAAAGCTGGAAATTAAAGACTTTTATCAAACCTTTAAAGTGAGAAAGTCCAAAAGGAAATGGATATTTTTTTAAACTAAGAAATAATTACAAGTGCCATGTACATTCTTACAGTGGGCTGCAATCTAGCTCATTATTTGCCTACAAAGAAAAAAAAAAACCAATGTGTGACGTGTATAATAACCTCATTGTTCACCGCACAGGAAACAAAAGGGAAAGGTTTAACGAAAGGTATAACTCATTATTTTAAGACCTGTACGAATTAAAACAGAACAATAAAATAGGAAAATAAATCAAACATCTTCATGTTTGACTGTCATTGCTATAACAAAAAACTCAGTATTCTAAGACTATGATTTTCTTCTAAGCATTTTATAACTGAATTAAGAGGAAAATAATTTTAGTAAACATATCATGAATTCAAACTCCGGTGAAAAAAGGAAGATTTTTACTGCAAAACTCTAAAAGTTAAGCTGGTCAAAGCTTATAGATAAAATGAATAGATTCAGCATTGCTTGCCTCCCGTCAAATCAACACTATAAATGTCACCACAGAAGTCTTGGAACAGCACACAGGGCACGAGAGCAGAGAAAGCACACAGCAGGGTTTTGAGACAGCTGGATGTTAATCACGTACAAAACTCTTAAAAATTGAGGATCTGAATCATCATTTAAAAACACACACTCTTTACAGACATTTTGAAATTTTATGATGAGAGTCTCGTCATCCAACCATTAAATTTTCCAGCAATAAATTATTAAAAGACAGAGAGAGGAAGAGAGAGTTGCATAAGGCAATAATCAAGTTGGAGAGACCATCCTGACATCCAGAAAGTTCTGAAATGTACCCCTATTTGTGTCTCTCTCCTGAACACTGCATTTTACCATGTCCAGAAGGTCCATCTTCCAAATGGGGCTGACTTGCTCCATCACACTCATTGTGACGAGGGCCCTTTGACTTCATCATAGCCAGTGAATCAGGGAGCTCTTGGAGCTCCCCAGCCACGGGCAGAGGATTGCACCACATGCTGCTGAAGCCCATTTTAATGGAGGGACGTGGGAAAGGAAATTCTTGGAGGAAATCTTTCAGTGGTGGACCTCCAGCTTTGAATCGACTGTCTTAGCTGCCAGAGCTGAGCTCTGAGCAGGCTGTCACAGGCAGAAGAATTCAGGGATCAGGTTAAAAATCTGGACTTCTCAGATCCTTTGTCTCACCCCGCTCTACAAAGCAACGCCCAGCTATTACTGTCCAACTATTATTAATGTCTACTGGATGTTAAAGCAGGTTACCAGAGGATTAGGGAGCCCGAACTTACTATTATGCAATTTTAAAGTTTCCGCAAGAGTTCAATGAATCTTCAAAGGGATATTTGCGGAGCTGAGGAGGCAGAACAAGGGAAGCTAACATTAAATTAAAAAATACTTAATTGCTAAGCAACAAGATAAGCATCTGAGAGATCGCCTTAAAGACAAAGTCCTCAGGTCTAACTTTGTGGGTCATGGCAGGGAGGCAAAATCTTGCACGGCCAGTGGCCATTTGGCTTGGCAACTTTTCTAGATACTTTTTCCATTTGGGTATTAAGGAAATAGCATCACAAAATTTTGTTTCTTTTAATAAGGAAACTTTGCATTGAATCTATTTTAAATGAGATGAGCACAGTAATACTGGTTTATTTGGGTAAACATTTAAGTTGAAAATGTGCCTTTCTTCAATTCGTGAGAAAAATGTTAGCATTTTAACCAGACTTTTATGTTTCTCCTTAGAACTCAGCTAGATTTGCAGTCTTTGCTTAATTTCATGTTTATCATCCCTTACCATTGAGCCTTTTAGCTGTAATACATGTAGCCTCAGCCAAACAATTCCAATTGAAAAACTAGTCTTTTCTCCCATTTCTACCCTTACAAAAGAACCTGCAATATTCTCGCCCTTTATAGTCAGGCAATAAAAATATTTCCCTAATAAAAAGAAATCAATATATAACTGTCTTAGTTAGAAGCTTTCCCTGTTTCTACACGGTTATTAAAAATTACCTATGCTAAAGTTTTTCGGGTCTGGGCTGCCAAAAACAGAACAGATGCTCGATTCAATAAATCAGAATAACTATTATCTCATGATTTTCCAAGAGTGAACATATGAAAATCCTTCCAAAGATGCAGAGGAAACATTTACAAGCACATTTTTCAGCCCTTCTTAGTCAGAAAGGTGGCAGCTATGAGAGAATGTCCCGTGCCATATACTCCTGCTACTCCTCCAGACCTTCTGGGTAGCAAAAGAGGAGAACTTTGGTGGTCAGGGGGGTGGGGGTGGACATAACACCCACACTTTGCTAGTGGAGCCCCCTGAGATGAGGATGAGCCATAACTCCTCAGGGGACCCCAGTGCAGGAGCTCCATTCTTCCTGACCAGCGTGGGCACAGCTTTGAGCTACCCATGAAGCTTCAAGGAAGACATCTCATATTGAAAATATCATTCACACTCATAAATATATACATTGGTTTATAGAATAGAACTTTAATATCCTTATCGTGAGCATACAGATATATTCACAGACTAAACAGTAAACAGTGTTCAGCATTTTTAAAATTAGAAACTTCACTAATTGTGCTTGTATATTCTATCAATAATTCATGTAACTACAGTACTATACTTAGATCAGAATAGTAACACATCAAAGTTAGAAATTCTGGTTTCCTGGCATGGATTCCAAGATTATAAAAATTCAAAAAAGTTTAGAAACTGAATAACTTTCATTTGCCAAGTATTTGCAATTTAGAGCTTAAATAATTAACTTCATCTTGAGCATCTTTGGAACCAGAATACAGAGCACAATGCCTCACACAGAACTTGCCAGGTCAACTGATGTCTCTATATCCACCCTAACTATTCTATTTTAGCTGGAAAAATCAGCCAGTACTTAGTCTGACATAAACAAATTAATAAACATATTTGAAAACAATAGCTTACCAAATTTTTAGCTAGTAAACAAATACATTGTTAAATTTTTTTATCAAAGTGCATATACAGATAACACAAAATAAATTTAATAGCTCTGTCCATGAATTCTAGAAGGCTACCATCTAAAAACAGAAAATCCTGAAGTTGACACATTCATGAAGAGTAAATGTGCATTTAATTTATTCCATTATAGGCTATAAAAGTGTCTGGATTGAGGTGCCCCACATTTATTTACTCAAAGATGACTTGGCCAAACTGCTGGCCACAGCACGCACAGTTACTCAGGCCCACACGTCTCAAAATAATGCCACGCAGCTCAGGGCAGGCCCTGCTGGGCAGAGCTGAATTTCAAACCAGGCTCAGGAGACAGGCGAACATCATCACCATCACATACCAGTCACTCCCGTCTTGCATTCCTAATCAGGTTGTTCAAAGGAATTCCCAAGGTGGCTGTGATTCACAGAGTAGATGGAGAAAATGTAATTACACTACTTTAAAACAAAATCAAATTGCCAAAGTACATATCTAGGCTGGAAAACATCTTTATGTAATTCCTTTGAAGTCTTTGGTGAGCAAAAGGAACATTTTCAATAGTGTGGATAAATGGACTAATGTTCCTCACTGACAAATTATAAGTAAGTTACATGTGCTGTAACCATCCTGTTTCTTATCGAGAAGCAGAGCATTTTCAGAAATAGTCATTTTTTAGAATAGCATCAAAAGCGACTTTTCCGTTGCTTTACACTGTAGTTTTTCATATATTTGGTGGAGAGAGAGAGACAGCACACGAGCAGGCAGGTATAAATGGTAATGCTTTCCTCTGTAGTCTCTGTTACCATTACTAAGTGTAATTGAATGTATTAGCAGGTCTCTGTAGGAATGTGATATGCTAACACACTCTAATTTTCATTAGTTTCTCAAAGCTGTCATGTGAGGAATTTAAAATATGTGCACGAGAGAAATTAATAAAGGCTCATACTGAACAAAAGTATTAACTGGCTTAAAATGAAAAAAAAAAAGAAGCAGAACTTGCCTATGAAAAGGAAGACAGTTAAATCCCACACAGGAAAGTGCTCTGATGACAGCCCACCATCCATTTTCCTGAAAAAGCTGATGTGCCAAAGAGCGAGAATGAACCCATAAGTCCTTATGTCCCCATTATGGTGAATACCCTTTTATCGCTCAGTGGTGGATTTAGAAAAGCTAAAAATGTTGATGAGATGAAGGACTTCTCTTTCTTTTTTCAAAATGAAAAGGTATACAACCCTCAGCTAAGTCTTGCCAGTTAGACTGAGTGTTTTCCTTAAGAGAAGACTGTCAATGAAAAAGCCAGCTTTGCTAAGATGTTAATATGTGGGCATCTTTGGTGACGACCAAGATGGGAGCAGCTTCCTAGTCTTTCACCTCTTATATCCAATAAGGACAATTGGGTTTAAGTCCGTTTATATGCAGTATTTCATTCTATCCTTGAAAGAACCCCAAAGGCTATAGGCAAGTATGATCCTCTCCACCTTACAGCTAGGAAAGCTGTGGTTCAGAGACATGAAGTCAGACTTGCCCACGATGACACAAGTTCACCAGTGATCTGGAGCTGGAATGCGTTTCCTCTGTTCGATGTAAGGTTTACGGACAGCCTGGTGCATCCCAGACCCTTTGGCACTGAGCTGAATATGAAGGGGCAGTCGTCACCCAACCGGAACTCCCTCTGTTGTGGCTATGGGATCTCCTCTCTGCTTAATTCGGCAAGGGCTTGGCAGATGGAGCCCTGTTGCCTGGTGTGTCTCAACTGGTCCCAGAGAATGGTGACTGCCCAACGCTTGGGCTACTCTGCCAATGGAACAGTCCTCCATGGGCTTCCAGCACCCAGATCTTGACCTGCTGCTGGCTACCACCACTCGTGAAGGTGTCACTTCTCTCTCTTTGCTGTCCTCACATGGCTGGAGCATTACTGCCTGGGATGAGCGATTCTAAGACACATTCCTCTATTCACTCAAGAGAGTTTTTTAAAAAAATTTTCCATAAGCCTATTGTTTGGTCTGAATTAAAGGCATATTTGAAATTAGTCTGCTGACCCTATCATACCATTAGGTAGTGACAGGGGACTCCTGGGTCTCAGGGGTTGCTTATCAAGAGTTTAGGTTATATTGCGAATAATAATATTTAACGTTTGGTAATGGTGTGCTGCATGACTGACCCTTTATGAAGATAATTAAGTGAAGAAAAGTTAAATAACACGAGAGGTTACATCTTCACCCAGGTCTCTCTGACTCCAGAGCCCAAAGCCTTAACCATTGGGCAGCACCACTCCCAGCCACGATGCTGGGCACTGGCCACAAAAAAATTGGTAAAAAGTGACAGATGCAGGAAGCCAATGGCAGCTATTTTTTTTAATCCAGGCCACATGACATGAAAACAACAAAATGATGGGATTTTGTAGTTTCATTCCTGTAGTTTCATGCAAGTATCTTGACCATATGCTCATGCCAATGAATTACTTGGGAGATATTCTAATTTTTCAATTTTTGATGATGAATTTCTAAACTTTTGATGAGGGTGTCATCTCTATTTGCTAAAAACATGATGAAAAACCTCATGAAAATGGATATTTCTTGATGTTCAGGAGAGTTAAATCCTCCTACTTATTACATACATTACTTTGCATTTACATATCCACTCAGCCTCTCGAGATATCTCCAGTCAGTCATAATATCCTCTCCCTGAAACTCCCAGAGCACAGATATAGCCACCTGCTATAGACCTTACCAGATTTTATCCTGTCTTCTAATAATGTATGGACACATCATCTTTCCTGACTAAATACCAAACTCAAGACAACAAGATTCCTGTAGGCATCTTTATCTGCCCAAGACCCACTATAGTGACTGGCATAAGGTAGACAATCAAATTAGTCTTGTTTAACTGCAAAATGAATAAAAGGACAAATAGATCCTACAGTCATGTGCCATATAATGACATTTCAGTCAATGATGGAGCGCATATAGGATGGTGGTCCCATAAGACTAGTACTATATAGCCTAGGTGTGTAGTAGGCTGTACCATCTAGGTTTGTGTAAGTGCACTCTATGATATTTGTACAATGACAAAATCACTTAACGACACATTTCTCAGAACATATTCCTGTTAAGCAATGCATGTCTGTATTATACTAGTTAGTATTGCCACAATAAGTCTGCGTAACAAAGCATCCCAACCCAGTGGCTTGCAGTGTCAAATGTTTATTCTCATGCTCATGGATTTGCATAGTTGAGCTGACTTGAATCAGCTTCAGGTTGAGGGTCAGCTAGGCTTGGCCCCAGACAGGTTGGCTCAGGTCTGCTCCATATGTATTCAATCTAAGCCCCAGAAGGAAGGGACAGTGACTATTTTGGCATCCACTTTTCGTGGTGGATCACTGGTGTATGAAACACAAGCCAAAGAATGCAAGCACATTTAAGGCTCTAATTACATCATGCCTTTTAACATTCCATTGGCTAAAGCCAATGGAATAAGCCCAAATTAATGTGATATGAGCCCAAATTAATGGGGTGGGAATCAGATGCCAGCCACAGGGGGAGCAGGTGGAGTGTGAATATTTGCTAACAGACATCCAAACCACCATAACTATGAAACCATCACAAGATCAAAAGCGACCGAACCAGAAATTTCACTAAAAGTATGGGAACTGCAACTAGAGATCACCAAAAGAATGTAGGGACATCAGATTCCATCAAACGTAGTTCAAATTCCAACCTCACTTTTCTCATATGTAAAATTGGGGTATTAACAGGTCCTGCCTCTTAGAATTGTTAGAAAGAGTAACAGGGGGATGGTGTCAAGATGGCGGTATAAGCAGACTCTGAACTCACCTCCCCCCATGGACACAACAAATTTACAACTACTCTTGGAACAATTACCCCGAGAGAGAACTGAAAATTGGATAAAAAGAACCCCCACAACAAAGAGACAGTGCTGACTGAGGCGGAAGTGGCAGAAATTCCCTTCCAGAGAGAAAATAGTCACCTTTGCAAGCTGTGGCACTTCATGGACACCCAAGAGCAATCCTAAAGTATGCAGCCTTCCCTGGAGGAGTGGGGGATCTGAGTCAGGGAACGTTTCTGCTATAAGAAGCTTTTGCACGCAGCACAACTGAGACAAGTGTCATAATACACGGCCTTGCTAGCTATTAACTACAACAGGGAATACACTCAGAAAAGTTATTGACATAAAGAAAAGAAAATCAGCTCTTAAAGGGCCCATGCACAAATTCACCTGTTTCAAAAGCAACCTAAAATCACCAGAAAGAAATGTGCACAGTCCTTTGGTGAAAAGAGACTTACCTGATAGGCTCTGGGTGCATCTCAGTGAGAGGTGAGACCTCGCCAGGGACTGAGACATTGGTGGCAGCCACCATTGTGACCTAGTACAGGCCTGCTTACATAGACTTTGGCAGACACCATTGCAGTTCTTCCCCTGGCCTGTCAGCCCAGGGTCTGCCCCACCCACTAGAGCTCCAATTTAACCCAACTCAACCAGGGTAGGCAGCCCACCCTAGGGACTGGCCCCACCCAAGAGCAAGCCCTTGGGCAACTTGTGGGCCCACATAGGTGGGGCACCTGGAAACTCTGCAGCCAGGTGAGGGTGTCCACCTCTGCAGGGCAGGTGTGTGCGAGGAACAGGTGGAATGTGTGGGCTGTTAGTGGAGTGTCTGAGGCTCTGCAGTGGGGCAACTGGGTCTGCTTCAGTGGGTCGGGGCACATGCATGGGGCAGGACTGTGTTGCTGGGGTGAGTGGCCCTGTGGGTAGTGGGGCTTGTCAGCTGCAGCAAACTTATGCTTCTCAAACAGCCATTTAGGGTACTGGTCCCACCTTCCAAAGCCTGAAACAATTGGATCCTCCCATGCCTGGGGCTGGCCCCGCTCAGCTGCAATCCTGAGAGAGCTGATAATAGCCTTGCAGGCCAGAGGTCTACAGCAATTATAAGCCCCTGAGCCTAGCAACCAGCACACTGGGAGCCTATTGACTTAACAGAAAAGCTGCAACAGGAATGTGCTATTAGATCTTGCAGCCAACTGTGCTTGGGCTCCCCATGCCTGATAAAGTGACTGAAGATCTATAGAAGCCACACGCAGCTGAGCATTACAACCAGCTGGCCAGGGGGACAGCCTAGCCTCCCTGATCATGTGCAGCAAGAGCAACTCTGCCACAACAGGAGGACAAATGTAGCCCACACAGGGGACACTCCTGGAACATTTGGAACTAGTGATGAGAGGGGAGCACACTGCTGGGACTCATAAGGCATCTCTGACGTAAGGCCAACTATCCAGGATTGGGAGATGTAGCTGACCTACCTAATACGTATATATAAGTACAGAGAAAGAGGCAAAATGAGAAGACAAAGAAACACATTCCAAGTAAGTGACCAGGACAAAACCCCAGAAAAAGAACTAAACTAAACAGAAATAAACAATCTACCTGACGAACAGTTCAAACAAAAAATCCTAGGGATGCTCACTGATCTTGGGAGAAGAATGGATGAACTCAGTGAGAACTTCAACAAAGAATTGGAAAATATAAAAAAGAACCAATCAGAAATGAAGAATAAAATACCAGAAATGAAAAATTCACTAGAGGGACGCAAAAGCAGAGTAGATGATACAGAAGAACAGATCAGCAAGCTAGATGAAAGATTAGAGGAAGTCATTGAAGCTGAACAGATAAAAGAAAAAATTAAAAAGAATGAGGACAGTCTAAGGGACCTTGGGGACAACGTGAAGTGCACTACCATCCATATTATAGGTATCTCAGAAGGAGCAGAGAGAGACAAAGGGGCAGAGAATCTACATGAAGAAATAATAGCTGAAAACTTTACTAACCTATGGAAGGAAACAGACATCCAAGTACAGGAAGCACAGAGAGCACCAAACAAGATAAACACAAAGAGGCCCATACCAAGACACATCATAATTAAAATGTCAAGAATTAAAGATAAAGAGAGAATCCTAAAAGCTGCAAGAGAAAGGCAACAAGTTAACATGCAAAGGAAACCCCATAAGGCTATCAGCTGACTTCCCAGTAGAAACCTTACAGACTAGAAGGGAGTGGCATGACATATTTAAAGTGCCAGAAGGAAAGAACCTACAGCTGAGAATACTGTATCTGGCAAGGTTATCATTCAAAATCGAAGGAGAGATAAAGAGCTCCCCAGAGTTCATCACCAACAAACCAGCCTTACAAGAAATGCTAAAGAGATTATTTAAGTGGGAAAGACAAGACCACAAATAAGAATAAGAAAATTATCCAAAAAAATCACTGATAAAGGCAAATATACAGTAAAAGTAGAAGATCAACCACCAATGAAGCTAATGTGAAGGTCAAAACACAAAAGTGCTAAAATTATCTATTTCCATGATAAGAGGGTAACAGATATACACATATACAAAAAGAGGTTAGATATGATATCAGAAACATAAAATGTGGGAGGAGGGGAGTAGAAGAGTAGAGCTTCTAGCAAGAGGTCAAACTACAGAGACCATCCACTCAATACAGATGCTATATACGTAGGCTATTATATACAAACCTCACAGAAATCACAAACTGGAAACCTATAGTAAATACACAAAAAATTAAGAGAAAGCAACCCAAACATAATACTAAAGAAAGTCATCAAACCACAAGGAAAGAGAGCAAGAGAAGAACTACTAAAACACCCAGAAAAAAGTAGCAAAATGGCAATAAGTACATACGTATCAATAGCTACTTTAAATGTCAATGGACTAAATGCTCCAATCAAAAGGTGTGGGGTAGCCGATTGGATAAAAACACAAGACCCATATATATGCTGCATACAAGAGACACACTTCAGACCTAAAGACACTCACAAACTGAAAGTGAAGGGATGGAAAAAGATACTCCATGTAAATGACAATGAAAAGAAAGTTGGGATAGCAATACTTATATCAGGCAAAATAGACTTTAAAACAAACACTGTAACAAGAGACAAAGAAGGGTACTACATAACGATAAAGGGAACAATCCAACAAGAAGATATAACACTTGTAAATATCTAGGCACCCAACATAGGAGCACCTAAACATATAAAGCAATTATTAACACACATAAAAGGAGAAAAAGATAGTAACACAATAATAGTAGGGGACTTTAACACTCCACTTACACCAATGGATAGATCATCCAAACAGAAGATCGATAAGGAAACATGGGCCTTAAATGACCCATTAGACCAGATGGACTTAGCAGATATATATAGAACATTCCATCCAAAAACCATAGAATACACATTCTTTTCAAGTGCACATGAACATTCTCCAGGGTAGATCACTTTAGGCCACAAAACAAGTCTCAATAAATTTAAGATGACTGAAATAATACCAAGCATCTTTTGTGACCATAAAGGTATGAAACTAGAAATAAACTACAGGAAGAAAACTGGAAAAGCCACAAACATGTGGAGATTAAAGAAAATGCTACTGAACAACAACTGGGTGAATGAAGAAATCAAAGGAGAAATCAAAAAATACCTGGAAACAGATAAAAATGAAAATACGACTTGCCAAAATTTATGGGAAACAGCAAAAGCAGTTCTAAGAGGGAAGTTTATAGCAATACAGGCCTATCCCAACAAACAAGAAAAATCTCAAATAAACAATCTAACAGTGCACCTAAAGGAACTGGGAAAAGAAGAAGAAACAAAGCCCCAAATCAGTAGAAGAAAGGAAATGATAAAAATCAGAGCACAAACAAATAAAACAGAGACTAAAAAAACAATAGAAAAAACATCAATGAAACCAAGGGCTGGTTCTTTGAAAAGACAAACAAAATTGACAAACCTTTAGCCAGACTCACCAAGGAAAAAAAGAAGGCTCAGATAAATAAAATCAGAAGTGAAAGAGGAGAAATTACAACAGACACCTCACAAATACAAAAGACTATAAGAGAATATTACAAAAAGCTATATGCCAACAAACTGGATAATCTAGAAGGAATGGATAAATTCTTAGAATCATACAACCTTCCAAAACTGAATCAAGAAGAAATAAAAACTTGAAGAGACCGATCACCAGTAAGGAGATTATAACAGTAATCAAAAACCTCCCAAAAAATAAGAGCCCAGGACCAGATGGCATCCCTGGTGAATTCTACCAAACATTCAAAGAAGATTTAATACCTATCTTTTTCAAACTCTTCCAAAAAATTGAAGAGAAGGGGAAGCTTCCTAACTCATTCTACGAAGCCAACATTATTCTGATACCAAAACCAGATAAGGACGACACACAAAAAGAAAATTACAGGCCAACATCACAAATGAACATCGAGGCAAAAATCCTCAACAAAACACTAACAAATCAAATACAATACATTAAAAAGATCATACCTCATGATCAAGTGGGATTTATTCCAGGGATGCAGGGATGGTTCAACACCCACAAATCAATCAACGTAATACACCATATTAACAAAATGAAGAATACAAATCACATGATCATCTCAATAGATGCAGAGAAAGCATTTGACAAGATACAGCATCCATTTATGACAAAAAAAACTCTGAATAAAATGAGTATATAAGGAAAATACCTTAACATCATAAAGGCCATATTTGACAAACACACAGCTAATATCATTCTCACTGGAGAAAAACTGAAAGCTATCCCTCTAAGAACAGGAACCAGACAAGGATGCCCACTTTCACCACTCTTATTTAACACAGTATTGGAAGTCCTAGCCAGAGGATTCAGGCAAGAAAAAGAAATGCAAGGGAACCAAATTGGAAAGGAAGAAGTGAAACTGTTACTATTCGCAGATGATATGATTTTATTTAAGGGAAACCCTAAAGAATCCACCAAAAAACTTTTAGAAATAATAAATGAATATGGTAAAGTTGCAGGATACAAAATAAACATACAAAAATTAGTTGCATTTCTATACACTAACAATGAAGTAGCAAAAAGAGAAATTAAGAATACAATCCCGTTTACAATTGCAACAAAAAGAATAAAATATGAAGGAATAAACTTAACCAAAGAGGTGAAAGATCAGTACACTGAAAACTATAAAACATTGTTGAAAGAAATTGAAGAAGACACAAAGAAATGGAAAGATATTCCATGCTCTTGGATTGGAAGAATGACATAGTTTAAATGTCCATACTTCCTAAAGCAATCTATAGATTAAATGCAATCCTGACCAAAGTTCCAAGAATATTTTTCACAGAAATAGAACAAAGAATCCTAAAATTTATATGGAACAGCAAAAGACCCGGAACAGCCAAGGGAATCCTGAGAAAAAAGAACAAAGCTGGATGTATCACACCCCCTTATTTCAAAATATAGTACAAAGTTATAGTAACCAAAACAGCATGGTACTGGCACAAAAGCAGATACACAGATCAATGGAACAGAACTGAGAGCCCAGAAATAAACCCACACACCTATGGACAGCTGATTTTTGACAAGGGAGCCAAGAGCATCCAATGGGGAAAGGAGAGTCCCTTCCATAAATGGTGTTGGGAAAATTAGACAGCCACATATAAAAGAATGAAAGTATATCATTATCTTACACTATACACAAAAAGTAACTCAAAATAGATTAAAGACTTGAATGTAAGACCTGAAACCATGAAACTTCTAGAAGAAAACATAGGCAGTACTCTCTTTGACATCAGTCTGAGCAGCATATTTTCAAGTACCATGTCTGACCCGGCAAGGGAAACAACAGAAAAAATAAACAAATGGGACTTCATCAAACTAAAAAGCTTTTGCACAGCAAAGGAAACCATCAACAAAATGAAAAGACAGCCTAACAATTGGGAGAAGATATCTGATATATATACATATGATATATCTGATAAGGGGTTAATATCCATAATATATAAATAACTCATACATCTCAACAACAATAAAACTAACAACCCAATTTAAAAAT
Organism: Equus asinus; assembly: GCF_041296235.1. Classification (NCBI taxonomy): domain Eukaryota; kingdom Metazoa; phylum Chordata; class Mammalia; order Perissodactyla; family Equidae; genus Equus; species Equus asinus. Next base: position 123,235,205 of record NC_091790.1, on the reverse strand, counting down.
GGGCAAAAGATCTGAACAGACATTCCTCCAAAGAAGACATACAGATAGCCAACAGGCACATGAAAACTTGTTCAGTGTCACTAACTATCAGGGAAATGCAAATCAAAACTACCATGAGATATCACCTCACACACATCAGAATGGCTACAATTAACAAGACAGGAAACAACAAGTGTTGGAGAGGATTTGGAGAGAAGGGAACCATTGTACACTGCTGGTGGGAGTTTAAACTTGTACACCCACTATGGAAAACAGTATGGAGATTCCTCAAAAAGTTCAGAACAGAACTACCATACAATCCAGCTATCCCATTGCTGGGTATTTATCCAAAGAACTTGAAAACACAAAGGCATAAAGATACCTGCACCCCTGCGTTCACTGCAGCATTATTCACAACAGCCAAGACTTGGAAGCAACCTAGGTGCCCATCAAGGGAGGAATGGATAAAGAAGATGTGGTATTTATACACAATGGCATACTACTCAGCCATAAGAAATGATGAAATCTGGCCATTGTGACAACAGGGATGGACCTTGAAGGTATTAAGTTAAGTGAAATAAGTCAGAGGGAGAAAGTCAAATACCATGTGATCTCACTCATAGGTAGAAGATAAAAGCAACAAAAAACAATCACACAGAGACAGAGATTGGATTGGTGGTTACCAGAGGGGAAGGGGGCAGGGGTAATTAGGCACATGTGTGGTGATGTGTTGTAATTAGTCTTGGTGTGGTGAACATGATGTAATCTACACACAAATAAAAATGTAATGATGTATACCTGAAATTTATATAATGTTATAAACCAATATTACTGCATTAAAAAAAAAGAAAGAGAAACAACCCATGTAAAATGTTTTACCATAGGGTTCTGAACACCAAGAAATGGCCATTTTCAATAAACTTTAATACGTGTTCAATAAACGTTCATGATGATGATGACAGTGGTGATGATGATGGTGATGACAATGATGGTGGAAATGATGACGAAGATGGTGACAAGGCACAAAAATTTTCAAGTATTCATGAATGAACTTGTTTTACATTCCAATTTCAACAATTTCAGGATATTTATACAAACTGAACAAACAAACAAAACTGTGTACACAGTTGTCTCTGCCAAAATTCTCAACATAATCTGTGATGAGTACCATAAAATTTTGGCTCTTACTCAAGCTGTTTCTGTGTGTCTATAAGCATCTCTATTTGGCTCTTCCTATTTGATCTATGAGTCTTCTTTCCAAGGCCCTCTGTGTCCCACTAAGGGACTTTGTGACTCTCCTTTGCCATTTTCTCTTTCATACTCATTCAGTCTATTATGTCAAGCCATTTCTCTCACTTTCCCTTTCATATCTTCCCTAAATAACCTTCACTCTGTCAAAGCTTTTTTAAAAAGATACGTAACTCATGTTTTCTCACATTTACTTCTATAGCATCAATTCAACAATATTGAACTTGTACTATGTTTCAGGTACTGTATTATATGTTGAGGAAAATATAAACCTAGTAGGGGGGAGAAATCCCTCCCCTTAAAATACTTATAATCCAACAGAAGAGATAAAACTTTGATGCTTCAAGAAAACCAAAGAGCGGAAATGTGGTCTATTTATACAATGGAATATTATTCAGCCATAAAAAGGAATGAAGTACTTATTTATGCTATAACACAGATGGACCTCGAACACACATGCTAAATGCAGGAAGCCCATCACAAAAGACCGTATAGTGTATGATTCTATTTATGTTAAATATCCAGAACAGGCAAATCTGTAGAGAGAGAAAATGATTTGCAGTTGCTGAGGGCTGGGGGTAGGGGGAGGTTGGGGAAAAATGGCGAGTGATCGCTAATGGGAACAGGGTTTATTTTCGAGGTGATAAAAAAGCTCTAAAATTGATTGTGGTGGTGGCTGCACAACTTTATGAATATACTAAAAATCATTGAACTATACACTTTAAACAGCTGAATTGTATGACATGTGGATTATTTCTCAATATAGCTATTTAACAAAAGGGGAAAACAAACGCAGTTTTTTGCGCAAAAATCTAAAAAATTCACAAAAGAATGAAAGAAAGAAACAAGAGGAGGAGGAGGAAGGGGAAGAAAAAGCAGCAGAAGCACAACTTGCCAGGATGCTGTAAAAAAAATCATTATCTGAAATTTTTAGATGATATACAAATTACCAGGTCAAATTCAATGCTTTGCATAGAAGCTGTTGTGTGTTGGCTTCCAGAAGAGATTGTTTCCATACCAATATTGGTACTCCCCTTTGCTTGGAAAAATAGCAGTTGTCAGCCTACGGGGGTGTCAGCTTCCTCCCTGAGGCCATCTCTACAAAATGCTAGGCTGCGCTAGTGGCAGCGGAAGATGCCCCCAGTCACACCGATCCATTCAGCAGCCAGCAAAGCTAATAATGTCACTGGCAATTTTCCCCCTGGTGACAGAAGGAATAAGAAACCGCAGCCTGAAGGAGCCCCCTGGTCACAAAACTGCACAAAAAGGAGCAATAGTGGGAGGTGCTAGCTGGAATTTTTCATCTTTCAGAGCAAGTAGCGTGTAACCCTGGTGAAAGTTTATCTACAACAATTACTACAGCTTTAAAATAAAGAGCTGGGCACTTTGTCTCAAAAATGTTATGTTTGGTACATTTGGGAAGAAATTTCATCAGGCCTTGGGCATTGAATAAGATGGTCTCTTTTAAGAGAGCAATCAAAAACTAAAATTGCTTCTATTTCTGTCATTTCATTCAACTTACATCTTCGTCCAAGCGTTACATCTGAACACTGGCTGACTAAGTTTTATTCTTTTTGTTTTTATAGGACCTGTGCCATAGAAAATGGTTAATATGTGCTCCTGCTGATGACAAGTGGGCGACCGGGCTGGAGAGGGAGCTCTCGATGGCTGCACGGAAGGGACTGGACTCATGCAATACCCCAGCCCCAAAGGCAGCCTCAGGCACCAAGGAAGACCCCAATTTAGTTCCTTCTGTTACCAACAAGCCAATAGCGAGCTGCATCTGTGAAAAGGACAACACTGCCGTCACCTGTTTCTGGCTGCACAAAGGCGAGCCAGTGATGCCCCGACTGTGGAACCCATTACAAGCTGAGGCCCCACCAGTTGGCCCACTGAGCTTTGCACAAATTACTAAAAATGTGCTATAAAGTTTCTTCTTTCCAATAAAGACTACCATTGCATTGGCTCCTTCTCCCATTAAAAAAAGAAAGGAAGGAGGAATAAGGTTAAGATGATGGGAAGGAAAGAATGTGGAAAGGAGGGAGGGAAAGAAGAACTTACATTAATTACAAGACATTTTAATTAGAATTAAGCGGCCTGTTAAAAATTTAAGGTATGAGGTTCAAATAGTGGAACTGATCTAATATCTGCCATAGTGTCAATTTGGACAGAAGATTATTTTTAAGGCTTCTTATTATTTTTAAAGAGCACTAGCCATTTACACACACTTTCAAATTTTATTACTCAGTATTAGGGTAGAAGGGAGCAAATAATCAAAACCAGTCAGTGTCACAGGACATGTATCAAGCCTGTGGTCTGAATCATCCTTCAGCCTTTGATTCACCCTTTGTAAGGAAAAACCAGGACAATTTTGTCTCAAGAAAATCCAAAGATCATGACTCACTGAAACTCTTCAATAGATGGGAGTTGGACGTAACCTTCCAGAGCACAGCACTGAGGATGGTTAAAATGGCGGTCAGGAGGCCCGCGTCACTCCCTCAGTGCTTGAGAAGAGGTGGTACTAAGAGGAAATTCTGGATGCTCTCCCACAAGAAGAAACCACGTGGTCAGAAATCTAGGGATAACAGTCCATGTAAAGTAAAAGAAAATAAAGACACTACATCTGACACACAGCAAGTGCTTAACAATCGTTATTCCCATGCTTAATGCCATAGCCCAGGTTGGTTCTGACAATCAAAGAATACAAGATCATTTGTTGTCCTATCCTAGATACTTTTTACTACTCTGGACTAGTATTCACTTTAAAGCCAACGGAAACTCCCAAACTTCTCTTTCTCATACTTGGTGTTGAATTATATCCTGTGTCTTGTATGTATATGATTGGTTTTAATAACCTTAACGGAGGGCTTCTCATCTAAGCCCATTAAATTTCATCCTACTGGATTTCCTTGTCATTCTACCCTTTTGAGACCTGTTTAGAGTCTGGTTTTGCTTTCCAACACATTACTATTTCCCCTACCTTCGTATTCAGGAATTTTATCATCACCAATATCTTTATCCACCTAAAAGAAATTCATAAAATGAGAAACACGAGAAATAAAGCATGAATCTCCTTGACCTTCCACCGGAGAATGCCTTCTAGAATGCCATCAATATAATAACAAGCACTGTATGGTCATTCAGTCAATGTCGAACACAACCAAAGATGTCATCACATAGGCCACTGGTTTTCCATCTGTTCCCTAAAAAGATTTATGAGTTCCAGGGGCTGTAGGGGGTAAGAGAGTAAAAAGAGAGGGTCTCCTCTCTCCTTAAGCCAACTCTGTCGTTTTTTCTTTTTCTTTCTTCTTCTTCTTTTTTTTTTTTTTTAGCATATTGCATTTCTTCATGATCTTTTGTTTGAAAAAAAATCCTTCGTGTTTCAAACAAGTCTTTGAAAACCATGGATTTAGACCAAATTTCTCTACTTTCTACGAGTATATCATGAGATCCTTTGACACATATCTTCTAAAACTGAGATAGACTGAACTGCCCTTCCTCTCACCAGCATTCCAGTAATCCTATTATCAAAGCAAATAATCTTAGCAAATCCATCTTGGCTCCTGGTGATCTGCTTTTTTTAAAAAACTTATCAAAATATGTTTGTTTAAGAAACTATCTTATACTGGGCTGGAATGGACATTCAGTTTATTATTTTTGAAAATCAGGCCACACTTTCCAAAGCATATAATTTTAGAAATTATTATTTTCCCCAGACTCCTTAAAAAGGATCAATAATAACGATTTTCAAGTTTTTTCAGTATGTTAGATTGTAAATTCATTCATACCAAGGGGTTAAAGTCATTTACAGGAGGCAGAAGCTCTCTTTTAACCTCCTTCTATTTGGGGCCTCGTTCTCCCTTATCTAAAGCTTGTGAGTAAATTAAAGAAACTTTATCAACGTTCGGGAAATAGACAATAAGCAAACCTATCAGCAATATCTATTGGTCCACAATAATATTTTCATTCACAAGGAACTATACGTTTTCACAGACTGAAAATATTCACTAGGCTTTTCATTCAGCATTCAGCAACCAGTTTCAACAAATCCTAGGCATTAGGAGATGGTGGCCGATGTTATTAACCCTTCTGCACAAATCAAAGATGTCGAACAATGATCTAGTGGCAGGGAACATCTGTACAAAAAAGGTGTAAAACATCAGTGGAATGTGAAGAGTGTTTTTAAAACTCTGATAAAACTTCATTTTTGCCAATAGCTTGCTTTCCTTTGAGCCAAATTTCATCTAGGTACAATGCTGGCAATACTTTAGGCTGTCATCCAAATACGATGACATTTTCACTGCAGATTTACTAGATAATACTGCAAAATCTAGACTGGGCATCATAAAGAACACAGAAAAAAAGGAAGGATAATTATGTAAAGCCAACATTTGAATGCATTGTGTGTGGCTGGCAGACTTCCCCTGCCTCGCATTAATATTCACATCGGGCACTGTTTAATGATGCCATTCAGAATGGGGATATGGAGCAGGAAGAGGTGTAGAGGCAATCAAAAAATAATTTATTGCAATAGAAATATTCCTCCCTTTGAAGCATCATTTTAAAAAGAGGCATTCCTCCCCCCTCCGCCCCGCCCCGTTCCTAATTTTACTAAATAGATTCTTTTCTCTGTCAAAACCCCCAGGGTTCTTTATGAAAAATATAAATTGGTGTGACAAAAAAATTCCGACACAAAATGTATATCACTCGGGTGACATACCACACAGATCCTTTAAAACCATCAAACTGTGCTAAACATAAGCAAAGGCCTTCCTTTGGTCATGAGGTGCTTTCCTAAATATTTTCATCCAGTTTAGCCAGGTACCTTTCGAAACCTGAAAGAAAAAGAAGTGTTTCCTCGGCTGTCTTTTGTACTCCAAATCTGTCCAATATTAATATTCAAATTAAAATTAGACCCAAGGATGAGAAATCATCAGGTTATTTCCAACACTGAATGTAAAAGTTAAAGCTTTTCCTCCTTAAGTAAATCTGTCCTGATATTTCCAAGGCCATTGCCTTTGTAGCATTAGTACACGGTTGGGGTTTGACATACAACCTAAAATGCTTACCCTTTATTAAAGACCTAGAGAAAGAAAGAGAAGAAGGAAGAAGGACAAGAAAGCTACAATAGCAGTGGCAACAATGCATATTTTTGAGGGCTAATTATGTGCCAGACGCTATGCTAACTGCTTTACACGCAGTAACTTTTTTAATCCCCAAAAGGACCTTATGAGGTAGCTACTATTGTTATTCCCATTTTAGAAATCTGAAAACTGAAAAGGAGAGTAATTTTCCAAGGTTATATAGCTTATCTAAAATGTATAAAATTAACACTAATTCCAAAGGCTAAATCTATGTCAGAGTAAGAAATAAGGAGGTGGGGCAATTAGGAATAAAAATATAGATCAGAAAAAGTCCCGTAACTCTTAGTTGACCAGAAAATATTTTCTAGAAAAAATACTGGAAGCAACTGGAATTTTTGAGGCTGAATAGTGCTTCTATCACTAGAAGGATGCTTCCCTGCAAGTAACAGATAAAACAGGTGCAGTGGCTTAAGTAAACATGGGTTTAATTTTCTTACACACAGCCAGACATCTTGAGATAGGTGCCTGCTAGTGTTGATTCAATAATGTTAAGGCCAGTGACACTGCAATCCTCTTGGCTAGTTCCTCATGGTCACAAGAGAGCTGCTGCAACTCCAGCCATCACATCACATTCAAAGAAGTGTCAAATGAATACATCAGCAAAGCAAAAGCTCTCCCCAAACCACTCCCTTTCTCCCAATGAGAAGACTTCGATTTAGGTCTCATAGGTCAGAACTAAGTCACGTGGCTACTTTTAACTGCAAAACAGGCTAGAAATACGAGCAGATTGTTGTGATTGGTTTGAATCATTGACGACCCACTCTCTGGAGCTGAGCATCCTGCTGCCTGGAACTAAAGGGGGTTCTGTTAGCGAGGATGTGACTGGATTTGGAGTTACCATAGTCTACCACTGTACCTTAGGGGTCTGTGAACTTTTTCTGTAAACAACAGATCATAAATATTTTAGACTTTGAGGACCACATGGAATCTTTGCCACTTTTTTTTTTTTAACAACCCTTAAAAAATTCTTAGTTCCCGAGCTATCTGAAAATCAGCTGTGAGCGGGGCAGCAGTCTGCCCGGGGTCTGAGATCCGGCTCCAGGTCTGAAATACAGACTGAAGAAACCCTGATTAGCTAGGACTGTTAATGAGCCTTACCATTTCCCTCTATATCTAGACTTTCATCTTCTCAAAACAACTAAGACTGGAAGTTAGGAAAAGCAGATTCCTAGCCTAATAAATTTACTGATGAATTAACTCATAAGTAACTGTGACAATAACTAAGTAATTTCAGTCACTCACCTAGTAATTTTAGTTCTTTCGGTCACACTGTATTCCACACAGTGAGACTAGACCAGTCCCTTCCAGCTCTGATACTGAGTGACTCTAGCAATATAAAAGCATACACGACAAAATCAACAGCATTTATCACGATGGCTGATGGCTAAAAGCCCCAACAGTGGGAACATCACGTTGGTCTGTATTGACCACAGAATATTAGCGGATTGATTCTATAGTTCCTAGGAAACCCCGGGCCCTTCACAGACATGGGATATTCACGCAGATATTCACCGATATCCATGAGGACCCCTCCACGCATCCCGCATAAAACCCACATCAATGCAACACCTGGTCTGCAACAAAAGTTACGCATTTCTGGTCTCCCTACGTGAGTTTCGCTGCAACTCCCACCGTCCGGCCCTTAGCGACTGGACGCCGAGCTAAAAGAGGACCGCCCTAAACAGGAAGTTTTTAGTTGAATTAAATTTTTTTTTAATTTAAAAAAGTCAAGCTCTTCTTGCATTCCCTCTATAATCTACCCCTGTTTGCTTTAACATAAAAATAATGTTTCCATTTACTTCATATTAAGCAAAGCGGATGCTCCCTGGTTCCTGTGGCCTGAGTTCTCTGGCCAGTCCCACATCCCCTGGGTGGGGGGTATGGTCGCCCCAACCAGGCCCCATGGCTGGGCCTGCGGGCCGCGCTCCGCTCTGAGGTTCCGGTAATCCTAACTTGGAGGGTTGATATTGTTTTCTCCCTTTTGGTTTCAGAATTACGAAAATTTGGAAAGTGAAATAAGTTTACCCAGGAAATAAATACAACAAAAAAGAAATGTGCATGCCCTCAGTGACATTTCTAATTGAAACACCTTAACTGGCATCTACCATTTACCAACTCTTTATTTTTCTAATGTGTTCAAGTTTACTTAAATTTAACGGCCCTTTGAGATCTTAAGTTTTCAGATACACTTGGCATAGACAATGAGAGTTACAAGGAGCAAAAGCTTATTTTTCCACAACATACTCTGTTTTTAGGAAGAACTGTTGCAAGTATCTGCCGAGTTATATTTTCTTCAATGAAAATGTTCCCAAAGGAAAATAAATCGTGGAAATAGCAAAAATAATATCAGATCACTCCATCTACCCTATTTCTTTGCATATACGCTTCAGTGGGGGAGGAGACAGAACGAACACCTGTCACAATGCTAGAGTAATATTTATTACAGTTCACACGCACAGCATGTGTCCTAAAATATGGAGATAGAATTTTTGTGCCAAAGTCCTTTGGTGTTAGAAGGATGATTTAGCATTAAAATAATTTGTTACGTGTGGCTAACTATTCATTAAGAATCCTATTGTGTGTGAGGAGTTACTGGAAGCTAATAGCTAAATAAGCAATAAGAGTAGCAGACACGTTTTGGGGAGTCTGGGCAGCTCCAGGGACCCCTCTCGGTTGGCCCGCCCCCTCCGCCCACATCCACGCACACAGGTGCCTGCCTGTAACTGTGATCCCATTATCCTGGGCAGATCATGAAACTAGGCCAGACTGTCTGCCCAAGAATGTGAGCTTGGGACCAAGTGACCATTCATTCGGGGTTGGTCTTGTGAACGAGAGGTGGTTGGGTGGTCATCTTCCTGCTACGTGGCCTGAGAAGTGAAGCTCGGCAGTTCGCACCAGGCACGAGAGCCAGGAGAAAGTTCCTGGAGCCTTTACCCATCCAGGCCTCCCCGCCTCCCCATTTCTCACATGCAAAAGTTCAAAGCTCCCCGTAGGACCTCTCATCGTCAGCCTCTCCTTTTCTGACCCAAGAAGCAGACAGAAGAAGCTTCGCTCAGATTCCATCACTCCACTATGCATAAACCCTCGCCGACTACCCGGACTTCAGGGTAAAACAAAGCTCGGCAGCCCGGCATGGAAGACCCTATGTGGTGACTGACGCTCCCCTCCGTCTTCTTAGCCTCATGGCCTGTTGCACCCTAAACACACACACACACACACACTCACATCCACAAATACACACAAACACAGCAACATTCCTGGTTCCTCCTTCTAACGTCGTCTCCCTTGGAACCCGCCCTCGCACACACAATCCCAAGGTCCAAACCTAACCCTCTTTAACAAAGTGTTCTTACCGTCTTCCCACGAGGACACACAGGGTCCGTGATCCCAGCTGCACAGCCCACCGAGGGACGCGGAGCGGGCGGGTCACCTCCGAGGCGCGCGGCCTTCGGGCGGCTGGCAGCTCAGGGGCCGGGGTAGCTGCCCCGCATGCGGGTCCTGGCGCGCTGGGAGGAGCCCTGCTCAGCGAGCACCGATTCCTCCCTGAGTCTCTCTGGCTCCTTCCACTAGTGTTTCCTCCCTCCATAATTCACCTTAGGGCTCTCACGGCATGTAATGCTTCTGCCTTGAAGCGGAATGGGTTATGCCCGGTCCTATCTCCCCCGCTGCTGTGAGGTCCTGGAAGGTGCAACTCGCGCCCGGCTGTGCCCACAACTGAGGGCAGAGCTAAGCAGAGAAGGGGTGCGAGTGGCTGGCTGAGGGGTCCCACAGGGGGAGGCCGAGGCCAGGCCTGGGGAGGCATTCCGAGTAAGGGGGAGGTCGAGAAGAGGCCCAGAGAAGGGAAGGAGCAAGTGACCCTGCAGGACAGAGCTCCGAGTTGCTGAAGTGGGTCAGGGAGCAGGCGGGGCACGGAGTGGGGAGTTAGTGGAGAGGAAAGGATGAGGTCCACAGCCTTGCCCCGGAGCCCAGGAAGAGCTGTGTCCTTGCTCTTTCCAGCAAGGGTTACACGTGGTTCCAAGGATGAAACACCAACATTCAACTGATTTTGGTTAAATACACTGTACTTATACAGAATCCACAACAATGCAAATGGTAGTAATGTGTCAGTAGGCCGTTAACCAGAAAAGAAGGCAGCCGAAGCTTCCCGCAGTCCACTGGACTCCACCAAATCTTCTGTCCCGAATCTACCAGGCACGAGCCTGCAGGGCTCCTCATCCTAAGGACCTGGGTGCCAGCCTGTGGGGGACTCACACTGGAGGGCAGCCTCCCTCCAGGCCACCTGGCTCCATCGTGGATGGCCTCTCTAGGCCCAGGCTCACAACAACTATGGGCCACACACTCTTGCAGCCTCCCCTGCTTGGAGAAAATGGTTATCTCCAGCCCGCGATCCTGCCAACAGGTTTCCCCTGACTGTCAGCTCTGTTTCTCAAGAGTTTCTGAGGGGGACAATTCTCCCTCACTCTTAGAAATCACCAGGAAGCAGAAATGATACAATTTTTTCTTCCAATTCTTTTATTTATAGACAGAAAACCAGGATGTCTTCCTGTATTACTTTGTGGCTTTAGAAGTATCAAGAAGCATCTTTACTTAAATGTATCCTTAGACGTAGCATATTTGCCATGCTAATATACAGCATGCTTCTACAGAATCAGGAAAGGGTCTCTCCAGATCAAGGTGTGTGGTGTGTGCTTCTTTTCTGTTGGGATATAAGAACTAAATAACCCAGTGCATTTCCCTTTTTACCTTGGCTACTAGGAAGTTCAGATACAAAAGTAGTGTTTACTTAAGTACTTCATTTCAAGTACATGGTGACTTTGTATTTTCTTTTATTTTAGATCTCTTATGTCATATATTTCTTTTAAATAAGGATGGGGAAGATGTTATTTTTGAATAATTTGAAAGCATATCTCCCATTTTATTCTGTTTTTGCAAAGAGTTCCAACTTCCTAGTTAGAGACACAGTCTTCTTAGAAGAAGAAGTAACTCCAAAAATATTGGTGGACCATTGGAATGTACCAAAGGAATATGACACTTTGAAGAGATGAAGCCCATAGGCAGACGTGCGTTGCCCAAATGACTGAGAAATGGAATGCTCACAAGAACAAGCTTGGATGGTGTTTTCAAATGTCCCCTCTGTACTCATGAGGTGGCCAGGTGCCCTATGGGGCATGCTCCACGAGCCATTGGCTCCAAGCCTCAGCAGAAACTGAAGCTCTCCACACTGACTAGCTAAAAGGCTCCCCATTAAGGACTGGGTGTGAGTGGTGCTCTCTGTCCTGACATATGGCTGCTGGGTGGGCGGTCTCCCTGAGTTTCACCTTACTTCCTGCTTGCAGACTTCACCTTGCTCTGTCTGTTCAGTTCCTGATAACTTCCTTTACTTTGATCTCTGACATCTACACCACTGGCTTCAAAGTACCCTCGTAGGTCCAGCCTGCTTCCAAGCCAGCTGCCCAGTGTATGCCCCAGGCTCCCTTTAGTCCCACCTCCCTCCTACGCTCTTGGAATCAGCCCCACTTCCCCATCATTTGGTGCTACCAGTTGTCCCTCCACCAAGCTCCCCCAGCACCAAGCCATTGCTCCATCTTTAGGCATAAACAGAGGTGGGTCAGTTTCTTAATTCTTGTCTCCCTCCAATTGGACTTTAGTGTCCTTGTGCTCTGCGCTGTATCTGACTGATCTGTGTGTTCCTAGCATCCAGCACAACGCCCAGAATATTCAAAGCTCTCAACAAATGTTGAGCAAGACATTTAAACTCTTTGCCTCAGTTCTATCAGTTTTCTAACCTGTAAAACAGAGATTAGAGGACTATTGTGAGGATTAAATGAGTTAAAACTTAAAAAGTAGAGTGTTCTGGCACATTCTAAGCATTCAATAAAATTTAACCATTACTATTACTCAATAAATGTTGAATAAAAGACCACACAAATATGCATTTAATGACAAAATCAATATTAATAATGAAATGACTCACTTGCCCAGTAAGTGTTGTCTTTTAAACACATTAAATCTATGTCAACAAACCTGGGTGGTAGTTATGGGATATGAGTATTATTATTGTACAAGGCACAAGCCTGTCATAGACAGAGCTGGAATGCCACCAGAAGTATGCACTGTATGGAAGGCACTGGCCAAATTCCCTTTCTCCTAGCCCTGTGCTCTTTCCTAGAATCCAGGCCGCTGTAACAAGTTTTGCATGTGACACAGTGCAGAAAGTGACCCCATAAGCTAATGTAACCCAGCATTTGTTTCCGGCATCTGCCAGAGCAATTTCAATTAGCTTCCAGAATAGACTCTGCCGTGGAGCTGAGGCAGCAATTTCCATGTAAAGCACTATGGAGCAATTTCATTTCATAAAGCTACCCCTGCAGCTTAGAACTGAGAGCATGCCACAATTGCGAAGATGGAAATGACATAATTATGTTCTAAGTTGAGTTTATAAGTCACAAGCCAATTCCAAAGGCCAATGAATCAGAAAAGTTGCTTTTCCCACGTATCTTTTCCAGTCACATGGCGGCCGGGGCTGAGCACACAACCCACACAAGAGATCCTGCTTATATTGAGTTCCTGGGTGTTTCTCGCTTGCTCTTCAAGGCATACTATTAATTTTTCTTAATAAGCCTGTGAGTTACAATAACTGCACAGCTCCCGTTCAGGGGATAGCATCTTATCAGTCCAGGTATAAGATTCACTAGAGACAGACCATCCAGTATCCCCCTTGTCTAACAGAGAGAGAGAGAGAGCCACGTGAGGGGAAGGACTTTAACCAGGCAGATCCCAGTAATTCAAATTCACAGACAAGAAACTTTTATCCCCCAATTTCAACCTGCTCTGTCCAACTAGAAGCTATTTATGAACACTGAAAACAAGGGAGAAAAATTATCTGGACTCTCACTCCCTCTCTTCTTACTAATTTACATTCTGAAATTACCATCTGGCAAGTGAATAGAACCATTAAAGCTAAAAAACAACAATATGAGTGTGGCCACTGCTACTGCCTAATCGAGGGATCATAGTGGCCCCAGAATCCCTGGGAAAGGAGGGAGAGGGGGAGGAGGGCACTTATTGAGCACCTCTTGTATGCCAGGCCCTCTGCTTTCAGCTTGTCACAGCATCCTCACAAAACTACACACCAAGGCAGACCATAGCAGCTCAGCTTTTACAGATGAAGACACTGAATCTCAGAAAGGTTAAGGCAGAGAATCAAGGTCACACAGCCTGCCAGGTTGTGGAGGTTGAATTTCATCCCACCTGGGACCCACTTCTCATTCCTGGGTTCCCAGCAGCATTTTCTCTCACTAACATAAAAACCAAGAGGAAAGTCCTAACCGCTCATCCAGAGCATCAGAGTTATAGCGAAGAAACTGTTAATGTCTTTGGTACATTTCAAACTGTGGCTAACATAATTTATTTATTAAAAAAATATTCATGCATGCACTTTTGGTTCACAAAACATATGAATTGTTCCAGTCAATATTTTCATATAACTCTGTTAAGGAAGGTATGTTTATACTGACACACCCTCCAGGCGTATTTCAAAGAACTAAACATTTATTAATATTTGGATTTTGCTAGTATAGTGTGCATGGCAAATTCTTCAGCTCTTTCTGGAGGGCGTTTATAAACAAGTTCACAGTCATGAATGAAATATGGGTGCTTTCCCCCTCAAATAAATAAAATCTCAAATTTTCTCAATTGTATTAATTTTTGATGTTAATAAAAATGAGTACTTTTCCCCAAGTCATAGAAAATAGGTGCCAAAAAGGCATAAGACAAACATTATCAGTGATCTATTTTTAAGTTAATAAATATTTAAAGGTACACATTTATTGAATCTAATCTTAAAATCAGAACTGTAATGTATTCGCGTGATGTTAACACAGCCTAATTTTAAATTTCAACAAGCTTATAAAAACCAAAAATATGAATTGTAAAATCAGGGCTAGTGCCTAATGGGCTTTGTTTGACTATGTTGGTATCTTAAATGTACTATTCTACATGTTTACTTTCTTCTGCTTAGCTTTTTTTTAATTGCAACATATTTTACATACAGTAAAGTGCAAAAATCTTAAGTGTGCAGCTTGATGAATTTTTACATATGTATACTCCCATTTACTCACTATCCAAAGTAACGCGTAGCAACCTTAAAACATTCCAGAAAGTTCTTATGTGCCCCTTCCCAGGCAATACTACCCTCCAATGCCAGGAAGTGACTTTTCAGCTTCTAAAATCATAGATTAGTTTTGCCTGTTCTTCACCTTCATAGAAATGGGGTCACAGAATGTCTCTTTTGTGTCTGGCTTCTTTTGCTCAATGTTGTGTTTCTGAGATTCTTCCATGGTGTTGCCCGTGTCAGCAGCTCACTCGTTTTTATCAGTTTATCCTTTTGCAGGCTGGTCTCTTGGTCTCAGATGCCACCTTCCCTGCCTAACAAATCCTGCTGGTCTTGATGAGCTCACCCAGTGCCATCTCCGCCATCAAGCTCGTCTTGACCGCCTCAGAGAAAATTAGCAGCTCCTTCTCCATTCATTCGTTCTTCTGTAAGATGTATTTCAATCTGCTTCATGTGAAGCCCATTCTACAGAGCGATCACCAGGAGAAGGACAGGAGAGAAGACAAGACAACTAGTCACTCAGTGGATAAGCGTAAATGGGAGGTGCAGCCACGGAGGACTGATGGAAAGAAACGTTTAATTTAGGCAAAGACCTATTCTCACAATTTTCCCTCCCTCTTCCTCTCTGCTACCTTCTTCCCCTCTGCTCTCTCCATCCCTCCCTTCTCATCCACCTCTTCTTCCTCCTCCCCTAGCTTATTCCCTCCATCTCCCCCTCTGTTTCTCTTCATCTCATTCTCTTTGCCTTCTTTGCCTTGTATGTTCATTTCTTCTTTTCTTAAGTTAGTTAATTCATGTGAAAACATTTAATGGAATATAGGCTACTGAGTTCCCAGAAATTTCATTAACCTTGTGCCCAGACAACAGGCGATGTGTCTGGTGGTCACTGTACAGGGCATCGGAGGAGATAGTAAGTGGCTCAAGTGTGTCATTAGAAGAGAAGAACTGTCAGGAGTGGAAAATGATCCCTATGGGAGAGACCAGGTCAGTCAGGGCTTGACGAGCAGGGCAGAAGTTTGACCTGGGGTTAGAGTGATCTCCCAGCACACAGAGCTCCAAGAAGACATTTAAGAGGAACAGAGGGCTCAGTGAGGATGGAAAGCTAAAGATTCACAGGACAAGGATCCATTGACCGGACGCCCTCCCTCCGCCCTGCACAGCCAGTCTAGAGGATGCAGGAAGATGAGGAGCGGATCACAGAACAAGTGACTCTGAAAGATGTAGTCAGAAGGAACTTTCAAACAAAAGCTGAGGCTTTAAATGCAATGACTTCAGAACAAACAAAACAGTTAGAGAGAGGACTGAGTCCATTTACTGGCTCAGCCCTACAGCAGATACAAGAGGAAGAAAGGAATTTAGATAACCTGATGTAACTTATTTTGTATTGTATTGTATTTTGTATTGTAATGTATTTTGTAAATGACACAGTTGCCCAGAGAGGAACAGTGACTCATCCAGTATGGCAAAGCACTTTCCTCTGTCCTCCAGTGTTTTTTTTGAGGCCACGTCCAGCACTGTTCCTACCATATTTCTCAACAAAGAGGTTCGGGAGCAGGATTTAATAGGTAAAGAAATTCAGAGAGCAATTCAGGATAGTAGGGAAGGTTAGAATAGAACACTAATGGAAGAAGAGGTTAGGAAAGTAGTTTAAGGCCAGATTATGAGGTTTTTGCATGCCAAGTAATCAAGTATAAATTTGATCCTTGAGAAGTAGCAATGAAATTAAGGATTTCTTTTTAATCAGAGAAATATAAGGTATAAATGATGTTTTTGGTCATTCAGTTAGTCCAGCAGTAGCGCACATTGTGGCTCACTGGGCTGCTTGTGTTGGGTTGGCCAGGTTTCAGAATGGCACGAAACCCACAGCCCTTGCCATAAGTCACCACACAGATACCATGTGACCTCCCCATAATGAAAAGGGCACTTGACCCAAGATCAGCCCACCTACTTTAGCTGGACAGCAATTAGCCAATAGTCCAGCCGACTAGACAAGTACTACCCTTGCTTTGTGAGAATTTGAACTTGAGACATACAAGCATAGATAAGCAATTGGTAGTGGGAGTAGAAGCCAAAAGGCAGATATAGGAAAACAGACTCAGAGAGGGACATGAACTCCATCAGTCGCCCAGCACTTAAGCAAGTATCTATAGCTGTTGTGCTGAGGTGGCGGGAAGATAATCAGAAGGTCCAGCTGTCTCAGGGCCCTGATGATAATCATCCTTTTCCCAGATGACACTGCCCTCTCCACGAGGCTCAATCCATGAGTGCTCCCAGGGTTCTGGAGGACCTATCTGAGTGAGATTCCTGCCACGGATCCTTGTAACAGGCAGCATTACTTCAGGTGACTTTGGGGAGCCTCTGTTCCTCGTACCTGAAGAATTTAACCAACAGAAAAGCTGAGGACTCAGTTCCAAATCTTCAGAGGAGGCCCAGGCACCCTTCCCATTTCCTTCCCAGTATGGAAAATGGAGGTCACAGCTGTTGTCCCTCTCTCTCCTTGGTTGTTTCTGATCAGCTTCCACTTTAATCAGTTCTCAGTCTCTTCTCTCAGATCCCTCTCTTGCACTTTCCATCTGAGTGTGTACCTAGTCACTCCAGAGCCAGGCTTCTTAACTCCTTATAAAGAACTCTGGCTTTCACTGACCCCCATTGGTTCTTTCTGCCCCAATCTCGCTCCAGTAGAGCAGCTGTCTCAGTCCATCCCTCTGGGTCCAGCCCCAAATCCCGATCAAACCTTCTGCAACAATGAGGAAACGAAGGCTAACCTGAACGACTCACCTGAACGACTGAGTCAGGAACTTTGGTCGATCTCATAAGCCTGAGGTGATCACGATGCTCTGAGGGAGCCTCTGCGTGAAGGGCTGATGACAAGGAGCTAGTAGGTGATTCGAATTTCAAAGACATCCTGGCGTTTCTTGGACATGTCCAGCAAGCGTCTTACTGTAGTAAACGACTGGTAATGATATCAATTTCAATTCCACGCTTGAATACAATTTTGTAGAAAATATATTGCACAACAGATGGCAGCGGGTAGAGACTGCTAGAGAATCACATCCCCGGGCGCTGCTTACAACCACACAACATCGCCCGGCCCCACAACTGCTCCCAGGAGTGTAGTCATCGCACCAAAGCCGGTCATGTCTTGAATAAAGTCTCTGTTTAAAGGGGACATTTTTCTCCTATTTTCACTCCGGTTGGGTAGACCAGCTAGGAATAATAAAAGTTGCAATGGACTAAATGCTTCAGGTAAATTATCCATCTCCTTCCGTTCCCTGTGTGTTTTTCAGCCAACCCAAATATTTTTCACATATAAATGTAAATGGAAACCTGAACACGCACAGCGTAAGATGTGTAACAAGAGGTATGTGCCCAGCATGGAAAGTATCTCATAAGTGAGAAAATTATGTTCATCGTTTACAGAGCACAGCATACGGCATAATGCGGGATCTTCATGCTTGTGGGTGGCTGTCTTCCCAACTGTTTAATGAAAGCAACAAAAGCCACAACAAGTTGTGTTAACTTGAACTGGACTGTTAGGAGAATTAAATCCAGGTGTATCTAAGGAAAATAACGTTTTATTTGAGGCACACTTTTCCCTTTCACCTACTAAATATGTTCTCCTCTTAGCAATCCATCGAGAGGTGAAGGAATGTCTTTTAGAGACCCGTATGTGTTACTTTGCGATGGCTGCCATAACAAGGTAGCACAAACTGAGGGACTTAAACAACAGAGGCTGACTGTCTTGCAGTTCTGGAGGCTGGAAGTCCAAGATCAAGGTGTTGACAGGGTTGGTTCCTTCTGTAGGCTGCGAAGAAAGAACTGTTCCAGGCCTCTCCTTGGCTTGTAGACAGCTGTCTTCATGTTCACGTGGCATTCTCCCTGTGTTTGTGTCTATCTACAAATTTCCCCCCCCCCTTTTTTTTTAAAGATTTTATTTTTTTTCCTTTTTCTCCCCAAAGGCCCCCGGTACGTAGTTGTATATTCTTTGTTGTGGGTCCTTCTAGTTGTGGCATGTGGGACGCTGCCTCAGTGTGGTTTGATGAGCAGTGCCATGTCCGCGCCCAGGATCCGAACCAACAAAACACTGGGTCGCCTGCAGCGGAGCGTGTGAACTTAACCACTCAGCCACGGGGCCAGCCCCAAATTTCCCCTTTTTTTAAGGACACCAGTCCTATTGGATAGGGCCCACTCTAATGACCCCATTCTAATTTGATTACCTCTGTAAAGACCCTAACTCCACATAAATCCACGTTCAGAGCTACTTGGGGTGAGGACTTCAGCATATGAATGGGGGCAGAGGGTACACAGTGAAACCCATTACAGGAGGTTTAAAAAATAACAGCTTTTAAAGGTAGCTCTTACCTTTCCATTTGATATAGGAAAACAAGCTTCCTTTAAAACGTAATTGCTTTCTGTTTTCAAAAAAATTTCAAAATTCCATCAGTTAATAAAAACAATTCTAAAAACTAAAATGCAGACATACACTGAGTATTGCGATGGAAGACCCAGCCTGGGCCACCAGGCCTGCCTTATCTCACTCATGGCTTTCTTGTTTTGTTTTAATAAGTCCAAGGGCACTATTAAAACCTCAACATTTGCTATAACAGAATGAGGAAATTCAGTAGGAATCCAAGAAAAACAAACAAAAAGATCACCTTACAGCATGTCAGAATCAGAACAGGCCCCCAGAGCCACCTGACCTGAACTTCTGTGCACTTTTGGAGCCTTCTCCACGGCACCCAATGCCAGAGTCATCCAGACCATGCTGGGCAGCAAACCCACCCTAAAGGATGTCCATCCCCTTCATGCAGCTGGAAGGTAGAAGATTCTTCCTCTTACTGAGTACAATGGATCCCAGTTCTAGCTATGCCACAAAACAGAACCTATCTAATTCCTCTTTCACATGACAATCACCCAAGTATTTGAAGTCTGTTATGCATTCATGCGTTCAACAAATATTTGCTGTGTCCGCACTATGTGGCAGACAGTCATAGATCAGGGTCTTCTCAACAATAAACACTCTTGTGCCCCAAACATCCCTCATGGGGAAACAGTTTTAGGCCCTTTACCAATTTGGTTCCTCTGCCCAAAAGATTTTTTCTCCTTTTAAAATAGATTGCCCAAAACCAGACACAATCTTAATGGTTAATTTTTTTATCTTTGGGTTCAGCTCATCATTCCACCTTGGATTACTGCATGATAAACTTGCAAAATGTTTCAATCTAATTAGTGTAAATTCTGTTGAATTTAAGAAAACGTTAAGGGGGTAAATGGTTGATTGTCATAGAATTTTAATAGGTTTTTGAAAATGGGTTAATATTTTAAAAACATCCTTCCGATCCACCCCATTTTCTGTAAGTTGCTTTAAAAACTGAAAAATATTTATATTTCAAGTAGCTTACATGATTCTTTGGTTTCCAGAATAAGATTAAAACCACAAAGCTTACTTACAGATTCTTCACCATCCATTCCTCCCAATACTTTTTATAAAAATTAAAACAAATTTAAATTAATTAAAAATTAATTATTAAATTAAAATGCTTCTAAAAATGCCTCTAAAAACAGCAACAAGAGCAGGACATTGACCCAACACTGAAAGTGACACACAGATAGTGTCAGAGAAATTTTAGACGTGAAAATGCAACTGGACCATATTTTAGTGGTCAAGCCTCCAGTTATCCCACACAAGATATAAATCACTGGCCACAGTTTAGAGCTTCAGAACTTCTTCAGGAAAACATTTTAAGTTCCCTATTATCTTATTTATGTATTTATTTTTTTTAAAAAACTACCCTACTCTCCATGCTGCAGTTACCCGGTAAGGTAGAACCTGGACTTTTCCTAACATCAGCACGTGTGGACAGAAGATGTTTGAGGAGACCTGCGTGGGAAGCTATCGTTAAAGCAATTATGTACTAGGTGAATTCATTTGGTCAATTTGCCAGCTTTGGCTCACAAATTCCATGATACTGAAGCTTAATTAAGTCAATGTGTCAGAGGATCAAAAGAATTCTTCCAACCAAGCTGAGCAAAGGATCCTTGGCACTTCAAGGAAAGATGAGCTGAAACTAGTTCTCCTCTTGAAAACCAGAATTGAAATTGGATCCCCATCCAGTATTGCTGGCACGGGCTGGTGTGTTTCAAAACTCCCCAAACCTGCCAACTGTTTTCTCCCCCATCTTGAAAATGACTTTGTAATTACATAGCACTTAGCCTAACAGGGAAACTATCTCTTGGCTCAGATTTGCTTGGTTGGGGGAAAGGGCACAATTTCCTCACAATCTTATACCAAGTGCAGAACACATTTGCTGCCTTTTAAAAGTATATTCATCAAGAACTGCCAGGTCTCTATAGTAGGAAAAATTAAGGGTAGTACTAAAAATGAGATTTTTCACTGATCTAAGCACTAACTCAAGCCATAAGTTTGAGACGCTGCTATTTCAGCATCATTTAGTAGAAAACCAGTTTGCACATATTATGTAAAAAGCAATCTTGCCAGTCTAGCATAAGTCCCTTTGGTGGTTTCATGAAATCTAAAATTTCTCCAGTTGTCAGTCTTCATGTTAGAAATCAAACATTATTCTCTAATAATATTAGGCCTATATCCCAGATTAAAAACCAGACTTATTACATTTAAAATTGTGTATTTTTAATCCAGCCACTATGGAAAATTAAGGCCTAAAAATATACATGCAGCCTCTTAAGCTAACAGAGATCTTTTAGAAAACTTCTTAGAGGCTAGTATTAACTAAAATTAGAAGCACACAGGTCTAGGGGCCAGCCCCAAGGCCTGGTGGTTAAGTTTGGTGTGCTCCACTTCAACAGCCCAGGTTCAGTTCCCAGGCACAGACCTACACTTGTCAGTGGCCATGCTGTGGTGGTGACCCATATACGAAATAGAGAAGGATTGGCACAGATGTTAGCTCAGAGCCAATCTTCCTCAAGCACAAAGAGGAAGATTGGCAACAGATGTTAGCTCATGGTGAATCTTCCTCAGCAAAAGAAAAAAAAAACACATAGGGTCTAAATCCATCCTGACCTGCTTTCAATTCCTGCACATGTGAAAATCTAAACACCCATCTCCCACCATGGTAGCTTTTCTTATCAAATGGGTTTGCTCCATTCATAAATATGCTAAATGTCAATTTATCCAAAATCTTTATGCAACAACTTAGTAGAAAGATATTAGGGAACTGGGAAGCCTGAATTCCAGACCTGGCTGTCCACATAACTAGTTCAGCCACACAGCAAGTCACCTACCCTCACTGGGCACCAAAAGAGGTAAAGAGCAGACAGCAATGGAGACACCAGGTCCTGGGGCTCTGGGATGCAACTGCTGAGAGAGAGGGTGCCATCTGTTCACCACCCGCCCAGCTTATTATCGTCAGTTTCTAACTACAGCAAATTTGAAACACTGATTCCTATAGCTTTTCTTTCTTTTAATTGCAGTAAGAACATTTAACATGAGACCTACCCTTTTAACAAACTTTTAAATGTACAATACAGTATTGTTAACTATAGTTACAATGTTGTACAGTAGATCTCTAGAACTTACTCATCTGGCAGAACTGAAACTTTATACCCAATGAATAGCAACTCCCATGTCCCCCTTCCTCCAGCTCCAGCAACCACCATTCTATGCTCTGTTTCTGTGAGTCTGATTATTTTAGACAACTCATGTAAATGAAATCATAAAAGCGTTTGTCCTTCTGTTACTGGCTTATTTCATTTAACATGATGTCCTCCAGGTTCCTCCATGTTGCCATATATTGCAGGATTTCCTTATTTTTTAAGGCTGAGTAATATACCACCATATGTATATACCACATTCTGTTTATCCATTCAACTGTCAATGGACATTTAAGTTGTTTCCACATCTTGGCTATTACAAATACTGCTGAAATATACACGGGAGTACAAATATTGCTTCAAGATCTTGAATTTGATTCCTGTAGTTTTAAAGTAAAGATTGCCTTCAGGAAATGCCTGACTCTAATAAAAAAGACAGGCTAAAACTAGAAATCTAATGAACAATATCTCTCTGTTTGTCCATATAAACCCAGATTAACATCTATATAGACCTCCACACACACAAAAATTATTGTATAGAGCACTAAAAATATTACACTTGCCTGGGTAATATATCAGTGATCCTAACATTATGCTTACAATAGACTCTGTTATATTGATAACCTGAGATCTTTTTCTCCCCAATACTCAACTTAATTTCTGTTGTAATTACCTAGCAATAACTTCAGTTAACGTATCTGATGTAACTCCCCAGAAAGAAATATAAGATCAGTTTCTTTTTTAAAGAATGTAAATCTTGAACTTAAGCAGCCTTACCTTTTCAATTTCATCTTTACCTTTACGTGGCTTCAAAATTATAGCACGGTAATTTGTTTCATACTTAGAAAATGTACTTCCATTACACCCGTTCTAGTTGATGCTTATCGCCTTCAAAATATACAGCCCCTTTTTCACTAGTCCCCTTCTTCCTCAGCCCACACCATTTTGTTTCAGCATTCTTGACCCGAACACTTCTCTCTTCTCTCTCTCCATTTTTAATTATCTAACAATTTTTTTATTCTGGGATTACTCTTATTCTATTGGGTGAGAGTTTTTTGTGACTATGTTTGTTTCCATAAGGACGCCTTCAAACACAGAAAAGGGCATACTTCTGAAATATGACCTAAAATACTATCTCCATATGTAAGTTTTGTTGTTTTTTTTGAGGAAGATTAGCCCTGAGCTAACATCTGCTGCCAATCCTCCTCGTTCTGCTGAGGAAGACTGGCCCTGAGCTAACGTCCGTGCCCATCTTCCTCTACTTTATATGTGGGACGCCTACCACAGCGTGGCTTTTGCCACGTGGTGCCATGTCCGCACCTGGAATCCGAACCGGCTAACCCCAGGCCGCCGAGAAGTGGAACATGCGCACTTAACCGCTGCACCACTGGGCCTGCCCCCATATGTAAGTTTTTAAAAGTTAGGTTACTATAACAAAAACTGTAGAATTAATGGAACTAACTCAGCACCGTCATCCTTTCCACTCCAGAAGTTCGATCTGAATTCAAAACATTATGTCAAAAATGACGCACTTTCACAGCAGAAAAAAACAAGCACGCAATCTTTAGCCTGTCCAATCTCAAGTGGAAATGAAAGCTATTTCCTAAGTGAGAAATTTTACCAGCTTGCAGGCTGTGATGTAGCTCTCAATCTGTGCTAAGACATTTAAAAGAATGTAAAATACATTTGTGTCTTTTACAAAATAAGACAGCGCAAATGAAATGAGACGAGTTGCTGGAATTTCGTGGGAGCAAATTCAGGCAGCTGCTGCTGTGCTAAAGAGATTGGAGGTTATCTTCCAACCCTGCTGACGCTTCAGCCTCTTCCTTTGGAATAATCGAGTGCTAATTCAAGGGAAGGAGGCAACAGACCAAAATAGTTTTCATAAACTATGAACAGTCCCTAGCACACGTTCCTTCTGGCAGCTGCTTCTTCATGAAAATTCTGAAATGCTTAATCACGGTCACGGTGACATTAGCTGTGTCAAATCTATCGGGCCACCAACATACCGTGATTAATCCTTTAGTACCATAGGTGACACGAATGACAGTCATATACGACAGAAAGAATGCTTTCACTCAATCATTTAATTTTTTTCTTCTTTTAGATCTTCCTAACAGGTTTTCTGATTCATGGCCAGGACTGAGGATTAGAATCTAAAGTATGTTTATGTCCATGCGATGTGGACATGTGTTCATTTGTGAAGGTTTGGAAAGAGTGTGTCCCCAGGATGTACTGAAGTTCCAACTCTGGTTGGAACTTGTTTAAAACAATATTAAACAGACACATGTACAATGGTAGTTTTTAAAGATAATAAATCACAGCTTACGGTTATATACAAATCTAACACTAAAATAAATTACACAAGATAGAGAAGTTGTTCTGGATATAAAAATAACCTGACTATCTAAACATCTGAATGAAATAGTCGCATGCAGACCAGCAGGAAAATTCCAAGTTATGGTGTTCAGTGTATGTACAATATTGTAAATTTATAATCTGTGAATTCATATGGCAGCCATCTGATGGATTTTGTGAGTTGCTTATTTTTGGATACTTGTTTCCTAATGAACTGCTGCCAATCTGCTAGCTATGCCACACAGACCAGAATAAGAGATGGATCTGAAATAAGAAATCCTGTTGGAGAAGCTGTAAAGTCTGTCTCACGTGTCTGAGGGGTCAGCTTGTGCATTTCACAGGACCTATGGGAAGCTAATCAATCTGCCCACTGTTCATGTTATGTTTGTCACACAAATAAAACAATCTTCACAGACTAGTCCCAATCACAATGAGAACAACCCACATTGATTTTTGAAAACTCTACTCTTGTGCATAACTTGTTCTAAGTTTTCGCATTCAAACCCCATTGCGTGGTGAACTCTTCAAACGAACCGTCAAGAACAGAACTGCTGTGGGGCTGTTTGGTTTCCTTAAGGAATTCTGATCTTGGGTACCTCACCTCACCTCTGCCCTCATCCACAAGAATCCATAACATGTTCTCACGCTTCCTGCTTCCTCCAAGTATCTGGAGGGTGTCCTATTACCATCTGACAGAACATAGAGACGCTGCGATCAGGTCTTGACAAGCGTCATCTCATTAGTGCCTTTTTTAATCATCAAGCGTGACAACCCATGATAAATTATGTCAAAACCCAAGATTCTAAATGAGGAGAGGGAAAGTGGGGGAAAGTCATGTGCTCCAAGAATAAATGTGTTTATTCATCTAATTTTGAAGTTAAAGAGAAAGAGAGACAGTGGCTGGCCCCGTGGCCCAGTGGTTAAATTCGCACGCTCCGCTTTGGTGGCTCGGGGTTTTGCCGGTTTGGATCCCGGGAGCGGACATGGCACCTCGCATCAAGCCATGCTGAGGCAGCATCCCACATGCCACAACTGGAAGGACTCACAACTAAGATATACAACTATGTACTGGGGGGATCAGGGGAGAAAAAGCAATAAAAAAAAAAAAGAAGATTGGCAACAGTTGTTAACTCAGGTGCCAATCTTTAAAAAAAAAACAAAAAAAAAAGAAGAGAAAGAGAGACAAACCTGAGGGCATGGAGTACTTTGAGCTAGATGAGGTGGGAAAGGGGAGAGGTGAGGAGGAATTCCAAATGAAACTCCCCAAAAGGAAGGAAACAAGAAGCCTAGTCATTTCTCAGTTCTACATAGCTACCCTTTTATCTACCAAGGAAAAGAGAATTTGTCTGAATCCAAGGGAAAAGAAAGAAGCGTGGGAGGGAGGGAGTAGGAAGGAAGGAAGGAAGCAAGCAAGGAAGAAAAGGAAAGAAAAGCTTGGCATCTCAGACTCTAGTCTCCTGATGAGTGTCTGTGCAGGAAGGCGCTGACTCCTAGCTGAACTGCCTCAGCAGTGGTGGGGTGACAGCAGAGAGAGCTGGAAGAGGAGCAGGCAGGAGGATCTGCTGCAAAAATCATTACAGTCCACTGTGAAATGGAACATCCAACAGCAGCCACTCCCCAGGCCCCTTCCATCGCAGGGGAGCTCCTCAGGGCGCAGAGGCTGAATGTGCCGCACCAGCTCTGACCACGCTGTGAAGAAGGTCCATATCCCCTCGTCACTTTGCTTCCACTCTCCGCTAATAAGAGTGGCTCTCCTTCCTAAGAATAGAAGACTCCAGGGGAACACAGGCCAGAAGAAAGAACGGGCAGGTCCCTGAGCTCCTGGTCAGCATCTGTCATAGCCTCACAGGTCAGGCTGGTCCAGGAAAATACGGGTAAATAAGGTCTTTAAGTGAATGACTGACAGACACAGCCCAGGACCAGTTGACGTATGTCGGGGGATCTTCAGCTTTAGCAAGGAGTCAGGCGGAGATGAGCTCATTTTTACTAATCTCCTGTGACAAGAAACTGACTGAAATATGACCTGACAGTGGGTCTGGTTCTCACTGCTTCCAATTGCAACTCAGGAAAGAAACATCTAAGTTGAACGCTGAGGCATCAAAGATGTTCACAGAAGTGTTTCGATTGGTTCTCTTTCCCAAAAAATACTTCACTAGTCAAAATATCAGGTTTAATGTGGAAAAAGAGAATTGAAAAAAAGTAAAATAATGCATTTCCCCTCCAACTCTGACAAATGCTATAGCTATATTAGATTGAGATTTATACCTTACTTTAATAATTAAAATTGAGGTGACAGATTAATTGCCATTTTCATAATTTTAGAAATCTTACTTCATTGCAAATTTTAAATTGTTTTGGCAAGCAAAACTATCTGGGACATATCAAAATATGTTCAGTCTCCATCTTAAAAAAAAATCTGTCTGAACGCTTCTTGTCTCGTTTACTGCCTTCTTCCCTTCAAAGCCACGCATCTTTCAAGAAATCTCTATGTTCTCCTTCCTAGTCGCTTCTCAACCTAGGGCAATTTGGCATTCTTTGCCACCACTCCATCAAGGTCACCAATGTCCCAGCCTTGCCCAATCCAAGAGACACAGAACCACTTGTCACATTGCCCACCTGCTCCTCGGAGCTCCTCCCTTGTCTTCTGAGGCACCAACCCCTGGGGCTCCGGCCTTCTCCTGGTTGTCCTCCCACTCCACTGGTCACACCTCCATGTGGTCCTTACTGACCTCTCTCCTTCTGCTCTCCCTTTAAATGCCTCTGTTCCCCAGAGGTCCATTCTCAGCCCTTGGCTCTTTAATTTGCATACATCCATGAAGATGACTTCAAATGGGTCCACAGCCTCAACTAATGCCCAGGGTTTTTTCTTCCCTTTGGTCCTCTTCCCTATCCTTACACACCTGGGACACACCTTCAAGACAAAAGTCAACACAGTGTTGGACACATAACGGATGCCCAGTAAGTACCGACTGATGAAGGAATGAATGCACATGTCTGATGTACAGAAGTGTTCTTAACTCTACCAAGGTTGAGTTTCCAAAAAGGAGCCTGGATTACGTTCAGTCTCTCAAATGCAGTATCTCTGGGCTACCCCGTGAAGTCTGTATCATCATCATTATCCTCTGTTTCATCTCTGTAGACACTGGATGGATATGAATTTTTCAAATCCAGCTCGTCCTGATTCTAAAGTCAATGCTGTTTTCTGTATATTCTATTGCCCCATAAAAAAAGAGGAGGGAGGGCCAGCCCGGTGGCGCAGTGGTTAAGTGCGCACGTTCCGCTTTGGCGGCCCGGGGTTCACCAGTTCGGATCCTGGGTGCGGACATGGCACCGCTTGGCAAAAGCTATGCTGTGGTAGGCGTCCCACATACAAAGTAGAGGAAGATGGGCATAGATGTTAGCTCAGGGCCAGTCTTCCTCAGCAAAAAGAGGAGGATTGGCAGCCGTTAGCTCAGGCCTAATCTTCCTCAAAAAAAAAAAAAAAGAGGAGGGAGAAAGAATCACTCTTTCCCACTTTTACAAAGGAACTCTGCAGCTTTGCCACCTCAAGGATTCTACAGCATCAGTGGGGTGGTGAGGCTGCACCGGGAGTCTGGCATAATCCAGCCAAAGTCGTATGGCTCCAGGAAGGAGACAGCAACGCAGCAGAAGGAGTGGCTGAGCAGGGCTGAGGTTTTGGGTGGCCTGCAGGGGAGAGAGAGGTCTAAGTGACCAGAGGACAGAGCAGTTCAGCCATGCCCAGAGGAGGATGTCACCTCTTAGCCTCCTAGAAAATGACTCCTTGGGGATTCCCAGATACTGTCACAGAAGGACTATACAGGGCACCAGGAGTCCCACTTGAGTTTGAAGCAAGACTCAGGGAAAAACAGTTTGCTACGCAAAGTTTTGCTTTGGAAAACAGCGGCTCTCGAAGAGGTCATGAAACTTATATGGCTAGAAATATCAGTATAATTTTCTTGCTTTATTGAAATAAATAAATCATGTTTTAGAATGTGATGACTCTTCTCTTTTCAGCTGCAATGTTTAATTTTGTAAGTACACTTTCTGGTGTGGTGAGAGGAAATACATCTGAAAAGCTATTAAGATTTTATCAAACGTTATCAATTCATGACACAGAAGTATGTCACATACGTGAGCGAGAAGGATACCCTGAAATAATTACAAATAGATTTTTGCTCACAGCAAATCCACAACAAGCTCTCTTAATAAACGGTCTCCTTTTACTGTAAAGTTGAATAAGTGAAAGGGATTAATTCATGGTCTGAAAACGCATCCCAGCAGTGCTCAAGGGAGAGTATCTCAACAGACATCTGGAGAAGCCACTGATTAATTAATAGATTAATGAATCAGACAGCTGTACTCTTAGGAGAGAATTTAATTGTTTGAATTAATAACCCTACTAATTAATCCTAAAAATCAACAACCCTACAGTTGAGAAAATGCTGATTTTCTAAAGACCCATCTGTAAGATAAATATCCTTCTCAAATCCTCATTGGCTAACTAGACAATGACATCGCAGGATGCTCAGTGCTGTCAAGAATCCAGCAGATTTTCAGCTGGGTCACCCCTCTGACTCCCTCACCCCCACTATCACAACCCAGCCCCATAAACCCTTATGGCAAGAAGAAGAAAGTCCTCAGATGGTGTTTATTTGAAACTTGAAGCACGTGGCACAAAAAGTAAGCCATTTGCTAGAAATAAAGCCCTGAACAAATTTAAAGAAAGATCACCACCAGCTGGTATGACTGGTCCACATAACATTTTCCAAAATGAAATAAAAGCAGACAGACCCTTCGTCCATAGCACCCATCTAACAGAGCAAGCAGAAATGTACAAATATTAGTAAATGGGGATGTTTGTCAAGTCAATAAGAAAAATTATAATTTTAAAGAAAGGTTATTTTATGAAATGTAAGCAACTAGAGTAAGTCTAAATGATGTTTCTAAATCTTTCTTGTAACTCTAAGCAGTTTGAGTAGCAGCTCATTAATAATGGGGGAAAGAGAAATACTATGGTGTTAGATAACTCATTATTCACATAGAATTTTTAGATGACATTCTTGGAGCAAGCGATAATTCCATTTCTCTGGAAAATTTATGTTTAGACTATGGACATTAGTCTCCAATTGTCACTTGCATATACACACAAACTAAAATTTTGTCAGAGTAGCAATTATAGCCATATTAAATACCACTAATTTGAAATAAATATGCAAACAGAAATAAACTTTGTCATCAATTTTTTCAAATCATATTAAATTTAAAGACTTTAGAATATTTCATAAGAAAGCTTACAGTATGAGTGTACTGAGATAAAGACACAGTCACGGACCAATAAGCCCATCTACATTATGACATATTGTTTGATGAGAGTAGAGGAGCCATTTGAAAGAAAAACCCTACAGAGAAAAAAATAAACAAATACATAATTCTGGCAAAGAGGAAAAGCCTAATGAGAACAAAAGAAATACTAAAATAGCTGGTTTTCTGGATAACTTCTAGTTACTTTTACATGGCCTTGAGTATCTTTCTTAACTGGGAGCCTGGCAAACTTGGAAAGGATTACAGCTAAATATAAATAGGATGTATCCCAAATATATTTTCCTTTGATATCCATGGCCAGTAAAATCTATTTGCTACAAGTCTATATCACATTCATCTGTCTCATAATAATAAAACAATAAACATAATATTGAGCTGTATAAAGGGCAGTTGTTATCTTTATTTTCCAGATAAGACAGCAGACGCATAAGGAGTACGGATGACTTGCCTACCAATTGCAATTTAGTAGAGCAACCACTTCTAAAGATGGGGTGGGAAGTGGGGGACACCTGGCTCAGAACACACTTGTTCTAAGGGAGGCAGACTAGCAAGGGGATAAGGCTGTGCTCAGTTAGACTCTGGACTCTACTAGCTAACCCTTGGGAAAGTTATTCTAGGCTGCAAACTGTCAAACGGGGGAAATAACAGTACCTACCTCATAGGGTAGATGTCAGCATTAACTTATTTATTGCATATAAAGCTTCATGTGCTGTGTTAATAACAGTAGTGCCTATTATTGTCATTATTATGAAAAACAGATCTCACAGTGTGTGTCAGCATTCCAAATATAGTGGGAATTTTCGAAGGGGCTGCTCGAGGTGCAGTGAGCCTCAGAGCTGGATCAGCTCTCAAGATGACATATTATTCTGTAGTCTCAACAAATAGAGCGAGTTCTAAGGCAGTTTATGAAAATTATTCTACCACATAAAATAAATAGCATCACCAAGCTCTTTATCTGCAGTTTTAGCCAAGTAGAATAAGGTCTGTTTTCTAGTTGGGGTTGAAGAAGGGATATGCTAGGTGAATGAATATTCTGGTAAACAGAACTGTCACATTGGTTTTTTTTTTTTTTCAGGAAGATCAGCTCTGAGCTAACATCTGTGTCAATCTTCCTCTCTTTTGTATGTGGGTCGCCTCCACAGCATGGCTGATGAGTGGTATAGGTCCGCGCCCGGGATCTGAACCTGCGAACCTGGGCTGCCGAAAAGGAACGTGCTGAAGTTAACCACTATGCCACAGGCTGGCCCCAGAACTGTCACATTTTAAGGTGAGCACATCACCAACTTCTAAGGAAAGCTTACACAAATACTTAACAAAAATGACACTAATATTACGTGAGTTTTCCTATGAGGCAACAGAAGGTGCTCCAAGATCTTGAATTACCTGAAGACCATCAGGCTGAACCCCAATTTTCGTCACAGGGCCAAGGTCCAGAGATGGGCCAGTCGGTGACAGTCTCTAGTTAACTGATTGTTAGTGAAGAGTGCCTACGGTTATCTTTCCAGAGATGCAGCTGCAGCTTGGATGGGCTCTTACTACCCTGCTCCATCCTCCCACCCGGTATCTTCTTCCTTTCACTATTGGAAAGAATCGGCCATTGCAATAACTGTGAAACCTGATTATATACTTTAAAGTGGAAACAGCTATTTACCAATACCCACCTTTATAACATAATGGACTACGTGAAAACTTGTAAAATAAACTCAGTCTCAATTATCTTTGCTGCTCAGAACTTGGCATAATTAAAGCCAGTGGCATTAACTGTAAACTTCATTATAATCTCATTTTACCTTCAATCTTCTCTGCCACCAGAACCTTTTACAAGAGCTGTTAATAAACAGGAAAAGAGACGATTGCATTCTCCCCTTTCTGCTCTTACCTAACCTCTGATCGAGTCTTAACAAGCAAAGAAATGAGTGAAAGATGAGCAAAGGAGGGAAGAAAAAAAAACAAAGTGCTCCGATAATGCACGAGCAGACTAATTAAGGCCAGGGAATGGAAGAGCTCGTGGTTGCACTTCAGTATTTGATTCTTGTTGCTTTTTCTTTACTTTCATGGGCACAAGTTTGCAAAGAGACGAAGTAGACCTCCTACAATGGATGCATTCTCTAAGCCTTTGGACATGGAGAAAGAAAGAAGCACAAGAGATGATTATAGAGAAGAGAGCACAATGGAACAGACATTGATGCATGATTTTGCAGTTTGAATTCTTTTGAAAGCCATCTTCGAGTCATGTCAGTGTTTGCAAAAAACCTTCAGATACAGGCAGCCTGGAAAGTGCTGCATTCAATGAACTGCAAATGTCTGGGACCCAACACATCTCTACAAAGTCAGGTCATTATTACTACTTCAAACACATTAACTATAAAGAACACACCAAATTTATTAACCAATCGTTACAGCGTACTGATACAGGCTCCATTAAACTGATAACCTTGTGTATTGATGGTCTTTCTTGGGCTTCATTCTAAAGTAGGCTCCAAGCCCCTCCTCCTCACTCTCCCTGTCCACTGGCTTCAGTGTGTTGATCACATATTTATTTGTATGTTGTTGGCCTCTCCACTAGACTCTCCCAGCTCAGTCAGGACAGGGAACCAGGTCTATTTTGTTTGCCACTATAAATCCAGATATTTTCCCAGTGGATGATACAGAGTAGGCTCTCAATGCTCAATAAAATGAATGAATGAATGAATGAATGAATGGGCAAATGCATGGGTGCTGGATTCCAGTCCTGGCCATAACTTCTGGTGTGACCCAGCGAAGTCATTCCCCTCTATCACAAGGTTTTTTCACATGAACAAAAACACAAAACACCACACACCCTTAATTACCTGTGTCGTATCCCAGGACCGTACTACATAATTTTTAAAAAACCAACCCTCCAGACTAAATGATATTGAGGGTCTCATTAACTTAAGGAGTCTATGATTCTATCTCCGCTTGTAGGAGGTTCAAGATCTCATCATTGGATGGATGTTACGGATCCTGAATACAGTGTGACAAAAAGAAATAATAGTAACAGCTGTTACAGCCAGGCTTGAATGCCTACTCTGTGCCAGATACCAGGCTGGGCACTTTACATTTGATCTCTCAGTCATTCCTCAAGCAGTCTTTCAATATGGATATTATTATCTCTGTTTTGCAAATAAGCACACCGATGCGCAGAAAAGTTAAGCATCTTGCACAATGCTTCACAGATAAATACAGTTCATAATCATCAACAGCATTTGGTACCCATGGTCTGGGTATTACCACCACATAGATCCAGTCTTCAAGGAGTGTAGAGAAAAGAGAACAAAAGAGATAACTTCTGTTTGTTCTACTCATTGTGAGAAGAAGGTAGATCAGCCATCCTGGTCCTGAGTGAGGATGAGGACTTCATGAGTCAGAGAAGAGAGGAAGGCAGACATGAATGGGACCCAAAATGTTTGGGAACCAGGGGGAGTGGTGATGGATAAGGAAGCTTGAGCAGGGGCAGAATGAGAAAGGAGTCTAGAAATATGGATGGGAAATGGATTGAGTGGAGCTTTAAATATCTGGACTTCATTCTTTAAATCCTCAGGAGGCAATCTCCTGGTCCTGGATGTGCTGGCAGTTTAACTTGCATGCCTCCTCCTCTGGGAGGCTTCCCAAACACCTGAGACCATGTCAGGAGCCTCTCCTGTGTTCTCGTGGCAGCTGGTGCCCACCCCTTTCCTAGCACTGACTTCTCCCTATTATAGCTGCCTCTTCATTTCTATGGTGGGAGGGCAACCTTTTCTCTTTAAACGAGAACCAAACGAAGCCACTGGGGAAGTGGATCAATTCACATCAGCCAAGGCAGGGCGTTGTTTAGGAAATACCTGGACCTCTCCTTGAATATCAATGGTGAGGCTCTCTGGAGCCTAAAGCAAGCAAGACTCTACTACTTTCCAGTACTAACCGACCTGTTTTCCCCAAAGCCCGCTCCCCCGCCCCCTGGCTGCCCTCCCCCCAAGCTGGGAGAAATTGGAGAGGCCTCTGGTGACAGAAGAACTACCTGCTGAGGGGCCACACCCCCAGAGCCCTTGTTAGCAATGGCTCAGGGATTCAGAGCTTCATGCTCCTGGAGCATGTGCTACCCAGGGGGAGGGGGTACCTACAAATGTGGGTGCTGACGCTTGTCATAGCTTGTCATCTCCTCATTTTCCAAAAATGTCACAGTGATCCTTACATCCTTATTCTAAGCACAGTAAAACAAATCAGTGAAACTCTCCTCCTTCTAACTTAATAAAAATCCACATTTCAATGGAAAACTGAGCAGCACATTACCCAGATACATGACTGAAGTGAATCTGTGCTAGAATGCTGATCTTATAGCGCAGACTGTAAAATGTAAGCTTTGCATAAAGTGTCACTTGGTGAGGTCAAGCAGACCTCTCATTACTGAACTTTCATCCTATGAAACAAGCAGTGCAAACAAAGAAGACGGTGAAATGGAGCAGGGGCCGACCCCTTGTGTGTGCTGTGACCCCCCTCAATTCAGCAAATACCCAGCTGACAGGTGCAGGCCCCAGGCTGGGCAGGTGAGGGGCACAGGACAGTAAAGTGCTTCATTCTCTGAAGGAGCCTATATTCCACTGGAGTTACACCTTATTTGAGGAATGTTAAGGAAATAGTTTCTCCCAGTTCATACGTGGAAATAGCTCCGGGCCGTTTAAGCGATAAATAAAATCTCTTTCTCCTGGAAAAACCAAACAAAATATCTAAGACCATTAAGCCATCATGATTCTGGCTGTGACTTCAAATAAACAGGATAAATAAGCCCTCCCTTCTCCGCATTTCTAATTGAGTAAACCCTCGCAGGGCAAGTGAATTCCACATTTGCATCATATTCGAAATGTGCTGGCATCCTGCTAGATTTTTGGAGCGCAGTTTGGCAGCCCTGAATCATCTATTTGGAGATATGAAGCAATCTCTGCCACGAGTTTGTAATTCTGGGCCCACAGACGCATGCGTATGTATGCACATATTCAGAATATCTACGATGAATATATTATTGCTGGGATCCGGGAAGAATAGAAACCAAAGACATGGCAGGTAACTGTCCAGTAATACTACTAGGTCTCAGTTACTGAGGGCTGACGATGTGGTAGGCACTTGCATTTGTTCCATATTTCATTCGCAGAGCACTAATAACAATTGCTAACATTTACTGAGCACTTTCCACGTGCCAGGCTTTATTTTAAGCAGTTTCACATAAGTCAACTCGTTTAAGGCTCAGAGCCCTAAGTGGTGGCAGAGCTGGGGTTCACATCCAGGCAGTTGGGCACCAAAGTCTAGGCTTGTAACTGCTACACTACACTGCCTTTCTAAGAAGTGCCATCACCATCCCAGGTACAGATGAGGACACAAGAGCTTGGAGAGGCGAGGTAGCTGGCCCAAGGTCACACAGCCCGTAAATGGTAAGGCTGGGCTTTGGACCCAGGTCGTCTGGCTCGAGCTCCCCATCCTTTATGTCTCGTGGTATAATGGCTAGGCTGGTTGGTCTCCACAGCGTATATGAGAAAGGAAAGCTTGGTCTTTGAGAAGCAGAGGTGGAGAAAAGTGGGAAATGTCCAAAGTCTAAGGAGGGTGTTCTGAAAGTCCACATAGATCAAATTGATATATGCTTAAGTTACTGTCCAAACTTTTGAAAGTGAAATGGGCACTGTTAATAAAAATGTCAAGATGACAGGCACAAACCAGGAGGTATGGTCACCCAGTAAGTCTCTGATGAAATCATGCCCCCATTTCCATGAATCTACTTACTAGTTGAAAAGAGTAAAAGGATGTACAGGGAGAAAATAACCTATATGCCACTTTCTCCAAGTGAAGTGATCCTTGCAAGTAACAAAAGTATATCTTGATAAGCAGATTATGTTTTAGTAGTCCTCCAAAATCTGTTTCAAAATCACTTCAGGGTAAGAAAATACAACATTTTAATCAGGGAACTGAAACGATTGCCTAAAATCAGGCAGTATTATTCATATTGTATATTTATCTAAAGTACTTGAAAACAAGTTAGATATATATCTATGTCTCAGGCTCCTACAAAGATGTGTCAATTGGCCTATAATGATTCCTCTTACGAATAAATAAGGGAGGCTTAAAGCAACTTGATTCTGGTCTTTGCTCCTCATCCATCGATTGCTTCACATGGTTGCTTGTTTCACCTTAATTTCTCGGCTTCCATTTTGTAAATCCTATAAAGGCAAGTATCTCTCATCGTAAGGAGTCTATATAGAGAGCTTTAAACTTTAAGAGTGGAAACAGCAGATCCATATTCGTTTTGAAAAATGCAAAACTTCAAACACAGACAGCTTCCATGTTGTAGAACATCCTTCAGGAAAGTGGATCCTTCCAGTCCAGATCTGCTTCTTATTGTAAACTTAGAGATGAAACGGAGGTGGGGGGCTATGTTCTAGGAGCTTAAGGAACAAAATATGTAATTGCTCCAGCAGACCAGGAAGGGCAAACTGTATCAGACAGTGGAAGAGAGAACCCAGAACTAGAAAAGTCCTACCCAGTCTTGAAAACGCTACAATAGAAAAAGCAACTATATGGTACATTCAGTGGCCTGCAGGTGGACCCCCGTTGGTATATTAATAGATTCGTTATGACATGAGCGTAGATTCTCTCTTAACCATATTTATTTATTTTACAAAATTTTAGATTGATTATACTAAATGATATTTTTCCAGAACAGCATGTCTTCAAGCGTCATTGAAAAAATATTTTTAACAAGAATTACAGTTGTTGCAGGGGCTGGGGATACAAGGGTGAAAAGGTCGTGGTCCTCACCCTTTTGAAGACATTTTGTCAACAAGTCAGAGGCTGCCAAGAGAAGCAGTGACAGTGCTCTGCGCATGAGCGTGGGATCCCTATGTAAATATGAAGGCTCCTTGCCCTTTCAGAAGCAGGGACTCAAGCCCCTTGGACTGGCAGATACCTTTATAGCCTTCCCTATAATCTAACAGGGAAGACGTGGACTAAACAAATAAACACACAAATAAACAAATACTCAAAAACACCATAACCAAATCTAATAGGAAAACAACACCCATTTTATCGGCACTCATATTACAATCAACTTGTCAGGAAAGCAGCTATTCTTCAAGGCTTAAAATAGCATAAAACTGTAGACAACAAGCAACAGAATTAGTGTTAACATAACTTATGTACTAATAATTGTTTACTAGTTCCCATCATTTTGAAATTTTTTCTTACAGCCTTACAAGGAAAGAGAAAGGCAAGGAGCAAGAAAAATGGAAGAATGTTAACGTATTTCTTCATTTCAGCTTTTATTTCATTAACGGGCTTCTATTTTTTGCAGCTGTAGGGTTTTTCACAATTTCTATATCTTTATGTTTATCTTTCTATCATTTACATCTTCATATTATTATAATATAAATTATAATAGCTGATACTTTAACCTCCATTATTATCACAGACTATGAAGGAAATAATGATTTAAAAAATCTGGGCAATGTGGACTTATTTAAAGAAAGACCATGGTAATGTGGTTTCGTCTAAATGTGAGGTCCGGGCAGAAATATTTGAGCCTCTCCATTCCACAATCTCTCTGTAAACACCCATAGAGCCATTTAACATCAACATTAACACAGATATTTCTTCTCTAGTTTGTTTCTCTTGTGAAAAAGCATAAGCATTTTTATTAAATATTTATCCAAGTGAAATTTCATAAGATTTGGTATTTTTGAATGTATGTACACAAGGCTTTTTCCCCATCCTTCTAAAATAAGTCTAAGATTTCTGTTTCCAAAGCTTTCCAAATACACACATCCTGACAAATTGGTTTGTGATGATATGAAACTAGGCAGTTTGCCCATAATTGAAGACATTTTGCCAACAAGTCAGAGGCTGCCAAGAGAAGCGGTGACAGCGCTCTGCATATGAGCGTGTGATCCCTATGTAAATATCGAGGCTCCCTGCCCTTTCGGAAGCAGGAACTCAAGCCCCTATGACTGGCAGATACCTTAATTAATCATGGCGCCGTGTGATGGCCATCCTTAAGGATGACTGCTATCTCACTCCAAGCTAATGTTCACTTCCCACCCCATTCTTTGATGTGACCCATTTCTTTTCGTCATGACCACATTGTTCAGAACTGAGACACCAAGAAAATTTGATGTAAATTACAACTCTTATCTCTTTCTTGGTCTTTTCAACAGGATTTATGTCAACACCAAAGTTTTATTTTTTCACTAGCTGTTTTTAGCATTCATAGTGTGAACATATGTATATATTTTCTCTCTCAAACTGAGACGGCATTAGGATTTAAGAAAATCAAAATTCAATCAAAATTCATAATTAAAGACCCCAAATAAGAATCCTGTAAATGAAAAAGAAATGGCAGGTTCTTCATGCTGTATCTGGGGCTTTTCCTCCTGCAAAGAAGGGAGTAAATTGCTACTCTTTGGGAACACTTTTTCAGGCTATTAAGGAGTCATTTCTTATGCCAGAGTAGTAATTTATTAAAGGAATTCCTAGTGGCCTGAGAGGCTTAATGCATCCACTAAACCAGGGTACTTTGTTGCCTTCTCATTAATACTTCTTGCCCATCACGTAAAGTTCCTAACAGGCAGTAGTGAGCCCACCACAGCTCTTAAGAGCAAAATCTTATTCTCTTTGGTGAGATTAATTATGGACTTTGGGGGCATGTTTTCTAACTTAACTACTGGAAAAGGGTTCATGCTATAACTCCATCAGCTTCATCCTTTCCTGCCTCCATTCCGTCTGATAATATTTACAGTGGTATTTGGAGTTCTATCTATAGCTTTTCATTTGAACCTGTCAATGTTTAAAAATCCTCCACTGGCCTCTATCCCGCTCAGTTAACAGACCCTCCATCTAGTTGCCATGACATTCTCCAGATTCTCAGATCACTATCAGAGGTTCTCAACCTTGTGTGCACCAACACACCTCCATAAATAAGACAGGCTCACTCAGGTGGCTGGGGCATCAGAGGCTAGGAGCCAGGCACATAGAGCAAATGTGGATGGGTGCAATTTCTGGAAGCCCTGCCATATCCCCCAAAAACTTTTAGTGTAAACATATATTTCTACATCTTTGATCTATTAAGAACCATTGATTTGTTCCATCTCTTTTTACCAGCAGCTATTTTTGTGAAGTCAACAATGATTTTCTCTCACGCTCCTTCCTTCCTTTCTGTCACATCTTCTAATAAGGGTTTTACAGCTGATAGCATTATCTGCCAAGGATAACACACAAGTCACATTTTGTCAGGCGCTCACGGAGCTAATCTAATTAGGGGCCTGAAACGCTGCAGAAAAATGTGTGTCCTCATTTACTTACTCCAAGAAGGTATATTACACTAACAATATATCTTATAATTATATGTATATATTAATTCATCAGTGATAAGATGCCGTGTAGAATTAGGGGAACAAACTCCATGCAAAGCCATGTTCCCACACTGCCTAGCATGGTCCCCGGGCCTCATTATCAAGGAATAAGGAGAAAGGGTGTGGGCCAGGAACCGGGCGGGGCAGCAGCTGGGAGGCCAGAGCAGCCTGGGCTGAGCCAGGTCTCTGGAGAAGCAGACAGAGGACATGGGCTCAGGGCTGCTTCAGGCTAAGTGGCTACACTTAGTGGTCCAGGACTCCAATGCCATGGTCTTTGACGTCTCGGGACAAGGAATGTGGGTGGTGAAGAGTTAAAGATCCAGTCGATCAAATTACAGAGATTTAACAATTCCTTTATCAATGTAATATAACATAAAGACAAATGACAGCCTTTGAGAAGCAAAAGGAAGTCTTTAGTTAAGCTATCTGAATGATGTTTATGGACCCTCCATAAAAGTGGATGAAACACTTGGAGTTTTTTTGGTGGGTTGTGTTTTAGTAATCATGGAAGGAATACATGCTCAGCACTAATATTCATTAATAAAGGAAAAATAATAACAATGCCTATAATCATATCAATCAGAGATAAGAATTGTTAACACACTGCCACTGGACTTTGCAGTATTTTTCCTACATGTATAGACTATATATATTTTTACGAAAATCATACATTCTTTAAAGTATTTTAAAGACTTTTTAACCTGACAATCCAATTGAACATTTTCACTCACAGATATTTTAGAAATAGAAGAATACTCAAGATTCTTATCTTTCATTTGTCAGAAGAATCAAGTAGGTTTTTTCCCTGTTTCTTCCAGGTAAATTGCCAGTTTTTAGTGTTTTTTAATTCTATTTTTTTACATCATTATCAGGTAACTTATTCTAGAGATAGGGATTCCTTCCATAAATTTCTTCTGCTCTTCATTTTACCACTTTATGGCGCAGAATGGCAAGAGATCGCGAACTAGTTTATGAGGAGCTTTTCATTTCAGTATAGGGCTGATGGCTGCTGCATAAAAATTACCTGTAACCTTCTGGATCTATCTTTCAAGTAGTTATACACATGATTTAATACGCTGGCCCACACATATTCAAGTCAGCTAAATATATGGATTGTGTGTGTCGGCTCTTTCTCATACATAATAATGTTTGTACTTTCTCTCTCAAAACAATTGGCTGCCACAATGACAACTGATTGTAGGAAAAACAAAGAGGGTTTCTTGTGATGGATTTTTAATAGGTTTTAAATAATAAAAATTAGAATGTGGTAAGTTCAAAAGCATAGCAATTACATTTCCCTTGTTTAGAATGTAACCCGAATTCTCACATTAATTCCACGATGCGTGTTGAAATTTTAGTTCACTGAGGCTTCCTGCTTAACCAAACACATCTTGCAGTATTTCTTCCAATATCTAGCTAACTATGCTATTGCATTTAGCAACTATTCCCTTCAGAGCCCTGATGTGGCATCTGGAGAAACAGCTGCTCAGTTTCCTATTGGAAAAATATTCATGTAATGAAATGTTTATGTTAAAACTAGATATGGATTTTATATATCCTGTTTTTATTTAACGAAAGGGTATGTTACTTTAAGAAATCATTAAGTATTTTAATGTTCAGTCATATTTTCATTTTGCATAACAAGATTTTCTTCGAAGCTGATGCCACTGAGACTCCAACACGCCCCATTTGCCTGCAGCAACTGTGTTTTCTAGCACCTGCGAAGATAACATTTCAGCTGCACACCACGCCGGCGGGCAGGCTCCGCGGACCCTGTGGCCCAGAGACAGGTGCCACTGGGCCTCTGGACGCAGCCCCCATCCAATCCAAGCCTGACTCTCAGCTGAGGGCTCTGCGCCTTAGAAATTCAAGGATGTGTTTCATAGTGTTTTTAAAATTAAAACCACACACTTGCAAAAACAAACTGCAGAGAGGAAAAGCCAAAACAATTATTGTGCTCGCTTCCTGCCTTTAATTTAGTCAAGGGGGATACCCAAACCTCCTCTTCGGCTCAGAGCTTCAGGACTGCCCGCTGCTGTGAGGGCCTTCTGCCGATGCCAGCCGCCAGTCACATTCCGAAAGCCCTGGGCCAGCTTCAGAAGCACTCTGATTCGGACTGGGACTCTCTCTATGAACGTTATTTATATTAGCTCAATCCATATATAAAGGTCATGTCAGGAATGTACAGATTCTTAAACAGGAAACTAATTGGATATAAAACCAGCATTTGGAGCGGGCCTCCTTCACCACCATCTACAAGCCATTTAACTTAACTGTGGCCACACCGGTCCTTTCCACTTTAACCTGAAAGTCGTCCTCCCTCTGCCTGAGGTTGATGTCTCTCCCTCCACCTGTTCTTGGACCCCAACCACCTTCCCTTCTCAAGAACCCCCCCCCTCTGGATGATCTTTTCCTCCCTCTCCCACTCCCATCTTCAGCCACTCTCTATGGACCCCTCAGCTTGACCCAACTCTAGCCTACCTTCAAACAGAACGAAATCCACAAACCTCCCACCCACCTCTCAGCCCCCTCCAGCTATAGCTATTCCAGCTCCCACCTCTTCACAGTCAAACACCTGCTAAGAAGCTGACTACACCTGCTGTCCTCATTTCCTTGCCTCCCACCCATCCCTCAGAGCCATGTCACCTGTTCTCACTGGAATCTCCGCTTTCCATGTCACAGGGCTTAACCTAAGGGATATTTTACAGTCCTTACCTCACCTTGACCTTGTGACACTGTGGAATGTTCTTTTTCTTGGAATTGTCTCTCTTTTGTCTGTGGTAAATATCTTTTCTTGGTTTTTTCCTCCTATCTCGTTCCAAGCTCCTCTCTCTCATCGATCACACAAACACCGATGCTCTGGCTATGTTCTGTCACCGGCCGTTTCCTCTTCTCAGTCTACACAACGTGCCTGGGCCATCTTATCATTCCTGTGGCTTTAATTAGCACAGGCCAATGACCTTCAAACATTTATCTCCAGAACAGATCACTCTCTAGAGGTGCAGACACACATCCCACTTCCTATTGCACATCTTACCACAAAGACCTTGAACTCAACGTGTCCAAGATGGAGCTCATCATCTCCCTCGCTCTGCTAACGGGCTCCTTCTCTTGTGCACCACGTATGAAAGAATGACACCATGCATGCAGCTGCCTCACAGGTCACACAGGACCCCTTCCTCTCCCTCACCCCACATCCATTAACAACCAGGAGCCAGGGAAGGGAAATCACATGACTTTTCAGGGTACACTTTTGTCTAAACACAGCCTCCGCTTCTGCCTTGCAGCTCCTGCCCTGAGGTTGCTCATTTGCAAAAGAGAAGGAGAAGAAAACTGTTCTTTTCCTCAGCTAGAGAGTGGCAAGAGGTAGCTTAAAATAAAAAGAAGCCACAACAGAGCTTCACCCCCAAGGCGGCATCTCTTTGCTGCCTGCTGCTATGAGTGGAAGGCCACGCAAAGGCACAGAGAGCAGCAGGGCACCCTCCTGAGCCTAGATCTAAGTGAGAATTAAAAACCAAAAGGGTCATAGATTAGCTGCACAAGAGAATTTCAGGTACTTTAAAAACTAGAAAAATTGAATGTAAGAAGTTTCCAGATATATGCTTGTCAAGGAAACAGAACACAAAATTGGACATTTTTTATGACCCTCTAGACCCATGCTTTCTAATATGTTACTGCTAGCCACATAAGACTATCATTTAACAATTAATTAATTTAACTATTTAATTAAGTAAAATAAAATGAAAACTTGCATTGCTCAGGAGCACTAGGCATGTTCTGAATGCTCAAAAGTCACATACGGCTTGTGGCTACTGTATCGACCAGGGCAGAATAAAACATTTCCATCATTGCAGGAAGGGCTACTTGACGTCAAGACAAATATAATTACAGCAATGTCAGTGGTAAATAAAACAATGGGAGGTAGGACGTAATGAGAGGAGAAGGCCAGTGGTGGATTTGCAGTGAAATAGGGTTACCTTTGACCTTTATAGTATGAGAGGAGGTGTCAACAAACAAGAGGGAGAAGACCTCAGGGGACACCCAGGGAGGGGTTGCCCATGACTTCACAGGACCATGGTGTTCAGAGGAACCTGAATGAGATCAGCCTTGATATCAGCCTCTTCTGGTTTGTTCTTATATCACTTCCCTCCTCAACGACCTGAGCAGCAGTTGTCAGTGCTGGGATCCAGACACTCAGAAGAGCTGGTATTGGCTTGAGTGTACCGATAATCTGCTAACAAGTATATTAAAGTGGCATTTGTGCATGACTGGCAATTATGTGCGTTAGGCTCTTCCTAACATAACCAGATTATCATAGATTTGCATTCTGATATGCCTTCTTGGGTGAAAGAGAAAGTAGCAGCCAGCACTAAATGACTCACACCTATACGCCTTGGAAAAACAATCCCCATGATGGCGGGACTTATGTCTAGTTTTTCCTAGCACTTAGAACAGTGCCCGGCACCAGGAAGGGTTCAATACATATTTGTCGCGTGAAAACATATTGGGCACGCAAATGCCATCAGTCATATAGCTCGAGAAAGAAAAGTTTAAAAATACCCAGCCCGTAAAATAAAATATGTCCTCTTAGTATAACATTTAAGAATCTGGGCTGCTTCCAAGCTGTGACAGCCATATCTTCCCTCTTACTCCCTTACTCACCCTACACTGCAGAGCTACTGGCCCACATCCTTTCTTCCACAAAACACCACGCACATTCATCCCGTCACACCCTTGCCCATGAGCCTCCACCATCTGGAAATCCCTTCCTCCTTCACTCCACTCTCACCCTCAATAATCAAAATCCTACCCATCTTTTAAGACTGTTCATCTAAA
This sequence comes from Equus asinus, assembly GCF_041296235.1. Classification (NCBI taxonomy): domain Eukaryota; kingdom Metazoa; phylum Chordata; class Mammalia; order Perissodactyla; family Equidae; genus Equus; species Equus asinus. The sequence goes on along the minus strand of NC_091790.1, from coordinate 123,191,250 downwards.
GTGTATGCTTGTTCTCTTTACGTCCCCAGTATGTACGAGGAATATATTCGGCACTGTGCCATTTTGTTTTGAAAGACACTGAGTTCTCCACACATCCATCTCTTCCTACGGGGGGAAAATCCTCTGTTCTTTCCTTCTTGGGTCCCCTCAGAGCCCCAGTGCAGTCCCTGCAGGGCATACTGCACAATCAATTCTTCTCAAACCGGATTGTTTAGGAATTCCTTGGGTCTTCGTTTATCACACAGTCTTAATAATACAGTTGTCAAATGTGAAAACGAATTATGATGACAACTGCTAACATGTATTGGGCATTTACTGAACGCATGGCACTATACAAATAGTTCACAGAATCTTGAGAAAGGTGAGGTAACTCGCCCAAGGCCACATGGATTTAGGCGGCAGGAAGGAACTCAAACCCATGTCTAACACTTTTCTTTCTAATGATGTACCACGTTTTCTCATCTGTAATAAGCGTGAATTTGTTTGCTTTTTTTTCACTTTGCAGATATTACTTTTGATGTTATGTATAAAATACGAATGATTATTACCCACAAAAAACTTTCAACCTCTGTCATATATGTTTTCCTATGGATACTTAACTCCAAATTCTTTGGAAGCATTTTTAACCACAGAATGTGGGTTATAATCTATTAATATTTATCATTCTCTGTGTCTACTATAATCAATTTTATCATCAAGGGGAAAATTAGGCTTAATTTTCTTCTATAACTAGCTAATGCCCAGAATTATTTTTGAATCATGCAAAGAATAAACTCATCCTTTATTGTAAAGACATATTTATTCTCATATAATTTTTTATAATTGATATGATTTAAAAGCTCCCTCAGGGGGCCGGCCTCGTGGTGTAGTGGTTAAGTGCACACGCTCCACTTCCACAGCCCTGTGGTTTGCGATTCAGATCCCAGCGACAGACCTACACATCACTCATCAAGCCATGCTGTGGCAGCATCCCACATACAAAATGGAGGAAGTCTGGCACAGACGTTAGCTCAGGGCCAATCATCCTCACCAAAGAAAAAAAAAACCCCTCAGTACCTCCAAGGTGAGCAGAGAGAAGCATTACCCAGAGCAGGTTACCTTTTTAACTTAAGGGCACTCTTCTTCAGGAAGGCAGGAATGAAGGACGCAAGCACAGTATTTTAGCTGCTCAACATTATTTACTGTTTATGAAGCGAGTCAATTATATATAAATAGACCCAAAACATTCTACTAACAACACAACCGAGCAACATAGTATCAAAATAATTAAACCTGAAGCAACTATTAATTAGAGTCAAAAACTCTAAAGACAATTTTCAAAAATTAATAAAGCAGAGGGGCAATAAACTAAATGCACAGCCCTTTCTTGTCCTTCCTTGTTCTCTCAGCTGTGTATAAGTCCACGAATTATAGTAGGCTTTGTAAATGTTTCAACTTCTCTCCATCGTATGACACAGTCAGAGGCTTTGCCCTGTTCCTAACATTGCGTTTAAGAGATCTATCATTTAGATAGATTGAACTTTTGTAATAGTGTACTTGATGCTAGAATATAGCCCTCATTGGTTTATTCTTTTCCAATTATGGGTTGAGATTACACTATGGTTTGTGTTACAAAAACACTCACTTACATTTACATATAAATTCAGTTGCTACATGCCTTTTTTTTTTAGTCATTCATCAACATCACATACAACCTGGCTGTTTTCCTTACTGAAAATGGCTACTTTGGTTCATATCAGTGATGTCTCTGAGGATTTTGAAGTGGAAGTATAGACTTAATTTTTCATTCATAAATCATTTTTTTGCCAACCATTTCCTCACACCTTCCAAATCCAGGAAAGAATGCCAAAATTTTCAGAAAATGTATTTACTTATTCTTCAAATGTACTTGGAAGGAGATTAAAGCATGGAAAAATAAAAGTAGACGAACAGGACTTGTGAGCTAAAAGAGTTATATTCAATTCATTTTGTCGTCAGTTCCAAGAAAGAGAGAAAGAAAAAGGAAGGGAGGGAGGGAGGGAAGAAAGAAGGAAGGCAGACAGCCTCAAAAATTTGAGGCAACAATTTTTTCTTACTGGGAAAGATTCGCCCTGGGCTAACATCTGTTGCCAATCTTTCTCTCTCTCTCATTTTTTGACTTCCCAAAGCCCCAGTACATAGTTGTATATTCCAGTTGTAAGTTGTTCTAGCTCTTCTGTGTGAGCTGCCACAGCATGGCTACTGACACACGAGTGGTGTGGTTCCCTGCCTGGGAACCCAACCCAGGCCACTGAAGCAGTGAGAGCGCCAAACTTTAACCACTAGGCCATCAGGGCTGCCTCAAGGCAACAATTTTAATGTTTCTCAAAACTATGCCTTAATCAAATTATTGAATAAACTTCTTTGTCTTAATATGTATATAAATACTACCTTGTTTTATATTTGGTAGGGACAATGAAATAATTTTCTAAAGGGAATATTTCTAATGTAGACATTGAAATTTTATCAAGATGACAACTATCAGAAGTTATAGTTTGTTATGTATCCAATTGGATGCTTACTGATTCATAAAAGTACAGAGGATATTAGGTTGTTTCACCCAAACATCCACTAAAAAAATGTTTGGTCACTAAATTCCTTCCATTTCAGCATCATGGAGAATATTTACAGGCAGTAGGAAGTCCTGGACATTGATGTGAAGCTTCCCACTGGTTTTTCCAATTAAAAAAAAATCAAAGATAATCAATCACTTAAGACAAAATAGGGAGAATCAATTTGAGTAGTAGAAAATGATTTTTATTTGGGTTCAAAAATTCCAAAATGTTTCTTTTTCTCTCAGAATCCATAAGGTGATTTCAAATGGCAATTTAATACTCTTTAGGGAATGGAAGAGGAGAAAAGCAATAAAAAACAAATGTAATAAAATTAGTTTCCATTTCAAGCACTCAGTATGTGCAGTGTGCTTCACCCAGTATCACTAGTACGGCAAGTGAGAGCCTCTTGTCAATCTAAGGACACTGAGGATAACAGAGGTGAAGTGAGTTTCCAGAGGTACTTAAACTCTCTGAGCCTTGGTTTCCTCACCTGTCAAATGGAGCAGTAACTGCAATTATGTTTCCGGGCTATTATAAGGATTAAATGGAATTTGTATATAACTTGCTCTAACCAGAGAAAGCGCTTGGTATTTTTTGACCAAGTCCACCTAAGCATGAGGAGCTTGGCACTCCCTTTCCCCAGGTCCCAAGTCCCAGCCTCTTTCTGCTTTACCACACATACTCTGAGCCCACAAGATGGGAGCCTAAAAGCTCCCAAAGACATTTAGAAACTTCAAATACTTTAACAGGTTCTAATAGTTAAAGGCCAAATAGTAAATTTTGAGCTGCCACTTGGAATTCTAATTACAATGGAGAGCATTTCTGAAGCATTAGTGAGAACAAATTCCTGCTCCCAACAGTGGACAGGTGTACTGTACTCTAGAATCAGGCATTGTCATTAAAAATTAAAATATCCAAATAAATTATTACCATCATTCCATGGGGGAAGGTGCTAAATTCTATAAAATAATATTTAAATCATTGTTTTAAGACTCCCCATGAGCCAGGGATCTCCATGAAACACAGAATACAGTAAGCCAAACAGAAGCAATATGTATTGTGTCTTAAATCATGTCAGAGACTCACTGGAGAATAACGTTAGTGCAGACTCAATTACAAAAAAGAATCAAAGGATGATTGGATAAAAAAGATATGGTATATATATACAATGGAATACTACTCAGCCATAAAAAAGGACAAAGTCGTCCCATTCACAACAACATGGATAGACCATGAGGGTATTATGTTGAGTGAAATAAGCCAGACAGAGAACGACGAACTCTGTATGACTCCACTCATAGGTGGTACTTAACATATAGACAAAGAGAACTGATCGGTGGTTACCGGGGAAAGGGGGGACGGGGGGAGGGCACTAAAGGTGAAGTGGTGCACCTACAACATGACTAATAATAATGTACAACTGTAATTTCACAAGGTTGTTAACTATCATAATCTTAATAAAAAAAATTAAACTCCAAAAAAAAAAAAAAGAATCAAAGGAAATTCTTATTCTCAGTCCAACGCAGTTATAGACAAAATTACTAACACGTAATTATCAACAAAGTAGAGGGACATAAGGTAAAACAAGATGAGTGGTCAAAAGTTCCTTGTAACTTGACATCAAGCATATTCCCCGGATGTGAATGCACACATTTTCACACTTAAACATGTGTGAAACCAGGGTGGAGAACAACAGATGGAAAACCACAGCTGATTTTGACCGGCAATAATGATGCAGTTGCCACCATGTGCACATACGCAAAAGTAGCTGCCACTGCTGGAGGCAGTGGTGACCAAGGTGTTCTCAGACACGCTGCGTAGCAATGCTCCTGCCTGCCAGATGGTGATGACACTGAGGACAACAGGGGCACGGATGGACCCGAGTCTAAAAGTGATTCAGAAGAGCTTGCCTAGAAAAACGCTGTAGGATTCCCTCAGACTTACTTCGCTCCACTTTTATTTTCATGTATGTCTGAGTGATCAGTCATAAACATCTACGTATAAATAAGTCTAAGACAGCTTTGTCAGTAAGTTGAAAATAAAAATCTCAACTGAAAAGCAGTATTGCGTAACAGTTGAACTTCTTTCTCAGTGGCACTTACTGGTGGTCTTCACCTCTTTGGCATCCTAGACTTAAGAAAGGCAATATACCTGCTACCCTCTTCACCTAGTCTCCTCGCCTCTCAAGCACCTCCTCTTTTATGATAAATCCCACTCTCATCAAGCTGCCCTCTCCTACTTCGTAACTTATTGTCCTTATGTTAGGTCCCGTATTAAATTTGGCCCCATAAAACATAAACAAAGGTTAAGAGGACAGGCTTGAAGTCACACTAGTGAGAATCAAATTCCAGCTCTCCTGGTTACTGTCTGTATGGCTTTGCGTACATCATCAAAAACCCATCTTTACCTCCGTTTCCTCATCTGTAGGATGGGAATAATGATCACATCTACCTCACAGGGTCGTTGTGAAGAATAAATGAGAAAATGCATTGAACTGTCTGGGCACATATTAAACGGCTTTTAAGTGATGGTAACAGTACTTTTTAATGTTGTTGTTCTGTAATTAATTCAAGAATGCAACCTTTTGTCTAACATATCTTGCAAACTATTTTAGTTCATGAATCACAAACCTCTCTTCACGTCCACCTCCACCTGCCAACACTGTAGCTGCTGTGAAGCGAGGACTTGTGCTCCTCCAACGCAAGACCTCCTATGGGTTTCTTACACATTTGTTTGTTCAATTTCCACAAGACCTCTTTGAAGGGGCATTATTAACTTCACGTTTCAGATGGTGAAACAGACTGGAAAGGACTTAGTAACCTGCCTAGGACCACTCACCCAGGTGAGGAGAGCTGGGATTTGCATCCAGGTTTTTGTGATTCCAAAGCTTTAACGTTCTTCCTTCCCTTCCATGTAATCCACGCATATCAGCAGAACAAAACAAAGACAAGGCATGTAATATCTGGACAGCGGCAAGTTTTCTCTTGTGTCAAGCAATCGTAATTCTCAGCAGCTCTCTGGGATCCAAATCCAGGTCTGAACAACCCCGGACTGACTTCTCTTAACTATTCCACTCTTTGTTTGCCTTTCTATTGGTAGAAAGTAGACGTAACCTTTAGGGAAGAAATAATTATTTCCAGGGACAAAATCATGGATCACAATTTATTCTAAATATATCAAAAAGGGAGTGCATCCAAAAGGCAATGGAAGAGGGAAGTTAATGTTTGCATGGGGCAGGTTATCAAAACATGTTTGTATTTTGTCTAGCAGCACACCGCTCACTAGCATGTATGTGATAGGTACGTTAATCACAGTCTGATTCATTTTAATTGCAGGAATAGATTGCTATTTTATTAGCTCTAATTATAGGAATAGATGATATCCATCTCACAATTCAGATTAGGAAAATATGACCAAAAGAAAATCATAATTCAAAGAGTGTGTCATTTTAATATTTGCACGACTTCACAAATTACAAAACAGTATTTAATACATTACTGCAAAAGAAGACTAAATAAATATGTAAAGTTTTATGTTATGAAATATTTGCATTTATGGTTTTATACCAAAGAAAAAAGAAAGCCAGAGGACCTGAATGACAACAAAACCACACGCCCAGAGGACCTTCTGATAGAGAAATTTGGTTTCCCAGGTCTGAGGGTGAAAAGTATGCTCTTTCAAACACCAAGGTCACAGCGTTCCTCCATGTTTCCCAAAACCAGAAAATGCCCTGGTGGAACCAACTCATACAACCTCAGGGTTCGGTTTCCTTCAGCATGTGAGAAAGTCCATTTAGCCCTTCACCCATTCAACATATTATTTAGTATCTGCAACGTTCGAGAAAACACACCGGGAACTATGGAGGTACTAAAAGGAGAACAACACTGTGTGGTCACAGCCTCTTGCAGGTCATAGGAACAAACCAGGCCATGCCACTCTGTGACTGTCTCTAAAGCACGTGATGTTACTCACAGATACTGTCTGTTTCCCAAACCTTTCACAGGATGTGGTCAGGTAATGCTGTTCACTGGACGCTTTCACAGATGGGAGAGCAGCAAAGATGTGAAAGCAAGAGACTTAGCTACTCAACAGGAAGGGCTTCTGATTTATAGGTCAGGATTAGGAAAAATATGTAAATGTCTATTCTTCCCACAAAACGGCTGTTTTTGCAAATGCTGTTATGTAGATTGATTAATTTCCAAAATGAAGTTGAAGTTAAATTGATTGAGCTCAACGAATAAATTCAGTAAAAATGCACACTGAACATATATAATTCACAATTGGCGCGCATTATTCAACCAAGAAACAGATGAGATTCCACAGACATCCTGTTAATGGTACATGGATGTATTTTAAGATGGAGGAGACTGGCCAAAAAAGGGTCCATAATTACACGAACGCACTCTGTTCTCAGGGTAATTCGGGGGGTGGGGGGGAGGTGGAGGGGAAGTAAGTTTTCATTTAAAATTGTTCAAGATTCCTCTTTTAAATTAAAAAATCCTCAGTGGAGCCGCATATGGCCTGGAATCAGACCCCAAGGTATTCATTTTCCAGATTCACATGAAAGACTTCAAAAGCTGCCTTATGTGAAGTGATTTTATTAATGATATAAACTAGCCTATTCTTTATCAAGCACTCCTTATTTGGGATCTTTGCTCCATGCACACATATCTCCATTTTAAAAAATACCTTTCAGCGCTGCCCACCAAGACTGTTGACTTTTCTAAATGTGCTTGATAAATCAAGGAAGACATGAAGCATACGATTTTAGAGCTGGAAGATGAAGATTTCGGCCCCTACAGAGCCCTGGGGCTGCTTGGAGCTTTGGCTTAGGAACAGAAGTGTTGTGAGGCTATGTCTTGAAAACCATGGGTCTAAATTGAAATTAAGGCCAGTCTAGAAAGATGACTCTTTTTTTGAAGATGCCACAGATCCCTTTAGGTACACTTTCTAGGATCTGACATCAGACAAAAAGCTGAGACTTGAGGATCTGGAGAATCGCAACTGTCTGCCCCCAACCCAATGTCATCGAACTCTCGGCTCCTTAGTGTCTTAACTGTACAAAATTTCTGATTCAGACTAGGTCATCCGAAGCTCCCTTTTCATTTCTAAAGTTCAAATTTTCACACATTTTTCCTAATATTTACTCTTATATTTACCTGATACCTATATTTATTCATCAGCAGCAAAACATATCACACGATGCCATTAGCACACAGCCCAAAACACTATTAAAAAACTTCTTTGAATTAACATTTTTGGGCTGCTTATCACATGCTAATTTTTGTGCTAAGCATTGACAATGATTATTCCGTTTGCTCACGGTCCTGAAGGCAGAAAGTGGTCAGGCTGGGATTCGAATCCAGCAGACTCTAGTTCTACTGAGCCCTGAGATGCGTGTATCTGTACGTGAATCACAACAATCTTCGGGGGATGGAGATTCAGGAGCTGTGGGAGGCAGAGCGGGGTCTCCTGTAGAGAAGCTCCATGTAAGGCCTTGCCTACCCCGAACACATCCCGCCACCCCCACCCCCCACTGTGGGGGGCCATGACTACCAGCACAGAATCGTATGCTATCACCCTCAGGAGCACTTTTTAGTCATAAGTGGGTGGGGGCAGAGAAGAGAAAGCCACGACACACACATACATAACAGTCACCCAAAAGCATCCAAGCACACATCATCATGATTTATTTGAATTTTGCAGACAGTGTGGGGAGTCTCGCTTTTTCCTTTCTTTCCAGTCAGAACTGTAATTTTCCCCGCTCATCACCATGCTCAGTACCGTAAACATTCATACATCGTCAATTTAAACAACACACATACTCTATCCCATTCATCGAAATGTAAATGATTACAGAAGACGCCAAGGTGGAACCGCTTTGAAAGCCATAACATTTATTGAAGAGTGGACATATGTTTGCAAATCATGGCAACGCATGGGAGTGTATTCCACGGTTCATTGTGCTGTTCCAATGAGGCTTCATAGCACCTGCTCATACAGCCCCTTTTTAACACAATAACTGAAAGGGATAAAAAAGTGTCGATTGCAATTACATTTACAAAACCAAATGTCAGCTTTCGTTTAGAATGAATCTGGGCTCGGCTACTTAGACATACACGTGTTCATTTTTCAGCCCCACACACCCATTTCTGTCTGGGCAGAACTTTTCAATGAATAACGGCTTTTGTAACCCAAACAGTAGCTCAGAATATGGTCAAGCTTAGGGAACAGAGCAACAACTTCACTGAACAACAGAATTTCTAACCTGTGCCCCAATCAATGTATCACTTTGTGCTCAAGATATTCAACACAGCATTTCATTTTTGGAATAATAAGGGAAAACTCATCTGACAAAGGGCATGATACAGAATACATTTATAAAAGACATTTTTCACCTTAAATAATGTTTGAAAGTTAACTTTCTTCCCTTTGTTCCAGTGGAAGAAATTTTGGCCAAATTGTCAAAAAAAAAAAAATACCATCCAGGTCTTATTGTGGAATTTAACCACCCATTTTCCTCTAAAAGTTATCTTTTAACAACTACAATAAAAAATAAAACTTCACTTCCAGGAATTTAAACAATTTAAAAGAAAATAGCTATTTTGATAAATAAAAAAAGACGTTCATTTTTCTGAACTACCATTCTGTTTTTTTCTTTTTGCCTTTTATGGAAATATGTAAAATAATGATCATGGAGTAGAAAGTTGCTTGATTTTACCTCCTTAAAGATTAATAGTATAAAGCTGAAAAGGATTTTCTAATGAAAGAATCTGACAGTGTAAAAAATCTAATGTAGAAATATCTAATTGATGACCATTGAAAACGCTAGAAAGAGCAAAATTAGAAAATTCTGAAAGAGAAAGCCTCACTGATTTGCTTTGCAGTACAAAACTTATTTTGTTTTATTTAATAAAGCATCTATTGTGGCTTTATTCTAAGCACAAGTTGTCAGCTGATCTCTTCTAAGAATTCCCTGGTACTCGGCCCTTGGTCTGAATGGGGGACTGACAATTTAAGGTCAGGTCCTCGCTCATGTCTCATATATGTTCTTGGGTTTAATATTCGACTCTTTATTCCTTAATTACTTTGAAATTCAGAAATCTTCCACCTGCCCAAACATAATATTTTGATACCTACTTAAATGTTACATGTAAAAATTTATATAAACCATATATTTTGTCCAAGAATTTAATTTTCTTTAACCTCTCTTTTTATTCTTCTTCAACATCTACGCAAGAGACCTGTTTACGACACACAGACTCTTCAGAGAGAACAATACAGAAACGCGCATCTTGGTTTGCTGGAAGGTGTTTCCCAGGCACGTCTGGTTTCTCTTCACATAGGAAAGAGTTTGCTGATCCACCATCATCTGCTTCATATCTTGGCTGGATTCGTCCCAGAAGAAGCTGTGGAGGAATGCCCATTCGCACTCCTAATTTGTAAATCACAGTCATAAAATCAGAGGAAAATGCACATATGCCACTCACTAATTTGCACACCAAAATTGTAAATCTAAAGCTGTTATAAAAAGAGGAAAGTTCAAGAAATACCTTTGTATGTGTGTGTGTGACTATTTCCCCCCACTTGAAAAGTGCTGGCTTTATGAACTTGCTCACTGCTTTTAAAAATCACATTCTTTTCATTCAATCAATAAACTTTTACTGAACGCCTACTCTAAGTGGCCACTGTAATCTCTTTTTAATCCTTCCTAAAAGAAAGCAGAGGGGCCCTATTCAGTGAATTTAAGGCACCAATAAGGACATGTCAATTTACGCTTCAGTTTTCCTGTCAGTTTTAAGGCAATCTCTTTTATACAAGGACAAATAAAGAAGGTAGCTGAGAGCAAAAAGGGAAGGGAGAGAAGTCCTCCGAACCTACAATGTGTTGAGCACCCGGCCAAGAACTGTGTGGGTGTACGTTGCAGAATTCTTAAGCCTCTAAAGAACCATAAGAGGTATTTATTTTTCCCATTTAATAGACCAGGATAAAGAGCAGTGACGAGTTTAATAATTGCTCAAGATGATTCCCACGCTACACTATAGCTTATGTTCTTAACAGATTCACCACAGGAAAAAGCTACTAACACGATTCGGGGATTTGAACTAAGGTCTGAGGAACTCCGAAGTAAAAACTCAACGCTTATTGTTTTCGTTGTTGATTTCACAACACCAAGAGGCTGTAAATTTCTCTGCTTGAGAAAGTACTCGAGAACGGCCATTCTCTGTTGCTGTAAATGCCTTTGGTGAGTAAGCAGCCCTTAAAATTATGCATTCCCTACACCAAGAAATTTTTTTTTTTTTAAAGATTTTATTTTTTCCTTTTTCTCCCCAAAGCCCGCCGGTACATAGCTGTATATTCTTCGTTGTGGGTCCTTCTAGTTGTGGCATGTGGGACGCTGCCTCAGTGTGGTTTGATGAGCAGTGCCATGTCCGCGCCCAGGATTCGAACCAACGAAACACTGGGCCGCCTGCAGCGGAGCGCGCGAACCCAACCACTCGGCCACGGGGCCAGCCCCTACACCAAGAAATATTTTACGTGAATAAAATCTTTCTTCCGTCACTCCCCAAAATTCTGTTTTAAGATGAACTGAAGAAAATTTTGCTATAATCCTCCAAATTCCTCGATATTATGAAGTAAAAATCTGTAATTAATCTCTTTTGACGTTCTAGGAAACACAAATCAAGATAATCCTCTTGTTTTGATAACATATTTGTCCCTCAGCTACTTCCTTCACCTTAAAAAAATTAAGGGGCCAGCCCCATGGCCGAGTGGTTAAGATCGTGTGCTCTGCCCAGGGGCTCAGGGTTTTGCTGGTTCGGATCCTGGGCACGGACTTGGCACCACTCATCAGGCCATGCTGAGGCAGCAACTCACACAGCAGAATTAGAAGGACCTACAACTAGAAGATACAACTATGTACTGGGGGGCTTTGGGGAGAAAAAGAAAAAATTAAAAAGAGAAGATTGGCAACAGATGTCAGCTCAAAGCCAATATTTAAAAAAAAAAATTAAGAATATCAAGAATGCTAGATAAAAGAAAAAAAACACTGTGAAAAAATTACTCTTCTTAAAAGTAATTATCTCCAGATACAATTCTTGGTAAACCTACTTCCTTTTCTTATATTTCAACTCCTACCTCATTTTGATTTAATGCAAAGGAATTAATGGACTTCCTTTAATACTTCTCTGCTTATTTTGAAGCTTTCTTCTTCTAGCTTTAGGTAAGAAGTCTTTAAAATCCCTTGGCTATTTCACCATTCTAGATTGTGACTTTTAATTTAGGTAGAGAATTATTATTTTCAACTGCCAACAGGAGACACAAAGAGAAGATTTAAATTTGGCAGGAGAATCAAAGTTAGATGTTTCACAAGTAGAAAATGAAACTTGAAATGACCAAAGAGCCCCCTGGTTGGTTGCAGTAGATTGCATCATAATGCCCATGGTAAAAATAATGGATTTTTCAGAAACTGGGTCTTTTCTAGCAAGAGTGCAACAAATGCATGTAAATGTACATCTGTGAAATAAATCTGCCACAGCTGTTGCACCTGGAAATGAGGTCTCGAACAGGAAGCCATTTATTATCATAATAAAGTGTATCTGTAATCTATACAGACCCCCCATTCCTTAAAAAAAAAAAAAAAAAAAATCCAGCTTGGAAATTTTCAAGACACTAGCTGACTTGAAAAAGAAAATGAGGAAAGGTTGATTAGAGAATAATCCTTATGAAATTGCAAGCTATGTATAAAGGACAACTAATATACACTTTAGAGCTTAATTTTCTTGCATTTGTATTTAAGAATGAGACTGATTTTACCCAGTGCCCAAATTCATCTCTAGAAGTACCTAAACTACGCAAACCTTAGATTTTTAAAGCAGTGTTGTTGTCAAATCGTCCTTGAAGATCTTCACGGCCTGCCCACTCCTAGGGACCAGTATATGCACCAGGAAGAAATAAATGTAAATTTTTCCTTTGAGCGTTTCCTACTCTTGAGCTCACAGTGCTGACAGAAACTTCCATCTCTTATGTACTCCTATCTGGTGCAGGTTAGATTCTGTAATATGGTCCTGCTCTGCAGCTCTCAGAAGCTGCCTGCCCCAGGAGCTTGTTCCACATCTATACCTTCTTTGATGATCTCCTTTCAACTAAGTTTTTGGTCCCATCAACATGGTTGCATTTTCTAAGCAGAAAATAAAACTACCAACATCCAAAGGCAAGAGTAAGAGGAATTAGAGAAACTCCAGATTCGTCTTAATCTCCTCCTCCCACCTCATTCTACTCTCCTTTTTGGCTGTGGTTATTCATGGCTCTTAATGCCCACTGCCACTGCCACCTCCCTGCTCCCACAGGCCTGAACTCAGAAACCTGGGGCGTGAGGTGGGATAAGGCACTGCGCCAGCCCTGGCAGTCCCCAGGAAGAGAGGAAATCGAGCTATCCAGCTCATGGCTGGCTCTTGCAAGACATTCTTATTGGTCCTAACACTAAACTTCAGCCACATTAAATTTAAAAAGAGAAGTTAGAAAAAATTTTCTTCCCATAGTGATGTTCCTTAATTCACCAGCTTTATGATTGTACCTATATATGAAATAACTATATATAAAGCACCTTAAAATAAGAATTCCCTCACCAAACTATTCTATACAGAATTATATAAAATACCTCAACCTATGAAAGCACAGTCCCATATGAAGTGAAAAAAGATGTATGTTAAAATACAAAATTAAAGCTACTATTCTCAAGTTAAAAGCGAATTTGGAAATGATGTAATTACTACCAAATGCCAGACACCTGCTTTTTGTCTTGTGCGGAACTTAAAATTAGTTATTACCCAAACGCCTTAGCCAACTTCATTGATTTCCATCAAGGATTCATAGAATGGAGCGGAGAATCCCCAAATACGCATAAGACGGCATCTAACAATGGTGTGTCTTTTAAAAATGAACCCAGTACTTCTCTACGTGTGATATTTCACTGCCTTATTTTCTAGCTCTCATAAGTTAGTTACCCAGTGCACTAAGTTGATTATTCCAGAATTTTTCCAAGCCAAAAGTTAAGCTGATGAGTATTTCCAGGGTCATCATCCATTCCCCTTTTTGAAAGAAGGTTCTAAATCTGCCCTTTTCCAGTCTTCAGGCACCTCATCAGTCCTCCACGAGCTCTCAAAAATGATATCTAGCGGTTCTGTGATGACTTCGGCCAATTCATTAAGTACTCTAGGATGCCAGCCATGGGGACCTGTGGATTTGAACATATCGGGGTTACTGGCGTTCTGCTTTACCCATCCTTCCCTAGCCCATCCTGGAGTCCTGCTCCTATTTTTTTAAGTCATTCTTGTCCCTCTCTGGTTCCCACATGGACTTTTGAAAAACAGCTTTAAGTCTCTGCTTGATATTGATCAGTTTCCTCTTTGAAGGTAATAAATGAAAAACGTATTTTATTTTTCTCAAGCCTATGTTTGGTTGGTCTACTTCTTTTTCCTTATGTGTTTCTTGTAAGAACAGGAAAGTAAAGCGAAACATCAGATAAACACATATCTTGCGATAATTTGCCTTCCTACATCATATCACTCAATACTACGTTTTAGCAACCTCGTCACAGAGTAACAGTCAACACACTGCAAGACATTCCAGAGGCTGCTTATCTCATGCTCAGAGGGTCCATATCTGTTCAACTTGTGTCTGCAAGTGCTAATTCAAAATGTACCTTCCAAAATAAAAAAGATTCATCTTTCATCATAATTATTTGTATGCATAAACAGTAACTTTTTCACATAGGCATTTAAAAAGAATAGCTGTGCATGAGCTGGGAAGAGATTAGCAAGGATTTCTCACAAAGCAGTAACCTCGTAGAATTCATTTGTTGGTGTGTGGTCATCTGCATCAGTGTTCTAGCATGGATATTATACTAATTATCTCCCAGCTCTGATTGGTGCTGACAGTTTTAACCCCTTCAGCGTCACAATGATTCCTCCAAAATTGAAAGACAGAAACAGATCATAGTTTCCTGCCCATCTGTCACGGCAAGGCCGTGTGCCCAAGATCCATTACAGATTAGAATGGACAAAGGAGAGGAAGAAAAGGAGAGTGCAGAGGAAGAATGAGGACCCCTTAGTCTTCCCACGTTTTTGGATATGACAGGTGAACTGTGTTGCTTAGGTTCAACTGTTTACTTGTCGTTTTTTTAACTAGAAAAGCTTTTGGAAAAGGTTGAATCAATTTTGCTTTCTTTTGTTTTGTTTTTCCCCTCCACTTCTTTCCAACCTTACCCCCAATTTTATCTCTTGCAAAAAAAAGTCATATTGCAGGCATCATTAAAAGACTCTGTTAAAAAACAATTCTGCACATGTCTCTAGGGTACAATAATTTGTTTTAGCACACGCCATTTTCACCCCTGCTCCAATAGCCACCTGCTGATGGCAATATGTTAACTAATATGTCATTATTAATTAGTTGGGGTAATATCATCCAGCAGTAGCATCTAAATGGATAGAAAGTATTATTATCGATGCTCAGGAAGTTTCTTTCTCCAGAGAATCAAGCTATTTTCAGGTCTTTTTTCCCCTGTAACACTAAGTAACCATATCTTACTAGGAATTAATATATTCAACAGCCAATACAAAAATGCATGAGTGTTTTTCATGTTCAATCTACAGATATGCTACAAAAAGAGTATAACCGACTACCCGTACTTGTGAAAATATTTCTCTAGTAAATATATTTCCAAATCAAAAAAATTTTAATATATTCAAATAGTCACTCATACAAACCCACAACCAAGCCAATGCCTCTATTAAAACACTGCCTGTTATGAACTGTGAAAAAGCATGTTCAATTCATCCTGACAAAACTAGGTTTTGTAGGGGGCCAGCCCGGTGGCCGAGTGGTCAAAGTTCTGGCCGGGTTCACGGGTTCAGATCCCGGGCACAGACTTACTCCACTCATCAGCCATGCTATAGAGGCATGCAACATACAAAATGGAGGAAGACTGGCATGAATGTTAGCTCAGGGCAAATGTTCCTCAAGCAAAAAAAAACAAAGAAAAAAAAGGAAGATTGGCAACGGATGTAATGGCAGGACAAATCTTCTTCACCAAAAAAAAAAAAAAACCTAAGTTTTTTGGGATGAGCGATAGGAAGGCACCTTAATATAAAGAAGGCAAGACTACTTGGTTTTTAATGTTCTAGTAAGTGAATAAATGAAAAATATTACACCAAAAATTATATTAACTATATAGTGCAAGGAAATTAGCGATTTCTATCAGAAAAACCAGACAGAGCCCCAGGTTACAGCATTAGGGAGTTACTAAAACCTTAGAAAAACCACAGCTAGGATTAGGAAAAGAGTCACATAGGGAGGAGGCAGCATCCTCATGTGACATTCTTATTAAAGGACAGAAGAGGACATTCTTATTAAAAGGACAGAGCCTCAGACGTCTGCCCAGCTGCATGTAGCTCTGCCTGAAGTCAGGAAGATGGCCTCACCCACCTGTAAAGGTCATTTCATTCTAGGAACCTAGAAAAGTAAAGAAAATGCCTTTGGCTGGGTTATCATCCAGCAAGGGCAGACACCCCCCATATTAAACTCATCAAAGATGAGGACGGACCATGAAGTCATTCACGAAACCAGCATCAAGCTAACAGCCTCCGAAACCTCTTGTCTTTGGTTCAACAGAAACAAATCGCATTCATTAAACAAGCCCAGCCTTGCAATTTGCTATTTTTCATTCTTTGCAGGAGAGGGCAGGAGGCAGACAAACAGGATTTCCGCAGTTGGTCCTGGAGAGTTTCAAGATGTGAGAGCAGTCGCCGAGAACAGTAATTAGCTGAACACATGTTGCTTCACGATCAGAGGAAACGTGAGTAATTTCCCTGTTCTGAATGCTCCCTCATGCTCTGGCGGCTGACACGCGTTGTGACATCCCCGATCCCGCTCTTGATAGGTCCCCCTCTTCAAGTAGAATAGAAACGAACAGATTTTTAAAATTCTGACCAGATTTAAGGAGAAAACTGCTGAAAATAAGTCTTATGGACAAATAAGCATTGGCAGTCCACCTCATTTCACAGAGCTGCTCCCACCACCACACGTTTTTCTTATTTCATTTTCCCCCTACATTATCTGGCATACGCCTGCAAAGATAAAAGCTTTTTCTTCACTCCACTGAGAAAAATAATAATCTTTCGATGTGTTTATAGTCTTCTTTGGATATAGCACTAAGTTGTCTTAAAAATCACGAGAGGAATTGCCTCAAATCTGGTTCTTTCTCAAAATTCATGAAAGCCGACTTCTGCAACAATAAATAGCAAGTTATATTTTTGGTTCTATTAATGCTTCCTGGAGTTTTGTTATTTTTAAAGACAGAGTTTCTAAAAAATGAACGCCAGCCGTTTGTAATGTGCCAAATTATATCTCCCTATTTCTAGAAAAACATTGCCAAGAAGTTTATAGGCCAGTTGGCCTAATTCTCTCCTCTCTGCTTTTGAGACCACTCTTGATCACGAGTTCTTATGTTAGGATCACCCAAGTCTAATTCTCGGGCTGAACTGTGATTTTCTGAGTTTTATTTGTTCTAGGCTTTTATGGGGGCTGAGAGGGGTGGGGGCAATTCTCTCATTTCACAGATATTTGGCAATTCTCCTAATCTATGTTAGAGTTCTGATCTGAGACATAGAGAGGGGCAGAAAAAGTTATCTAATGAATAAAGAAACTATTATCCTGTGGTTAAAAATTAAGATTTATGTGATTACTTTTTTTCTCAGTTGAATATTCTGATTTTTTTACTGACTTCAATTCTGTTAACTCCTTTTAGGCTGCAATTTCCGCCTTAAATAAAGGCAATCAGAGTTATACGTAGGCTAAACCATTTAGAAGTCATTTCTCCATTGGATATTATTCTAAAGGCTGTTGCTCCATTGCAGTTGGAGAACAACAGACATAAATTCCCCATTTGATTGCTGGGATCAAAAAATAAAACTCGTAACTGTACACTAATGAGCCATGCAATTTCCTTACAACTGGGGGGGTGCTGTCTCATAGGAAAAAATTAATAACGATGGTATAAATGCTGCCTTCTTTCCTCTTGAATGGCATAAGCGTCACAAAGCTGAACCTTTGGGGGTCGGTGATAAGACACAAGACTTTTTTATCTCATGACTTTCTCAAGCTAAGTTTACCAACATTGGGCCATGTCACACTGTCCTATCATTTGGGGACCAAGGAAGGCTGGGAATTTGCTTAGAAGGAGGGGGCTTCAACACAGCCTCATTTTACCTGCAAACTTCTCCGAGGGCAGAAACCGCATTTCACACTTCTTTATATCTCCCACAGCAACATCGTATATAACATCACACACTACTACTGCTGACTGATTGAATCCCCCACAGCATTGCTTTTACATACAATTTCTCACTAAACAAAGTTCCTACGGGGAAATTTTAGTCAAGCAAGTCAGATGAGGGTATATTTTCCTTTGCCTATAAAACAGAGAAAATATTATCCATCTATGTTCACTAAAGCCACGTGTGTCTTCATGGTCATCTTTCGGTTCCCCAAAAGGCCTCTGAGCCTCTCAGCAGCTGCGCTGGGGAAGGCCAGGCTGCCTTCCAGACCCAACAGGCTGGAGGATGCGACGTTGTTATACAATTAGCTGGCATATATGTCCTTTTTTCTGCTAGAGGAGGCTTACAGGGTACATTCCCCAGGGACTCTACAGACTAGAAAAATGTTTGTCCTACTCCAGAATGATCTACGTGCATTTTCTTTTTTTGACTTCAAACACAAAATACCCAAATGCTATATAAACTGTTCTCCACAACCATCCTATCTGTCTTCATCCTCAGTGTGCCCTTGGTGAGGCCTGATTTACTATCTACTTCCTGGAACAAATTCAGTGGGTTATAGTAAACCACACTGCTTCTCCCCACCTCCTCTCGACCCACACGGGTTCTAACCTTCACTCAGGATTTATCTGCAGGTTTTCAGCAACTGGAAAATAATCTGGAGAGGCTGAAAATTGTCCTACCCGCTTATTATTCAGAAATTTCTCAGAAACGAATTCAGAGATAAAAGACAAAGCATCTTTGTTTACGCCATCCTCAGGGCATTAACCGATTTTATAATTTTTCCAACTGCATAGCTATGTGAATTCCCGATTTCTTAAAGCACGTTGTTATACCCATCACTGAATATTCTGAATATGCTCAATTCCCACCCAGAGAATAGCCCACAGGGTTGTGGTCTGCAAGTGGTAACCAACACCAGGAGACCATGTTTGGAGGGCCAGGATCTCCTCACCACCTAGCGAGCCACATCTTATCTCTACCAGGAAGAAATTATCAGGACTCACTGTTGGGAATTCTGGACCGTTCTCTCAGTCATTTTATAATAATTAACAGCTGGTCACAACATGAAGCTGGGGCTAGGGCACCACTCTACCAAGAAGTTTAACAGTACAATTGAGGAGGCAAAATGGTGGCTGGCAGGGACGGTGTTTTTAAGAACAAAGAGAGAACTTGGGCATGGTTAAGACTTGAGTGGAGGCATTCCATGGAAAGAGAATAAATGCAAGAAAACAAAGGGATAATTATGGACCGTAAATATTACTTGGGCCAACAGTAGAACCAAGGGGAGGGGTTAGTCTTAGAGGGGAGAGGGGTAATTCCTCATCAGAAATAGAGGAAAAAAACAGATGGCAAAGCTGCCAACATATTTCGAGGTTAAGGAGAGAGGGAGGGGGGAGCTCATGTGCCCTGGACTTCTAGTTCTCAGTAATGACGGAGCCAAGGCTATCAGCCGAAGGGGAGGTGGAGGGACGGGGGGCAGTTTTAAGGAAGGGGGATGTCTGAAATAGCCACCAAGGGAACTGTGACATCAAGTCTCCAAATACCACCCAAAACAGTGATCAAGACACAGACCTAGAAATGAGCCATATAAGTCCAGAAGAGAGATAATGATAAACGCTAGAGAGTGCTCAATACCAGTGTGTCGTCCTCCGGTGAAGCTCTTTAAAACATATTGGTGGGTCTTCGGTTGAAAGTCCTCTTGATGACTGTCTTAGTCTGTTTGAGCTGCTATAATGGAACACCATAGATTGGCGGGCTTATAAACAACAGAAGTTTATTTCTCACACTTCTGGAAACTGGGAAGTTCAAGATCAAGGTGCCTACAGATCCAGTGTGTGGTTCATAGACACCATCTTCTCACTATGTCCTCACATGGTGGAAGGACAGAGGGAGCTCCCTGGGGCCTTTATCATAAGGGCGCTAATCCCATTCATGAGAGCTCCACCCTTATGACCTAATCACCTCCCAAAGGCCCCACCTCCTATACCATCACATTGGGGATTAGGTTTCAACATATGAATTTGGGGGGACACAAACATTCAGTCTAGAGCACTGTCTGTCTCCAACCAGGCTCATGGGCTGCTCGCTTAAGGGTTCTCGTCTCTCTGTCCCTCCTTGCCTCTCTCTCTCATCCACCTACTCACAGTAAAATCATCCATTATTATGGACAGTGGTCTTTGAAATCACCATTAACACTAATCTGCTAACTCTTTATTATGATTATCAGCAACATAATGGCTATTAATAGCATGTTTACTGTATATAGTATGATTATTATTCCCCTGGCAACAGTCAACAACTATGTACTAATATTTATTGAGTGACCATCTTGTGTGCCAGGCACTGTACTGAGAACATCACATATTTATCCATAATCTCCTTTACTTCTCACCACAAGCCAACATGATGGCTGTCATGGATCCAATTTTATAGATGAGGAACCTGAGGCTTTACAGAGTAGATAACCCGGCAGGTCAAAGGGCAAATCAGTGGCAGAGCAGTTCTGTCCAACAGCAAAGCCCAACCTTGTAAAAGTATGTGTGCTCTCCCAATCATGTCTGACTGCAGCTGTGCAGTAGTTGAATAGTGTTCCTCAAAACTCACATCCACCTGGAACCTCAGAATGCGAACTTGGAAATACAGCATCTGCAGATGGTTCAGGCCGGCAAGACGAAATCATCCTGGACTTAGGGTGGGCCCTAAATCCAGTCACTGATGTCGTTCTAAGAAGAGAGAGGACAGAGGGAGACACACACAGAGAAGGTCATGTGAAGACAGAAGCAGAGAACAAAGTGATGCAGCCACAAGCCAAGGGACGCCAGGAACCACCAGAAGCTGGAAGAGGCAAGGAAGGATTCACCCCCAGAGCCGGTGGAGGGAGCGTGGCCCTGCCAAAATCTTGATTTCGTACTTCTGGACTCCAGAACGGTAAGAGAATAAATTTCTGTTGTTTTAAGCCACTCGGTTCGTGGTCCTTTGTTACAGCAGCCTCAGAAACTAACACAGAACCCTTTCACGGAAATACGTAATTTCCATAGGAATATTTTTAATCACTTCATTGCTTTTGGCCGTATATGAAAATGTGATTTTGAGGCAAAAGCCATTTTATTTTTATTCAGAATATTAAATGTTGTGCATAATGCTTACTTAGATATTTTATTTAACATCATTCATAACATGCGAGGAAAATTTTGACTTTTTCCTATTAAATAAATGAGGCAAACTGGTTAAATTAATTATGTAAGAAAAATATGATTTATAAAAAATACATTAAAACTATATACTGTGTTTATACATGGACTGCATGTATATTAAAATGCAAACTGAGATTTAACTATTTGCTACAGCATCAAAAATAGAAAATAATAAACATTTACAACAATTGCTTTTCTGTTGCTTAATGTCCACTGGTTTATTTATTATTTACTTGAATATTTATGATTTGCTTTAAATTGCAAGTCAAGAAAGAAGGCTTCAGTGGCTATTTGCAAGCATTTCTCTATGCATAACACACTATATACATGGATGTTTTTATTTCCAGTAAGTCAAAATTGAATATAATTGCCAGTATTTTTCTGTTTTCATATTAGTTATTGAAGAATGAGAGTAATGTGCAATGTAAGCATATC
This sequence comes from Equus asinus, assembly GCF_041296235.1. Lineage (NCBI taxonomy): Eukaryota > Metazoa > Chordata > Mammalia > Perissodactyla > Equidae > Equus > Equus asinus. Next base: position 123,169,710 of record NC_091790.1, on the reverse strand, counting down.
TGAGCTCTATGAGGCTTTCATTTTAAAGAGGAAAATATTTAAATAATTTTCATTGATATACTAAACATATATAATAAAACAGTCACTATTCTCAACCTGGAAAAGTTTACTGACCCTCTGTCAGCTCAGGAAGCTCCAGCTGGAAACCACTGCAAGATTCTATATCAGCAGTTCTCAAACATTTGGTCCAGGAGCTATTGCACTTTCAAAAACCATCCAAAGAGCTTTCGTTTATACGGGTTTATAACTATTGACATTAACTGAATTTGAAATTACAAACGAGAACTGTTTAAAATAATTATTTAATTCATTTAAAAATAAAAATAGTAAATGAATTCTACGTTAACATAAATATTTTTATGAAAAATAAATATATTTTTCCACAAAATGAATAAGACACATGGCATTGTTGTGCATTTTTGCATATCTCCGTAAAGGCTGGCTTGATAGACTACTGGCTTCTCACATCTTCCACATTTGATCTGTGGCAATACGTTTTTTTAGTTGAAGTCTATGAAGAAAATCTGGCCTCACACAGATGTGTCATTAGAAAAAAGGAAGAGAATTTGAATAGCTTTTCTAGATAGATAATTGAAGATAATTTTTTTGATACCATACCAAAACTCGACAACAGATAGTTTCTTTGGGGCCAGCCCGGTGACACAGTGGTTAAGTTTGCACCGTCTGCTTTGGCGGCCCAGAATTGACAGGTTCAGATCCCAGGTGCAGACCTACATGCTGTTCATCAAGCCACACTGTGGTAGCATCCTACACACAAAATAGAGGAAGATTGGCACAGATGTTAGCTCATGGACAGTCTTCCTCAAGCAAAAAGAGGAAGAATGGCAACAGATGTTAGCTCAGGGCCAATCTTCTTCACCAAAAAAAAAAAGAGAGAGAGAGAGAGAGTCAGCTGCAATGAACTTTTCGTACTCTATCTACCACATTAAAATTATCTTGTCCTATTAATGGATCTCTTCCCACATATGATTTGGGAACATCATGTATTGGTCATTCGGAATATATTGAGTTCCTGAGTTAAGTGCATCTTCCAAATGTTAACACATATCATTATTCAATATCAAAAAATAACATTTGTTAATATCACCACCCATCTCATAAAAAGCCTTCAAGTATGGAGAAACTGTCAAGCTCACTGTGACAGATACAAGTTTTCCAAAAATAAAATTTTTACTTGAATAGTCAAATTTTATCATTAACAACAAATATTGTCAATTGTTTTTCTGGAAATAGTAAGTTCACTTTATTCACCTTCGAGCAATTATCTGCCAAAACCCAAGTCTCAATAACCATGGTTCGTTCCACAGTTGTTCTTTCAAGTAAAAAAGATGTTCCATGAATAAGGCAGTTGATTCAGCTAGCAACTCAAACAACAGCATAAGTGATTGGCAAGAAGATAAGGTTCTCACACACAGACACACACACACACACACACACACGCACTTCCATTTGCAATAGAAGTCTTTGTGAGTAGCTCCATTTTGTTACACAGAATATTAAAAACACACGGACTCAAAGGTTGAGATTTAATAAACTTATTAATTTCCACTGCTTCATCAAGGATATTTTAAGGAAAATGGCCTTTTTGGTGCACGGGTGTGGGTGAAGAATAGAGTAATATGGTCTGGTGCCCTCACCTTGATGGGCACTAGAGCGCTGGCATTTCTACCCACTGTTGCTTTTGTGCACCCAGTGCAAATGTCCACATGGTGAAAAAGGCACGCGATGTCACAGTATTGTTACGAAATTATTATTTCTTTGTAGACCCCCTAAAGGGGTCTTGGGGAGCCCTAGGGGTCTGTGGAACACACTTTGAGAACCACTGCACTACATCACTTCTAGATGAAAGAGTCAAGGTAGACGTCATAAGATCAGCATCAGCAAGCCTCAGATCCACGCACCATTCTGGAATGCAAGGCTGCCCTTTGAAATCACTAACAGAGACTCTGCCTTTACCCTCCTGGCCCCCATCGGGCTCAGCCCCCGCGACCCTAGGAAGTCTGGAGCCTTCCTGCCATGAAGGTGAGTTGCCTTCCCGCTCCTGTCTGGTGACAGGGTTTGCAGATTGTTGGGCTGATCAGGAAAAATGCTTCTCTAAGGGACTGTGCATGCCAGCCTTGACAATAACAAGAGCTTTTGAAGTGACTCAGGCAATTCTGAGCACAGCCAGCCTGCCAAATCAAAATAACCTGCGGGCTCCTGGCGTCCAGTCCCGGCTCCCCGAACACTGAAGCGTGGTCTCCACTGGGCCTTGACCTCACCTGCCAAATTGGAATGGGCAGGGAAGCAAGACAACAGTCATAATCCTCTTTAGCAACTCCTCGGAAAGCACATTTGCATGTTTAGTGGCAGCCAGAGTGAGGGACGATCCACGGGATCTGTGTTGTTTCTATCATTCTACTTCTCTGGTTTTGGCAGGGGAAAGAGGGACACTCTCAAATGTCTCATGAAAGCCACACACTCTGATGCCATCATTCTGGGTCTCAAGGACCATCGGCTAATTGCTTTAAAAGAACAGTTCTTATAAAGTCATCTGAATAATCCTCAAGATGCTGGCCTCGTACAAACGAACTCTGAGGACATATAAATGGGTTACAACAAGCAGCAAATATGTAAATAGGACTGAGTTCCATCATACACTGGCGGTCTTTACCACACACACTTGCTGTTAGGAAGTGACAGTTCTAGAAGGTTTGGGAGCAAAGCCCAGATCAAAGGTCCTTGATGTTACAGTCCATTGTGTCCAAAGTAAGCCCAGGGTAGCTGTGTGTGTGTGCATGTGATGTTGAGGGGTGGGGGCAGGGAATGGAGGACACATGGGGTCCTCAAACCAAACCAGCCCATCCTCCAGGTGTCCCTCAGCTGTCATCACATCCCTTCCTGCCAGGACAGAAGTGAAATCCCCTGGGCGTAGCAGTGCAGGGCTAGAGATCCACGCTCAGACCCTGGAAGGAAAGCACAGGTTTACTGCTTCCTGGGTGGGTGACCTTGGGCACATTATTTACCCTTACCACTCTGTGCTTCAGTTTCCCATGTATAAAATGGGAACAATGGTAGTACCTCCATCTCGGAGTGTTATGAGGACTCATGAGCTAATATTTGTAAGACTGTTTAGAACAGTATCTGGCACAGTGGAAGTTTATATAAGCGTCTGGATGTTTTTTCCAACACCTACCCCACCAAAGGCATGGAATTCTATTTCTTCGTTCAATCACAGAGTGATATAAACCCACCCCAAAGGAGGCATAGATCCTCAGGCACAACTTCAGAACAAAAACACACTGGATGTGGGGCACCATTAAGTTAGTCATCCACAAATGTTATTAGAATAAATCATGAGTAATGTGTATGCTTTAAGCACTGTCTAGCCATTAACTTTTAAAAATTTCACTCAGCTTTGTGAAGCATGCCCTACAGAACACAACTACCATGGTAGTAGTTCTCAGCTTGTTCAAGCATGAAGAGTTCTTTAATTGTTTTAAAAACACAGACCCTCTCCCCCACAGGGCACATGCATGCATGCGTGCGCGCACACACATATAAAAAAGAGTAACTTGACTCATATTTTTCTTACTTTCCTACTGCCCTTTAAATGAGAAAATTACTGCTTTCAAAGTGACCAAGAATTTAAGAGCATCTTCAAATAAATTTATATAAAACATTATTTATGTAGAGATCCACTGACAATGGTTGGTACCCAAACAGGTTCCGGGACTGGTCTTAACTCCTCAAGGGTCTGTGTTTCTCAGATTAGGAGCCCCTTTTCCAGAGGAACAGAATCAGAAGCTAAAATCACATTCTTAAAGAAATTCAAATACATTAAAATAAAAATTGATTAAGCAAGGGAAAAGCAAACCCCAGAATCCCGCCTTCAATATAACACTGAGGGGTCACTACGTTCTTGATTCGTTAGCGTACAACAGGCAAGAACACTTCAGAGCAGAACTGCAAGAAGTTAAAGGCCAACATTTTTTACGTCTTAAATCAGAATAGTTTGCTTTGCTCTCCACACAATCCTCCACAGTTGGGCCTTACAATTTTTCATTGTTTACTCCTTCGGGCATCCTACCCACTGCAGCAAAGACGTTCGACAGAGAAACTGATAATTTCATGTCATTTCTGCAGGAACCGCGGCTGGTTCCAGAGATAATAGAAGGGACTCAAATTTCCTGGAACTAATACAGATCCATGGAAACAACCCCAAGCAAAAACACAGAAGCTCAATGGATTGGATACTTTTCAGAAAACTCAAAACCAAGATAACAAGAGATTTTAGAAGCCCTCTTCTTTTGATAGGCGTTTCCCCTGTATGACATGGAACGAAATTCTGACTTTGTCCTGAAGATAAAATAGTATTTAAAATAGATATACACAGAATATAGTCAACAATATTGTACTAATTTTGTATGGTGACAAATGATGACCAGTCTTATCAAGGTGATCATTTCATAACGTGTGTAAATGTTGAACAACTACGTTGTACACCTGAAATGAACACAATGTTGTATGTCAACTATACTTCAATAAAAAAATATATATGTCTGCCGAAATACATTTAGGAATAAGGTCTTCAATTCTTTCCGTTTTTACTTTTCATTCCTTTTGAGATCACAAGTGAAATAACCTTTCCCATTACTGCCTTTCGCTATCACTTTAAAAAGGAGTTGTTTTTATTTTAGGCCATAATGTGCAAAATCATGCTACTTAACACTAGATTATATTCACACATCATGCAAGTTAAATAAAGACACCTTGCTGATTTCTTAATATAGATTCAGCTAAGATTAGTTATGCATCTGCCACCTTAACATTCAGATTGGGGGGAAAAAGCCTTAGTTAAAAATCGCACTTGCATTGTAAGTGCTTAGAATTTCATGGTTCATTTCAGAGCATCACAATCAAGAATTTAATTATGTCGAAAAAGAATGGTATCTTCTTAACAGCTCAGATTACATCCCTCTCAATTTCTCTCCCTCCCCCTTCAAACGCAGATTCTTTTCCTTAACCTCTATGGACTTGTTTTCTGGCCTATGAAATCAGGAGTTTGGTGAGATGATTTTAAGATAACCCCTGGTTCTATCATGCTGTGGTTTTAAGACTTCTAGGGAATAAGAGACTGATGAGGGGGCGAAGAGGAAGCAGAGCCAGGGCGCTATGGGAACTCGGCCAGTTAAATTCCTAAACAAGGCAACATCTCCCATGATGCCAGACAAATGTCCCTCACGGCACTGTCAGTGGACTGGCAACCTGGAGTGGAAGGGCAACATGGTACTACAGAACCACCAAAATCTCAACTGTGTTTTAACACCTGAACATTTGCCTAATGACATGTTATTCAACCAATCACTGAATCTCAAAAAACGTGGATTCCTCCCAACCAAGACCTGTGTGTGACGGCATCAGGACGAACTGAGAACTAACGACAGGAGACTCATCTGTGTGTGTGGGAGGGAGGTCTTATTTTTGCAATAACTAAATCTAACAAAAACTTCCAGGCTGAGTAGCAAGTGTTTGTGGTTTCCAAGTTTCTATAAATGCACAGAATAATCCTTTACGCTGCTGAATTACTTAAATATTTCACCCTGGTGTGGATAATGTTCTGATTGGTTCAGTTAAATGAGGGTCTAACTGGCGATGAGTCCTGTTTCCCCAGTAAACAGAGCCTGAGACAGTTTATTTGGGAATGTGATCCCAGAGAGGAGAAGTGAAGACCAGGAAGACTGAAACAAAGGCGGGAAAGCCAACACAAGGATGCATTATGGAGCTGGCCACTGGGTGACGTGTTGCCCAGTTATGCAAGACCTTCCGAGGAGCTTTGGGAAATGCATCTCAGAACCACTGATGTATGAGAAGAACGAGGGAAACATTTATCCCTCAGCTTCCATTGCCCATTTGTCAAAGTTTGCCTTGTAGGTGTAAATTTCCCCGCACTTCCTGTTTACAAACCTGAGTGCCTGGTCAGATCCCATGAGTGCATGACAAAATCAGGAGTGCCTGGACAGAAAGCATGAAGCACAAGCCTAAGCCAATGAGCTATCAGGCTGCATCCAAGTGATGCTGGCTGAAGCCTGTGCAAAACTCTTTGCTCAGCAGTGGCTGGAATACAAATTAAGGCCAAGATGGTTTGAACTGGTGCACATAAGTATCAGGCATGTGTATCAGTCAGGATAGGCCGCTGATGCTGCAGTAACAAACGACCCCACAAATTCAATGGCTTACAACAACAAACGTTTCTGTTTCACTCATGCTACTCATCCAAGGTGGGTCTGCTATGGCTCTGTGCTATTTTCTTCACTCCAGGACCAAAGTTGACAAAAGAGTCTCCATCAGGAACATTGCCAGTTATTGTGACTTGAGGGAAAAGATTGAATTTGTGAACCATGCACAGTTTTGTAAAGCTTCTGCCGGGAAGGGATCCACATCACTTTACTCACCTTTCATTGACCAAAGCATGCCATGTGCCTACTTGTAGGTCAAAGGGCTGGGACCTATAATACTCCACAGAGAGAGGCAATGCAGGAAGGGAATATGGAGGAGAGTAATAAAATCTATCACAGTGTGCCTTCATTTTCATGGGAGAAAAGCCAAGGATAGGAGGAACAATTCTCTTTAGGGAACCCTGTGCAAATTCTTTCACAGCACCATCTTTTCTTTGAGCACATGGCCATCCAATATTTAGAAATATTAAGTCCCAATGAAAGACAGCAGTTCTTTTCCAGCAGATCCTTTTCTAATGAGGAAAAAAAAGAAAGAAAAAAAAAGCATAGGGGATCTCTCAGGGGAAAGCATTATGTTGTGAATGTCTTCACTTTGTCGACGTTGAGACAGTTCTCAGAAATCACAGATGGAACGACTTCTAAGGAAGTTAACGACAAGAGCTGAGGCTAGGCTTCAATACTCCGTATTCCCATTCCAGGGTAAAGTGGATAGAAAACATTATATGGTCATAATTTTATATTCAAGTTACATGAAAAGTATATATATTTTCCTGAAAATCTGTTTTTGTAATGTTACCAACCTAACATAAACATTTTTAAATAGCTAGGTTAGCACGACACTGACAAGAAAAAATACAATTTAATTCATTAATAAGTACAACTGTAAATAAACATGTTACAGTTAGAGCATTTGATTTGCCAGCCTGCTGACCAGAGATATTCAGTTCTTTCTATAAACTTAAGAAGCATCAGAATTGTGTCAGATGAAATAACCAAGAGGCAAGATGTTGGATAAGCCTCGTTTATATAAAGGGAGTGCATATTTGGGAAAGGAAAATGTGACCTCCAGGCGTTTACTTAATTTGATGGTGACAACCAGTGGCAACCATTTCCTTCATTTAGTCATTCAATCACTATTCACTGAGCACCCATGATGTGCACAGCACAGTTCTACGCCCGAGGCTTACAGTGAAGAGCGAGGTAGCCAATGTCTCTCCCCTCAGGGAGTATACACTTTAGGAAGGAGATGAGGGATGCAGAGAATAAACAACTAGACATGCAAATAACCAAGATAATTTCAAATTAGGTCACATTCTGTAAAGACAGTAAAACAGTCACATGATAGAGTGAGAGGTGGGGTGTTAATCTATAAATGATGGTCTCTCTGAGTGGACAACCATGTAAGAAAATGATCGAACCACTTATGTAAAACTATAATACAGTTTTTAGTAATAGTTTACATTATCCTATAAGGGCTATTATTGCTCTATTAAGATCTTTGAACAGATTTCACCTTCTGTGCCTTTGCTCCACTTCCCATTCCCCATAAAATCTCTCTTTTAATTGGCCATTACTATATTTTTTCTTGTATTTATTAAATGCAATTTTATGATTGCAGCTAATTTAAAAATCAAGCAAGATATTTTATATTACCATTACCTAAATTAAGCTGCTTTTAAGTATTTTCTATATATCACGAAGCCTTTGAAAGAAAATTCATCCTCTCTCTCACCAATCCCTGCCACCCATCTTCCCCTACCCACATCTAATTCTTGTTGTAGAAAGATTTCCTACCTTTAAAATCTGTATTTGGGCAAAAATACAGGTTCCAGTAAACAAAAACTTCCTTTCCAACCTATCCTGGGTAGACACATGTACACGAGGCAGAATTCTAAGAATGACTCCAATGACTCTTGTCTTTGTCCAACCCTTTTCATGTGGGTGGAACCTGTGAATGTATCACAAGATGTCACTCCCAGGATCAGGTTACATTGTATGACAAAAGGCAGATTACTCTGGGTTGGTCTGATCTAATCTTAGGCCTTCAAAGGCAGAGGGTTTCTCTGGTTAAAGGAAGTCAGAGAGATTGGGAGCAAGAGAACTCGGCTCACGACTGCTGGACTGAAGATGGAGGGGTTACACGAGAAGGAACGGAGGCAGCCTCTGGAAGCAGAGTGGCCCATGGCTAACAGCCAGCAGAGAAATGGGGACCTTGGTCTGTACCTCAAGGAACTAACACGAGGTTAGATGCAGATTTGCCCCCAGTCCTTCAGCTGAACCCTTGACTTTGGTTTTAGAAGACCCCGAGTAGTCCAGCTTGCCCAGAATTTTGACCTACAGAACTATGAGATAACAAACAGGTGTGACTTTTAGTCATTAAGTTTGTGGTAATTTGTCATGCAGCAATAGAAAACTAACACAACATGTAACCAGCTTTATCAACTGAAGTGCTCTACTGTTAAACAGCTAAATAATGGCTCCTTCCCACCTTCGGAATGCGCACCATTAATTCTAAGGAAAGGAAGGGAATTCCCTGTGGGAGAGGGAGGGCAGGGTCGGATCGGTGATGGAAAAGCAGGACCCAATGTGGGACAGACTAATGGAAATCATACTGAATCACTTTCCCTGCCCGGTTGTGGTGTTATGCTTGTGCTGGACCATGAACTACTCAAAAGGAAGGAAAGAGGCAGAACAGCTAGGATCAACAAAAATGCGCCAAGCCACAAGTGATAGGAATTTGGGTACAACCAACCGGTTTTCTTTCCAATTCTTAGTACATGGAGTGGAGGAGAGAGGGGAGATCGTGAAATGGTTTAAAAGATGGCATGCCTTTATGGCATTTTTCCAATTACAAATTCACATGATTACACACAGTTCAGAAGCATTTACATCCTGCAACAGAGGACACACTGTGTGCTCACCTAATACCCTTTGATTTTGCTTTTCCTTGGCACAAAGGCAGGCTATTGTTCTCAGGTTCCTCTACCAACAGGCTGGGGACATCTGATGGAGTTCTGGCCAATGAGATGTGAGTAGAAATAATAGAAGTCATTTCCAGGCCACATTCTTAAAAAGTATCCCAAGCCAATCTTCAGTTTTCTTGACCCTCAAGAGGCCATGTGTTGAGGTGACAGGCCACTAGATGGAGGGAGCCTGGATCTCTGAGTCACTGGATGGAAGACAGCCTCCACTGACACACACTGGACCTTGCAGGAGCCAGAAATAAGTATTTGTTATGTCAAGGCTTTGCGATTTAGGGAAGGGGCTGACATTTTGTTACTGCAGCACAGCTTAAAAATATTAACTCATCCTGAATAATACATATATATCTTTTCATTTGATTTAACAGGTTTAGACAGAATCTCTTTATCTTAGACTTTTTCTTGATTTAGTACAACACCCAAGCATTATACAAGAGCATCAACACAGGAATTTGAATATCAAATTTAATTACTGTTACAAGAAATTCATATTCTGACATACCTGATACTCACACTAGATGATTTCTGTCTTACATAAAACGACAATGAGAAGCATATAAATCCTGATATTTTTGTATATATACATATAAGTTTACACATGTACACATAATTATTAATAATAAGAATAACGACAAATTCCTTCCTGTAATGTCAATTTATTTATTTATTTATATTTTTTTTTGAGGAAGATTAGCCCTGAGCTAACATCCATGCCCATCCTCTTCTACCTTATATGTGGGACGCCTACCACAGTATGGCTTGCCAAGCAGTGCCATGTCCGTACCCGGGATCTGAAGCAGCGAACCCCGGGCCGCTGAATCGGAACATGCGCACTTAACCGCTGCGCCATCAGGCCAGCCCCTGCAATGCCAATTTAAGCGTAATTATCCTTAACTATATCTCTACCCCTCAAAGCCCCACCCCCAAATCAGGAGAAAGGTTTACGTCTCTGATCTTTTCAGGCTAATTTAAGCAGTATCAATCTGGAATAAAGACAAGTCTAAAATGAAAACTAGCATTTCTTTAACACAGAGAAGGACGCACAATGAGAAGTAAAACTTATTTTCCTGATCATTCAGAAAAGGTGTTAACTATTTATAACCCAGGAGGCAGAAGTGAACACACAGGCCATCTAACCCAGTCACCCATTTTTCCATTTACTTAAAATGATTTTCAAAAGACCTAAGCAGAGACAAAGGGCTAATACGTATTCTTTAATGTACAAGATTATAATTAACCTAACGTCTGTTTCAAATTTACTATTATCTATTAAAGAATAAATAATTTTACAGCCCTCTAATGTAGCTCTTAAGCTTTAAATCACTGACCATAACTAATAAGCAGCTTAATAGCAAGAACACCCTAAATAGAGCCACAGACCGCAATTTCACTGGGCGTAAATCATCATCATTTTTAATGCAAAGGCAACAGCAAATCTCGGTAATTACTGGGTGCATTTTGAATCACTTTTATTATTACTGCACTGGCCCCATTAAAAATCCAAAACACTGAACTGCATGGAATATAAAACTGGAATTATGATACCCTACAAACTCTAATTGAAATCCATAAATTCTCTCCTCGTATTCAGAATTATTTTGTTGCCAAAGAATTTCAGCTATTCAGAATTAAGTTTGAAAGCATTTGCTTTGTCTAGAGCAAGAAGAAAGAGCATCTCACACTGCCAAATTTGGAGAGTCAATGTTAGAGCTAAATTATGTGGATGCTTTCTTATTTCACATGTCTGAAGCAAACCATAATATGCCGAAAATAATAAAAATAAAATGGAAAAATAAAATAGAATATACCATCCACAAAAGGATATTAAATGTACATCCCTTCCCGAACCACTGTCACTCTCTCCCACACTCACCCAATGGCATGTAAAGGGGACACAGACATTGCAACATCAGCATTAATCTCCTTACTAAAAACAACAAAGGGATGTCACTAAATTTACCAAAGAGTAACAAGGACAACATTCTTACTTGTGTGCATGTGAGAAATGAACACAGGATGAGTCACCAAGCCATTTTGAAGGGTGGCGATACTATGAACATAACTTTCTGTGTAAGTTTAATGGCTAATGATTTACTAACTGCCTCTTAAAAATATTCTGTAAATTCTGGAGTTCACATGAATGCATGCATGCAGATCTACTATTTATTATCTACATCATACAGCTGAGCCTCAGTGTAATCATCCTATTAAAATCAAATTTCCTATATATTGACTCTTACTAATTTGCCTGATGGCCACAATAGAGTTTATAGCCCTTCAAAACCAACAATTCCCTCATAATAAGGTTGTGCCACCACAGGGAGTCTTTTTATAAATTACATACATTATAATATTCTATTCACACTATACTGGCATCTTATGGGCCTTAATCTCCATCGGGTATCTTAATTTTACCTCTATAAGGACAGGATTTTCCTCTCCCTAGAACATTCCTTTCCCATTTGACATGTGTGCTTATATGTTAGATTCTTCTGGAAAGCCCCTACTGCTCCTCCCAACTCATATCTAGATCTGACTCAAAGTCCATCGTTTGTGTTATAAATTCCCAATCACCCCATTCTGAAGAATTCATTCTTCTTATTCCAAACTCTTAGTTCATTTACTAACCATCCTGACTTCCATCTTTGCTGCCTTAAACTATCACTTAACGTGTGCAGTTCATATTTCACAAATTCCTGTCTTTTCTTTTTCTTTTTTTTTTTTTTAAAGATTGGCACCTAGGCTAACAACTGTTGCCAACCTTCTTTTTTTTTTTAAGGATTGGCACCTGGGCTAACAACTGTTGCCACTTTTTTTTTTTCTGCTTTATCTCCCCAAACCCCGCCTGTACACACTTGTATATCTTAGTGGCAGGTCCTTCTAGTTGTGGGACGTGGGTCGCCGCCTCAACGTGGCCTAACAAGTGGTGCCATGTCCGCACCCAGGATCCGAACCCTGGGCTGCCACAGTGGAGCGCAGGAACTTAACTACTCGGCCACGGAGCCGGGCCCCCTGTCTTTTCTTATCACCTATAAGTTCATCAATAGAGACCATATCTTAGTGCTGAAATATTAAAGAAAATTGTCCATAATTCTCAACACTTAACACTTCCATGATTTTAGACCTAGATGTCCTTTTTCAAGTTATTTAGACCTAAATATTGTATATTCTGGTCATTAAATCCAATTTGGCTCTATGAAAATCAAACACACAAAAACACCAATACGAAGACTCGGTAAATTTTTAAAAAATTAAAATCTTTTCACTGCTATATAAGTTCATTAAGGTCTATAATTCTGACCTTGCTCTCCTTGGAACGGTCTCCAGCAGTGGAGTCTTGTCAGCCACAATGCGCTCATCTGAAACTGTAAAAATGCTTCTAGATGTCAAGATGGATGCTTGTGTTTAAGCAAATCAATGCAAGCCAGGCAAAATACACATCTTTCAACAGAGAAAAAGAATTTTGCAGCTAGAAGGAATGTGACTTCAAATCTTGATTTTGTCAGTCTACGGTCTTGGGACACGGGTTCAGTGGTTTAAAAAACTGGAATGGGGAATAGGGGCAGAATGACACGGGTCAGTGTTCTGAAACCACGCTCCACCAGTCCCCAGGCTGCTGGGAGCAGGGAAGGCGAGCCGGCTCCTGTTCCTTGCCCCATCCGTTCCCTCAGACAAGCCACTGTTAGCTCTGATTTCAGGTTTGGGATTCCTTATACGATTGTGCCTCAAAAAAGGTTCTACAGGAAAAAGAAACAATGAAAAGCCCAATCCTTTCACCTCTGACGTGGCAGGTCTCTATAAACGCTCTCACTTTATATAGCAGGAAACTCCAGCTGTACAGGTAAAGGGCTCGCCTCCCTCGGGCCCAAAACTAAAGCAGCCAATGGCAGAGCAGGGATCTGACTGCCACACTCTGCTGGCTGTCCCTCTCCTCCATTCAAGGCAGGCCACATCCACACTGTGGCAGGAGGTGACCTGCAGTCCTAGCCCCTTGTTGTGGTCCAGGCTGAGAACTCACACTGGGGCTTGTGATGATTAATTTAATGCATCAGCTTGGCTTGGCTATGGTGCTCAGTTTTGGGGTCAGAAACAATCTAGATGTTGCTGTGAAGATATTTGTTAGATGTGATTAACATTTAAATCAGTGGACTTTGAGTAAAGCAGATTATCCTCCATAATGTGGGTGGGCCTCATCCAATCAGTTGAAGGCCTTAAGAGAAAAGACTGAAGCCCCACTGAGAAGGAAGAATGAAGGAATTCTGCCTCCAGACTGCCTTCAGGTTCAAGACTGCAGCATCAACTCTTCCCTGGGTGCCCAGCCTGCTGGCCTGCCCTGCAGAGTCCACACTTGCCAGCCCCCACAACTGCATGAGCCAAGTCCTCAGAATCAGTCTCTCTCTCTCTCCACACACACACACACACACACTCTGTTGGTTCTGTTTCTCTATTGCGGGCGGGGCTCCTCATCCTTCTGGATGCCCAGTGACTCTCTCACTGTCTTCCGCCACCACTGATGTGGTTGCGAATCCTGACATCTGTCTTTCTGATCTCGGCCTGAAAGCTTGTTTGATTTCCTAAACGCTCCCCTTGCTTGATTAAAGGCAGGTCCACCCTGAGGTTGAAGCCTCAGGGCTTCCTACCTGGGCTTTCCCAGGCCTTCTCCTAATTGTGTGTTCTGTTCCTTAAAAAGGGTCCTCACAATTTTCTGAGCTTCATCTCCGTAAGACGTGGCTCTGCCCCGGGGCTCGATGGATTGTTCCGGAACCCCACATTGGAGGCTGAGCTCTGAATGTGCAGACCTTGCCTCGGGCAGGGCTGCCAGACTCCTTCCCCGTCCGCAGCCTGTCCATTCCTAGGGCCAGGCTGCACTGCAGCGGGGACAGCATGGGGAGTAAAATACGACGCTCCTTCAAATCTCCACTCAGAAGAACTTGCGTTAACCTTTACTACTCCAAATCCAGAAGCGACTGTAATAAAAAGGCCTCCTCAGTGGGGGGCTGCTAAATATTTACTAACCGGCTCTCCAGGGAGAAAAAGATGTATGCACACATACACATGCATAAATTTATTATAAATTTTACTACAGAAAGGATGTGTAGCACACAATTTACAAAAGACAATAAACTCTATAATATCCCTTATTGCAAATTCTATATCTCCCGTTGATTCTCCCAGAATGCTTTTGTTGATGTGGGCTGAACTCTTATTGGAAGCCAACCTATATTATAATAACGAGTATCATTCTAACACGAATGTTGGTTGATACGTTTGTTTACATTAATGGGCAAGATGGAAATGGAAGCAAGTGTCCTTTTAGTGTGAATTCCACTCAGTGTGACATGCCCTGGGTGCCGGCCAGGCACTAGGCATGGTTGTCCGGCCTTGGGGCTAAAGAGAAGAATAAGAAATGAGCCTGCCTTCACATTTTATGGAACTAAACAGACTTAAAACATCAATTATCCTGCTAATAATCTAAGATTACAATTAAACACTGCAATTTCGGGCTGTATATTTGAAATGCTTAGTCAAATTCACTTCTACAATTTACATAATCATAACTGACTATTATGACTTTAGTGTAGATTTCATATGTTGACTGGACTTTATTCACATAAACAAGATTAAAGTGTTTTTCTAACACATCAGAACAAAAATTAACTGAGTGTTTTAGAGTCTAAGGAATCTCCTTGATCTCTAAAGTTGGAAAGAAAAAGGAAAAAACTATTATTTTTAAATCCTTGAAAGTTTAAATGTCCTGGGATAATTGAAATAAATATTGTTTTTTCATGTAGATTTCTCAAGCTATAAAGGATCTACAGTAGGAAAAAAAAAAGGTGTATGTCTGTTTATAAAACAGAACACCATTTAATGTGCCGTCGTCAAGACAGTAGTTTACAGTTTTAAATAAGGCTAATTCTAAATGAAAGGAGGTCAAGTTCAGAGGTTAACTTGGATTAACTTGGATCTGCATACCATGATTTTGTAGTTCTCAGGATAATAGATTAAGACATCAAATAGCAGAAATTGCAAAGGAGGCTGATTATGCAAAACACCCAGGGTTCAGAACCCAGAACCTGACTCTTCTCCGGTGTGTGGGAACCAGTGGCCTGCCCCACATCTCACTAATTTCTCAACTCCACCCCAAGCCACTTTGCACCCCTCTGTCTTCCCGTCAGTTGGCGATTCTCAGCATTTACAGCAAGTCCTTTGTCTGCAAGGTTTGCGTCTCACTGGTTGTTCTGCTTATTAAATTAATTACACAATCCTCAACAATAACCACAAAGATTTAAAAAACAAAAACAAAACCACAAGGCAGTTGTGGCCGAGAAGGCAGGGTTTGGGGCTGGATGGCATGTCTCTAAGATGCCAGTGAAAGGAAGGAGTTGGTTGGCTCCAGAGGGCACTGCAGGCCACTTCACTTTGCACTTCTCTGCAGAAAGGAAATGAGAACTGACGTGCCCTATCACTTAGAACAAGCTGCCTGCACCTGCCATTTGTGGACTGCACACAGGCCCTGCCCCAAGGTAAATGCCAACAAGCAAAATGGGCATGTGTGCACACACGCACATGCACAGCATGGTGGTAAGTTATCTTATGGCCCCAAAACATTCCTCCACTAATATTAATGCAATTCTTGTCCATATCACTGATACCTGTCAACACAAGGTTGACATAAGGGAAGGCATATTGTAAAAAAGAAACCATATCGTAACTTTGAATGACCTCTGATTTACTAACCCAGACATGCTCTGTAGATTTTATGGACCCTCTCAGCTGCTATAAGTTGAAAACTTTGTTCTTTTGAGTTCCTCGGGACTGTGATGACCTCCACGCAGAGAGTCTGCACTGATGACTATCATCAATGACGACTGAAAGATCAGGGTATAGGCTGTTGCTCCAGTCTCTGATGCATATCCAGTAAAACAAAGACTACCAGGAATGACACCAGATGGCTGCCCCACCTGGAGATGAGATGGAGGCCCCACTGGGATTAGGTCTATTTTTCAGGGACTGTTAAAATTTGGGTTGCCTATACTTCCGATCCTTCTGGTCAGACATCTGATTATAAAATGTGCTTTTTAGATGTTTTAGATGTGGAACAAGAAACAAAATTCTAATCATACAAAAATGTCAGCATGAAGCTTGGAACAAGAGAATATTTCCAAATGAGTGCTAAACAGTTTCATTCCTCTAACCCAGATCTATGCCCTGATTCAGCAGGAAATAGTGAGATCGGTCATTGCCCCAAATCCCTCAAGAATGAGGAATGACCAAAGAATAGGAGGGATTGAAACCAGCAGAGAGTTAGCCATTGATGATTAAGTAGCTAGGAACTAAAGTTTTTTTTCCTTTTGCAGTTACTGATTATAGCTTTTTAGCTGTTTAACCCACTCCTTGCTAACTGTGCTGCTTAGGCAATATATTATGTGACTCCCACTAGGCTCCTGTGGATAACATCTCCCTGGAGCCTGGGTCACCATGGTAATGGGTGTGTGAGCTATTTTCCAGGAATTAGAACTTCTTGTCTGCTCCAGGCCAGTTGAGATCACCAACTCATCAACCGGGCCCACGGAGACGTCCGATAGGCAATCTTTTGACGTCAAGAGGCTAAAAACTCCACCCTCAGATCATGCTAATGCCACCATTTGTGAACGTGGGTCCTATGAAGAGGCATGGAGTCTGACTACGCTGTGCAGATCATCAATTACCTCACCTCTCCTCACTTCCAATCACCTCTCCCCACATTCAGACCACCTTGCCCCCTATCCCATAAATATCCCTGAGTCCCTATTTTCAGGGAAGCAAATTTGAGGCTCATATTCTCTCTTCCTTGCATAGCTGCTTTGTGAGTAAACCCTCTCTCTGCTGCAATCTCATCATCTTGGTGTTTGGCTTTCTGGGTGGCGGGCAAAAACGAACCTGGTTTGGTAACACTGCCTCTATTTGTAGTTAAAAATCTAAGGTTAGTTATCACTAAAGAGAAATCTCAAACACAAATATTTCCCTTCCTGCAGTAAAACCACTTCATCTGTTTTTTTGATAGTTCTGTTTATTGTTTTTTTAAGCAGAACCTAAATATCAGAAAAACATCTTCCCTGTATATGGTAGACTAGTCCACTTAAAAAAAAAAAAAGACTGGGGGCGGGCCCCGTGGCCGAGTGGTTAAGTTCGCGCGCTCCGCTGCAGGCGGCCCAGTGTGTCGTTGGTTCGAATCCTGGGCGCGGACATGGCACTGCTCATCAAACCACGCTGAGGCAGCGTCCCACATGCCACAACTAGGAGGACCCACAACAAAGAATATACAACTATGTACTGGGGGGCTTTGGGGAGAAAAAGGAAAAACACAAAGACTACCCTAAGAAAAAATGCTGAAGAGTCCCAACCATATATAATATTTTGAATGTCCTCTCAACCCGTGTCTAAAACGAATAAACTTTTTTCACTACCTTTATTCTTTAAGACACACAATACAAATCATAAGGATCTCAGTTACCATTTGCATTGTATAAACTGGGCAAACCCTGAAAGAATTATTTTATGATAATATTCAAAACAGCCTTTGTATTACAAAGTAATTATAAATACCCAACTCATTTTTATTAGGTATTTCAAAATGTTCTAAAATGAGTATAGTACTAGCAAAATAAGTGGTATGAAAAGCATTAATAATAAACCGCTTTATTCAAGGTGGAGAAGGTATGCAGAAAGTACAAAAGATTCAAGAAAATCATTCCTGATGAGTTTATTCAGCATTTTCTACGAGTGCTACCCTTCCTTTATGCAAAACTCCTAGGGGGGCGGGAGGGGGCCACTTCCCAGGATATTACCTACAATGAAGGACAATGGCGCCCAAATACTCTGTGTATCTTAAAAACACAAAGAAATAACTTATTTGTGTGTATACTTCATAAGCAAGACAATTAAAGTTTATTAACAGAACCAAATGGTCAGTTCTAGAAAATAAACCCACCTAAGTTACCTTTAAACTAGGATTCATCAAACTGTTGGATTAACACCAAGGAAAGCTATTCTTTACCAACACTATGGTGTACGCAAGAATAAAAAGTACACTTTATTTGATAAGGTTACAAGAAGAATCTTTATGATATTTTAAAAACATTTGGAATATATGAGAAAAATTTCCTTCTGTTGATATAAATACGGCTGCAAAGACTAATATTTTACTAATAGTTCTATTGCTAACATGCCTATGAATAGATCTACCATTTTCATCTTTATTGACAGCTAACAGTGAATACAGATTCGATTAGTTAACTTTCTGAGTGCTTACTACGTATCAAGCACTGTTCGAAGCGCTTGACATTTTCTCATTTAATCCTCAGAACAATCCCATGAGGTAGGAAACATTATCTTCCATTTATAGATAAGGAGAGAGTGGCAGAGAAAGGTGAAGCCATCTGCCTGAGGTCACACAGGTCACTGGTGATAGAGCCCACTGCATCTGGCTTGAGAGCCTGGCATCTCATCACCTGTGCTGTTCAGCACTGCTTTAGTTGGTGATTCTCTGGTAGATGTCATATGCCATGTTATGGATTTATGATCATCCTTTCCAAACTTACTTAAAACTATTGTAATATGGACCACTCCTGGATTTGGCAGAGACTGAGCTCCTCAGAAGGGATCACTATCACTAGGCAACTATCTAGCTTCATCGGCTTCTGAGTAGCTAGCCACCTTACATCTTAGATTCAAGCTCAGATCCCAAGCACACGTAATCCCGATTGACTTAAATGCCCACCACATGACTTCCTGTCAGGTGGTATAGCATGGCTGGAAGGCCTTAGGTCAGCATTATGAGTTGAACTGTGTCCCCTCCAAAAGTAAGATCTTGAAGTCCCAGCCCCTAGCATTTGTGACTGTATTGAAGATAGGGCCTTTAAAGAGGTGATTACAGGAAAATAAAGTCATACGGGTGGGCCCTAATGCAACGCGACTGGTGTCCTTATTAGAAGAGGAGATTAGGACGCAGGCAACACAGATAGTGAGAGGAGACCTGTGAGGACACAGTGAGATGCGCAAGCCAAGGAGAGAGACCTCAGAAGAAACCAGCCCTGCTGACACCTTGACCTTGGACTTCCAGCCTCCAGCACTGTGAGAAAATAAATTTCCGTTGCTTAAGCCACCCAGTCTGTGGCATTTTGTTATGACAGCCTGAGCAGACTAAGACAGTCAGCAATGAAACCCATGTACAACCCTTGCGGGAACACCCCACTCCTGAATTATACGTTCTCACCAATAAAAACAGGAAAACTAATTGATTACCATTGGAGCAATGTAGCAGTTTTTTAAACCAAAACCCTGAGATGGAGGCTCGGGTGGGACACGATAAACTGGGTGCTTGTGGATAAAGAGATTAAGAACTCGTGGGGAGATAACAGGAAAGAAATCAAAGAATGGTAAAAGTATGAAGGAGCTTTGTAAAATAAATAGGTTTAGGCAACTCTGCAGGTCAAATATATCTGACAAGTCCCTGTCATGGAATAAATCCTAAACTCCTTAGCACTACAGGCAAGTCCCTCAAGAACCCAGCCCAGCCCTACGCTGTACCCCACACCGTATAACCACTGGCCCCCATCCTACCATCACCCACGGTGGACCACTCACCAATCCATATTTTGCACTTTCTTTATTCTCAGATTTTGATTATGCTGTTTCATGCATTCATTCATTCAACAAATATTTGTAGCAAGGTGCTGAATACACAAAAGTTTATTAAATAGACAAGATCTTTGTAGAACTCACAGTCTAGCTCCCCCAGCTTCCAGTTCCTAGTCCACACTGGGGCTCTGGCTAGTGAAATCCTATCTACCCTTCACATTGCAGTTATTCTCCAAAGATCCTCCAAACCCCCAAAGTGAACAGTTCTCTCTTTGGTGCTTCCACAGAATTCTGTTTGTTTCATTTTGGCATTCATCTCATACTGAAATGTTATGTATACTTACCTATATCCATATTTACTATTTACGGATTTCTGGATGTATTTGTATGTGTGTGCACGCATGTGTATAGATACAGATACACATACAAATATAAAAATATAGATACAGGTCTTCCTCTAGATTATAAATTCATTAGAGCACAATTTAGACTTTACTGACCTCTGAATTCCCCACCTAACACCTAAGAGTGCTTGCACATTCTTGGTGTTCAATAAATATTTGCGGAATGTAATTAA
The DNA here is from genome assembly GCF_041296235.1 of Equus asinus. Taxonomy (NCBI): domain Eukaryota; kingdom Metazoa; phylum Chordata; class Mammalia; order Perissodactyla; family Equidae; genus Equus; species Equus asinus. Next base: position 123,149,293 of record NC_091790.1, on the reverse strand, counting down.
TAATATTAATTAATAATCATCAGTAATATGCTAAGGTGCAGAAACTCATTAAATCTAAGCCTAAAAATTTCTGGGTTTACAGTGTTTTCTCTGCAAAACACTGTTCCCCATTCCCTCTGCAAACATTCATGCTTTTTAGCTGAATTGCAACAAACTCCTTTCGTCATGCCCAAACTCTGCCCAAGGAATTCATCTCCAGCAGGCCATCTGAAGAGTGTGGCATGTAAGTGACACTAATGAAATGTCAAAAGGCAGCCAGGTGTGGTCTCTATGGGTAAATCCAAGGATAATGGCCAAAAGGTTGGACCTGTACCTGCTTGTTGAAATTTAAGATTGATTTAGAGATTGACATCTAATCACCATGATAAAACCATCTAGCTTTCCAGAAGGCGTGCTGGCTTTCTTTGTTGTGCTTTTCTACCTGTAGCTAAGCCTATCAACACTGATCCTACTAAAGAGGCAGAATTTGTCAAGCACATTCAGGGACACTGACAATATCCAGCACTTCTCTAACACAGGCTGACAGATTTTTCTCTCTCTATCAAACTTTGTGACACAGGCTTCAGTTGACTTTGCCACTTTGCCCACGCAGGAATCAACCACCTCGGTTCACACCTCAATTAAAATCTTAACTGCTCTCTTTAGGAGGTTGATGGCTGTGGTTTAAGTTTGACCTTCCCATTGTGACTAACAACAGTGCCAAGTCACACATGGGGAAAAGAACCATGTCCTTTGTAACCTCTAGCTACCTATGCTTTGGAGATAATTGATTTTACTAAAAGATTAAATACTATTACACAGAGCTGGCTCTTTTTCTAAGTTTTTTTTTACCTTCTGTATTAGTGTTCCATGGACTTTCAAAAATGTATTCCCACTTCCAAACAGGCCAAATGGATGACTAGCACACACCCCTTCAGGGGTCAGCCACATCATCACCTCCTCCATAAAGTCTCCTACCCTCCAGATTAGACCCCTATTCCCCGGACGCCCAGAAAGGCTCCCACGCCCACTCATGTACTTATCCCAGTCAATGTACTGTAACCCCACTGATTGGTCTGTTGTCACAAGAAGCTCTTGAGGGCACAGATTGAGTTTTATTCTTCAAGGTAATTCCACCACCTCACACAACGTCTGACATACAGAGTGCACAAAAAACAATTTTGAAAGAATGTGGAAATGAGTCTATGCAATAGCACAAGGAAACATTTTGAGGTAAAATAGTAACATTTATCCAAGTTCTTACTTCAGGTCATCAAGAACACATGGAGATCCAACACCTCAGTCCCCTATTACACACAAAAGCTAAAGCAACATCAGTAGCATCACAGATAACATTATTTGAGAACTCACTATGTCCTGGGAATTTTTCTAAGACCTTTATATGTACTATTTAACTAAATGCTCACAAGAAATTTCATATGAGATATGTTGGATTGCTATTCCACTTTACAGATGGAAACTAAGATCCTGAGAAGTAGGGTAACTTGTTCAAGGTCCCTCAGACAGCATAGCATTATCACAGAGATTGCCAAAAGGTTCTTAAATTACATTTTAAATCATTTTCTGAGAACCTACTATATGCTCTTCTAGAGTTTAACAGCATTTTGGAACAGAATTGTTGTTATAATTTGCATACAATAATTTACCCTTTTTATCTCTACAGCTGAAGTTTTGACAGATGTACACAGCCATGTAACCACAACCACAATCAAGATATATAGCATTCTCACCATCTCAAAAATTTTCCACATGCCCTTTTAAAGTCATTCCCATCCCTCCAGCCAAGCCCACGGCAATCACTAATCTTTTAACTGTCACTATGGTTTTGTCTTTTCTAGAACATCATATAAATAGAATCATACACTACATAGTCTTTTGTGTCTGGCTTCTTTCATTTTGCATAATGCTTTTGAGGTTTAGCCATGTTATTACAAGCATCAGTAATTTCTTCCTTTTTCTTGCTCAGTAGTATTTCATAGTATGGCTATATGACAGTCTGTTTATCCATTCACAAGCAGATGAAGATTTGGATTGTTTCCAGTTTGGGGCTACTGTAAGTAAAGCTTCTATGTATATTCACATACAGATCTTTCTATGGACATACATTTAATGTCTCTTGGGTAGACAGCTATGAGTGGGGCTGCTGATTGCAAGGTAAGCTTATGTTCGCCTTTATAAGAAACTGCCAAACTGTTTTCCAAAGTGGTTGGACAATCCTGCACCCTCACCAGAAATGTATGAGTGTCACACTTGCTTTATATTCTTAACAGCACTTGTTGGGTTTTTTTCTCCCCAAAGCCCCCAGTACATAGTTGTATATCCTGGTTGTAAGTCCTTCTAGTTCTTCTATGTGAGACGCCACCACAGCATGGCTTGATGAATGGTGCATAGGTCCACACCCAGGATCTGAACCAGCAAACCCCAGGCTGCCTAGTGGACTGCATGAACTTAACCACGACGCCACCAGGCAGGCCCCCAGCACTTGGTTTTGACAGACTTTTAATTCTAGCCATTCTAATGGTGTCTCATTGTGGTTTTACTTTGCATCTGTTTAATGGCTAATGGTGGTGAACATCTTTTCATGTGCATAACAGTAATCCATATATCTTCTTTGGAGTAGGTCCAAATGTTTCTCCATTTTCCTGTTGAAATGATTTTCTTCTTCAATTATAAGAGCTCCTTATATATTCTAGTTACTGGTCCTTTTTCAGAGAGATGTTTTGCAAATACTTTCTCCCAGTGTCTGGCTTGACCTTTTACTTCCTTAACAATATATTTTAAATGTATTCATTAACAATGTAATTTTTTAGTAAACTTTATTTTTTAGAAGAGTTTTAGATTCACAAAAAAATTGAAAAGTACAGAGAGTTCCCATATAACCTCACACCCAGTTTCCCCTATTATCAACATTTTACATTAGCATGGTATATTTTTTATAATTAATAGCCATATTTTAAGTTTCTGAGAGTTGCAACATCCTGGCCATTCCTGGACCTAGTTCTATTGACTGTTTTTTCTCTTGATAGGTCAATTCTTTTTTTTCCTTTTTCTTTTGCATATCTTGTAATTTTTGACTCAATCTAAAACATTGTATGTAAAAGAACAGCTGAGACTGAGGTAAACTGAATTTACTTCTGGAATGCACATGGCTCTTCTGTTGTCAGGCTATTGCTGTGAATAATTGAGTCTATCCAGAGCAGTGGAGGTGGGTTTGTGTTTTGTTGTTGCTATAGTAACCTTCAGCTCAGCAAAAACTGTGAATCCCTCCAGCAGGGGATTCCAGGCACCTTGTGTTTAGGGTGAGATCTGGGGTAACAGAGGGTTCTTCTTAGTGTTCTTGCTCCATACCCATACAAAAGAGGTTGCCTCTCTCCATGCTTGTTATTCCAGGCAAGTCTCATGGTGGGGTCAAAAGGGGTTTTCTTTATTCTCCTGCAGCAGCCTCTGTCTTTGACAGACCCTGTGCACCTGAGCTTCAGAGGTAAGGCTTTCTCAGCATTCCTCCCTCTCCTGCCAGTGAATGACAGCCGGTCTCTACCTTGTATTGTTGGTGGGTCTGGGGTCCAAGACCCTAGCTGTGGCAGACCACTATTTAGGATCAGTTCAGATCCTGGGCATAAGTGGATTTCCCGCCCCTCCTTTGGTGGATTTATCTAGCATCAGTGCAGAGCTGGAAGAGTATATTTTCTACCCCCATCCCAACAGCTGCCAATCTTTGCCTGGATCCAGGTGTCTGGGCAGGTTTCTTGCCCATCTCCTGCCTACGACAGCTTTTGCGTCCTATGACAGGAGTTCTGGGATGCTGGCGGATTCTGTGCCTATCTTCCAGGGGCAGTTGATCATGACCTATGCACCAGCACCACTGAAGGGCTCTCTCTTGTTTCCTGCCCTGCTCCTAACTTTCTCATGAGTATGCAGTGGAGGCCTGTGGGAAAGTGTGGCAGGTAGACACAGATCCTCTTTGTGTCTGAGGTTCCTAGGAATTTGAAATTATCACACTAGCCCTTACTACCCTTTGAAAGCTCACAAAAATTTTAGTTGCTTTCTTCATATCTGCTTTGATGGCTGTGAATCCTCCCTCTTGGGCCCTGCCAAAGACAAAAAAAAAATAGAGTGTCCCTTCGCTCCTTGGAAACTAGGTCACCTGACTGCCTTTAGACCTCAGGTCTCTCCTGGGATGAAAAAAGGCATGACATTGCAGGTTATCCATCTTTTTCTCAGGGTTAAAATGGGAGCATTGTCTTCTTGAGGCTTTCCACACCCTAAGTGAAAGGAGACCTCTAGAGTTTAATATTGTTTAATACAAGTTATTGATCCTATAGGACATTAAATTATAACCAAATACTTTCTCATTATTTTGAAACTTTCCTTTCCTTCCTTTCCAACAAAATTAAGCCTCATATTCAGTATGTGAGTCTTTTTTTTCACATTCAAATGATCTGAAGGCATCCTAGGCATATTCCCAATAAAACACACATGTCATGCTCACAGATGCAACATGAGCCCAGTCTTACTGGAACTGTACAATACATCAACTAATTCTTCAGAGCAGGCAAATTCCCTCTTTCACAATTACGGCCTAGAAGACAGGCTGTTTCCCAAGTTTATAATTGCTATTCACTGAATTTCAAATATTTATTCTTAATTTTTAGCAAAATAAGGCCACTCAAATACATGACTCTAAGCAAAGTGGATACTTACTACCAACGATTTGCTTACAAAAGTAAACAAATCAAGACATACATGCAACAAAAAAAATACCTTTAAAAGTAATTTTTGTTGGGAGATTATGCTTATTACAACAGTGGAGCTGCATAGATGATCAAGACATTAATGACTCATTTCTCCCTGGAAAGGCACAATTCTAAGGAAACCAGCCTGATCACTTGGTAATCATATTTTTGTTTTGTTTCGTTTTTTATTTGAATGTTTGGGATTTGGGACTAAAAACAGGACTACCCACTAGCTAATTTGTCTACCCAAAGGACTTTCAACTATTTGCAAATCCCACTTCAAACACCAAATACACCATTATGGATATGCAAAAACTGCGCTGGAGGCTATGAAAGCCACTCAACTCAACTTCAAGAAGTATTCCAAGTAAGAAAAGAATCATTTGATTAAATGCCTGCTTCCCATATTATTCTCCACCTTGTCTAAAGGAAGGAAAGCCTTGGATCCTAAGAACTTAGGAAGTGAAATCACAAGGTATAGATTTAGCAGAGTCATGAACATGGCAGAAACTCATGAAAAGTTGAACCAAACAGAACCAGAGTATGCACACACAGTATGTAACACAGCAGCGATCATTTATAGTTACTGATTGCTGATCACTTCATCAGCGGATGCTCAAGATTACCAGGAATTTTTGTCACCAAATTGGTGTGATTTAATTTATATAGGACTTTCTTTCCAGTCCCCTTTTGTTGATCACTATTTGTAATACATGTTGAAAGAATGAAGGAATTCTCCTTGTCTTAAATCAAATATAAAATATGGATTCATTCTATCATAATGTCTTTGAAATTTACACTAATTAGTATCCTATTTTTTTAAAAAAGTAATAAAAATCTGTAGGACGTAGTCACTCCCTACTCCACATCTATTTTTCATGAACCAAAAGACAGACACAGCCAAATCCCACAAAGCAATGTTTTTAGGCAGAATTGCACAGCGATGAAGACCATGGGCTCTGGGGTCAGTACACCTGGTTTTCAAATGAGATTTGTTAATTGTGTGACTTTGGGTAAGTTACTTAAGCTCTGTAAGTCTCATTTTCCTCATCTATAAAACAGAGATGGCAAAAATAACATCTCCCGCAGATGGTTGTTATGAGGATCAAAAAAACATTGTGGTAAAGCATTCAATAAATAATATAAACTGTTATCACTATTATTATTCTGCCTATTTCAAAGCTGCTTCCTTATATTATATCTGAAGAGGCCGCCAACAGTAGGAAGTCTATCCTAACTTGTGGAAGTCTGACTAAAAAAGTAAATCTAGGTGGGAATGGAAAATAACATTTTAGCTTTCAAAACTCCATGGGGAGAGAGAGGGAGGCAGTTCAAGGAAGAAGAGAAGTCCCCTCCAGAAGTGAAAAGGAAAATCAAACATATCCATAAGTAATTAATATATGGTGGAATTAAGAAGAAGTCTAATTTTCACAATTAATAAAATCAAAGCACAATGAAACGCTTTCAGAACACAGATCGAGTTCACCATTCTAGGAGTTCTTGCTTTTTCAATTTGCCTGTTCTCACAAGAACACCATCACTCTCTTCCTTTCCCGACAAATCACTTTTAATATAATTTAGCATGTGCATCCCAAAACAGCAATGTTGGGGTGATAAAGAATATCATCCTTGCTGTCAGAGAGCAGGACTAATATGGCTCAGCAGTTCAAGCATGTGACTGTCACAGTTTTAATAAACGGTCAGAAGAAGATCAGAAGATTCAGTTCACCACCATTTTCAAGATAAGTGTATCAACATAAGGGATCATATTAACAGAGATAAATACACTGGCCCAAATTGCTGTGCCAAGAAGAGGCAGTAAAAACTCTGATTTAAAATGACACAGCAATAAAACTCAAAGTTAATGTCACCAGCCTAACTCCAACTCTCCACCACCTTTCTGTAATGAAGGAAGTCTCAAAAGAGTAAATTACCTTGCACACCCTCTGGCTCAACTCTAATCTATAATGGATGCAATATGCATATCCTGAATTCTTTTCCTACTGTGTAAGCCTAAGCAAGTCAGAGACACGGTGGGTTTGTGCAATCTCAGAGAGCAACTAATCCCCTCCTTTCTTAGATGCCTTATAATTGACAGGGACTAGAGCACCGACCTTGGGTGCAATTAACAACTTATCAAATTATCAGTTTTTTCTTTCACATCTAGGGAGAGCTACTTCTCACCTTAACCAGATCCAGTAGGAAGCAAGTCCTAAGAATTGCTTGGAGGTTTTTACGTAAAATATTTTCTCTTCATAAAGATTATCTATAGCCTTATTACTTTCTGGCCATGAAAATATTGCTGCTCCTTAAGGCAGTACTATTTTGTCAATCAAGAGTTTCCCAGAGGAGCACTTCATAATCCAGAGGGTTCCATTCGGTGTTGATACATGGTTACTTTAAAGTGGCTATATCTTTAGCGCATGATTGATGGCTAGCTTGGGAAGTGTTGGGTGCATCCATTTCTGCAAACTCAGCTGAATTCAGCACCTGATATAGGTACTTTCTCCAGAAACATACCATTCCAGTACCCCATCTTTGATGCTTGCTTCAATGATCTTAAAAAACCATTCTATTTGACCTGTCAACAAATGTTTAAACGTCAATCAAGGATTTCTGATAATATTTCTTATAGAGTTTTCCAACTTCATCTTTGTTACACAGTGGGCTGTTGTTTCTATGCAAAGCCAAACATTCAAATTAAGATGAATGCCACTTCAATTTCTTCTATAAGTGTTTTCAATTTAACACAGCAGCTGGCAAGCAGCCCCCATCTGTATTTTCCACTAAAAGGTCTGGGGTGGGGTGGGGGCAGGGAGGAGCAGATTAGCTGATCAAGGAGTCGGGGGCAGACGGCAGTGAGTGGAAGAGTAGGAGATGCTGTGAAAACAGTAAACTCAATAGAGGCTCAAGTTAATCCTTAGTCCCCCTAGGAGTCTCTGCCCTCTGGTTCAGAAACAAAATGTCTGGAAAACCAGAAAACTAAACCGTTACCCACAACAACGTGGTGATCGCCTTTGAAGCCACAAGGGTGCAGGGCTGGTCCCCGCCTCTCACCGCTGTCACTGCCTCGTGCTGATCTAGCCAGACTGCGACTTCCAAAAAGCTATCGGCAGGAAGGCAACTGTAATAATATCATGACAATAATTGTCGAAGTGATTACGAAACTGAAGGTAAATGTCAAACATTATTCATAAGGAAAAGATGCGTAATGTAAAAGAATGTCATAATAATCTGGGAGTAAGATGACAAAATTCCTGCTCACACTCCAGTTGTTTCAGAAGACATCATTTCATTATTCGCTTCACCTCAGCTATGTAAGGATGCTTTAATACGAGGAAATCTGTTCATGTAATACATCACATTAGGCCCAGGAAGAAAAAGACTCATGTTTTTAAGTTGCTAAAAAGATATTCAATAGAATCAAACATCCACTCCCAATAAAAACGCCTTCAAAATTAGGAAAACAAACATTTTTTTTAACATCATGAAGAAGATCTTAGGCTGAACGTCAATGGCAAAATAACAAAATACAGCATTTCCATTAAAATTTGGAATAAGATAAGAATATCTAATTATCATTATTACTTAAGACTGCTCTATAAATTCTAGCCAATGCAATAAGACCAGAACACAGAAATAAAAGCTATAATTCTGGTAAAGTGGGTGATAAAATTATCGTCTGTGTACGATTATGTATAACATTAGAGCTTTATCTTATATCACATATCAAAATAAATTTCAGATGGATTAAAAGCGTTAACTGTAAAAACGAAACCAAAGAAGTTGATTGGAGACATAAGTAAATATTAACTGATTTGGGACTAGAGAAGGGATTTATAAGGATAAAAGTAATCACAAAAATAAAGATCGATTGTCTATATTTCTCTACTCAAAAAAAAAAAAAAAGAAGAACCTAAAAGGCAAATAACAAATTGAGTGAAATATTTTCAATAGTTATACCAGTTATACCACATATAACTAACAAGTTACATATGTTGTTATTTGAAGAGCTTTTTGAAATTATGGAAAAGAACATTTTGCCTCAACAGAATGGTAAGGACATGAACTAACAATTTAAGAGAAGGCCTTCATATTGAGAATAACCTCACAATCATAATGTTATGCATATACTACAAACATTAGCCAGATGTTTTGGGTGATTACCACGTGTCAGATATTCTTCAAGACCCTTTTCATATACCACCTCTCTGATTCCTCACAATAGCCTTAAGCAGTCGAGAATTCTATACCCATTTTATAGATGAGGCAACTGAGGTTTAAAAGACTAAACAACTTCTAACTTGTCTAAGTAAATGGCAGAAAAGAATTCAAACTCAATTCTATCTGAGACTGTACCCTCTATATTCCTCCAGCCTGGAAGAAACAACTAAAATTATCGATAAGGTGTAATTCATCAGTGTTAAAATTTTGGAGATCTGCCCTAAAAAAAAGCATAAAATTCTAAGGTAAACCACATTTTGGGAAAAATCTCTGCAACCTCTAAACAATAATGATTATTTTCCTTAATATATAAAGAGCTCTTGTAAAGCAACTAGAAGTGGTCTAAGACCAAGAGAAAAAAATAGGCCAGCACCATGAACAGGTAATCCACAATTACAAATATAAAAAGCTGCAAATATGAAATTATGTTGACTGGCAATCCAAGAAATCGAATTCAAAGGACGATGAAATGCTTTTTCTCAAACATGATGTTTTCACATAATATAGGAATTAGAATAATCAATAACAACATGAGTAAGGCTTCAGCCCAATAAGAAAATGATTAAATTAATTATGGTGCTAAACTAAGATGGAATCCGTCTCTGTATTAAAGTCATTTTTCAAATGGTATCTGCTGACATAGGAATAGCCTTACCCTTATCCATATACAGTGTAATACCAGATCTGTGCATATGTACAAGACAGATATGCTTACACATAAATGAGTTTTAAAGAAATATAACGTAGTGTTAGAAATTGTAATGCAGACCATTTTAAATTTCTTCTCAATCTGCTTCTCTGTTCTCTGAATTTTCTCAACTCAGTGTGTTTACTTTTCAATCAGAAATATTTTCAAAATGTTATTATAAACATAATGATTTATTCACTATCAATAAGAATGCCTTAAATCTGGGGCTGGCCCCGTGGCCGAGTGGTTAAGTCCGCGCGCTCCGCTGCAGGCGGCCCAGTGTTTCGCTGGTTCGAATCCTGGGCGCGGACATGGCACTGCTCATCAGACCACGCTGAGGCAGCGTCCCACATGCCACAACTAGAAGAACCCACAATGAAGAATACACAACTATGTACCGGGGGGCGTTGGGGAGAAAAAGGAAAAAATAAAATCTTTAAAAAAAAATTAAAAAAAAATAAAATAAAAAGAATGCCTTAAATCTGTAGAGTTCTTTTAGAATTTACAAAGCCACTTCATAAATATTATCCCATCTAATTCCTACTACAACCCTGTGAGATAGATACTTGTACCATTTTATAGAAGAAATAACTTCTCTTAAACTAAAATGATTACATTTCTCTGTGTCTTCCAAGGACAGGCCAGAGAAAAGGGTTCACCCCAGTTGCAGGAAATAAAGGGGTCCTTAAAAACAAAATAAGATGTTTAATTATAAACAAGACCTACAGACAACTCTAAACAACGTCAGTCACAAAGCACTCCTCCCTAAAAAGATCTTTTCTTGGCCTAAATGCAGTTGTTGTATTACTGTTGAATTTTAATGGTACATACATTGAATTCAAATTAGCATCTTTTTATTACCTGTCTTTTAATAAGCATCATGTTCTACATGGAAGTACACTCAGAGAACTCCTGGTTATACGGTTGGCAGCAACCCACAGACTTGGTTCCAAGAGCCCTTTTCTAGAATAAATTGGTAAAAGTTGTCCTGTCTGTTCCATAGCTTTGAAATAAACACTAACAGCACCATGATTTGACAAAACTTGAGTTACTTCAATTCTGTTATTCGTATGTGACCAGCTGGCGTTTTTATTTGGGCTGAAAACTCAAAACACTGAAACAGAGCACAAACTGTAAGGCATAAGACTTTACTTTGGTTAACTGCAAATTCTGTTTCATAGATGAGAGATTTTTATTAAATTTGAATACTTTAAAGTTGAAATGTATTTCTTATTTTAATTGTTAATTGCTTTAAAACTAAAGAAGAAATCAAGAAATAATTACTGTGTATTATGCCATGACTATTACTTAAAATCACTGTGTCAAATAGTTGTGGGATGTTAAAAAACGATACACTGGGGGTGTCAAACAGAGTAGGTACATCTCTAGTCTTATGATAAAATTGTGGTATGTTCTAGGGAAAACATCTTAAAATTTGGAAAATCTGTTCACTATGATTTTGGTAAATAAAGAATACATATCAATTATTTTCCCTGACTTTCCAGACATGTTCCAAATGAAGTAGGTCTTACTTTGTATTTATGTAACTTTATGGAAACACAACAGTGAGGTTTTTAGAGCTCATTAGATCATTTACTTCAATTAGAAGCAGTAACGAAATCTCTTTAAACTATTAGATGTGACTTAGTCTCTAGATAAGATAGATTGTTTAATGCCTTTTGGCATGATCCACAGTTATTTACCCTTAATTGTTTTTATATTGACTGAAAATGAGGATTCCCCTCCTTCTCCTCCCAGGCTTCCCCAAGTTCAAATCAGTGGTTGATCTGAAATAGCATCTTTTCCATAAAATTTAGAAAATAACTGTTAAAAACCTTTCAACTTTAGCGCTAGTAGGAGTAATAATAAGCCTTTGCCATAGCCAAGGACTCGAAGCTGCTTCCTGCTCTCCACAGGCAATGACCTTGAGAGGCCATGACCATCATGGTTCCTGCTATTCCTTCCCTCACGACACACAACGTTCTTCCAAATACCTTAGGGTAGCTCTTGCTTATTTCAAGGACCAGCCTGGGCCGAGTTCATGTCATCTGACTCATCTTACTTCAAGAAAATTCATTTCCAAACATATTTCTGATGAACCAGAATCTGAGCACTTACATAATCTGAAAAGAAAAATGCATTTTTTATCAAAACTTACTTCTTTCTTATTTCATGGTATGCCTCAGTCAACCACCTAAGGGCAGACAAGGTTCATGAGGACATCCTTAACACACCAACCCTGTCTTTAGCATCTTTTTGTCACTCAAGAGTGAGGAAGGAGGCATGAGTACAACAATGACTTCTTTAAGACTTGAGATGGTAGTGTAGAGAAGAGAGCTTTCCAAGAACAGCAGGATGAGCAAAAGACAAGCCATAAAAAAACACCACGAGACTACCCAAATCTGGATTAACCCATCGAGTGCTACAGTTTACTAAAACTGTGCACAATTTACCCAATCCCTCCCCTTCGGGGCCACAGGCATCTTTACACTGGTTATCTATTCAGAGTCCATGACGAGTGCCTTGCTCTTTGCAAATACATAGGGAATTGACTTTTGTGTTTGAAAAGCCTTGTTGAGGAATTTCCATATTTATAGCATGGATACACTCTAAGAGCATATTTTTTAAGAATTCAAAAGTAAGAAAAGGATTACAGATATCATAAAATCTAAAACCAGTTTACAAGTCATACCAAGGAAAAAAAAATACTCATTTTGTGGTCAGATTCTGTTTTCAATTTCACATTTTATTGTCTTAACTGTATGATTTGATTCCAAATTGCTTCAGGTATTTACACCAAACTGGACCCACCTTAAAACAATGAAGACTTGCCACCACGGAAGATACTCTAAAGAGTGCTCTGCAGGCCCCAGAACTTCAGAGATGTTTTGAGTAATGGCAACCCTGTCATCTACCCAGAGATGGTTTTGAAGACTACAACCTAATTTTGAATACCTACATTTTGAAATGTTTATATTTTTAAAAATCATTTTCATTATTTTATCTTCAGGCATATAATAATGACTGGGAATCATTTGTTCTAAAAATCCAGCACCGATTAATTACCAAACACCCCTCTCATCAGGAAAGAGAGCTGGCCCAATGGGCTCTGCTGTACGCAGCAGACACAGGACCACTGCGATAGAGGCTGCAGTGCCCAAGCAAGGCTAAGTATGGGGTGATGGGAGCCGACACAGACGAGCACTTACCAGGAGCCAGGCTATTTACCTGGCAAATGCTTTTTTCTGGATGCCTGTTAACATCCAGCAATTTGCTTTCAGCTGGCAAGGCCAGCAATACACCTTCACTGTCCCACCTCAAGGGAGTACATCAACTCTCCAGCCTAATGTCATAATTCAGTTTGCAGGGCATTGATCGCCTTTCCCTTCCACAAGATATCACACTGGTCCATTACACTGATGACAATAAGCTGCCTAGACATAACAACTACTCTGGACTTATTAGTTAGACATTTGCATGTAGGAAGGTGAAAAATCCAACAAAAATTCAGGGGCCTTCTACCTCAATGAAACTGTCAATGGTCCTGTGATGTGGGGCATATTGAGGGTAAGTTGTTGCATCTGGTCCCTCCTACAACCAAAAAAGAGGCACGATATCTAATGGCCCTCTTTGGATTTTGGAGGCAACATTTAGATGTGCTCCTCCAGCCCATTTACCAAGTGACTCAAAACACTGCTAGTCTTGAGTGGGACCCAGAACAAGAGAAGGCTCTGCAACAGGTCCAGGCTGCCAAGCAAGCTGCTCTGCCACCTGGGCCATATGCTCCAGCAGATCCAGTGGTGACACCCCATCAATGGCAGATAAAGACACGCTGCTTGGAGCCTTTGGCAGTGCCTCTAGGTGAATCACAGTGCAGACGCTAAGGATCCTGGAGCAAGACCCACCAACACCTTAATTTTGGACTTCTAACCTCCAGCAGTGTCAGAGAATGAGTATCTGCTACCTTATACATCCAGTTTCTGGTACTTTCTTATCACAGCCCTAGGAAACTGATACAAATTTTGGTCTAATACGTTCACGAATATTAACTCATTTAACTCCTACGAACCCTATGAAGGCATCACAAGTGTTAGCCACTTTTTACAGAAGAGCCAAAGATGACCCAGCATGGCGCAGAGCTGGGACGTGAACTGTGCAGTCTTGTTCTGAGGCTCTGCTCTTCACCTCTACACCACAGCGTCAGCAGGAGGCGTGAGAAGAATGCACGGTACTCTCTTTCCTGGCTCAACTCCATGGGCTGCCGTAACTCACAGAAACCACGTCATCTCAGTTTGAGAGCTCGGCACCAACTCGGCTCTCAGCCCACTGCTGCTGAGGGCAGGTAGGAAGCATCAGAAGAGTGGGTGACCACCTAGTACATGATTTGAGGCCTGCCCACAATGCCCACAAATACCTGATATTTCATGATAAGTGATTTATTGTGTTAACGGCGGCCGTTTGGCCTTCTAGCAGGGCCTAGACTTGCCCGACCCCAAGAACGATCACTTCCTTAAATTTTGCACCCTGGCGCCTCACTTGCCTCTCCCTTGCCCTAACCCTGCTGCAGAGGTCTTTTTAAATTACATGCAGGAGTAGCATTTTAAGTCCCAGTTCTTCTTTGGTAGCATTTAATGAACAAACATATCCTGATTTTAAATTTTATCACTGATCATCTTTACTCAAGTCTTGAAAAGACAGTTGGTATTTTTTTAACATCTGAAATAAACACAAGTGCAAAATTCTCCAACCCTTAGTATTTGTAGAAATAATATTCAACTTTCATATAGTGAAACTACTACACATCAGGCACTGGGTTAGGCCCTCCACATACACGTCCATTAAATTGTAAGGAGGGACCACGTCTGTCCAGTTCACTGCTGTGATCCAAGGGCCTCAAACATTGCATGTGCTAAGTATCTGTTAAGTAGATGGATGGACAGATGGATGGACAAATGGATGGACAGATGGATGGATAGATGGACGGCTGAGGGTCCACGTCTGTGGAAACTCCATAGACACTAAACTACAAGGAGCAGGAAGAAAATGGCAGCCCCACCACCACCCAAGCTCTTGTCTTCTTTCTTCACCTTCTTTCTACAACATTCCAAGCAGGCACTGAAACAAAACAAAAAAGCCTAGAAGGACCTTGGCTTGCCTAGGCTGAGGATACTTAAGGATATTGATTTGAGTTGGGAAAGCTGAACTTTGCCAACTTTCAGTCTGTCCCTAGTAATTTCATGAAGTAGAGGAATTCTTGGGAGAAGGAATATTTATTGTCATTTCAGCTCTGCCAGGACCCAAGGCAAAACTCCAAAGGACAAACCATATCTTTGCCAACCTCTCTCTTTCCTTTCTAAATACTTCTTCTATATTTTCCACCCTGGCCCCAGACAGAGAAGCCCTCATGCCACCTCTGTCTCTCCAAATTCCTTCATCCTGGGCCATCTTTCCCAAACGTCCATTAACAGCCCCGTTACCAGAAGAGGCTTGTTACTTAATTAAACTCACACTAAGGTGTGAATGTAGCTGAACACTCCTACCCCATTCTTAAATAAGGTTATATTAACTCAAACAGCTTTAATTGGTAGTGTGTGGCAAGGAGAAGATAGCTTTCAGGTGAAGAAGACAAGAAGCCTACCCCATCCACTATCTACCCTAGGGCCTGCCTTCGGCTTTTCCAAGTTGGCTAAGAAGACAGAACGCCTTTGCAGCCCTGCACCATCCCACCGACCGCAACCCCCATTCACAAGGATTGTTGAACTTCATAGGACTCGATAAAACATCACGCATAGCCTGTAAACTGCACCACAAACACACGAATGGTGAGGGTGCCTTCTATATATATGTAGTTATGTATATCCTATAAATACTATTGCGTAATGTTCCTATTTAGAAATAGATCATGATACCTAATATTTGTATATTAACACCGTGTTTCTCTCCATAACCCTCTAATCTCTCCTTCACCTCCCTCACTGGTATCAGATGGTCAGAGAGAGAAATGAGGGCTCTTCAATGTCACCCCCACGAAGATCCTAGTCTCCTCTCCCATCCTTCCTTTCCCACCCTCTACCATGGAGGGGGCACTCCTGTCCCCCTGGAAGCAAATCCACCTTTCCCTTCCAGTGCTCTGGGCACAATTCCGTCCCACCTCCTTGATCTCTTGGGTCATCTCCTTTCTGCCATATCTCCACTGTCTCCCTTTCTCTGGCTCCCGACCACCAACACTCAGACATGCTCCAGTTTCTCCCATCCTCAAAAAAAAAAACCCAACAAAACACACACACACAAACTCACAAAACCCTTCCCTTGACCCAAAGTCTCCTTTCTTCCTCTAGCTATGGCCTTAGTTTTATCTTTTTAGTCCAACTGCATTAAAAAGTTGTCTGCGGTACATTCAGACAATGGAACATTATTCAGTGCTAAAAAGAAATGAGCTATCAAGCCATGAAAAGACATGGAGGAACCTCAGATGCATACTATCAAGTGAAAGAAGCCAATCTGAAAAGGCTACATACTATAGGATTCCAAGTATATGACATTCTGGAAAACTCAAAAGTACAGAGACAGTAAAAAATCAGTGGTTGCCAGGGATGAATGGGCAGAGCAAAGAGGATTTTTAGGACAATGAAAATACTCTGCATGATACCATAATGGTGGATACATGTCATTATACATTTCTCCAAACCCATAAAACACACAACACCAAGAGTGAACCCTAATGTAAGCTATTGAATTTAGGGGATTATGATGGGTCAATGTAGGTTCATCAACTGTAATAAATGTCCTACTCTGGTGGGGATGTTGATAATGGGGGGGGTGGCGGGGCGCTGTGCATGTGTGGGGCAGGGGACGTATGGGAAATCTCTGCACCTTCCTCTCAATTTTGCTGTGAACCTAAAACTGCTCTTAAAAAAAAAGTGAAGTAAAAAAAACCAAAAGTTGTCTGTGGTTCCTGATCCCACTTTCTCTCCTTCCTCCCTTTGGTCCCATCACCTAAACCTACAATGTCAGAGGTCCCCAGTGGCACGGTTGCTCCTTCCCATGGACACCTTTTAGTTCTTGTCCTACTTGGCCACTATCTGACCAGTCCCACTGGCTCACCCTTTTCAGCTTCCCGCGGAAGTTCTTCTTCTGCCCATCTCCTAGGTCATAGTGTTCTCCAAGGTTCTGTCCTTGTCCCTTCTCTCTTATCCCTCTACAGCTCATTCGTATTCCTTGTTTCAATCCTAAACGAGAAATCTGCAGGTCATCCCAGCCTCTCTCCCGTCAAAGCCCCGTCATCCAAACAGCCATCAAGTTCTGTTAATTCTATCTCAGTCACCTCCACTGCTCCTCCCCCACCATCACTACGCAGTCCAGGCCACCAGCACATCACTCCTGACACTGCAGAAACCTCCTGATTGTTGCCCCTGCCTCCAGTTCAGGGTCCATCAATAGCTCCCTTCTCAAGGTTCACTCCAAACTCCTAAATATGACTTCAAGGCCATCCAGGACCAGCCACTGCCTGTCTCTCTATCTCTTGCCACTTCCTCCAAGCATTCGGTGCTCCAGCCAGACTGAATTCCTTTCAAATTCTGTTGCCCTGTTGCATGCTAAACTTCCTCCCTTTCCTGGCCCTGTGCACACCGTTCTCTCTGCCGAGAATACTCTTCCCCTTATGACCCTTTTCTTCTTCAAGCTAAACCCTCCCAACCTTCAGTTCTCAGACCAAATGCCAGTTCTGGAAAGCCTGCCTTGACCCCACCTCCCTACAAACTAGGCTGGAGGTGCCCGTCTGTCCATGACATCAGGCGCTCCCCACCAAAGCAATCATCCCACTTGGTCATTACTGTTGATTCCATTTCATGTCTTCCCTGCTAGGCCCCAAGTTCCCTGAGAGCAGGGCTTCTGCCTCCTGCCAACCACAGGCAATGGGACCCTCGCAGAAGATTCTGGCAGAGAGAAGCCTGGTAAAGTAATGCAATAATGTATGTAAAGCTTTACTTAATCCCCACCCTGTGAAAATATTTTATCCCAAGTTCACTAAGGAAGAAATCACAGTAGTCAGAGAAGCTAAACACAGGCAGAGGAGAGATTCATTCAACGTTTTTTCTTTCAACCTCTATGCTCCTTCCAAGCTCCCGGTTTTCCAAACCTACAGACTTCCTTTGGAAAACAGAGAAACTTACTTTTTACTTACATTTGAATTCACCTAAGGGGAGAAAGTGATAACTGTTGACACGATTAAATGAGCACAGCACCTAGTTACTGGAGCAAGTCCCACAATCCTCCAGTCCTGTCAAGTGATTCTTAGGGAAATTCCTCAACTTCCCTTCCTCTGTAAAGATTCACTATTCCCGCCTTGATCACCCTTGGTATAATCCAGTTTCAAGCCATCGAACATTCTCATCAAAGTACAAAAAATCACAGGGATCCATGATGCAAATGACTATGAAGGAAACATGAGCTCCGCTCTAACACACAGGATTCCAAACGCACGTAATGCACACGACACATTCGGACCACAACAGAGCCAAGGAAGCTGGAGAAATTACAATAATGGGCATCACAGTTTAAAGGAAAAGTGCTAGTACTGTTTGCAAAGAAACAAGTTGCAACAGAAAACACACTCTTCAATAATTTAAAATCTAAAACTTAAGCAACAGATTCAGAACGACCAACATGATCTAGCACCACACACTTGTAAGCTCAGTTTGGCATACATTAATTATATTTTAGTCTCTATTTCAGGTGTGGGTTTTTCTTGTAACAAATATATAAATATAGAGTCACGGAATTTTTTTTTAATTAAATTTGTCAGCTCGATTTTTTGGTCCCCAGTTGGAGCATCAACGAAGGAGGTACAAAACATTTCTGCCACCATATTACTCCTTCATGCATTCAAGACAGAGAATTAAATACGTATAGAAAGTGAATGGGAGTGTGTCTTTATTATCAAACATATTATGGGATTTATATAGAAGTTGACTATTTATGTGGAAAGTAAATAGTATTACAATGCAAGTTAAAATTTTCTTCTAGAAATTGCATATTCATTGCATATAAATTGATATAAAATATCAAATGCACTACTGTATCATGCATCGATCCAGGCAGGAGGCCCCAGGCCAAGGCCTACGCCCAGACATTTCATGTCCTTATAATCCTTTCCAGCTTCTAAGTTTGACATCTAGGCTATCTCTTTAAGTACCAGAACCAAAATATGTTACCTCCTGCACACCGCTGTCACCTCCAGCCCATACTCTCCTCTGCTCTCTCAGCCCCATGCACAGCTCTTTTCCTGAAGAATAAGCAAGCCCTTGACACACCTTGTTCTCTGCATCCCTTTCTGGCCCAGACTTGACCTGTGCCCTCACCATGTGCCAGGAGACTCACAGTCTCTCAGCCTAAGCCCCACCTCACTTCCTGGGATGTTAATCACAAAAGTCTGATTGACCTTGAACTCCTCCGACCTGCCTGCCGTCAGTCTCCAGGACTGAACCTTTATAGTGACGGTCAGAGTCCCTCCATCCACGTTAGACATCACTCTAACTCTGCCTGCCTGGGAAAATCGTGCTCTCCATTCCCCTGTTTTGGGCACCCATCAGGAACACAGTCAGGCTGAGTAACTGGAACATGTGTTTAATTTGAGGCAACCTGTCCTCCTGACCTGCCCTCTTTATACAGTTTTTATGAAACAAACTTATACTCTCAAGCAGGTTATTGGAATTGCCTATCTTTCCCGCAAGATAACATATGGATCATATTAAACTCTTTACTCCCGTTGGCCCTAGATATTATCTACTTTTTACAGAGTTTTTTGCTTGAACTTCCTTAAATCCAGACACGATGACCTTTACTTAAGATTATAAAGCAATGCAACTGCCAGACTGAGACGAGCACACCATATTTAAATTACCCGCACTTCCCTACTAGGCGCTGTGTTTATGGTCCCCTCCAGCTGCAGCATCTTGGCCATCATTTTCCCCTGGGTTTCTCCACCTCTTGATTTTCAAGTTGGGTGCTCCTTTTCCCGGGGAACTGCACCCGGGCTGGAGGATTACCTGTGCAGTCTGCTTCTCCCTTTCAAGTCGGGATGCTCTCTCCGGACCGCTACAGAAACCTAACTGAACAGACTCAGCTGGAGGCAGAGCTCTTGTGTGAAACAAGACTTTCTGTTACTTAATTATTCAACACCCCAGTCCACAGTCCAGCATTCCTCACAGAGCAGCTGCCATAACTTCCGGCTCCTTCCCCGAGGCTCCCTCCCCAGGGAATTCCTTACTGGCTACTGAAAATCTCACTTCCTTCCACATGCCAGTCCACTCAGACTTTCTAGAAGTCACAGTTGTACCTACTTCATTTCATCTGGATTAATACTAAACCAGACTGGATTAATACCAACCCAGCACAGACCTCGGCAGCACATCCTTAATGGCCCCGTAACCTCCTGCGTCTTTAGCACCAATCACCTCCCCATACTTAAGTGGCAAGAACTCATCCCAAGAGGACTGACAGGTGTTTGAACTTTTCTCCCAGAATCTTCACGTTCCTGGTTCAGTGTTCAAATTTGCGGCAGCGCTGGGATTCGACGTTACGGAATTGCAAGCCAACAGGGCGTGATTTCCCACTCTTTAAAGAGTTCGCCAGTTTTCCCCATGAGTTTCTCAAAAAGGTAAGGAAAAGAATGAGAAAAAGGAAGGTCGGAAATGATGTAGGTATTAAACATTCTTCTGGTACCCTTCAGACCCAAACGCTACCACAGAGGGTATCAGGAATTGCCCGTCGCTCCTGGAGAAGCACCGTGCGTCCGCTGCCCGACAGGTGAGCACCCGAGACCAGTGGAGACTCGGTCTTAGTTTAGAATTAACATCTGGGTGCTGGATCTTATCTTACCAACCACTGGTGACACCAGACAGGAAGGAATAAAGAGCGACTACAGAGAGAACACAGGAGAGAAGCCCAAACACCCAAAGCATCCTTGCCTCCCATCTATCACCTGTATGGGCCGCCAAGCCTGGGCTGGGCGCGTCCCCTCCCGCCCCGCGCCCCGCGCGCCCGGGCGGCGCCTCCTTACCTTGCGGGAGTACGGGGGCTTGCTCAGGTGGATACCGTCGCGGACGAGCTTATCCCTGATCATGATCTTCAGCTTCAGTTTGGGGTAGCTCACCGGCTCCCTGCTGCGGGGGGCGGTCGTCTGGCTGCGGGGTTCCCCGCGGGTGCCCTGGGCCGGGCCGCCGCACGGCTCCCCCCGGCGGCCGGTGGGGACGGCGACCGCGGGCGGCGGCTGCGGCTCCAGGGTGAAGTAGAGGCCGGCGGCGGCGGCGTCCTGCTCCCGCAGCCGGCGCACGGCCTCCAGGATGCGGCGGCGGTGTGCGGGCGCCAGCACCCCGATGGCGTCCAGGTCCGGGTCCCCGATCTGCTTGCACACCTCCAGGTCATCGTAGCCGTTATCCACGAAGGACTCCGCGTACTGCGGGAGCTGCAGCGCTTTCAGCCACTCGTAAACTATGTTGGTGCACATGGTGGGACTGGAACCCCGCCGGCGAACGCCCTCCCAGCGCCCGAAAGGCACCAGTTCTTGGAACTTTTAATCCTCTCCTCCAAGGGGAAAAAGAAACCGCAGTAAAGTTTCCTTTTAAAGGAAAGGACAGGGCCGGAGACAGAAAGCCATCAGAAGAAGCCCGAGGAGGCAGAAGCGTAAAAGCGGCAAAGTGAATTCCCCAAGCAGCCTGGAGCTCGCGGGCACCGGCGGCTGTGCGTGCCGCTCCGCGCCGCCCCTGGATGCGCCGCCGCCGCGGGGAGGGGCGGGCGCGGGCGGGGCCGGGCACACCCCTCGGACCCGCGCGGGCTCAGCGGCGCGCCGGGTCGCCCCCGAGTTGGCCCAGCCCAGACCGTCCCGGGGCTGCGCGCCGCATCTCGGTTTCCGGCCGCCGCCGCGGGCGTCTGAGCGCGCGCCCCGCGCTGGGGAAGCGGCTCCTGCGCGCAGACCCGCGGCCGCCCGGGAGCGCCGCGTCTTCGCGAGTGCGAGTCTCTATCGTCCTCCTAGTGGGGACAGGGTGTCTCCTAAGCTGCCGGGCTGCAGCGGCTGCCTTGGATGGCTTTTTGCATTTCTTTTTAATCCGATTTCTCGAGCCTGTGAAAATCTCTGCGCTCACTTCCCGAGCTCCCCTGACTCCAGCCTGCGCGCCCGCGGGCCGCCCAAGGGCAGGTCCCCGCGCCCAAGCCGGCTGGGCGAGGCTCTGAGGTCAAGTTTCCCTTCGCCTTTCGCAGTCCGCGTTGGATCCCCCTTCCTCGGAGCCCGCGCGCAGGCCGGAGCCCCGCGGTCTGGCTCGCTCCGTGGGCGCCCGCTCAGTGCCCGGAGCGGCGGCGCTTTGGCCCGGCGAGTGGGCGCGACGCCGGGACCGCGGGTGTCCAGCCCGCGCTGCGTGCGGCCCCTCCTCGCTGCAGCTGGGCTCACCGGGCGGCGGGAGAGGCTGCTGCTTTGCCACGCTCTCCTCTAGGCCCCCGGGTCTGCGAAAGTTTGGGATGGGTTGCACTTTCCCCTCGGCTGGCGCATTCCGCACGGCTCCCCACCCTACTTGCTGCCGGGTCCTCTCACCGTCGTCTCCACTGTGCTCTCTCTCTGGTCCCCCCAACTTGCATTCTGCCCGAGACCCCCGGGGTGGCTCTGCCCCCAGGGACGCTTCGAGGCGTTCAGTCCTGGAGTTCGGGGAGCAGAGCCCTCTCCTCCCGCCCCGGGGGCGCGTGGACTTGCATACACCATCACCTAGCTCCCATTAAGGGGGACGCTCGAACATCTCCGCCCATGGCACTTTCTCTCTAGAGAATAATAACAAAATCAACCGAGTTTCCACATCCTGCCTAATGTCTGAGCAACCGCCTGGGTGGGGACCCGAGCGGCAGGTGGAACAGAGCAAGTACCTCACCTTACGTACCTAACGCCCTCCTGGAGCTAAGAGAATTCTGGTGGAGGTACTCGGTGGGGTAGGTTCGCTGTCTCCTCCCTTTCGGTACAAGGAGATCAACTTTGCACGTGAGCTGTTTCAGGACCTGAACTGGACACTTTGACGGAGTCTCGGCGGGGCGGGACAGCCTCTAGCCCCGATCTTGGGAGGTGGACAAACGATGTGTCTTTTCAGACCTGCGCGTTTGGCCTGGGGGGGGGGGGTCCCTCTTCCCTAAATCAGGAAAGTTTAACCCCTTTGGGGACACAGACCCCTTAAATAATCAGGTAGCTTTGGCCCTTTTGCGCAGGAAAACACCCGACGTAGGCACACCCAAATTATTCCCTAGAGTTGTGGGGGAGTGGGGAGGATAGCATCTGGCTTCCCAAGCCCCAGGACTTGGCGGATCCCACATTAAGAACAGCAGCCAGGAAGGACCTGCCTGGAAGGAACCTGTTGGGGGCGGGGGTAGGGGAAGGAGCGCGAAGAGCTGTGGGGTCCGGGCAGCATCCGCCCTGGGTCACCCAGGCCACCCCTTCCCGAGCCCGAGCTAGGGTCGCCGCCCTGCTAGGTTGCGTTGCTCCTGGGCTCTCGGATGCTGGCAGCACCCAGCCTTCTCGGCCCGCGCGGCTCGCCGCCTCTCGCTCGCCAAAGCGGACTCACAGTGCCCCCTCGCGTTCGTGTGGGCGAATGTTAAGGCGTTGTCGAAGTCCCCCCAAACTCAACTCATTCGGCAGAAGGAACAGAGCTTCAAGGCTTTATACTAGTTCCCCACCTCCCTTTTAAAATACGAATGTTTACATCACGTGTGCCTTTGTCCCCCAACTCTTTCATAAGGACCTTTGATTTTTAGGAGGAAAATATTCCAGAAGTTAGAATTATGCTGCTAAAGACAGAAGTTATAGCAGATATTTGTTTGAAACTTACTGTATGCCAGGTATCTGTGCATGTATCTGTACATATATGGTAAGTAGTATTATCCAGTATCTTACGGAAGAAGAAATTGAGGCTCCCAAAGATGACACTGTTCACGGTGGAGCGAAGGCGGAAACTCTGGAGAAGTAAATTCAGCGCCTGCCTTCCAGATGCTAACCTTGCCAGTCTCCAGCGTGTGCTGTGTAACATGCAGGAAAAATTGGGCTGGTTGTAAGAAGGGAGTTTTGATTTTTTTTTAGACTTGGAAACTTAAAACTCCAGGGTGTTAGTATTGCATTGTTTTCTTTCCCGAGTTGTGTGCAAAGTCCAACAGGACTGTTTAGTAGTTTTCACTTGCCCATATACAGCCTTTTCTTCTCCGGGAGCTGCAAGACATTCACCTTGTCTCATTAATCCTCAGTGAAGGCAGCAAGTATTTTTATTTCCATTTTATAATTAGGCAAACTGGTTTGGGGGAAGATGAATGACTTGCCCAAGGTCATCCAGTAAATCAGGACAGACAAGAACAAACCAGCGTGTCACAGCGGCTCCTGAACAGACGGCTGTGGTTCTCCTTTATTTATGTGCGAAGTCACCACCCAGTTAGGACATAAAGCATCCTGGTGGGTGCTCTCTGTGGAAGCGAAGGCTTTTATAAATTAATCAGTTGTTAATCAGTCGTAAATAAAACTCACTCACTATGACCTCTGGAGAAGTCCCACTCTCTGGAGACGTCGCTACTCTGAACTTCAGAGGAGGTTTTCCCGATTTCCTTCTCCTTTGCTTGTCTCCTACCCTTGCTCA